>NC_072377.2:9035000-9670714 GCF_028885625.2 Pongo pygmaeus
AGCCAAATCAAGGGCATAAATTCATAATCGACTTAAAATTTAAAATCTTAAAATTTATAAATTTATAAATCTATTAAACATACTCCCAAATTGTAAGAATAATTTTTTATTTACTTCAAAGCATTCTAATTCACAGTCTCTTACAACACTTCCATGGAGACAATCATTTTCAGGTGAGGAGGGGTGACCACATGTAAGTGAAGCCATGACATTTTAAAATGTTAGGATTCCATGTTTGAAGTTAAAAGGCATGGGTGGAACTTTCTTCCCCTTCGTGAGCTGCAGGAGGCTCATGATGTGGCATTAGCCTCTTCTAATAAGTCACCGACACCACTTTGCTGAACTCAAAAGGCATAAAGAAAAGGTTTCCATTCTTTGCTTCTAAACACCCCGTGGGAAGCTACCATACTCTCTTCTACATTAGGTCACTTTTTTTTTTCTCCACTCTCTTCAAACTTAACAAATGTCTCCCTTGAGTTCTTACACAAACACATTATAAATGATGACCTCCTGAATGGTGTAATCTGGGAGTGTGGTTGAATGCTCTGTCCGTGGTAGAGCCTTGAAGTGGCTTCTGCGTACGAAAGGATCGGGTCCAGGATCCTCATGGATGATTTTAATCCCCACCCCATCTTCAGCAGGGCAATGGTAGCCCATCAATGTTTCCCTTTTATTTAAGAGATAAAATTCTCCTAGAACATGAGAAAATGACGTTATTTTTACTTGTCATAATGCACAATTATGTATGACAGATCTGCTTTCTGTTTGTTGATAAAATACACTTTCCCAGCCTACCAGCTTTTATTGATGGCATCTCTTTACTTCAGCACTTCTGGTTCTCTGTCTGTATATATGATACAAAATAATATATATGATCACATAGATTAAATAATCTCAAATTAAAATCAACTGCAGTGGCTTTCCGTGAACTTGGGAACAACGAAGGAGATGGGTAGATTAATGCCTGTCCTTAAATCAGCCAGAAGATGGGTCTTGCCTTCAGGCAGCAGGTATAAAAATGAAGACAGTGCCAAGCATGGGTGATGGTGAATGGATTCATGAAGCTTCATGCAACTCAGTGTACCTCGTTCTTTTTGCTTGGCTGAGGTGGGAGCAGGTTAGGGACCTATGTGACACTGGCAGGATGCAGGCTGCTCCAATGTGCATCGGGACAAATACCCACTCAGAAGACTCTACCCCAGGACTCTGCGCAGGAAACAAAAGGGCATTCAGCTGATCCTCAGAAGATTGGGGGTCAGCCCTGCCCCTACCCCAGTGAGACCTGCCATTTGGAAAGGCACTTTGCCTTCCTGCCTTGGTTGCCTCAAGGGTGGGAGGAAAGAATGATAACTAAATCAGCTCGGAATACCAATCAAGCTTTGTTATTTTTTTTTTTCACTCAAAATGCTAGGGACAACCACAGATTGTCTTGAGATCCAGCAGATGTCCAAGCGTTTTATGACTTTAAAGGATTAAAGAATGCTCACATGTCTAGGAAAAAGCTGAAGTGAGATGTTTCCAGTTGTAGCTAGCAATTTCTTGTGATTGAAGAGCTCTGGATGAGGATAAATGATCATATGTCTGCTAGGAAATACAAGTTATAAAGTGTGCTGAGATTTCAGTTTTTCTTCAAAATGTTACAGAAGTCAAGGCCCATACATTTCCTTCTTAAAAGAGTCAACAGGGAAGGGTGTACCTGAACATAGCAGAACCTGAGGTGCCAAGCAGTTACTGGAAAAGAGTTGTGAATACAATTTTTGGCCATTTTTTTGTTTGTGTTTGGGGTTGTTGTTGTTGTTGTTGTTGTTGTTTTGGAGGAGAAAGTCCTTAGTTTATGTACATTCTACCGTCTTGAAATCCAAGAGAAAAATCATGAACTGACAGAAATCAAAGTATTATCATGTTTACTGTATACTTGGTCTCTTGAAGCATAGAAATGTCTTATATTGATTTTGCTACAGGTGTCACCCTTTTCTTCTGAATGATGACAAAAATTTTGTAAATTAAAATTTGGAATTAAGTTTTCTTTAAAGATACAAATTACTAAAACTAAAAAAAAATCCTAGCATTTACTAATTTTACTAATAGAAGTGCTATTATATTGTATATGTGAGATGCAGCAGTATTTTTAATATTCTCCTATGGTTTGATTACTGGCACAGAAGATTCTAACAAGGCACTTTTGTGTTCAAGACACAAGGTGATTTAAGGATGCACGCCACCCCTGTGTCTCCTTGGAGGAGTTACAATCTATGAGACAGAATGCACACACAAATAACCACAAAACAACTCAGTGAGAGATAAACAAAATTAATGGTGCTTCTCCATATAAATGGCTCATTCTTAAACATTAACTTTGTGGATCCTGTCCACAAATCTGTGGAAGATAAAAGAGTGGATAATACTGTTCCAAATTTACTAATGAATATGTAAGCACAAATCAAACAAGGGCACCATCAGCAAATGAGAAGTGCAGATTTTTACTTCTGCCCCATACACCAAGCTATACTCACCATTCACGGGTGAGAATGGTTTTTATATGCCCTATCAAGATTAGTAATAAGAAAAGCATTTGATTTTTTATTTAGGAAGAACAGGGGTGTTATCTTCATGAAGCTGAGGGTGCTGAGCATTTTAGATAGAGGAAAGAACATGGGAAAAATGATGGACATAATGAAGTGCTAAGGATGCTCGGGTTACTTATAAAAACACACTGTGGCCAGCACGTGAGGCTCCTGCACAGTCACAGAAGAGGCGGCATCGAAAGAAAGGCAGCATGTGCTCATTTTTCAAGGATTTCAAAATTTGGTCCATGGACATTGGGAATCCCTGGCAATATTAAATCAAGAAAGGGATAGATTAAATAGATAATTTGGGAAGAGCAACTTCAAGGAGTCTTGCAGATTTACCTTGAAATAATCCAACTGAGGAAGGCAAGCTAAAGGGAAGTGGGAATTTCTGGGGGTATGAGGGTAAGAAACCCAGTTGAGATTATTTAAGCATAAAAGAGAGTGCAGCATTTCATAAAACCGAAAAGTTGAGATGTGCCGACTTCGAGACCAGGCACTAAAGCTACATCATCAGAGATCTGTCCCTCCTCCTTCACCTCTTGGTCCTGCTTTTTGTGTGGGCTTCTTTCTCATGCTTTTTCCACATGAGAGAAAAGAAGGTACTGCAAACTCTCAGTTTGTGCAGCCTAGCATGCCAAATAGATACACTCTCTCCCACAGTATCAGTTTCTCCCTCTGAGAAAGAACTTGGATTGGTTTCTTTCAATGTATCCTGCCCAGAAATCACTAATTCCTAAGGGAGAAGGGTAATCAGATTAATCAACGTGAGTCTCACGCTTACCCCTTTGGCAGGGATATGTAGAAATAACACAGCAGCCCCAAATACTAAGCGTTTAAATCAGCACAATTGTGTTTACTGCTCATTCTGCTTCTATTCAGGATCAGCATGGGTTCTGCACTGTTTCGTCTTCATTCCTAGACCCAGGCATGTTAAGAACAGTAAGTAATCAACAAAAATGATGTTAAACTCATTGGTTCAGTCAATAACATCTATAACTTAATGTTAACAGCTAAAGGTATGCTAACTCCTAAACACTACTGGCTTTAAAGCTTGCCAACAATCCATGTAGGAGAGAGTGGGTTAACAAGAGTCTACCTTCTTTGTTTAAGCAAATAAGAAACTCAGATACACACACACACACACACACACACACACACACACACACGATACTGCATGGTAGCCTCTTTCTTTGACAATTGAAAGTTCATTAGATTCTTTTGAAGACCCTCTCCTCTTGGTGTCATTCCAAAAACCTTGAAACAATAGGCAAACTTGGAGGGCTCCTTTTTCCCCACAGTCTGACAGGCCTTTTGAAGTGCTGCCTGGGAATTTCTCAACAATGATGTCAGATCTGACTTCTTTCATTGAGGTTGCATTGCTAAATTTATTTTGTTACTCTATGGTTTGTTTTTAAAAAGTCCTTTCTATAAAGGAGTTTGAACTTTTTAGGGGGAGTGCACAATTTAGTAAATATGCTCATCATTAATCTTCTCATCCTTTTACTGGTTTCTTCACATTCATTTTTTATTGATTTATCTGCACAAAGGCTTGTCTCATTTGCTTCCATTTTACGTCTTCCAGAGCATACTGAAGTGATGGAGGCAGGGGCCAAAGAAGCTTCCAATTAAGGCAGTCCCTGGACTGATGTTTGGAGGTCTGCTAGAATGGCAGCCTATCTGTGCTAAGGTGGCATGTCAATAATGATTGCGTCTTCTCTGCCCTCCACACCACCAACTAAATCTATGTGATGACACTCCTTATTTTATCAAATAATGAAATAAGATAATTTTCTTTTATTATACTTTAAGTTATGGGTTACATGTGCAGAACGTGCAGTTTTGTTACATAGGTATACACGTGCCATGTTGGTTTACTGCACACATCAACCCATCAACTACATTAGGTATTTCTCCTAATGCTATCCCTCCCCTATCCCCCCAACACCCACAGGCCCAAGTGTGTGATGTTCCCCTCCCTGTGTTCGTGTTTTCTCATTGTTCAACTCCCACTTATGAGTGAGAACATGCGGTGTTTGGTTTTCTGATCTTGTGATAGTTTGCTGAGAATGATGGTTTCCAGCTTCATCCATGTCCCTGCAAAGGACACGAACTCACCCTTTTTTTGGCTGCATAGTATTCCATGGTGTATATGTGCCACATTTTCTTAATCCAGTCTATCATTGATGGACATTTGGGTTGGTTCCAAGTCTTTGCTATTGTGAATAGTGCCGCAATAAACATACATGTGCATGTGTCTTTATCATAGAATGATTTATAATTCTTTGGGTACATAGCCAGTAATGGGATTGCTGGGTCAAATGGTATTTCTAGTTCTAGATCCTTGAGGAATCGCCACACTCTCTTCCACAATGGTTGAACTAATTTACACTCCCACCAACAGTGTAAAAGCTTTCCTATTTTTCCACAGCCTCTCCAGCATCTGTTGTTTCCTGACTTTTTAATGATCACCATTCTAACTGGCATGAGATGGTATCTCATTGTGGTTTTGATTTGCATTTCTCTAATGATCAGTGATGATGAGCATTTTTTCATATGTCTGTTGGCTGCATAAATGTCTTATTGAGAAATGTTTGTTCATATCCTTTGCCCATATCTTGATGGGGTTGTTTTTTTCTTGTAAATTTAAGTTCTTTGTAGATTCTGGATATTAGCTCTTTGTCAGATGGATAGATTGCAAAAATTTTCTCCCATTCTGTAGGTTGCCTGTTCACTCTGATGATAATTTCTTGCAAACAAGAGCCAAAATTGACAAATGGGATCCAATTAAACCAAAGAGCTTCTGCACAACAAAAGAAATATCATTTTATAATGACATATTCTGGAGTGGGATTGTCAGCTTTCGTAACAGATGACTTATTCCTACCCTATACTTTTCCAAAACCAAGACAGCATTCAATAGCTTAGGCTTTTGACCAGGTACAGCCTCACTTGTGTTTGTCATGGAACCGTCCCCATGAAAGCCACAAACCCTTGCATTTTATATATCCTCTCAAAGTGGCTCTTATAATTAGCTTGATAATTGACAAGAGTTTATTAAGGAAGACTTAGAACTGCAATAACTGTTATGAAGACATTTTGATACATCAATAATACATTGAAAACAGACTCTAGAAGGAAAATAAAATATCAAACATATGGTAAATTTTCTCTAATTACATGATTAAGCATAAAAAAATAAAAACTCCAGGTTAGCCTCCCTCAAACATTCTATTGAGAATGCTCACTACCTCTCAAGTCTTCTGAAACCCACACTCCTTGCATCTCTCTGTATCTGGCCTTGTCTTCACCACCCTCTCATACCGCTTCTGTTCCTTCTGTTCTACATTTCCCTCATGGTTCTGCTTGTGTTTTTCCTTTGAACAGGAATAATTCACATGGAAATTGAAATCCCCTTTATTTTTCTAGATCTATAGAAGATGAACTTAAACTCTGTCTAGAGATAGCTTGAGAGCTTTACCGTAGTTCCTCAGGTTTCACAAAGACAGACAGAAATCAGTGCTAGAATCCAGGATTTTGATAATTATTGTCATGGAAAATCAGTTTCGTACTATCAAGCTCCTTTCATTCTTAGGCCCTTATAAGGGGAAAATGGTTAAAGCACCATAATATGAAATGCCAGCAGAAGATTTAAATAATCTAGCTATGCATAAGTCAGAAAATCACTTTAAGAGTGCATTTTTAAAAGAAATGTATTATCTAAGGCCCTTAAGTTCAGACCGGGAAAATATACAAATTTATAAACAAAATGAAGATGAATCAAAATAAAAATTAACATATTTATAAATAGACTTCAGAAATATTTCAAACAATGTTCTGGGGTACACCAGGAGCTAAAGTCAAGACAGACTTATTCCTTTATAAAGTGGTATGAAACTATTCACAATAGTAAAGACATGAAATTAACTTAAATGCTCATCAATGACAGATTGGATAAAGAAAATTTGGTACATATACACCATGGAATACTACGCAGCCATAAAAAAGAATGAGATCATGTCTTTTGTTGGAACATGGATTGTACTCAAGGCTATTATCCTTGGGAAACTAATGCAAGAACAGAAAACCAGATACCACATGTTCTCACTTTCGAGTGGGAGCTAAATGATGAGAACTTATGAACACAAAGAAGAAAACAACAGACACTGAAGTCTACTTGAAAGTGGAAGGTGGAAGGAGGGTGATGAAATAATCTGTGCAAACAATGAGACAAGTTTACCTATGTAACAAACCTTCATATGTATCCCCAAACCTAAAAATAAACATTAAAAAATAAAATGGGCTCAAATACAAAAAGAAAGAACTTCTGAAACTCAACAACAAAATAACAAACAACCCAATTAAAAAATGAGTAAATGGTTTAAATATTTCTCCAAAGAATATATATAAAAGGCCAGTAAGCACATGAAAAAATGTTCATCATCTTTTCAAATGCAAATCAGAACTACAACTTGATAGTACTTCATACCTACTAGAATAGCATCATCTTAAAGACAGAAATAAAGACTTTTGGCGAGGATGAGGAGAAATTGGTATATTTCTCCCTGTACATTACATCCCTGTACATTGCTGTTGGGAATGTAAAATGTGCAGCCCTTGTGGAAGACAGTGTGGCAGCTCTTCAAACTGCCAACCATAAAATTACTATATGATTCACCAATTCAACTTCTAGTTATACACCCCAAAGAATTGAAAGTAGAAATTTACATAGATTATTTCACACCAAAGTTGATAACAGCACTTATTTACAGTAGTCAAATATCCTCTGACGGGTGAATAAATCAGCAAAATGCAGTGTGTATATGCGTGTGTGTATACATGCACATATTACATATGTATATGTGTATTCTATATTCTACATATATAATAATAATCAATTGATACAATATATAATGGAATATTAATTATTCTTAAAGAAATGAAATTCTGATACATGCTACAACATGAATGAACCTTACAAACACAATGCTAAATGAAATAAATTCACCAGGCATGAAAGTATTAATATTGTACTATTTTATGTACATGAGGTACCTACAACAGGCAAATTTGTAGAGACTGAAAGCAGAATAGTGGTTACTAGGACACTGGAAGGAATGGGAGTCATTAATGAGCATAGAGTTTCAATTTGAGATGATGAAAAAATTCTGGAGATAGCTAATGGTGATGGTTGCACAACAGTGTGAATGTACTTAATGGCATTGAATTTAATATTCTAAAAGGGAAATGTTATGTCATGTATAGTTTAGCACAATAAAAAAAGGAACAAAAGTCCTCAAAAGTAAGGAAACAAACAACAACAAAAAATTCATTGACATTTAGAGTAACAAAATAATCTGTATCTCCAAACAACAAGAGTAGCCTATGCTCTGTTCTTTAAGAATTAGCAGCCTATCCTGTAACCCCAGCACTTTGGGAGGCCGAGGTGGGTGGATCACAAGGTCGGGACATCAGGACCCTCCTGACTAACACAGTGAAACCCTGTCTCTACTAAAAATACAAAAAATTAGCCGGGCATAGTGGCACACGCCTGTAGTCCCAGCTGAGGCAGGAGAATCACTTGAACCTGGAAGGCAGAGGTTGCAGTGAGCCGAGATGGTGCCACTGCACTCCAACCTGAGCGACAGAGCGAAACTCCATCTCAAAAAAAAAAAAAAAAAAGAATTAGCAGCCTATAGATCAGGCCACTTGTATGTATTAGGAGCACAAGGGCTACTTGAAGGACCAGTGTCCCATATTGTCTAAGAAACAGAGGACAACTTTCTAAAATCTTTCTGAAGAAGCCACATCAAAAAAAATCAACAGCCTCAGCTTCCACATTTCCCCCCACCCCAAATCCCATGTTAAAACTGCATGTAAACTAAAGTGTAAAACCATGTGGCTTTCTTGTTGGCATGGGTACCTCTGTATCTACCATCAGTCTTAATCATGAGGATTTTGAGTATCAGTGATTTGTGTCCAGGTTTTAACTCATAAAGGTAATTGAGTAATGACATACAAAGGTCAATACCACTGAAAGAAATATTTAATGCTACTCACAGTTCTCCTGCAAAAGTGAAGCACCGTGTGCCATGTAGGACCACAAAGGGATGCCGGTGTCAAGAGGGCATTGGCAACAGCCTTTTTTTTTTCCATTCTGTGGGAAAAGTGAAGGCAAGGCAGAGCAGGATTCAGGAACTGGCCAGTTGGAATAATTTGGGCATAGAGACTGTTCTTAGTTGCCTGGTACCTGACCTTGCATTGATTTCAGGCAGGGGAAAGAGTGGCTGGGTATGTGAGAGTCAGAGAAAGGTGGTATTGCAGGTACAGCCCCGGATTAGTTGGTTTGTATATGAAATCACTGGTGAGTTGTTTACTGTCTGTAGAAACTAGCTCCAGGAATGGAAAGTATCTTCCTGGCCAGGAAGGTCCCCCAAAGATGTCAAAACATCATAAATACAGAAAATATTAACATATGATTAAGGTAATCATATCCCTTTGAGTTCTAAAATCACTCAAGTGGTGGAAATTTCTAACAATCTTTTCTTCGTGGCAGAAATTGTAATGTTATTTTGGTACCATTGTGAGAACACAGAATTCTCTGAAGCACAACTTTTATAACATTTAATGAGTAGAGATCTACTCTGCCAAGAGAACAACCAATAAAATGTACTGCATAGGAACTAATTTTAGAAGTACCTGAAAATTATTCTATATCTGGTCAAATTATAACTAATCCATACATTAATAAAACCATATTTATAGAATTCAAAACATAATCAAATAAGTTGTAATGTTCTGAGAAACCCTATAACTATAGACTTCTTAGACATAGGCAGATGATTGGAGAAGAGTCCTTTGAACATTAGACTGATTTTTCCTAGGTTATTATAACTGTTCTTGTATATCACATGAAAGACTACACTACGCTCTAGTTATCCAACTCAAATACAAGGAAAACTCTTGATAATGATTATGTTTCTGAAAAGTGAGATGTGTCCACTCCCATAACAGATGAGTTGAACATTTCAAGACAAAATTCTAACAGCATTGTTTGTTGATGGGTTTATCATGAAAATGAAAATGAGAACAAATGTAAAAGACAATATCGAACTTTGTTTGAAATACTCCAGATTCCCTTGTAGAATCACTTCTTTACCAGATGGCAACTAGTCTCAAATGGCTGAATTTAAGGCATTCTCTGGGGCATGTTAAATTGTTAAAATTTACAATAGAAATATAGGTGGTAAAAATATCCACCTATATTTGATACACTTCTGATAGAGTATAAGACTTTAGAATGCCTGGAAATAAAGAGTGCTCTCAGATTCCTGAGACACCCTAGTGAAAGTTGCCAAAAATTGAACAAGATTTTCTTATATCCCTGGAACACTCTCCTTTGCATACTGTTTTGGTCCTATTTTGGATGGGTCATATATCCTTTATTCATCATTTTTTATTGATATAAAATATCCATAAATATTTATGAGGTACATGTGATATTTTGCTGCATATATAGACTGTGTAATAATCAAGTCACTTTATATGGGGTGTCCACCGCTTTGACCAATTAACATTTTTACGTGTTGGAAATATTTCAAGTCCTCTCTTCCAGCTATTTTGAAATATGCAATATATTGTTATTAACTTTAGTCACACTGCTCTGCTATCAAACATTAGAACTTACTTCTTGTATCTAACTCTATGTTTGTATCTATTAATGAACTTCTCTTATTCACCCCCTCTCTACCCACAAACCTGGTATTTTTCATTCTACTCTCAGCCTCTGGTATTTATCATTCTACTCTCTACCTCCATAAAATCTACTTTTTTGGCTCCCTCATATGAATGAAAACATACAATATTTGCCTTTCTATGCCTGATGTATTTCACTTAACATAATGACATCCACTTCCACCCATGTTGCTGCAAATGACATGATTTCATTCTTTTTCATGACCAAATAGTATTCCCTTGTATATGTATACCCCATTTCCTTAATCCATTCATCTGTCAATAGACATTTAGGTCAATTCCATATTTTTTCTATTGTGAATAGTGCTGCAATAAACATAGGAGTTTAGGTATCCATTTGATATATTGATTTATTATCTTTTTGATAAATATCCAGTAGTAGGATTGCTGGGTTGCATGGTAGTTCTATTTTGGGTTTTTTTGGTGTGTATTTTTATGTTTATTTTTTGCAAATCTCCAAATCTCCACGTTGCTTTCAATTTTGGTGATACTAATTTACATTTCCATCAACAGTGTGAGTACCCCTTTCTCCACCGGCATCTATTTTTTTGTCTTTTTAATAATACCCATTCTAAATGGGGTAATTTTATATCTTATGGTAGTTTTGATTTACACTTCTCTAATTATTGGGGATGTTGAGCACTCTCTTATATATCTGTGGGTCATTTGTATATCTTCTTTTCTTTTCTTTTTCTTTCTTTCTTTTTTTTCTTTTCCTTTTTTTTTTTTTTTAATAGAGAAGGGTCTTACTATATTACCCATGCTGGTCTCAAGCCACATCCCTGCCTCAGCCTTCTATAATGCTGGATTACAGGTGTTGGTCACCATGCCCAGCATATATATCTTCTTTTTATAAACATCTATTCATGCCCTTTGCCCATTTTTTAATGAGACTCTTTGTTTTTTTTTACTGTTGAGTTTCCAGGTTCCTTGTTTATTCTGGATATTAGTCCCTTGTTAGATAAATAGTTTGCAAATAACTTCAGCCCTTCAACAGGATGTCTCTTCATTATTTATTTTGCTGTGCACAAAACTTTTTAGTTTAATACAGCTCCATTTGTCTATTTCTGTTATTGTTGCCTATGCTTTTGAGGTCTTAGCCATAAAATCTTTGCCTAGACCAATATCCTGAAGTGTTTCACCTATGTTTTCTTCCAGTAGTTTTATAGTTTGGGGTCTTACTTTGAAGTTTTTACTCCATCTTGAGTGGATTTTTTTTATATAGTGAGAGATAGGGGTCCAATTTCACCCTTCTGCATATAGACATCTAACTTTCCTACCACCACGTATTAAAGAGGGTGTCCTTTTCCCAGTGTATTTCCTTGGCACCACTGTTGACAATCAGTTGAGTGTAAATATGTGGATTTATTTCTGGGGTCCCTATTCTAGTCCAATGGTCTATGTGTCTGTTTTTATCCCAATAGCATGCTGTTTAGGTTACTATACATATCCTTGTAATGTGTTTTGAAGTCAGGTAGTGTGATGCCTTCAGCTTTGTTTTTATGTTTTGTTTTGTTTTGTTTTTTTGGTTTGTTGTCTTTTCTGTTTGTTTGTTTTTTCTGTTTCTGTGAGAACTGACATTGATACTTTGATAGGAATTGAATTGAATCTGTAGATTGCTATGGGTGGTATGATTATTTTAATGATATTACATTTTCTGATCCTTGCTCATGGAATGTCTTCATCTGTTTCTGTTCTCTTCAATTTCTTTCATTAATGTCTTACAGTTTGTCTTGTAGAGGTATCTTACCTCCTTGGTTAAACTTATTTCTAGGTATTTTACTTGTAGCTACTGTAAATGGGGTTGCCTTCTTGATTTCTTTCTTAACTAGTTTATTATTGGTGTATATAAACTCTACTGATTTTTGTAAGTTAATTTTGTATCTTGCAACTCCACTAATTTTCTATCCTGCAATTGCACTAATTTTGTTTATAAGTTTCAAGAGTCTTTTTAGTGGAGTCTTTAGGGATTTTCTAGACATAAGGTCATATCATCTGCAGAGAGATATAGTTTGACTTCCTCTTTTCCAATTTGGATAACTTCTATTTATTTCTCTTGCCTAATTGTCTGGCTAGGACTTTGTCTGGCTAGGACTTCCAGTACTATGTTGAGTAGGACTGGTGAAAGCAGTCATCCTCGTCTTGTACCAGTTCTTAGAGGAAAAACTTCCACTTTTAACAATTCAGTATGATGTTAGCTGTGGGTTTGTCGTGTATGGTCTTTATTATGTTGAGGTATGTTCCTTCAATTCGTAATCTGTTGAGAGTTTTTATCATGAAGGGATGTTAAATTTAATAAAATTTTATAAAATTTAATACCCCTTTATAACATTTAAATATTATAACATTAACATTTTTGCATATATGGATATGATACATGGTTTTTATCCCTCATTCTGTTGATGTGATGCATCACATTTATTTATCTGCATGTGTTGAACTATCCTTGCATCCCTGGTATAAATCACACTTGATCATGGTATATTATATTTTTCATGTGCTGTTAGATTACTTTGTTAGTATGTTGTTGAGGGATTTCGCATCAATATTCTTCAGAAATATTGCCCTGTAGATTTTTTGTTGTCATTATTGCATTATTGTCTAGCTTTTGTATCATGGTAATAATGGCCTCATAGGATGAGTTAGGAAGAATTCCCTCATCTCCAATTTTTCGGAGCAATTTGAGGAGAATTGATATTAGAAAGCCTGGTAGAATTCAGCAGCAAAGCCATCAGGTCCTACAGTTTTCTTTGTTGGGAAATTTTTTATTACAAATTCAATCTCATTACTTGTTATTGGCCTGTTCAGGTTCTGTATTTCTTCCTAAATCAATCTTGTCAAGGTGTATGTTTACAGGAATTTATCCATTTTTTCTAGTTTTTTTTTTTTTTTTGGTTTGTTGGTATATGGTTGTTCATAATATTCTCTGATGAGCTTTTGTATTTCTGTGGCATCAGTTATAAAATCTCATTTTTATTTCTGATTTTGTTTATTTGGGTCTTCCCTCTTTTTTTAGTTCCTTGAAGTGCACCATGAGATTGTTTATTTGGACTCTACTTTTTTGATGTAGGCTTTTATTGCTATAACCTTTCCTATTAGCATTGCATTTGCTATATTACAATGGTTTTGATACATCTTGTTTCAATTTATATTTGTTTTAATAAATTTTTTAGTTCCTCTTTAATTTTTTCTTGACCCAATGGTTATCAAGAAACTTTTTGTTTAATTTCCATGAATTTGTAGAGTTTCTAAAGTTCCTCTTGTTATTTATTTTTTATTTTACTCATTTGTGATCTGAGAAGAGACTTGATAAGATTTTAATTTTTTTGATTTGTTGAAACTTGTTTTGTATGCTAACATATGACCAATTCTGAAGAATGTTCCATGGGCTGATGAAAATAATACATATTCTGTAACTGGTGGATGAAATGTTCTATAAATGTCTGTTTGATCTATTTGATCTACTGTGTAGTTTAAATCCAATATTTCATTGTTAATTTTCTATCTTGATGATCTGTATAGTGCTGAGATTGGGTTGTCAAAGTGTACAAATGCTACTGTATTGGAGTCTATCACTCTCTTTAGATTAATAATATTTGCTTTATCTATCTGGTTTCTTTGGTGTTAGGTACACATATGTTTAGTATTATTACATTCCCTTGCTAAATTGATCCCTTTGTCTTTATTTAATGACCTTATTTGTCGTTTTTTGTTTGTTTGTTTAAGTCTATTTCATTTGATATAAGGATAGCTACTCCTGCTTTGTTTTCTGTTTGTTGGAATATCTTTTACTATAACTAAAATTTCAGTCTATATGTGCCTTTATAGGTAACATGAGTTTCTTTTGGGCATCATATAGTTGGGTCATTTTTTTTTATTCATTTAGCCAATCTAGGTATTTTAAATGGAAATTTAATCCATTTATATTCAAAGTTATTCTTAATATGTGAGGATTTATTCCTGTCAGTTTATTAAGTGAATTCTGATTGTTTTGTGTATCCTTTGTTCCTTTCCATCTATCTTATGATTTATCATAGTGATTTAGTGATTTTCCTATAGTGGTAACAATTAAGTCCTCTCTTTTCCTTATTTGTATATTTGCTCTATCAGTGGGTTTTACATTTCATGTATTTTCATGTTCATACTTTAATGTGTTTTCACGTTAATAGATATCATCTCTTTTGCTTTGCATGTAAGACTCCCATAAGCATGTCTTATAGGACTGGTTTGGGGGTGACAAATTCCCTCTGCTTTTTCTGATCTGGAAAACCTTTATTTCTCCTTCATTTTTGAAGGATAACTTTGCCGAATATACTATTCCTGGATGTCAGGTTTTTTTCTTTCAGCATTTACAATATGTCATTTCATTATCTCCTGGCCTGTATGGTTTCTACTGAGAAATGAACTATTAGTTTGATGAAAGCTTCATTAAAAGGGACTAGATGCTTTCTTTTTTTGATGTTTTAGAACTATCTCTTTTTCTTTGGCTTTTGACAGTTTGACTATAATATGCCATGCAGAAGAACTTTTTGCATTGTATCTGTTTGAAGATCTCTGAGCTTCCTATATCTGTATGTCTAAATCTCTTGCTGCCCTTGGAACATTTTCTGCTATTATTTCATTACATGGGTTTTCTAAAACTTTCATTTTATCTTTGCTTTCTGGGAGAATGAAAAATTGAATATTTACTCAATTTATGGTATTCCATATGTCATGTAGGTTTTGTTCATTCTTTTTTATTCTTTCTTCATTACTTTTGTATGCCTGGGTAATTTCAAAAGATCTGTCTTCATGTTACATGATTATTTCTTCTTCTTGAACTAGTCTATTGTTGGATTTCAAGTATATTTTGTATTTTATTCAAAGATTTCTTCAGTTTTATTTTTCTGTATTCTCTTGTATCTGACTGACCTACTTTGATATCATTATTTTTAATTATTTATCTGGGATTTTATAAATTTCTTCTTGATTGGTATCTGTTGCTGGAGAATTATTATGTTCCTCTGGAGGTGCCATATTTCCTTGCTTTTTAGTGTTTTTTGTGTCCATATGTTACAATTATGCATCTGGTGTAACAGAAATCTCTTTTAATTTTTAGAATTTGCTTTCATAGGAGAGGACTTTTTTTCTGAAGATGTAGCTATGGTGTTGGCTGGGCAGAGGACTGTGGTTTTGATTCTGGGTGCATGCAGTAGTTTATTCTTTATTATTTATTTGGCTGTAAACTGCATCAGGGCAGTCTGTGATTTTCTCAGTTGTTGGTGGAAGCTGTAGTGAAGTTTTGCTGGGTACAAGGACAACAGATGAGCGTATCCTCAGACCCCAGTGGTTACAGTGGTGACCCAAGCGTGCTTATCCTTGGGCCTCTAGGTGGCTTGTTCAAGTGCCAGTAGTAGTGGTAACAGTGGTCCAGGCAGATGAGTGGCAGTGGGTGTGGAGTGGGTGACAGTAGTAGCAGTGGTGGGACAAACCTCTGGGTCCAAGTGATCCAGACTGGTGTTGGCCATGGCTGTGATAGGCTGGATGGACAACCCTAAGCCCATGGATGCATGTGAGTAGGTTCCCACTGTAGTGGCAGCAGCAGGTTAGGTGGGTCCAACCTCAGCACCCTAGGCAGAGTGCTCATGTGCCAACAGTAGTGGACTGGACTGGGAGAGCCCCAGGCTCCTGGAGAGCATGCCTGGGCACTGGAGGGTCGGGCAGAGCTAGACTTGGCATACTTGTCCTCAGGCTCCCCGGTGGTGGCATACAGGTGCTGGCCGTGGTAGGCACAGGTGGGATAAGCACCCCAGGTCCACAGTGGAATGCTCTGGAGGGGCCTGGAGAGTCTCTGTAGAGGCTGATGTGCTGCAGCCTTGCTATTGCGGAGGGCAGAGTCACTTTCAGTGGCAGCAGCATTAAGTATATAGGTGACTAGGGAGCATGCTGCTTGCTGGCACTTTAGGCTTGGCCACAGCAACTCACAGTGACAGCTGCTGTGGTCAAGGAAGTCTGTCCTTGGAGGCTATGAAAATATTCAGCAGTTTCATTGCTAGGGGCATCAGGGTCTTTGAGGATGGCTCACACTTCAGTGCTGGAGGCAGCAAATAGCTGTGGCAATGGCTGCAGGCGGGAAATTTTAGTGGGGTTTCAGAGATGTGGAGTCAGGGACTGATGGGCTTCCAGGCAGGAGGCAGTCTGGTGGGGGCTGGGCTCTCAATATGGCAACTTGTTATGGGTGCTTAGAGCTTGGAAGATGTGTGGGATCCAGCATGAGCTCCTTTTCTGGATCAATGCCTCTGTGTGGTCTCCAGGTAGCTTGCTATGCTAGTCTCAAGGCCTGTGATGGCCTAGGGGCTTTCCCATGGATAACATGTGGGAGTTTATGGTGGAAAAGATGAGCACTTGGGGCTATTCAATTACCTTTTCACCACATTGAAGAGCCTCTCCAGACTCTCAGCTAATTGCAAGTTGCCTTGCCTCCCTCTCCTTTCTTGCTTTAGGTGTTTCCTGTCACTCCTCTGTTGAATTCCAGTGATCTCTCTTAGATGATATATCTGAAATGTGATTATCGTCTCACAATTTTGGTTCTTCTTTATGGAAGAAGCAAGTACCAGAAGCCTCTCTAGTAAGCCATCTAGAAGCTGCTACTGCTGTGTCTTTCATCCTTTGTAACTACTATGAGTGAAGGTATAGTGTGAGGGTACAATAAAATCCTGAGCAGATTAAGCCATTTAACTCATTTCTAGATTTCCTTGGAGAGCACAAGCAGGTAAAATGTGTTCAGACTGGTATCAAAGCTCTTATCCCCCAGGCTCCATTACTTTCCACAACATGCCTTTAGCCCTCTGGACCAAGAGAAGAACCTGCAATTCTTTCGTAACAGTTGATACTGTACGCTTCTCTCTTAACTCATCATGTTTCCCTAGGTAACAGTAACAACTTGCACTTGCATAGGTCTGTTTTTCTGCAATCACCACCTGAATCTTAAGAAATGTCAAGCATATTACTTCTTGCAAAAAAAATGGCCAGAATAGCAATTAATGCTATTAAAATATATCTTTACCAAGGATATAGTCATTACTTATCCTTAACAAATGGTAGACTCATAAATATTTAGGACAGGGTGACTATAATTTTACTTATACAAAAACCATAATTCAACATGACCATGTAATTTGATCTGTTCCTAATCATACTTTCTCTGTTATGATTGTTCATAGTATTTCTTTTTAAATCATACTACAAATCAAATCTCCAAAGAGACTCAAACATTTGAAACCATATCTACTACTATAAAATGACAGCAGTTCTAAATATTCAGGCCCGTAAAAAATAGAGAAGGAAGTGATGATGTGTTACACCCAATTATTCAAAAATTATTCAAAGGCAAACGCAAGGTGAAATATTAACACTCACGCTACAGATCAGATTTCTGTACATTAAACTTCAATATTGCAGATAATCAACACATTTGACTGAAAGTTTGGATAAGAGTTCACCAAAAAAGGAGAATACAAGTTTCCCCAGTCTCAGAAAAAGATAAGAGTGCCCTACAATCATGGCAGGTAACCACCAGGAATAATTTAATCAATGATAACTTAGCTCCATGATATCACTTTTTAAACCCATACAACTAGTGATAGGACACAGTTTTGAATCCACTGATTGGCAGCAAAGACATGTCAGTAACAACTCTTCTGAATGCCAGCCAGATCATACCACCACACACACACCTATAATAATAATCACCCAGATAACAGTAACAAATACCTAAATACCTCTACCTCTTGAAGTCCACCAACATCTTAACTATACATTTCTCAGAATTGCATAGAAATCTTGCTCAGTTTGGAGAAGTCGTTTCTGCAAACTTAGTTCTCTGACTAAGGCATACAATGAGTTTAACTTTATTTAGTGGTGACCGCCTCCTTTGACAGTCCAATAAAAAGATCCCAGTAATCAATTTCATGTTTTATAGTGATGATGTTGCTGTCTTTTAAGTATGTAGAAAATAAATGCAGGGAATAGCAGGAAGCATGCCTGCATACTGGCAGATAGATTCATCAAATATTCTAAATTTTATCAAGGGAAAACTTTTCATCATTTAAGAAAAATAAATAGATAAAAAGTTAATTTTATTACAGAAAATTCAGAAGCACTTTCCTTATTTTCTCTTAAAAGAAACACAGCAACAGATGTTTCTTAGATATTCCTACCTTCAGGTAAGCAGGCTAGAGTGCTGTCAGCTGTAAGTTATTTCTTAAATTCTGTCTTGCTCTGCTTTTTGTATTTACATTATCTTTGTGGACTCAGAATTTATCTAACTTCTTTTATAGCTTTGCCTGAGTTCATATGGGAGAGAAACAAATAGTAAACTTTATATGTATAATGCTAATTATGTATAATATGGTATCATATGTTTCAGACTTTTTTTGTAGAATAACCATCTCCTTTTGGATTTGATGAGAACATATAACACCAGCCACCACTCTCCCTGCCACAAGCACAAATTATAAATAGATAACTCATTAAAACTCTTGCAGAACAGAAAATCCAACATGATATTTAGCATTCCTTTAAAGGAAAGAGAGAAAAGGGCCAAGGAACAATCATCTTTTAATTTAGTATTTTAAATACTCTTTGACATTAATCCACTATTGTTTGCAAACTCATACCTGCTTCTATACAACGTGAAAGCAAAAGAAATCATTTCATATTAGAAAGGGAATAAAATTTGATTTCTCCTTTGGTGGTAGAAGAATTGGGGATCATTCAAATGATGCACAAACTATGATGTATTAATACACTTTTACAAGTGGTAATATGGCCATGAACATAAAACATTTCCTTAAATATTATTCAAAGTTAATTTCAATTTTAATAATGGCCATCTGACCTGATGTTTAAATGATTCATAACAACTGATTAAGTGACATGAGAATCATTGAGTTGACATTTCTATATTGCTATAATTTAAGAGTCTGTGCCTTAATAATTTGAAATGTTTCTGTAATATCCTAGTTAACACTTTTTGCTAATGAGATGTTTTCAAATTGCATTATTCCTTTGAGCATATGCATAAATATAGTCTTTCCTTCAATTCTTTATAATAACAATTTGCTTCACCAAAAAAAAGAGGATTAATTATTCCTAAAACCACAGAAAGAGTAGAAAATGCAGAGTCTAAATTTTTTGAAAAAGACACTGCATAATTCCCAGTTTATTTCAGGTTTACCTTCTTTGAGTCCCCAGATCATGCTGGATGTTGAGTACAAAACTGAGCATGTTCTCCTAGCCTTTAGGATTGATGTAAATATAGGACACACCTTAATGAAGAAATCAACAAACTACCACTGTGTAAGTTACACATTTAAGAGATATTAGTTGCACTTGCTATATCCAGTCAGTACCTTAAGAGGAATTAGCACACTCAAATGGGATATTTATAATGGTGTGAGTAAGCTTAAAATAAAACCAAAAGGGATGTTTTAGCACCCAGAGTACAATAAGGGCAATGATCTTTTCTCAACCATGGGCACATGCTAAGGGGAGGGAGCTTCTTTCAAAACTCAAAGAAAGAGTAATTGCTATAGAAAAGGAAAACCCAAAAGAAGTAGCATCCTTACAGGAAGGATCACAGCTCCTATAATCCCATGGTCTAGCCGGCAGGGAACCCCAGGAATAAATACCTAAACCTCATTTTCCTCCCATTGCACAAGCTCAATGGGGAGTTTGGAGAGAGTGAAACCAAATGAAACAGTTCATAGAGGTCATCCTGAGAAGGAAAGCACAGTGAAAAAGGGAGGAAACAGATCTAGGGCAGCAAATTCAACTTGTCCAGCACACATGCCCTGTTGCTTTTCCTTTCTGTGGAAATCCTCTTCAAGGTTTGGATCTGTGTCCCCACAAAACCTCACGTCAAATTGTAATCCCCAGTGTTGGAGGTGGAGGCTGGTAGGAGGTGATTGGATCCTGGGGATGGTTTCTCATGAATGGTTTAGCATCATCCCCTCGGTGCTGTTCTTGTGATAGTGAGTGAATTTCGTGAGATCTGGTTGTTTAAAAGTGTGTGGCAACTCCCCCACCCCTTCCTCCTCCTCCAGACATGTGAAGTGCTGGCTCCCCTTTCATCTTCTGCCATAACTGTGAGTTTCCTAAGACTCCCCCGGCCCCTACTGCAAGCCGAGCAGATGCCAGCATCATGCTTCTTGTACATCCTGCAGAACTGGGAGTCAATTAAACCTCTTTTCTTTTTAAATTACCCAGTCTCAGGTATTTCATTAGCAATGTGAGAATGGACTCATACAAACAGGCAGCAAGGACACCTCCTTTCTACTCAGGCTGTCCTCTTTGAGAGGTTAGCTTCTCTCCCAGACCCTTACACGACTGCACTGTGGTTGTTTCTCTCTTGGAGACTTGCTCAGTGTGAACTCATCATGAGCAGAGACACTATCTCATTAATTGATGTCTCTCTAGTACATGGCAGGATACCTGGCATTGAAAGTGTATTCTAGCCATGCATCTGTAGTCCTAGCTACTCAGGAGGCTGAGGCTGAAGGATCCCTTAAGCCCAGGAGTTGGAGACCAGCCTCGGCAACATCGCAAGACCATGTCTCAAAAAATAGTGTGTATCAGAAATTTTTATTGATTGAATAACTATTGGAATTACCAATATTTCACTGCAAATTTATAATTTATAATTATATAAATATATGAGATAGAAGGTGTTGTTATAACCTATGAATACAATGTGGAATAATTAAATCAACCTAGTTAACATATACGTCACCTCCAGTACTTAACATTTTTTATGGTGAGAACATTTGAAATGTACTCTCTTAGCAATTTTGAAATGTATGATTATCCACTATTGACTATATTCATCTTGCTATGCAATAGAACATTTTAAATATTAAAGAATGTTATAAAAATGTCTGATTAAGTGGGGAAGAATAAATACATTGGTATCCACTTCTTCCAGACATACTATTAGAACTGTATTTACTTCAGGCAACAATCTCAATTTTTTTCCTGAGAACAATTTCACAGAGCTTTTGGACTACAGCATTTTCCTGTTATTCATGACTATTATATGTTCTCTGTCAGAGAAAATGTCCTAAGGAGAAACTGATGCATGACAGAGAACTCCAAGCCTCCCATTCTTTCCTAAGCTCTGCCCTCTGCCCCCTTTGTCCTTTGATTCTGCTCTGGTGATGTGCCCCTGACTAATCTCCAAACACAGAGGAAGCTCTTCCAGTGGTCCCCAAATTTGCTCTTGACTCATCTTTCTAAATCAAATTAAAATTAAGGAAGGTTTTAAGTTAACTCCTCCATGCAATGAAGAATCCAAGTATATTTCTTTGTTTTCAACTCTAGCAGTTCTTCCAAATTAAATTATAACCTGTTAGACCCTGGTCTTTCTGGCCATTCTCCTCTCTTCCGGTATTTCTTCCAGGGAATTCCAAATCCTGCACTTCTTCATGCATTCTCTTACCTGTGTATGCCTCAGGAGTTCCCTGCATTACTTGTAGTGGCTTTTTTAAAAATCAAAATATTTGTTCCATACAAATACAGCATGAAGCTCAGCCTATTGCTGTTGTTGAACGAATGTTAAATTGCAGAAGGAATAAGAATTAAATTATGTAAAATCAGCTTTCTTTTTAAATGAACTCATTTAATCCCTAGTCCCACCTGTATAAAATAGACACATTTATTAACCCCATTTTATGAGATGAGATGCTGAATTTAATCAACCAGCTCCTCCTGTTGCATAACCCATATTGGTTTGGCCTGATTGTATCAATCACCAGCAGGAAGATGACCACGTGTGCTTTGTCCTCATCTAGACTCACTCCAATTGCCTAGTCAGGAAAGCTACCCTGTACTGAATAGTAGTGAGGTTAGTGTTGGGGAATAAACAAAAACACAATTTACAGGGTCAGAGCTTAGGGACCGGGAACTTCTGACTGTGGCGCAGATCTTCCTGGGCATAGATCCTGGCTCCCTTGGTTATTAACTGTGTCACTTCAGGAATGTTAGTTAACCTTTTAAACCTCAATTTTCTCATCGAAAAGTGTGAATAATAAGGGAATCTGCCTCAGGCACGGCATGAGAATTAAATTAGCTCAGGTGAGTTAATATTAACAAATAACCCACAGCTTGGTATACTATAATGTTGAAACCATATTTTATTTACCAAATACTTATACAACATATATTGTCTCCATCTGTTAAATGCTAAAGTGGAGAGAGAGCTTCAGGCTGGTAATAAAGTTCCCCCAACTGTCACAATCTTAGGACTCGAAAACATTTATCAAAGGGAAAAGAAAATTTAAAATGAAGGTCTTTGGCAGCCTATTAAAAGACAGGTCAGGAACGTAGTATGTTCTTATGCTATAAAACAGCTTATAGCTCTTTAGCAAATGCTTCCCCTACAAAGGATCTCATTTTATACTTTTATAAACTAGGAAACAGGAGACATTCTCATTTTCAACATGAGAAATGCAGTGAATTCCTACCATTCTCTGTTACCTCGGTGTCCATTTTGAGTAGAAGTGTAACATTCTGATGTCAGACGCAGAGCTAATCACCCTCAATACAGATTCCAGGGCTCCATCTCCTCCCAGTTCCTCAGTGTGGTGGATCCAGTATAGTATTGCCTCACACTGTGAGACAGCTACATACATCTTTCTTGACTCACCCT
This sequence comes from Pongo pygmaeus, assembly GCF_028885625.2. Classification (NCBI taxonomy): domain Eukaryota; kingdom Metazoa; phylum Chordata; class Mammalia; order Primates; family Hominidae; genus Pongo; species Pongo pygmaeus. The sequence continues at coordinate 9,058,008 of NC_072377.2, forward strand.
ACTGACCTGCACATCCACACAGACTGCACAGGTATGCTTCAGAGACACCCTCTTAGTTGCAGCGTGAATCCACGGGACTCCTCCCCGTTTGCTCTAAACCCACCAATTACAACTTCCCATATGAAACCTATTTGGTATAACTTGCACCCCAGTAGAGGCTTTGGCTCCCAGGTCTGTTGTTTCCTGTCTGCTGCTCCCATCTGCTGATGAAGCATACATGTTCTAATGGCTCTCCCCTTCTCCCTGGCCTTGTGAGGCACACTGTCTTCTCCCTGGGATCTGTAAGTAATAATCTGCTTCTGTTATTTCCTGTGTTTGTTGAGTTCTCTCCTGTATTTCTTACTCACCCAAAACACCTGATGCTAACCTCTTTCTCAGTCAGGGCCCTCCTAAACAGTGGCTATCTTGTTAGGAAAAAAACAGAAACAAGTGAGAAACAACCACCAGGGTGTCTGCCAATATAAATAAGCTTGGGGGAAAGGACTGATGCTGCATTCCAAAACAGGGACCCACCAAGTGGGAGGTACCAACTACATTCTTAATACACACAAGTAAGGCACTACCCTATGATAAGGTCTAGTGATCTCTTCATTAATATGCTTTATGCCATTTATGCAGATGGACCTCATTATCTAATTAAGTATCTGTATCTTCTTAGCACTCTAAAATTCTAGAATGATTTTATCAAAGACTTTTTTAAAAAAGATAATTCTTCCAGCACTAGTGAAGAAACTTAGAAACATGATAGAAATATAAATTGAGATAACCTTTCCAAAGGGCAATTTTGCAATCAAATCAAAAGCCTTAAATGTGTCTATAACTTTGACCCAGTAACTTCATTTATGGGAAATATCCTAAGACATACTTACAAAAATATTCATCACAGCCTTATTTGTAATAACACTTGGAAACCACCTAACTTTCCCCAAACACAGATTGTATATCCCTGACATGGAAACTATGAAGCCACTTAACAGGATAAAGAAGAATACCTCAGAGCTTTTGCATGGAATATGCCCACATATAACGTTAAATAAGGGAAAGCAAGTCAAATGATAATCAATCCTACATTATAAAAATATTTGTGTATACCTGATCAAACAAACATCTAATGATAGCAGTCATCTCTGGATGGCCAGTTCACATAGCAAACTGCTTTTTATCTGTATATTAACCATTCTGCCCTTCTTACCTGAACCTTCACCTTGGAATTGCAGGATACCCAGTTACAGAACTAAGTGTCCACCCTCCCTTGCACCTAGGGCTTTAACCAAATGAGAAGGTGCAGAGGTCTGCCAGCAGTTTTTAGGACAGGCCTGCTGCTGTACTGCAGGGACATCCCTACTCATCAACCCCTTTCACCCTCCATCCCTCCTTCCCATTTTGTTTGCAATAATAGAAAAGAGAATCACTCGCAAGAAGAGAAGAGTAGAAAGACTGAAACAGTCTTTGCCCTGGAAGACCTTGGTAAGCCCTGGAATGCCAAATTTCAACTTTCTTATATAAGACACACAGCCTCTTGTGACTAAACCACACTTTTGTGGGTTTCTGTAATCCCCTAATATTCCTGATACAAGCATTTTGATTAATTTTGAAATGTGGACAAGCAAAAAGTTAATTTGAAAGTACTTTTGTAGCCGGGCACAGTGGCTCACGCCTGTAATCCCAGCACTTTGGGAGGCCGCGGCGGGCGGATCACGAGGTCAGGAGATCGAGACCATCCTGGCTAACATGGTGAAACTCCATCTCTACCAAAAATACAAAAAATTAGCCGGGCGTGGTGGCAGGCACCTGTAGTCCCAGCTACTTGGGAGGCTGAGGCAGGAGAATGGCGTGAACCCGGGAGGCAGAGCTTGCAGTGAGCCAAGATCACGCCACTGCACTCCAGCCTGGGTGACAGAGCGAGACTCTGTCTCAACAAAAAAAAAAAAAAAAAAAGAAAGAAAGAAAATGCTTTTGTAAATATATTTCTGAAATAAAATATTTTAAATCATACAAGCAACAAAAGGACATGTCTGGACCATCCCCATGAGATTAATGATGGATTTGATTGGATCTGGTTTGGTCCAGCCTTACAAGCCAGTCTTTAGATTTATACTTTCTCCCCTTTCTCATATAATGAGTAATACAGATTAAATATTCTCTCCAATTAGACCTTGCTTCAGTCTAGCTTCTTTGCTTCTTTCATTTGTCTATGTTCTTTAATTAGTTCAATTTATTTTTCAAAACACAACCCATGATTCTTACAAAAGCACACACGAGTGCACCTAATTTTTTTCCTGTCTCACTGGAATTGAGTTTCCTGCCATCAACCTGCCTATGTTTTCTCTTTTTCTGGTTCTCTGCACCTGCCTGCTTGTTCTACACACATACTAGAGACTGGACCTTCCTTTCAGGTGAAGAGCTTTCTCTCCTTTACCCTTTCTATTGTATTTGTAAACATGTCACCCCCTTCCCAGATTCCACATTGTCATGTCTTCAATTTTTAAAGTATTTGGTCCAAACAGGGTCCAAATACAGATATAAGGGGGTCATAAATATATTCTAAAAATTAAACTTTGGAAGGTTAGTTTTTAAAATATTTTGTTTACATCAAAACTCTCTGGTTAGGTTTATTTTAACTTTTCAGCACATCTTTTTTTGGCAGAATAGTAGGCTGGAAATAAAAAATACCCTTTTCTATTAGCTTATTAATTATACTTGCTACTTCCAGGTGTGGTCTCTGTCAACTGTTTAGGAAGCAATATTCATACTCATACGCTCTGAACAATTTTACCGCTTTTCTTGGAAAATAGAGCTATTTGAAGAAATAATGCACAGTTACACCTTTTAAAATCTGGAAAACGTGTTTCCTCAGACTTAAAAACAATAAAAGTTACCTGTGCCCTTGGCTTATTGTCCTACCACACACAGGTCTGATTATGGAGCTCTTCAGCATCCATTCACATTGCCGAGATGGCCTTCCTTAAATCAGCTTGTTTCTTTTTTGATGTTTGCAATTATAGCACGTCTTCCATCAGCACAAACACCGTGGTCAGCTACCTTCAGAAGTTTGGGATGTATGGTTTCTCCCCAGCTCCACTTTACCCTAGGTGGCATCGTCCATCCTGTGCAGCTGGCAATGTCCTTCCCTTTGGATGGACCATGGTAGCCTCCATGCTGCTTAGGGGCTGGAGATGTTCTCTGAGACATTGGAGACCAGGATCTTGTGTTTGTGTTCACTTCATGTTCTGCTGAAGATTCTGACGGAATAAAACTGAACTACCTGGTACTTCAACTCTTTCACAATTCAGATCCCAAATGAGTAAGCGGTGGGCCCTTAGGAGTGTTCTGGGGTGACATCACTAGGAAGATCGTCGGGTTAATGGTTCTTAAAATGTAATTCACTGGTGACTCGCAGGGTGAAAAATATGCTTACAGGATCCTTCCACAGCTCTGCAAGACTCCTAAGAAATTGATAATCTGAAATATTTAAACAGGTATATCTGCCAAGAATTTTCACATAGAAGCTTAATTCAACAAAATAGGCTATAATTTTAAGGTACAAATCAATCATTTCAGGAAGATTGACATTTCTGAAAATTTAGTTTATAATTTAGTAATATAGCTCCAGTTCACATTGATTTTATCTCCTCTTGCCTATTCCACCACATTTGACTTTTTCATTGCTCTTAGGTTTACATAAGTAAAATTAACATATTTTTGATGTACTAAGACGTGTAGAGTCGTGGAACCACCACTTCAATCAAGGATACACAAAAGTTTCATCACTCCCAAAACTCCCTTGGGCTGCCCCTTTGTGGCTACATTCTTTCCCCAAACTTACCCTTGTCAGCCGCTGATCTATTCTCTGTACCTTGGTCTTTTCCTTTTCTAGAATGTCATGTAAATGAAATTATGCAATATGTAAGTTTTGGAAACTGGCTTCATTCACTCAGCAAAAATATTTTGAGATTCATGTTTTGTTGCATGTGTTCATAGTTTGTTCTTTCTTATTAAAAGTCATATTCCATTATGTGGATGTACCACAGCTGGATTCTCCATTCACATATTGATGGGCATTTGAATAGTTTTCAGCTTGAGAACATTTTGAATAGAGCTGCTATCAACATTTTTGTGTATAGGTATTTGTGAATATACTATTTCATTTATCAAGGAGTGTTGTCAGAGTCATATGGAAAAATATATATGTGTAATTTATAAGAAAAATTCTAAATTTTTCCCCAAAGTGGTCATATTATTTTGCATTCCAAAACACGAAAGTTGGTCAAGGGATGCGGCTGGACCTGCTGATTTCTAGTCTGAAGATCTTTCTTCTATATTACTCTCTCCCAAATTTACTTTTTGACATTTTCATATTTACTTTAACCCAATATTTTAATATAACTCCACTGAAACAGTTATGAAATTACTGTCTTGACAATGGTTATTATTTTAGTATACATCCACATATAGGTATTAGCATCTTCTTCCCTAAAATTGTGACATAGCACCACTTTTATCTTGTCTAAGTTAGAGAAATATACTGAGGCATATGAGTAGATGCAATGAAGGCTCCACAGCTCATAGTGAGTGGAAATAAGGAGAGATTTATTAGCCTCTGTAACGGTTGTTAATGAAATTTTCTAAAACCTCAAAAACATGGCTTTAATCTTTCTAAGGTTTTTCTCTTGAAGTTATTTAAAATATTTTATCTCTAATCTTAGAAAATGCTGAAAACATACTTTTTTTCTCCTCAATGCATAATTTCCATGAACCCTGATTTTCACAGGGGCTTGACATTAAAGATGCTAGAATTCTTCATTTTTAATTAACAAATGCATGATCTCACATAGTCATCATTTTTGTGGTGAGAGCCCATAACTTTTACTATCTTTACATTTCTCAAGAATACAATATATCATCCTTATCTATCCTTACCTTGCTAAACAATAGATTTAAAATTTATTTCTCCTAACTATAATTACAAAGCCTTTGACCAACATCTCCTCATAATCTCTCCCCATAGCCATCCCAGGCCCTGGTAACCACCATTATACTCTCTACTTCTGTAATATGAACTTTTTAAAATTTCACACACACGTGAGATCATGTGCTATTTGTCTTTCTGTGCCTGGCTTATCTTATTTCAGTTATCATAATGTCCTCCAGATTCATCCATGCTGTCAAAATGACAGGCTTTCATTCTTTTTATGGCTAAATAGTATTCCATTGTGTGTGTGTGTGTGTATTTTTACTACCTATTCATGTATTGATGAACACTCAGGTTGATTCCACATCTCAGCTATTGTAAAGAGTGGCACTAAACATGAAAGTGCAGATGTCTCTTCTACAAACTGATCTAATTTCCATCAGATATATACCCAGTACTGAGACTGCTGGATCATATGGTAGTTCTATTTTAAATTTTTTGAAGAACCCCCATAGTCTTTTCTATAATGGCTGTACTAGTTTACATTCCCATGAACAGTGAATAAGGGCTTTCTGAACATCCTTGCCAAACCATGTTATCTTTTGCCCTTTTAATAATAACCATTCTAACCGAGGTGAGTTGCTTTCTCATTGTGGTTTTGATTTGCATTTCCATGATAAATAGTGATGTTGAGCATTTCTTATATACTTATTGGCCATTTGTATGTCTACTTTTAAAAAATGTCTATTTAGGTCTTTCACTCATTTTTTAATCTAGTTATTTGTTTTTTTGCTGTTGAGTTGTTTGATTTCCTTATATATTTTGTATATTAACTCCGTGTCAGGTTTACATTCTATAATTTGTCTCTTTACTATGTTGATTGGGTCCTTTGCTGTACAGAGACTTTTTTAGTTTGATGTAATCCCATTTGTCTATTTTTGCTTTTGTTGCTGGTGCTTTTGAGGTTTTATCCAAAAAAATCCTTACCCGGTACAATGTCATGAATTATTCCACCTATGTTTTCTTCTAGTAATTTCATACTTTTGGATCTTGTTTTTAAGCATTTAATTAAGTTTTAGTTCACTTTTGTAGATAGTGAAAGATAAAGGTTTCATTTTATTTTCTACATGTGAATATCCAGTTTTTACATCATTATTTATTGAAAAGACTGTCCTTTCCCCAGTGTATTTTCTTGGTACCTTTGTTGAAAATCAGTTGGTTGTAAATGTATGTATTTATTTCTGGGGTTTCTATTCTGCTATCTCTATATGTATATCTGTTTGTATGCCAGTACCATGCTGTTTGGGTTGCTATAGATTTGTAGTATATTTTGAAGTCAGGTAGTGTATTGCTCCCAGATTCGGGTTTTGTTTTGTTTTGTTTTGTTTTTATCAAGATTGATTTGGCTAAGGTGTCTTCTGTGGTTCCATACAAATTTTAGGGTTTCTTTTTCCATTTTGGTCAAGAATGTCATTGGTATTTTGATAGGAATTTCATTGAATCTGTATATTATCTTTTAGTATTAGGGATATTTTAACAATATTGAATCTTTCATTTTATTACATGGAATATCTTTTCATTTATTTGTGTCTTCTTCAATTTCTTTCACCAATGCTTAGCAATTTTTATTGTAGAGATCTTTCCCCTACTTGATTAAGTTTATTCCTAGGTATTTTAATTTTTGTTTGGCTACCATAAATGTAATTGTTTTCTTGGTTTCTTTTTAAGATAGTTTACTATTAGCAGATAGAAACACTACTGATTTATGTATGTTGATTTTGTATTCTGCAACTTTACTGAATTTATTTATTTCTTCTAACAGTCATTTGGTGGAGTCTAAAATTTTCTGTCGATAAGATCATGTTGTCTGTAAATAAAACAATTTGACTTCCTTCTATCCAATTGTATGCCTTTTATTTTATTCTTCTCCTGACTATCTGCTCTGGTTAGGTCTTCCAGTACTATGTTGAATCAAAGTGGTAAAATAAGTACTCTAGTCTTGTTCCAGGAATTAGAGAAAAATTTTTCAGCTTTTCCTTATTTAGTATGTTAGCTGTGGTTTTATCATATATGGCCTTTATTGTGTTGAGGTGCATTCCTTCTATATCCAGTTTGTTAAAAATTTTTATCATGAAGAGATATTAAATTTTGTCAGATAAATTTTCTGCATCTATTTAAATGATTATATGGGTTTTGTCCTTCATTCTGTTAATATGATGTATCATGCTTATTCATTTGCATACATTGAACCATCCTTGAATCCTTTCAATGAATCTCACTTGATAATAGTGAATTATATTTTTAATGTACCGCTGAACTTTGTTTGCTATAATTTTGTTGAAGATTTTTGAATATATGTTCATCAGGGATATTGGCCTGCAGTTTCCTTTTATCCTTGTGCCCTTGTCTGGTTTTGATATCACAGTAATGCTGGCCTCATAGAATGTTTTATTTGGTATACATCTTGCTATCTTTGGTTTTCCATTTGAAATGACTATTTTTTATATCCCTTCATTTTCAGTCTCTGTGTGCCTTACAAATGGAGTGCTCTCTTGTAGGCAGCATATAGTTTTGTCTTCTGTTTTATCCATTTAGTCACTCTGTGTCATTTAATTGCAAGGTTTAATCCACTTATATTCAATGTAATTATTGATAAGTAAAAACTTACAACTGTTTACAACTGCCATTTTGTTGCCAGTTTGTTTGCTTGTGTGTGTGTTTGTGTGTCTATGCGTGTGTGTGTGTGTAGAGCTTTTCTTATTCTTTTACTGTCTTCCTTTGTAGTTAAGTAATTTTCTCTGGAAATATGTTTTGATTCTTTTTTAAAAATGTTTATTGTTTATAAGTTTTTATTTTGTGGTTACCATGAGACCTATTTTTAAAATCTTATATTTGAAACAGTTTTTTTAAATAAATAACAACTTATTTTTGTCACAAAAAAACCATCTACACTTTATCTGCATTCCCCCTCCACATTTTTAATTTTTAATGTAACAATTTACATATTTTTATATTGCCTATCCTTCAACAAACTATTATAGTTATTATTTTACTAGTTTTATTTTTTAACCTTAACACTGATGGTGTGTCATGTATACACCGAGATTACAGTATTATCATATTCTGAATTTGATTGTACACTTGGATTTACCAGTGAGTTTCATACCTTCAGAAGTTTTTGCATTACTCATTAGCATTCTTTTTATTCAGTTTGAAGTATTCCCTTTAGCATTTCTTAAAAGACGTATCCTTTGGTGATAAATTCCATCAGCTTTTCATTGTCTAGGAAAGTCTTTACCCTTTATTTCTGAAGGATAGCTTATTGATTGGCAGGGTTTTTTTCCCCTTCACCACTTTGAATCTGTCATCTCACTCCCTTCTGGCATGTAATGTTTCTGCTGTGAAGTCTTCTGCTTCCAGGCATATTGGCACTCCCTTATGTATTATTTGCTTCTTTCTTTATGTGGCTTTCAGGATCTACTTTTTTTTCTTTGACGTTTGATAGTTTGACTATACTATGTCTTGGGGTAGTATTATTTGAATTGTATCTGATTGGTGACCTTCAGTCTTCCTGTACCTGTATATTTATATATTTATCCAGGTTTGGAAAGCTTTCGCTCTTACTTATTTAAATAAGCTTTCTACATTTTTGTCTTACTCTAATCCCTCTTGAATGACAATGGGCCAAACATTACTTGTTTTCATAGTGTCCTATAGATCCTGTATGAGTTCCTCATTTTTAGTTGTTTTGTTTTTCTTTTCTCTGATTATATATTATCAAATATCCTGTCTTTCAGTTCACACATTTATTTTTCTGCTTGATCAATTCTGCCACTGATTCTATTAAGTTTTAAATTTTGTTCATTGTAGTATTTAGCTCCAGGATTTCTGTTTGATATTTTAAATTATTATTTTAACCTTTCTGATAAATTTCTGATATGTTTCTGAATTATTTCCCTTTATTTTCTTTAAGTTTGCTGAAGAGCTTTCTTAAAACAGAAATTTTGAATTGTCTGAGATGTCATACATCTCCATCTCATTAGGGTTAGGCATGAGCACCTTATTTTGTTCATTTTTTGAGGTCATGCTTCCCTAATTAATTTTGTACCTTATACTCATGTGTCAATGTCTGTGTGTTTAGTAAGTTTGTGTTTATTGAAGCCTTTGCAGTCTGGCTTTGTATGTGTCCATCCTTCTACAGTAAGTCTGTTCAGAAATTCTGAGCAGACTGACTGCCGTGGTCCTTAGATCCACAAACTCTGCAGCCATTTCAGCACTACAGAGTTCCCCAAGCCCAGGTCATGAGTCTTGCAAGAGCTCTGAAGCTGGTTTCATTCCCAACCTTTAATAGTTTCTGAGGAAGACCCAAGGAGGATGCCTAAGCTATGTGGGAAAGCTGACTAGGGGCTTGAGCCCAGGAGACCTGTGGGCTTTGCTTCCTGCAGCATGGTGATGCTGACAAGTCTTCTATGTTGTGGCATGTTTACTGGCAGAAAAGGAGAACAACCACAGAGTTCCACATGCTGATTACTGTAAGCTCCACCCCTACTCTTTATCTCTAGCTGACCTCAGGTAGTTTAGCCCTGCCAATGCTTGCAATTATTTTTGTGAGATAAAATAAAAGCAAACCTCCTGCATAGAGTCTCAGAATGGTGGGGAAACTGGATGCCCACCTCCAACTCACTTTTTTCATTGTAGGAACTATAAGCTCAGTAGAATACTCCACTTGTGGTGGTTGGAAGAAGAGCACTGCAATCAAAGAGAGTCATCTCCATTACCATCTGATTGTGTTTTTTTTTTTTCAGCTCTGAGGTTCAAGAGAGTATCACAACCTTGCTCCTGATTTAAGAATATTCAGATTAGTAATCATACTTCTGGATAGTTGCTAGTTTGGATTCTGTGGATAGGAATGAAGCTGGAGAACTTCAACTTCATCATAATGTTTTCATGTGACTTACTGGAATTCTTTATAGACTCTGTGACCTTGAAAAATGAAAAAAACCGTAACATAGAATCTATCTCTTCAAGAAAATAACATCTATTTTCTAGCAAAGTACTTTGATTCTTTGGAAAAACACATATTGTGAACATTCAAGGTCTTCATCACATGAACAGTAGCCATTTCTAACATCATTGGTCCCTGGTGGTACAGCAGAAGGGACTTACTAAATAAACAATAGTCTTGAAAATTACTACAGTTAACTTTTTAAAAGATCAAAGTGGTTACATTTCTAACATGGAAAGTATGTTGTTATAGAATTATCAAAGCATTTTAACTACCGTTTTAGTAACAGTAAGCTAACTGATTTAGCAAAGAGACCCAAAATTGCGTAATGGCATAAGCACCATAAAAGTCTGGTCATTGTGCCCACATACCCTTTCAGGTCAATGAGGGGTAAATGAATTACTGATGCAGCAACAGCACAAATGAATCTCAAAATAATTAGGTTGAATTTTGGGGGGGTCTCCACTTGGCAGTGTCAATGTCTTAGTCAACATGTGGTCTCCAAGACTCTCTGGACGCCTCCAACCAACACATGAGCAAAGGCTAAAAGGCTCACACCAGAAGTAACGTGCATTGTTTTCCAATGCTCACATTAAATTGGCCAGAATTCGTTATCTGGCCCCACCTAAAGATGCTAGGATAAGAAAATAAATTTCCTGGGTAGCCATTTTCCAGAAACAATACTAATTCACAAATAGGGAAACAGCAATCTTTGATGGACAGTAAACTTTCTTTGACAAATAAGTGTTAAAAGAATTTGTATTTGTTTTATTTATTTTACCAAATACTCTGGAACATTGAAACATATTCTGGATTTTTCCCCTAAAGATTTTTCTACTTTTTCAAGTGTCTAATCCTTTTCTTTAATCAATAGCATTAAGTATAGGCAAGAGAGTATAAGCTGGTATCCAACAGAGTGTTTAAATATTGCTTCTTAACATATTTATCTATTCTCAGTTTTAGCCCTAGGTGTTTATTATATAATTTCTCTTTGTCATGGCTCTTAATTCTGTTTGATATAGGATATATGGATGTATTTTGGCTTATTTCCTCATTTCTAACTTTGAGTTACTATTTTCTTGTTAGCAATATGTAATTTACCATTTACCTATTTTGTGAGATATTTTTCAAGGATTATAGTTTTTTTCAGAATTTTTATTTTTTTTCTAAATTTTCTTTTTCTTTGGGCCCTATGTCATATTCTTGCCTTATAGGTTCCACCTTTTTTCTTCTCTTTTTAAACATCTCTAAAATATTTATTTTCAAAATATTTTGCAAGCTTTGAAACAATTCCAAAATAGATAAAACCCAAAAGTTAATCAACTGGTGGCAGTTTCTGGATGTCTCTCAAGAAGGTTAAGAAGGGATGTTCTCTTGTGTGCTTCTATTTGTTTTGTTTCTCACCTTACTTGGGAGCTGTTTAAGGAAGGCACAATTTGCCCCTAGTGGTGAAGACCTTTTTTTTTTTTTTTTTTTTTTTTAAATACAGAACAGTAAAAAAAAAAAAAAAAAAAAAAAAAAAACTGCCTCTTTTCCAGAGGAAGATGTCATCTCCGTCTTCCAAGGAAGTTTTTTTTTGTTACTTTTTTTTTTATTTTATTATTATTATACTTTAAGTTTCAGGGTACATGTGCACAATGTGCAGGTTAGTTACATATGTATACATGTGCCATGCTGGTGTGCTGCACCCATTAACTCGTCATTTAGCATTAGGTATATCTCCCAAAGCTATCCCTCCCCCCTCCCCCCACCCCACAACAGTCCCCAGAGTGTGATGTTCCCCTTCCTGTGTCCATGTGTTCTCGTTGTTCAATTCCCACCTATGAGTGAGAACATGTGGTGTTTGGTTTTTTGTCCTTGCGATAGTTTACTGAGAATGATGATTTCCAATTTCATCCATGTCCCTACAAAGGACATGAACTCATCATTTTTTATGGCTGCATAGTATTCCATGGTGTATATGTGCCACATTTTCTTAATACAGTCTATGATTGTTGGACATTTGGGTTGGTTCCAAGTCTTTGCTATTGTGAATAGTGCCGCAATAAACATACGTGTGCATGTGTCTTTATAGCATCATGATTTATAGTCCTTTGGGTATATACCCAGTAATGGGATGGCTGGGTCAAATGGAATTTCTAGTTCTAGATCCGTGAGGAATCACCACACTGACTTCCACAATGGTTGAACTAGTTTACAGTCCCACCAACAGTGTAAAAGTGTTCCTATTTCTCCACATCCTCTCCAGCACCTCTTGTTTCCTGACTTTTTAATGATTGCCATTCTAACTGGTGTGAGATGGTTTCTCATTGTGGTTTTGATTTGCATTTCTCTGATAGCCAGTGATGGTGTGCATTTTTTCATGTGTTTTTTGGCTGCATAAATGTCTTCTTTTGAGAAGAGTCTGTTCATGTCCTTCACCCACTTTTTGATGGGGTTGTTTTTTTCTTGTAAATTTGTTTGAGTTCATTGTAGATTCTGGATATTAGCCCTTTGTCAGATGAGTAGGTTGCGAAAATTTTCTCCCATTTTGTAGGTTGCCTGTTCACTCTGATGGTAGTTTCTTTTGCTGTGCAGAAGCTCTTGAGTTTAATTAGATCCCATTTGTCAATTTTGGCTTTTATTGCCATTGCTTTTGGTGTTTTAGATATGAAGTCCTTGCCCATGCCTATGTCCTGAATGGTAATGCCTAGGTTTTCTTCTAGGGTTTTTATGGTTTTAGGTTTAACGTTTGAGTCTTTAACCCATCTTGAATTAATTTTTGTATAAGGTGTAAGGAAGGGATCTAGTTTCAGCTTTCTACATATGGCTAGCCAGTTTTCCCAGCACCATTTATTAAATAGGGAATCCTTTCCCCATTGCTTGTTTTTCTCAGTTTTGTCAAAGATCAGATAGTTGTAGATATGCGGCGTTATTTCTGAGGGCTCTGTTCTGTTCCATTGATCTATATCTCTGTTTTGGTACCAGTACCATGCTGTTTTGGTTACTGTAGTCTTGTAGTATAGTTTGAAATCAGGTAGCATGATGTCTCCAGCTTTGTTCTTTTGGCTTAGGATTGACTTGGCGATGCAGGCTCTTTTTTGGTTCCATATGAAGTTTAAAGTAGTTTTTTCCAATTCTGTGAAGAAAGACATTGTTAGCTTGATGGGGATGGCATTGAATCTAGAGTTTTACATTTGTCTCTGCCTGGTCCACAATATTTTATCACTTCTAGACTATTTTTGTTTCCTATCAGCATTACTGAAATGTCTAAGTAACACAAAATACATGTTAAAGGTAAAATTGCATAAATTTGTCAAATGTATACAGTCATGTAACCACAACAGTTATTTCCCTTACTCAAATTTCTGTCTAATGTCCTTGTAGAGGATTTGTTCATACTTCCATCCCCAGACCCAGGTAATGCCAAATCTTCTTCCTATTACTAAAACTGTGCCTTTTCCAGAATTTCATATAAATGCAGTCACAAACCATGTGTTTTTTGGGGGTATTCTGGACTTATTTTACTTATTTAATGCTCTTGAGATTTATTTCTGTTGTGTGTATCAGTAGTTTATTCCTTTATATTACTAGACTGTATTCCATTAGATGAGTATACCACAATTTGTTTATTCATTCACTAATTGATAGACTTTTGGGCCATTTTCACTCTTTTGCTATTATGAATCTGTGTGCTACACAAATTTTGCATACAAATCTTTGGACAGATATTCTCATTTCTCTTTGAGTACATATCTAGGAAGGATTGCTAGGTTACATTAAAAAATGTTTGTCTTTATAAGAAATTGCTGACAATTTTTCAATATGGCTATTTCATTTTTTATTATCACTAGCTTTGTATAAGAGTTATCCTTGCTCCAAATTCTCTTCATTGTATAGTCCTTTCTGTTTTTAATTTTGGCCATTATAGTGTGTATGTAGGGATACCTCAGTAGGGTTTAAATTTACACTTCACTAATAATAATGTCATTCTTTTATATGTACTTATTTACATCTGTAATTCTTCCTTGATGAAGTGCATGTTCAAATACTGTGTCATATTCTGTGCTGCGTTATTTAATTTTAAGTGTGTTTTATATATTCCAGATACAAGTTATTTATTAGGTTTATTTTTCAAATATTTTCTCCCAGAATTTTGGTGACTTTTTCATTTTATTAAAAGTATCTTTTTTATATGGTTTGGCTAAGTCCCCACCCAAATCTCATCTTGACTTGTAGCTCCCATAATCCCCACATGTCATGGGATAGACCTGGTGGGAGGTAAGTGGATCATGGGGTTGGGTTTTACCATGATGTTCTCATGATAGTGGATAAGTTTCATGAGATCCAATGGCTTTATAAAGGGCAGTTCCCCTGCACATGCTTTCTTGCTTGCTGCCATGTAAGACATGACTTTGCTCCTCCTTTGACTTCCACCATGATTATCAGGTCTCCCAAGCCATGTGGAAATGTGAGTCCATTAAGCCCCTTTTTCTTTATAAATTACTCAGTCTTGGATTTTTCTCCATAACAATATGAAAATTGATAAATATAGTAAATTGGTACCAGTACAGTGGAGTACTGCTATTAAGATACCCAAAAATGTGGAAGTGACTTTGGAACTGGTTACAGGCAGAGGTTGGAACAGTTTGGAGGGCTCAGAAGAAGACAGGAAAATGTGGGAAAGTCTGGAGTTTCCTAGAGACTTGTTGAATGGGTTTGAGCAAAAAGTCCAGGCTGAAGTATTCTCAGATAGAAATGAAGAACTTATTGGGAACTGGAGCAAAGGTGATTCTTGCTATGCTTTAGCAAAGAGACTGGCAGCATTTGGCCTCTGTCCTAGAGATTTGTGGAAGTTTGAACTTGAGAGAGATGATTTAGGGTATCTAATGGAAGAAATTTCTAAGCAGCAAAATGTTCAAGACGTCACTTAGGTGCTCTTAAAAACACTCAGTTTAATTCATTTACAAAGATATGGTTTGGAATTAGAACATATGTTTAAAAAAGAAGCAAAGCATAAAAGTTTGGAAAATTTGCAGTCTGATGATGTGATAGAAAAGAAAAACCCATTTTCTGAGGAGAAATTCAAGCCAGGTACACAAATTTGAGCTGCAGAATTTTGAGTTACTGCTGAAATGAGTTAAGACTTTGGGGGATTTTTGGGAAGGGCATGATTGGTTTTGAAATGAGAGGACATGAGATTTGGGAGGAACCAGGGTGAAATGATATGGTTTGGCATGTCCCCACCCAAATCTCATCTTGAATTGTAGCTCTCATAATTTCCACATGTCATGGGAGGGACCCACTGGGAAATCACTGAATCTTGGGGGAGGGTTTTCCCATGCTGTTCTCCTGATAATGAATAAGTTTCATGAAGTCTTATGGTTTTATAAAGGGCAGTTCCTCCACATGCTCTCTTGCCTGTTGCCATATAAGACAGGCCTTTGCTCCTCCTTTGCCTTCCATCATGATTGTGATGTCTCCCCAGCCAGGTGGAATTGTGAGGCAGTTAAACCTTTTTTTCTTTATAAATTACCCAGTCTCTCATATTTCTTTTTGGCAGTGTGAAAATAGGCTAATACACTTTATATAATAAAAAAGTTAATTTTGTTGTATTGCAATTTTTCATATTTTTATTTCATAGGTTGTACATTTTGTGTGTTTAGAAATCTTTGCTTAACCCAAGGTCACAAAAAATTTTATCCTGGAAGTTTTATAATTTTGGCTTTTGCCTTCATGTATGATTCAAGTTAACTTATTTATAAAGTGTAATGTAATCACTGTGACTTTTTCACATGGATACATATTTCCTCTTCAAGAAGTTTGTTGATCTTCCTGGATATGTGAGTTTATGTTTCTCCTCAAATTTGTATAATTTTTGGCAAATATTTTTTCAAATATTTTTCTTCTCCTTTTTTCTTGTTTTCTTTTCTTTTTCTTTTTTCTTTTTTTTTTTTTCTGAGACACAGTCTTACCCTGTCACCCAGGCTGGAGTTCAGTGGCACAATCTTGGCTCACTGCAACCTCCGCCTTCCAGCTTCAAGCAATTCTCCTGCCTCAGACTCCCGAGTAGCTGGGATTACAGGCACCCACCACTATGCCCAGCTAATTTTTGTACTTTTAGTAGAAATGGGGTTTCACCATGTTGGCCAGGCTGGTCTTAAACTCTTGACTTCAGGTTATGCACCCGCGTTGGCCTCCCAAAGTCCTGGGATTAAAGGCTTGAGCCACCACAACTGGCCCACTTGTTTTCTTTTGAGACTCCAATTACATATATGTTAGGCTGTTTGATATTGGTGGATAGGCTTTTGATATTTTATTTATTGTTCTTATCCTTCCTCTCACTTTGCCTCATTTTAAATGCTTTCTCTTGCTATGTCTTTAAGTTCACTAATCTTTTCTTAGGTGGATTTTTATTTTTGTTATTGTATCTTTTATCTGTAGAAGTTTTATATTTTATTTTATATCTTTGTTACTTTCCTCATCATCCTGATGCTTTTTTAATACTCTTGACATTAAAGGCAAATTTATTGTTGCTGTTTTAATTTCCTTATCTGAAGATTTCATTATCCAACTTTAGTATTTCCAGGTCCATTTTTATTAACTGTTTATTCTTACTATGAGTGATGCTTTCTTGTCTACTTGTATGCTTGACATTTTGGGAATGGATGATAGAAATTGCACATTCATATTATTTAATAGGGACTTGTTCTGATGATCAATTACATTACTTTACCTTTGAAGAGGCATTATACGACTCCAGTTTTATTCTCCACTTGTCCACAAGCTTGTCTACTACCTGTGGAAGTTATCAATATCAAAATGAAGTCACTCATGTTACACCCTAATAAAATGGAGCTGGGAGACCATGAAGAAGGAGACTTTATGTACATTTGCCTGATAGCAAGAACTGTCACAGGATACTCTGCCAAATCCACAATCTTGTACAAAGGTCACCACAACCTTGCACAAGGATAACTCCTACAATGACACCTGCCCAGCAACTGCCTGTTTTACTAATGGACTCATTCCAGCCTTGTTATTAATTCTTATAGCTACAGATAATTATTTCATAACCATTAATGTATATGCCCTCATAGTGCCTTTAAAAACCTTTGCCTTCCTTTTCCTCCTTGGATGTGCCTGTTTCACCATAACATCCATATACTGGATTGCAAATTCCTACTATTCCTGAAAAAATTATTGGTTCTGGAGAGCTTGTCTCTCTGCTGTTTATTTTTTACTGACCCACCTGAATTCTAACTTGAACAACATTGTATTTTAATAAAATAATGAGTTTAAGGGACATTGGGCATTTTTTTGGTAGAGCTTTCTGGATGACAAAGTCTTAGGTATTTCAACTATTTATGCAATTTTATTTACTTAAAACCACTCTTTCAGTATGAGTACAGTGGACTGCAGGGAAATGGGGGACTTGCTTCTAGTATACACTGACCACAGTACTTTACAGGTGATATGAGTGCAATGTGAACCAGGGTCCCAAAAAAATTAGTTTCCTTCTTCAAAACATATCTAATCACTAAAGGGGTAATCCTATGTAATGTGGCAGATATAACAATCATCTTCCCTAGGAGAATAAAACTGGCAACGTTCTCTCTAATGAATCCATTTGTAAGTTACATGTTTTAACTTGCTTTTTGCTTTAGGCTGTCACAACATTGTAATTAACCATACCCAGGTCTGGCAGTATGGATGTAGGATTGAGACATTCCCTGAATTTTCTCCCTAAATCCTTTTCTCTCCATTTTTTCCCAAGCATCTAATCCTTTCTTTTTTCTTTGCATTTTGCCACATTAATCTTGGCAAGGCAGGTGAGCCATCACCCCTCAGGATACTAGAAACAAATTCAAAAGGCATTTTCACTGAGCTTGGGTAAAATCTCATTGTCTCACAAAGAATAACTTTCACAAGCACAAAATACTTATTATACAGTTGAACAATAGGGTTTATTGTTACCTGGGTCCCATTTTAATGTTATTATACTGTTGAAACTTCTTTCTCTGAAAAGCTTCCAGAAAATAACCTGACTAAACTGTAAAGTTAACGGTGATGGATTTTAAGATAAACAAGAGAGTTAGCTATTTTCTAAGCACTGAGCACTCATTCTGATATCGTGAGCTCTGGCTTAGAATTTGACATTTGCTGACTTTCTACAACAGAGGGCCCATCCTTAACCAAAGTTCCAATCCTCTGATCGAGTGACCTTTCATTCTCTCAACATACCTAATCATCTTTCTTTCCATCACTCTGTACTCTATAATTACTTTCACTGGCGTCCATGTGAAGAGACCACGAAACAGGCTTTGTGTGAGCAATAAAGCTGTTTATTTCACCTGGGTGCAGGCGGGCTGAGTATGAAAAGAGAGTCAGTGAAGGGAGACAGGGGTGGGGCCATTTTATAGGATTTGGGTAGGTAAAGGAAAAAGGGGGGTTGTTCTCTGGCGGGCAGGAGTAGGGGGTCACAAGGTGCTCAGTAGGGGAGCTTTTGAGCCAAGATGAGCCAGAAGAAGGAATTTCACAAGATAATGTCATCAGTTAAGGCAGGAACAGGCCATTTTCACTTCTTTTATGGTGGAATGTCATCAGTTAAGACAGGATCCGGCCATCTGGATGTGTATGTGCAGGTCACAGGGGATATGATGTCTTAGCTTGGGCTCAGAGGCCTGACATTCCTGCCTTCTTATATTAATAAGAAAAATGAAATAGTGGTAAAGTGTTGGGATGGTGAACATTTTTTGGGGGTGGTATGGAGAGATAATGGGCGATGTTTCTCAGGGCTGCTTTGAGCGGGATTAGGGGTGGCATGGGAACCTAGAGTGGGAGAGATTAAGCTGAAGGAAGATTTGTGGTAAGGGGTGATATTGTGGGGTGTTAGAAGAAACATTTGTCATTTAGAATTGTTGGTGATGGCCTGGATACAGTTTTGTATGAATTGAAAAACTAAACGGAATAAGAGAAGGAGAAAAACAGGTATTAAAGGACTAAGAATTGGGAGGAGCTAGGACATCTAATTACAGAGTGCCTAAGGAGGTTCAGCATAGCCTTGCCAGCAAAGATTATTCATTTACTTTAAGAGTTAAGAGTGGTGGTTTGGGGATAGCACCAGGAAATATCAGCTGTGATGGCTTGGAGAAACAGTGTAAACTGGCAGTGTAAACAAGAGCAGGGTATGTGTGAGTAGTTGAGAACGGTGAATAGGAGTATGACTAGACAGAAGATAGTAGGGATGACAAGTTTTTTAGGGCACAGTCCAAGTTGGTCTGGTGTCTAGAATGAGACTGGGGCCTAATAAAAAGGAGCATCTATACAGGAGCTCAAATGGGCTGTACCTTGTAGCATTCCGAGGACAGGCCTGAATTCTGAGAAGGGAAAGTGGTAAAAGTATTGTCCAGTCCTTTTTAAGTTGGTGGCTGAGCTTGGTGAAGTGTGTTTTTAAAAGACCATTAGTCAGTTATACCTTTCCTGAAGACTGAGGACTGTAAGGGATATAAAGTTTTCACTGAATACTAAGAGCCTGAAAAAAATGCTTGGCTGATTTGACTAATAAAGGCCGGTCTGCTATCAGACTATATAGAAGTGGGAAGGCCAAACCGATGAATTATGTCTGACAGAAGGGAAGAAATGACCGTGGTGGCCTTCTTAGACCCTGTGGGAAAGGCCTCTACCTATCCAGTGAAAGTGTCTACCTAGACCAAAAGGTATTTTGTTTCCTGACTCAGGGCATGTTGAGTAGAGTTAATTTGCCAGTCCTGGGCGGGGGCAAATCCCTGAGCTTGATGTGTAGGGAAGGGAGGGGGCCTGAATAATCCCTGAGGAGTAGTAGAATAGCAGATGGAACACTAAGAAGTTATTTCCTTGAGGATAGATTTCCACAATGGAAAGGAAATGAGAGGTTCTAAGAGGCGGGCTAGTGGCTTGTACTATAGCATAGCCTGACTTTGCTGGTGTGTGGTGATTAGGCCTGGTGGAACTGCCATCAATAAACCAAGTGTTATCAGGGTGAGAAACAGGGAAGAAGGAAATGTGGGGAAATGGGGTGAATGTCATGTGGATCAGAGAGATGCACTCATGAGGGTCAGGTGTGGTATCAGGAATAATGTGGGAGGCCAGATTGAAGTCTGGGCCAGGAACAATGGTAATTGTGGGAGACTCAACAAAGAGTGAGTACAGCTGAAGGAGCCGGGGAGCAGAAAGTATATGAGTCAGGTGTGAGGAAGAAAACAGATTTTGGAAATTATGAGAGCTGTAGAGAGTGAGTTGAGCATAGTTTGTGATTTTAAGGGCCTCTAAAAGTATTAGGGTGGCAGTAGCCGCTGCAGGGAGACATGATGGCCAGCCTTAAACAGTAAGGTCAAGTTGTTTGGACAAAAAGGCTACAGGACGCGATCCCGGTCCTTGTGTGAGAATTCTGACTGCACGGCCCTGCACTTCGGCTGTGTGTAATGAAAAGGGTTGGGATGAGTCAGGGAGAGCTGGGGTGGGGGCAGTCTCTAAAGCTGTCTTCAAGGAATGGAAAGAGGAGTAGGGAAAGGATTTAGGATCTACGGGGTCAGCTAGGTTTCCTTTTGTGAGTTTATATAATGGTTTTGTTAGGATGGCAAAACCAGGTATCCAAAGGCGAAAGTATCCAACCATGCCCAGGAAGGAAACGAGTTGTTGTTTTGTAGAAGGGGTTGGGGTTTCAGAGATTAGTCAGACATGATCAGCAGGGAGAGCACGTGTGTTTTTATGAGAATTATGCTGAGATAGGTAACAGATAAGGAAGAAATTTAGGCTTGACTGAAGTAATGGGGTCTGTCTGTTAAGCTTTGCGGCAGTACAGCCCAGGTAATTTGCTGAGCCTGATGGGTGTCAGGGTCACTCCAAGTGAAAGTGAAGAGATGCTGGGATGAAGGATGCAAAGGAATAGTAAAGAAAGCATGTTTGAGATCCAGAACAGAATAATGAATTGTGGAGGGAGGTATTGAGGATAGGAGAGTATATGGGTTTGGCACCATGGGGTGGATAGGCAGAACAATTTGGTTGATAAAGCATAGATCCTGAACTAACTTATAAGGCTTGTCTGGTTTTAGGACAGGTGAAATGGGGGAATTGTAAGGAGAGTTTATAGGCTTTAAAAGGCCATGCTGTAGCAGGCAAGTGATAGGAGGCTTTAATCCTTTCAAAGCATGCTGTGGGATGGGATTTTGGCATTGATCGGGGTAAGGGTGATTAGGTTTTAATGAGATGGTAAGGGGTGCATGATCAGTCACCAAGGAGGGAGTAGAGGTATCTTATACTTGTGGGTTAAGGTGGGGGGATACAAGAGGAGGATGCAAAAGAGGCTTTGGACTGGGAAGAAGGGCAGCAATGAGATGCAGCTGTAGTCCAGGAATAGTCAGGGAAGCAGATAATTTAGTTCAAGTGTCTCGGCCTAATAAGGGAACTGGGCAGGTGGGGATAACTAAAAAGGAGTGCTTAAAAGAGTATTGTCTAAGTTGGCACCAGAGTTGGGGAGTTTTAAGAGGTTTAGAAGCCTGGCTGTCAATACCCACAACAGTATGGAGGCAAGGGAAACAGGCCATTGAAAATAAGGTAATGTGGAGTGGGTAGCCTCCGTATTGATTAAGAAGAGGACGGACTTAACCTCCACTGTGAGAGTTACCTAAAGCTCTGCATTTGTGATGGTCTACAAGGCTTCCGAGGCGATCAGGCAGCGTCAGTCTTCAGCCGCTAAGCCGAGAAGATCTGGGAAGGAGTCAGTCAGAGAGCCTTGGGCCAGAGTTCCAGAGTTCCAGGGGCTCTGGGAGTGGCTGCAAGGTGAGTTGAACAGTCCCATTTCCAGTGGGGTCCTGCACAGATGGGACATGGCTTAGGAGGAATCCCTGGCTGTGGGCATTCCTTGGCCTGGTGGCCAGATTTCTGGCACTTGTAGCAAGCTCCTGGGGGAGGCGGTTCTGGAGGAATGCCTGGCCACTGTGGTTTAGGCGTTTGGAAGTTCTTGTGTGCTGGATATGTGGCTGGGGTTTGTCTCACAGTGGAGGCAAGGAATTGCAACTCAGAAATATGTTGCAACTTGGCTGCCTCTACTCTATTATTGTACACCTCAAAGGTGAGGTTAATTAAGTCCTGTTGTGGAGTTTGAGGGCCGGAATTTAATTTTTGGAGTTTTATTTAATGTCAGGAGGAGATTGGGTAATAAAATGTATATTGAGAATAAGACGGCCTTTTGACCATTTAGGGTCTAGGGCTGTAAAGCATCTCAGGGTTGCTGCCAAATGAGCCATGAACTGGGCTGGATTTTTATATTTGATGAAAAAGAGCCTAAACGCTATCTGATTTGGGATAAAGAAAAATTAGCATTAACCTTGACTATGCCTTTAACTCCAGCCACCTTTTTATTATTATTATTATTATTATACTTTAAGTTTTAGGGTACATGTGCACAACGTGCAGGTTTGTTACACATGTATACATGTGCCATGTTGGTGTGCTGCACCCATTAACTCGTCATTTAGCATTAGGTATATCTCCTAATGCTATCCCTCTCCCCTCCCCCCAGTCTACAACAGTCCCCAGAGTGTGATGTTCCCCTTCCTGTGTCCATGTGTTCTTATTGCTCAATTCCTACCTATGAGTGAGAACATGCGGTGTTTGGTTTTTTGTCCTTGTGATAGTTTGCTGAGAATGATGGTTTCCAGCTTCATCTATGTCCCTACAAAGGACATGAACTCATCATTTTTTATGGCTGCATAGTATTCCATGGTGTATATGTGCTACACTTTCTTAATCCAGCCTATCATTGATGGACATTTGGGTTGTTTCCAAGTCTTTGCTATTGTGAATAGTGCCACAATAAACATACATGTGCATGTGTCTTTATAGCATCATGATTTATAGTCCTTTGGGTATATACCCAGTAATGGGATGGCTGGGTCAAATGGAATTTCTATTTCTAGATCCCTGAGGAATTGCCACACTGACTTCCACAATGGTTGAACTAGTTTACAGTCCCACCAACAGTGTAAAAGTGTTCCTATTTCTCCACATCCTCTCCAGCACCTGTTGTTTCCTGTCTTTTTAATGATTGCCATTCTAACTGGTGTGAGACGGTATCTCACTGTGGTTTTGATTTGCATTTCTCTGATGGCCAGTGATGATGAGCATTTCTTCATGTGCTTTTTGGCTGCATAAATGTCTTCTTTTGAGAAGTGTCTATTCATGTCCTTCACCCACTTTTTGATGGGGTTGTTTGTTTTTTCTTGTAAATTTCTTTAAGTTCTTTGTAGATTTCTGGATATTAGTCCTTTGTCAGATGAGTAAGTTGCAAAATTTTTCTCCCATTCTGTAGGCTGTCTGTTCACTCTGATGGTAGTTTCTTTAGCTGTGCAGAAGCTCTTGAGTTTAATTAGATCCCATTTGTCAATTTTGGCTTTTGTTGCCATTGCTTTTGGTGTTTTAGATATGAAGTCCTCGCCCATGCCTATGTCCTGAATGGTATTGCCTAGGTTTTCTTCTAGGGTTTTTATGGTTTTAGGTCTAACATGTAAGTCTTTAATCCATCTTGAATTAATTTTTGTATAAGGTGTAAGGAAGGGATCCAGTTTCAGCTTTCTACATATGGCTAGCCAGTTTTCCCAGCACCATTTATTAAATAGGGAATCCTTTCCCCATTGCATGTTTTTGTCAGCTTTGTCAAAGATCAGATAGTTGTAGATATGTGGCGTTATTTCTGAAGGCTCTGTTCTGTTCCATTGGTCTATATCTCTGTTTTGGTACAAGTACCATGTTGTGTTGGTCACTGTAGCCTTGTAGTATAGTTTGAAGTCAGTTAGCATGATGCCTCCAGCCTTGTTCTTTTGGCTTAGGATTGACTTGGCGATGTGGGCTCCTTTTTGGTTCCATATGAACTTTAAAACTTTAAAGTGAAGAAAGTCATTGGTACCTTGATGGGGATGGGATTGAATCTGTAAATTACCTTGGGCAATATGGCCATTTTCACGACATTGATTCTTCCTACCCATGAGCATGGAATGTTCTTCCATTTGTTTGTATCCTCTTTTATTTCCTTGAGCAGTGGTTTGTAGTTCTCCTTGAAGAGGTCCTTCACATTCCTTGTAAGTTGGATTCCTAGGTATTTGATTCTCTTTGAAGCAATTGTGAATGGGAGTTCACTCATGATTTGGCTCTCTGTTTGTCTGTTATTGGTGTATAAGAATGTTTGTGATTTTTGCACATTGATTTTGTATCCTGAGACTTTGCTGAAGTTGCTTATCAGCTTAAGGAGATTTTGGGCTGAGACAATGGGGTTTTCTAGATATACAGTCATGTCATCTGCAAACAGGGACAATTTGACTTCCTCTTTTCCTAATTGAATGCCCTTTATTTCCTTCTCCTGCCTGATTGCCCTGGCCAGAACTTCCAACACTATGTTGAATAGGAGTGGTGAGAGAGGGCATCCCTGTCTTGTGCCAGTTTTCAAAGGGAATGCTTCCAGTTTTTGTCTGTTCAGTATGATATTGGCTGTGGGTTTGTCATAGATAGCTCTTATTATTTGAGATACATCCCATCAATACCTAATTTATTGAGAGTTTTTAGCATGAAGGGTTGTTGAATTTTGTCAAAGGCCTTTTCTGCATTTTTGAGATAATCATGTGGTTTTTGTCTTTGGTTCTGTTTATATGCTGGATTACGTTTATTGATTTTCATATGTTGAGCCAGCCTTGCATCCCAGGGATGAAGCCCACTTGGTCATGGTGGATAAGCTTTTTGATGTGCTGCTGGATTCGGTTTGCCAGTATTTTATTGAGGATTTTCGCATCAATGTTCATCAAGGATATTGGTCTAAAATTCTCTTTTTTTGTGTGTGTCTCTGCCAGGCTTTGGTACCAGGATGATGCTGGCTTCATAAAATGAGTTAGGGAGGATTCCCTTTTTTTGTATTGATTGGAATATTTTCAGAAGGAATGGTACCAGCTCCTCCTTGTACCTCTGGTAGAATTCGGCTATGAATCCATCTGGTCCTGGACTTTTTTTGGTTGGTAAGCTATTAATTATTGCCTCAATTTCAGAGCCTGTTATTGGTCTATTCAGAGATTCAACTTCTTCATGGTTTAGTCTTGGGAGGGTGTATGTGTTGAGGAATTTATCCATTTCTTCTAGATATTCTAGTTTATTTGCATAGAGATGTTTATAGTATTCTCTGATGGTAGATTGTATTTCTGTGGGATTGGTGGTGATATCCCCTTTATCATTTTCTGTTGTGTCTATTTGATTCTTCTCTCTTTTTTTCTTTATTAGTCTTGCTAGCAGTCTATCAGTTTTTTTGACCTTTTCCAAAAACCAACTCCTGGATTCATTGATTTTTTTGAAGGGTTTTTTGTGTCTCTGTTTCCTTCAGTTCTGCTCTGATTTTGGTTATTTCTCGCCTTCTGCTAGCTTTTGAATGTGTTTGTTCTTGCTTCTCTAGTTCTTTTAATTGTGATGTTAGGGTGTCAGTTTTAGATCTTTCCTGCTTTCTCTTGTGGACATTTAATGCTGTAAATTTCCCTCTACACACTGCTTTGAACGTGTCCCAAAGATTCTGGTATGTTGTGTCTTTGTTCTTGTTGGTTTCAAAGAACATCTTTATTTCTGCCTTCATTTCGTTATGTACCCAGTAGTCATTCAGGAGCAGGTTTTTCAGTTTCCATGTATTTGAGTGGTTTTGAGTGAGTTTCTTAATCCTGAGTTCTAGTTTGATTGCACTGTGGTCTGAGAGACAGTTTTTTATAATTTCTGTTCTTTTACATTTGCTGAGGAGAGCTTTACTTCCAAGTATGTGGTCAGTTTTGGAATAGGTTTGGTGTGGTGCTGAAAAGAATGTATATTCTGTTGATTTGGGGTGGAGAGTTCTGTAGATGTCTATTAGGTCCACTTGGTGCAGAGCTGAGTTCAATTCCTGGATATCCTTGTTAACTTTCTGTCTCGTTGATCTGTCTAATGTTGACAGTGGGGTGTTAAAGTCTCCCATTATTATTGTGTGGGAGTCTAAGTCTCACTGTAGGTCACTAAGGACTTGCATTATGAATCTGGGTGTTCCTGTATTGGGTGCCTATATATTTAGGATAGTTAGCTCTTCTTGTTGAATTGATCCCTTTACCATTATGTAATGGCCTTCTTTGTCTCTTTTGATCTTTGTTGGTTTATAGTCTGTTTTATCAGAGACTAGGATTGCAACCCCTGCCTTTTTTTGTCTTCCATTTGCTTGATAGATCTTCCTCCTTCCCTTTATTTTGAACCTATGTGTGTCTCTGCATGTGAAATGGGTTTCCTGAATACAGCACACTGATGGGTCTTGACTCTTTATCCAATTTGCCAGTCTGTGTCTTTTAATTGGAGCATTTAGCCTATTTACATTTAAGGTTAATATTGTTATGTGTGAATTTGATCCTGTCATTATGATGTTAGCTGATTATTTTGCTTATTAGTTGATGCAGTTTCTTCCTAGGCTAGGTGGTCTTTATATTTTGGCATGTTTTTGCTGTGGTTGGTACCAGTTGTTCCTTTCCATGTTTAGTGCTTCCTTCAGGAGCTCTTTTAGGGCAGGCCTGGTGGTGACAAAATCTCTCAGCATTTGCTTGTCTGTAAAGTATGTTATTTCTCCTTCACTTATGAAGCTTAGTTTGGCTGGATATGAAATTCTGGGTTGAAAATTCTTTTCTTTAAGAATGTTGAATATTGGGGCCCCCCACTCTCTTCTGGCTTGTAGAGTTTCTGCCAAGAGATCAGCTGTTAGTCTGATGGGCTTCCCTTTGTGGGTAACCCGACCTTTCTCTCTGGCTGCCCTTAACATTTTTTGCTTCATTTCAACTTTGGTGAATCTGACAATTATGTGTCTTGGAGTTGCTCTTCTTGAGGAGTATCTTTGTGGCATTCTCCGTATTCCCTGAATCTGAATGTTGGCCTGCCTTGCTAGATTGGGGAAGTTCTCCTGGATAATATCCTGCAGAGTGTTTTCCAACTTGGTGCCATTCTCCCCGTCACTTTCAGGTACACCAGTCAGATGTAGATTTTGTCTTTTCACATAGTCCCATATTTCTTGGAGGCTTTGTTCATTTCTTTTTATTCTTTTTTCTCCAAACTTCTCTTCTCACTTCTTTTCATTCATTTCATCTTCCATCACTGATACCCTTTCTTCCAGTTGATTGCATCAGCTACTGACGCTTGTGCATTCATCACATAGTTCTCATGCTGTGGTTTTCAGCTCCATCAGGTGCTGTAAGGACTTCTCTGCATTGATTATTCTAGTTAGCCATTCATCTAATTTTTTTTTCAAGGTTTTTATCTTCTTTGCCATTGGTTCGAACTTCCTCCTTTAACTCATAGTAGTTTGATCTTCTGAAGCCTTCTTCTCTCAACTCATCAAAGTCATTCTCCGTCCAGCTTTGTTCCATTGCTGGTGAGGAGCTGCGTTCCTTTGAAGGAGGGGAGGCCCTCTGATTTTTAGAGTTTCCAGTTTTTCTGCTGTGTTTTTTCCCCCTCTTTGTGGTTTTATCTACCTTTGGTCTTTGATGATGGTGACATACAGATGGGTTTTTGGTGTGGATGTCCTTTCTGTTTGTTAGTTTTCCTTCTAACAGTCAGGACCCTCAGCTGCAGGTCTGTTGGAGTTTGCTGGAGGTCCACTCCAGACTCTGTTTTCCTGGGTATCAGCAGCGGTGTCCAGCCACCTTTTTAAGAGTAAATTACTGGGCAGGTTGGGGAGGGCTAGTCACAGAACGAAACTGTAAGCCGGACTGGGCGTGAGGAGGGGAGGTGGTAGAAGGATTATAGGGTGGAGGAGCAGAGGCTGAGGAAGAATTGGAACTTAGCTCGGCCTGGCGACGAGCAGCCTGAGGAGGAGGGGGATGATCAGATGGGTCTGTAGAAAAGGAAGACTGGAAAGACTCAGCGATGCTTGTGGTTGTGACTGAGGAGACAGTCAGGAGGGAAAGAAGGAGGATTTGGGAGGAATCGCATTGGGAACAGAGACTAGGGAGGGAACGAAGTGTGAGAAATGCCTGGACATAAGTCACCTCAGACCATTTGCCCATTTTTTGACAAAAATTATTTAGGTCTTGTAGGATGGAGAAATCGAAAGTGCCACTTTCTGGCCATTTAGAGCCACTGTTGAGTTTGTATTGGGGCCAAGTGGTGTTGTAGAAGAAAATAAGGCATTTAGGTTTTAGATTAGGTGTGAGTTGAAGAGGTTTTAAGTTCTTGAGAACACAGGCTAACAGAGAAGAAGGAGGAATGGAGGGTGGAAGGTTGCCCATAGTGAAGGAAGCAAGCCCAGAGAAAAGAGAGAGTAGAGACACAGAGGGAAGGGGTTCGGGGGTTCTTACCCTCCAGAAAAGCGAGAAAGGGGTCAGGGTGCAGAAATAAGGGGTTGGGGTGCACAGATAAGATGTCAGGGCATGGAAATAAGGGATGGGGTGCAGAGATAAGTGGTCAGGACATGGAAATAAGGGATGGGGTGCAGAGATAAGAGGTTGGGGCATGGAAATAAGGGATTGGGCATAGAGATAAGAGGTCGGGCTGTGGAAATAAGGGATTGGGGGTTCTTGCCCCCTAGAAAAGCGGGACTTGCTGCTAAGGGTGAAGGAGAAGGGGTTGAGGGGTTCTTGCCCCTCCCCCAGAAAAGCAGAGAAGGAGTAGAGACATGGAGAGAAGGCATTGGGGTACTTGCCCCTCCCCCAGAAAAGTGGGACTTGCCGCTAAGGGTGAAAGACCAAGGCAGGCGTCCCTGTGTGGTCTGACACCTCTGAAATGTGGGTGAATAATCAGGCATCCCTGCAATGATTAAACTCCAAGAGAAGGCTGCCTTCCCAGTCTGTGACCGGCACCGGAGTTTTGGGTCCACGGATAAAATGCATCTCCTTTGTCTCTACCAGAAAATGAAAGGACTTGAAATTAAGAGAAGGGAGAGATTGAAGTGTGGCACCAAGAGTGAAAGGAGAAAGAGGTTGAGGCATAGTGAGGGAGGTTGGAGAAGAGAGTAAAAAGAGGCCACTTACCGGATTTGAAATTGGTGAGATGTTTCTTGGGCTGGTCAGTCTGAGGACCTGAGGTTGTAGGTGGATCTTTCTCATGGAGCAAAGAGCAGGAGGACAGGGGATTGATCTCCCAAGGGAGGTCCCCTGATCCGAGTCATGGCACCAAATTTCACTCACATTCGTGTGAAGTGGGGTGCAGAAATAAGGGATTGGGGGTTCTTGTCCCCTAGAAAAGCAGGACTTGCCACTAAGGGTGAAGGAGAAGGGGTTGAGGGGTTCTTGCCCCTCCCCAAGAAAAGCAGAGAAGGGGTAGAAACACAGAGAGAAGGGGTTGGGGTACTTGCCCCTCCCCCAGAACAGCAGGACTTGCCACTGAGGGTGAAGGAGAAGGGGTTGAGTTGTTCTTGCCTTTTCACACAGTTGTGCTGTAGTTATTGCATCGGGTCTATTAATGGACTGACTATGGCTTCCCGGTGATGGCTTCCAGGTTGCCAATTCTTCCAGAGGCAACAATGTGATTTACAGATTTAGATTGCTAGGGAATCTAAATCCCTGGCCCATGGATAATAGCACAGAAAGTCACACCTCTCTCACACCAAAGCCATACCAGCTCCACCTTTAACCTTTAACTGTTCTACATATTTGTGGTTCACTTTTTTGTTTTGTTTTGCTTTGTTTTCAAGAGAAAGAAGTACTACTGAACAAATTCACTGTTCAGGAATAAAAGTTGTTTTTGTCTTTTTCTTTTTGTTTTGTTGGAAAGATAGCTAAAGCTTTTCATTGTAGGGCTCCTCCTGATCTTGCTAACTTCCCTCTTCTCTTCTCTCCCCATAAACAAGCTCCATTCCTATCAGACTCACCTCTTTACTACCAGCCACTGCAACACGGCACAAGCATATACATACCTTTTCATTGGCTAATACTCTTTCCTTTGCATAAAATGTACAACCCCTGATTTTCAACATCTGCCCTTCAGTAAGTACTTGCTCCATTCCTGAGTTTTCAGGCAAGTGGCCAATTATTCCTCATTTCCCTCATGATCGGCATAGCTACTTCACAATAAAGCCTTGAGAATACTTTTCCTTGATCATTTCCCCAAAGTTGCACAGAGTAGACTTCGATCTTCTACACCACATGAGTCCGCAAGTAGTCCTGCACACCCGAAAACACTCAGCAAAGAGTGGGGCTGCTCACCGGTAATTAATAAACTCATTTAAGATTGGTGATCTTGCTAGTGCCCTCAGCTACATGAGCACATCTGCTCCACCCCAACCAATTCCTGCCACTCCCTCAGGGTGAACTGGGTCGGAGAATGTTGGCATGTCTGCTGGATATGACATGTGAATGTGCATGAGTAAACTCTGAATTTATGGAAGAATGGCATCATATAACCATATGTCTTTGAACACAGTATTACAATTACTGCATGTGTAGGGAGCGGTCCTGAAAACCTTTTTATAAAAGCAGAGATAACATGGGAAAATGACTGGATTAATGAGGGTCAGCATGATAGACATTTTAAACATTTTATTAGGCTTTAAAAATGCCTGTGCCAAGGTGTGATCAGCATTTATTAAGAAATACCCAAATAAATGCTTCTCTTTTCTTATTTCTCTTCTCATTCAGTCATATCTTCTTGTCTTCATATGATGGAGGTCACTTGTCAAATCAA
The DNA here is from genome assembly GCF_028885625.2 of Pongo pygmaeus. NCBI lineage: Eukaryota > Metazoa > Chordata > Mammalia > Primates > Hominidae > Pongo > Pongo pygmaeus. The sequence goes on from NC_072377.2 coordinate 9,088,592, forward strand.
GATAATTAGAAGAAGAAACACAAACTAAATTATTTCAAAAATGTTACACTTGTTACACTTTCAAAACAATCACTAAGGCTTCTTTCTAGGCCCAGGATCATGGGTCTTACCTACATCCCTAGACTGATCTCCACAATCCAGTGTGGTGGCTATCCTCACCCTCATTCTCAAAAAAATTCCCATCTCATGGCTTTTGGTCATCTGACTAAGGCCCCACCACTGGACAGCCAAGGCTGGATTGGCAATCAGCTCTGCTGCCTGGAAACTGGTGCCGCCCCTGGTCACCAAGGTGGCAGTGGACATGGCTCTACCCTATGGGAAGAATGGAATCCATGCAAGAACCTTCCAAATACTTCAGTATTGGCTGGTCATGAATTTCTAGACTTTTGATTCTGTTATTGATAGCTCTCCCTTTGGACTGAAACACAATATGTAAAAACACATTTACATTTACTTTGTTTTCTAAAAAAATTATTTTTCCGTTACCTTCAAGCACCAGATTCAGCAAAAGATGCTCTGTATTTATGTTTTTGTGTGCAATTAAAATATTACCAAATCATGAGGCCAGGCATGGTGGCTCATGCCTGTAATCCCCGCACTTTGGGAGGCTGAGGTGGGTGGATCACGAGGTCAGGAGATCGAGACTGTCCTGGCTAACATGGCGAAACCCCGCCTCTACTAAAAATACAAAAAATTAGCCGGGCGTGGTGGCGGGTCCCTGTAGTCCAGCTACTCAGGAGGCTGAGGCAGGAGAATGGCGTGAACCCAAGAGGTGGAACTTGCAGTGAGCTGAGATCGCGCCACTGCACTCCAGCCTGGGCAATAGGGGGAGACTCCTCTCAAAAAATAAAATAAAATAAAATAATAAAATATTACCAAATCATTTTAGGATCTTACTGCAAATAAAACTTGTACCCTTCAGTTCCAGCTGACTTAACTCTTTCATATATTTCATACTAGTAGCCTCTCTACCCAGTAAAATACTTTGGGAACTCCTACCATCCCCACTGTCTGAAGTTTGGTGTATTTGAAAAACTCTCCCATTTCTAATTTTTGTAAAACTTTTGAAAAAATATTAATCAGTGAAAAATCAAACTCAGTGATCAAATGGGAAAAAGCATATCCTGGTATGAAATATGTTTTTGCTGGCAGATTTTTCTCCTCATTCTTGAGTAGCTTGTGTGGTCTGTTAATGACCTTACCCTCCATTTTCTGAAGGAAAGTTCAGAGGTTGTGTTTCTGTTCTTTTTACCTTTTATGGTTTCTCAACATTATCTCTTTTGGTAAAAGAAAAATATACCAGAAAAAAAATTACCATAACAAGCAAAAAGCTACCTGCCAAACTCTTTCCTTCTCTGATCACAAAATCAGAGAGCCCAAGATAAACAGCAACCTTGACTACTGACCAAAGAAAATATATTTTTTCATAATTTTTGAAAAAATGGAATTACCTCACTGTCTTTGTTTCAACAATACAATCTAGTAATGAGAATGTTACCTTAAATGTACAGAAAGCCATTCTTCATAAGAGCTAAAAGAGTATTTTGTGTTTGAACAATTCCTTCCATCTTCCAGGGAAGCCAGGAAATGACTTTGCGCTAAGGAGTTGCCCTGTACTCCACAGAACAGAGCAACCAAGGATCTAAATTGAGAATCAGTCTTCACACTGGCACTTCTGTTATGGATAATCATAACTTGCTTGTGTTTTACAGAACCCTTAATCAGTCCCCAAAATAGACTTCTGACCAACCTGACTCTCCATTTCCCTGCTATGGAAATATATCTGTTCTGGTATTTACTCAGTTTGAAATCACATTTCCTTTATTCAAATGCTATGAGATTTAAAAAAATGTTCAACATCCCAATTGCCACAAGGAGTTTTAATAAAGTATCATATATTTAAAGGTTATTTACATCATTTTCCAGATTTTATAAAAGCAATAATAACAATGACTTATATTTGTTGAGCACTTGCTAGGCAGTCAAGCATTTTTCTTAGTGTCATATGGATTAACTCAATAATCATCAAGATAAACCTGCAATCTAAGATGTTCTTATTATCCCCATTTTACACATGAGACACTGAGTCATAGTAAAGGGCAAACAGCCCCCAGATCACCCAAACAGTAATGGACAGAGGCACTAGTAAAACTCAGCCCACACCCCTTCTCTGCCATAGGATGTCCAGGCCCTTTGAAAGGGAATCATCCACAGCTGCCTTAGTCAACACTGGCATCCAATTATCCAGCCTGAACCTCACACCTAGGAGTACAGAGGTGGAGTATCTTTGGATTAAAGTCTCATGAGCATCAGGAGTTCTCATTCCTACATGGTCATGTGGTTTTCTAAAATGTGATCAAGTAAATGATTTTAGCTGCAGTTAAAACTTTCTCCAACTTTCTTTATATCACATATTCCCTGGAGGTAGGTGATGATGGAATGGCTATGGGCATCTCTAGGAGGTTCTAAGGGGAAACTGAGATTGGGATAGATTTAGTTTAGGTTTAGAGAAATGCATGCATGTGGCTTGCAGACACCTCCACGTACAGTAAAGTTTCTGTGGGCCATCTTGCAGTAGCACGGGAGTCCTCGAAGTCCATGTGTCATGTCATCAATGTGCTGATGTGAAGAGGCAAGATCAGAGGCTCTGTCCTCCAGAGCATGGGCCCTGAAGTACGTGAACGGTAAAGCTAGTCTGTGGAGTTAATTATCCTAATCTCTTAGCTCATACATGAACGAAAGTTGATAAGAGTGTTCCAAAATTTGACAAAAATACCAAATATTTACATATGATTATACATAACAAGCTGTAATTGATACAAATAAAAACACATATTTACATCTGATTATACATAACAAGCTGTAATTGATAAAAATAAATCAACCTTAATTAACAATTATTTTCTATTCAGGCAATAAAAAAAGGCTATCATATGATAGAAAAGTCAAAGTATACACAAATAAGAAACATAATAAAGACCTGTCTGGCAGTTAGTTAACACAAATATTCTGTTATTCCTTGAAATTATTAGATATATAGTTTCTATCAGGTTTTTTAAAATAAAGTTTGTTGTGATTTCTTTTCCAAAACTAAAATCTACATTTCTACGGGACTTTTTTAGTGTTCATTTTATATTTCTTCTCTTTCAAAAGGCTGTCTGAATTATATAAGCTTCAGATACTTTAAAAATGATCTATCCCCATGAGTATGTGCTAAAAAATGTATGTGTCACAAGTTGAGTCAAAATGACTAGAAGTTCATGAGAAATGTTGCTCTAAATTCAGAATCAGGCCTGCCTTAGTCAGTCCAGACTGCTGTAACAAAATCCCATAGACTTCTTTGGGAGGCCGAGGCTGGCATATCACGAGGTCATGAGTTCGAGACCAGCCTGACCAATATGGTGAAACCCTGTCTCTACTAAAAATACAAAAATTAGCTGGGCATAGTGGCATGTGCCTGTAATCCCAGCTATGCAGGAGGCTGAGGCAGGAGAATCGCCTGGATCAGGGAGTCAGAGGTTGCAGTGAGCTGAGATCGTGCCATTGCACTCCAGCCTGGTGACAGAGCAAGACAGCATCTCAAAAAAAAAAAAAAAAAAAACACAAAGAACAAAAACGACAACAAAAAAACATAGACTTAACAACATACCATGACTTAAACAGCACTTAATTCTCACAGTTCTGGAGAGTGGGAAGTCCAAGATCAAGCGCCTGGCAGATTGTGTCTGGTGAGAGCTCATTTCCTGCTTTGTGGAGGGCCATCCTCTCACCGTGTCCTCCCATGATGGAGAGCAGAGAGACCTCCTGGGGCATCTTCTATAAGGGCTGCACCATCCTGACCTAATCACCTCCCAGGTCTCACCTCTTAATACCATAACCTTGGGGGTAAAATTCAACACGTGAATTTGTGGGAGACATAAGCACCCAGTCCATAACTGAGCCTCTCCAGCTGGCACACTTACTTGTGAGTGTGTATTCCTGGGGCCCACTGGGCAAATGTGAGCAGCTCGTAGACTCAGAATGGAGCCCCTCAAGCTGCTGTCCTTACCTGTGCGAGTGTGTGCACCTGGTGAGCCCTTCTCTCTGTCCCTTGCCCACTGAGCAAATATCTCCCAAGCACCTTCTAGGTATAGGGCTCTCAGCAGGCCCAAGGAAGGGCAATCAAAGAAAGAAAGAGGCTGTCCTTGCCTCCTCAGGCTTAGGGTATAAAGGACAGGACTTTCATCACAGGACCACACAGAGAAATACTGATAGCGTCAAGGATTGCTGGGAAGGAAAGGTGCCCCGGGCGCTGTAGGGGAGCCCCTTTCTCTCTGTTTGGCAACTTTCTCTTCTCTTGAGGAAGTTACTTCATTACCAGAGTGCAGACTGTCTGATTCTCCACCTATCTGTCTTTCAGGCTCTCTCTACCTCTGTCTCTCTACCTGTGTCTCTCTTTTTTATTCTCTCCATTCCCCTCTCTTTTCTCTTCCCTTTTTCTCTCCCTCAGGCTGACATTTTAAAGGACTTCAGATGACTTTAAACACTTTGGGGAACAGGTGTTCAGACTGTGATAGGAAAGTTTTGATTTAGCCTTAAGCAGCCTTGACTTTGCTGTGTAACTTTGCAGATGTCACCAAGCGATCTTCATTCTTGCAGAGGACAGTCACGCCTTACTTCGCAACCCACATGGGCTATTACAAGGATTCCATTCCTTAAGAGATAACATGAGCTTTAAGAGATTTAAATCTATCTATCTATCTATCTATCTATCTATCTATCTATCTATCTATCATTATATATTATAGTTAGTGCTATCAAGGGCATGTGGAAATTTTAAGAATTTTTCTCCTCAAATAATTTTAAAAAATAATAAGCTAAATGTTTTAGAGAAAATGAATACATACCACAAGAATGTGGGAGAAAACATTTCAGAATATGTGATCTTAATTATCTTAAGCCATTAAAATGTGAAACATTCCAAAGACCTAACCCCATCTCAAAGAGCAAACTGTTTAGGAAATTACTGTCAGCTCCAGTGTGACCCCATCACTCTGCCCCGGGCTTCCTGTGGTGGCATAACTCTAACCACGTTCTGTTATGTTTAATTCTTAGGGTCTCATTGTTTCTAATTATATTGAGAATTTTCTGAAAGTAGGGAATTGAATCCTTTTCCTATTTGCATTATCACTGCAACTCATGAATTTTAAAATGTTTATGGATTTGAATTGACATCTGCCACTCCTTGGTATACCCCTAGTTAGAAGCAGTGAGTTTTCCAGCTTCTTTTTCCTATATAGCCATTATATTAGTTTTCTGGGGCTGCTGTAACAAAACACCACAGACTGGATGGTTTAACAATAGACATGTTTTCACGATTCTGGATGTTGGAAGTCCACAATCTAGATGCCAGCAAATTCGGTTTCTGGTGAGGGGACCCTTACTGGCTTGTAAAATGCCACCTTCTCTCTCTGTCCTCATGTCATCTTTCCTCAGCACAGGGAGGGAGAGGGAGGGGCATGAAAGAGTGAAAAAGCACAAGCAAGCTCTCTTGTGTCTCTTCTTATAAGAACATTTATCCTATTGGTTCAGGGTTCCACCCTGATGTTCTCATTTGACATCCTTAAGAGGTCCCATCTCTGAATACAGCCACACTGGGGATTAGGGCTTTCACATATATATGTGGAGGGTGGGAGCACAAATTTCCAGCCCATAACAGCTAAGTTGGCCAAACCAGATGTAAGATTATATTTTCAGTTTACGTCGAGACTTGCCTGTGTGCCTCCATTTGCACTGCTCCAGGCACTTGGCTGACACAAGTTGGTTTACAAATTTTCCCAGATTTATTCAAGTCAAAACGCCACCACTTAGAAGCAAAGCCAGACAAAATCCTTATAATTGCTGAGGGCTGGTCTTGTACCAAGCATTTGGCCTTTTTTTTTTTTTTTCTGTATTATTCTTTCCTTAAGACAACCTCAGTTCCTCTCCCTGTCTGTAACCACAGATCCGCATTTCCCAGCTGCTGCCCTATGCTGTCCCCAGTGAGGTCCAGAGATTCTCCTGGGAGGTTGAACGGATGGATAATGCCCGGCCTGGCCCCAGCTTAGAGGATGCCTCTCAACAGCATCAATGCGTGCATCATTATTTTGCAGTCATTCATCTGTTCCCCGGATTAGAGCCGGGTTTCAGGGAAACTTTTGGTTATTTCCCTTGGTCTTCTCTGGCATAAATACCACTGTGCTCTCAGAAGATTTGGCCACCCTAAAATCTGTTACTTCTGCCTGGTCATTAGAGAAGGAATTGATACAATCAGTCTTCCTTAACCAGTAGCTCTAACTGCTAACCTTTATACTCTAGGAGCTGGTTGTTGACTAGGACAATGCTTTCCTCTCATTGACCTTTGTAAAATAAATAGCTGTTCTTCCCTACCACTCTATCTATGGATCGCATCTTTTGTCTCTTGTGAGGGAGTTAACAAAAACCTTTCAAATCTAGAAAATATTGCATGTCTAAATAAATCATGGCTCCTGAGCTTCCTTTAGTGACTACTGTGTCAATTTCAAAAGTTCAGTGATGTATTAATTTTATAAAAGTCAGCACTCACAATTTTTCTATTTTTATTAAATCTCCATTGGCTAAAGATTTACTTGATATTCTTTCTTTGTTAGTTTCATCTTGTTCCTCCTGACTTTTTGTTGTTGTTGTTGCTGTTGAGACGGAGTCTCGCTGTCTCCCAGGCTGGAATGCATTGGCTCGATCTTGGCTCACTGCAAGCTCCGCCTCCCGGGTTCAAGCCATTCTCCTGCCTAAGCCTCCCGAGTAGCTGGGACTACAGGTACCCGCCACCATGCCTGGCTAATTTTTTGTATTTTTAGTAGAGACGGGGTTTCACCAGGATGGTCTCGATCTCCTGACCTTGTGATCCACCTGCCTCGGCCTCCCAAAGTGCTGGGATTACAGGTGTGAGCCACAGTGCCTGGCCTCCTCCTGACATTTTTAAGATCAAGAGAAACCATATCCACTGGATTCACACTCTTTGGACTTTTTTTTTTTTTTTTTTTTTTTTTTTTGAGACAAAGTCTTGCTCTTGTCTCCCAGGCTGGAGTGCGATGGCACGATCTCAGCTCACTGCAACCTCTGCCTCCCGGGTTCAAGCAATTCTCTTTCCTGAGCCTCCCGAGTAGCCGAGATTACAGGCACCTGCCACCATACCTGGCTAATTTTTGTATTTTTTTTAGTAGAGACGGTGTTTCACCATGTTGGCCAGGCTGGTCTCGAACTCCTGACCTCAGGTGATCTGCCCGCCTCGGCCTCCTAAAGTGCTGGGATTACAGGCGTGAGCCACTGCGCCCGGCCTGTCTTTTTTATTAAGCACTGCATTTCTCACTGACTTTGCAGTTCTTGAACAAAAATCAGTGAGTGACATCCTTGGATGCCCTTCAACAGGATCTGTAGAACAATTACCAGGAATTCCATGTTTGGCCTTAGTGTTTATTAATAAAATAATGTCTGTATTCTAAATGGACATCTGATCACCCTAGCACATCGATCTGGACATTTTGCAGACCTGCTTTTGAGCCTGATTATGTCTACGATGATGAGAAACTGTCCTGGGGCCAAATTAAAGAAGTCCCATTGATTTTCTTACCCAAGGACATGAAGTTCACAATTCACTAAAAAACTAAGTACTGTGAGCTACAAAATTGGAAAATATTCATCAGATTTTAGCTGAGCCCAAATTACCTCTCGCTGGCCTATGTGTCATGTAAACTTGTCTAGAAGACAGTGACTTTGGCATATAGCTGCCCTTAGGACAGATATAGAATGAGGATTATGGAATACCATCTCTTCCTGCAGTCTCTATCTCTGATAGAGTTAGCATGGCTGATTCCACATTATGCTGTCACAGCTGGAAAAGATGTAGAAATAGACACACACATGCTGAACCTCTCTAGAAGGGGTTGCTGTCCATGATTGAAGCCTCCAGAGGAGGCAGCTCAGGTTTGTTTGCTAATCAGAGTGAACAGTAATTGTCCCATGGCTTCCCATATGTCCTGACTTGGCAGCACTTGAGCACAGGTCTCACAAGTCATGAATGGCACAAGTGAACCCTTGGTCAAGCATGATCCTCCCAGGAGTAGTTAATATTCTTGAGATAGTATTTCTTCCAAAATTGATTTACAGATTCAATGCAACCTTTTTCAAAATCTCAGTAATATCCTTGCAAAAATTGACAAGCTGATCAAAAAAGTCACATAAAAATGCAAAGACCTAGAATAGACAAAACAATTTTGAAAAATAAAAACAAAATGGAAGGACTGTCTTAGTTTGTTTTGTGTTGCTATGACAGAATACCTGAGGCTGGGCAACCTATTTTTAAAATATGTTTATTTAGCTCAAGGTTCTGCAGGCTGAAATGTACAAGAAGTATGGTGCCAGTATCTGCTCAGCTTCTGGTGGGGGCCATGTGGTAGATCAAAACTTCTCAAAAAAAGTCAAAGGGGAAGTGGACATACGCAAAGAAATAAAACTAAAGGAATGTCCTGCCATTGTAACAACCCATGCTCCTGAGAACTAATGCATTTCCATGAGAATTAACAGAGTCTCATTGGAGCTAAAACTCACTCACTACTAAGAGAATACCATCAAATTATTCATAAAAGATCTGCTCCCATGACCCAAACAGCTCCCACTAGGCTCCACCTCCTGACATGGGTACGTTGAAGGTCAAAGTTCAGCATGAGTTTTGATGAGGAAAAATAAAGCATATCCAAACCATAGGAAGGACTCACATTTTCTGATTTCAAAACTTACCATGAAGCTATGGTAATCACAACAGCATGCTGCTGAGATAAAGATAAACATATAGATCAATATAATAGAATTGAGACTCCAAAGATAATCCCTCACACTTACAGTCAATTGATTTTTGACAAGGATGTCAAAACAATTCAATGGAGAAAGAGCAATCTTTTTTCTTTTAAATAGTGCTGGGGAAACTAGATATTCACATACAAAAGAATAAAGCTGAACCTTCATCTCACACCATATGAAAAATCAACTCACGTGTTATAAAGGCTTAAATGTAAGAGCTAAAGCTATAAAAGTCTTGGACAAAAGCACTGGTGTAAATCTTTATGATTTGAATTAGACAATGGTTTCTGAGACATGACACTTAAAGCTCAAGTAACCAAAAGTTAAGTATATTAGACTTTTTCAAAATTAAAAAACTTTTGTGTTTCAAAGTATAATATCAGTAAAGTAAAAAAAATTCCATGTAAGAGAAGACAGTATTTGCAAATCATGTATCTGACAAAGACCTGGTATCTAGGATAGATGAAGAAGTCTTACCAATCAAAAATAAAGGAAAATTACACAATTTAAAAATGGGTAAATGATTTGAATATATATTCCTTTTTTTATTCTTGCTATTTTAAAAAAATTATTTCAACTTTTATGTTAAATTTAGAGGCCAAATATGCAGGTTTTTGTTGTTGTTGTTGTTTGTTTTGTTTTTTGTTTTTGAGACAGAGTTTCGCTCTTGTTGCCTGGGCTGGAGTGCAATGGCACGATCAGCATGATCTCGGCTCACCGCAACCTCTGCCTTCCGGGATCAAGTGATTCTCCTGCCTCAGTCTCCCGAGTAGCTGGGATTACAGGCATGCGCCACCACACCCAGCTAATTTTATATTTTTAGTAGAGATGGAGTTTCTCCATGTGGGTCAGGCTGGTCTCAAACTCCCAACCTCAGGTGATCCACCCAGCTCAGCCTCCCGAAGTGCTGGGATTACAGGCTTGAGCCACCTTGCCTGGCCAATATGCAGGCTTTTTACAAGGGTATACTGTTTGGGTTACAGTTGTTCCCATTGGGTTACAATTGATTGCATCATCCAGGTACTGAACATAGAATTCAATGGTTAGTTTTTCAACCTTTGCCCCTTCCCTTTCTCCTCTCTCTAGTAATCCCCAGTGTCTATAGTTGCCATCTTTATGTCCATGTAATACCTAATGTTTAACTCCCACTTATAAATGAGGACATGTAGTATTTTGTTTTCTGTTCCTTTGTTAATTTGCTTAGGATATTGGCCTCCGCGATGGCTATGTTGCTGCAAAGTAAATTATTTTGTTCTTTTTTATGACTGTGTAGTATTCCATGGTGTATATGTACTATATTTTCTTTATCCAGTCCACCATTGATAGGTATCTAGGTTGATTCCATGTCTTGTTTTTTGAATAGTGCTGCAATGAACATACAAGGACTTATGTCTTTTTGATAGAACAACGTATTTTCTTATTGATATACACCCAGGAATGCGTTGAATGGTAGTTCTGTTTTGAAGTTCTTTGAGAAATCCACAAACTGCTTTCCACAGTGGCTGAATTAATTTACATTCCCACCAACATTGCATAAGCATTCCTTTTTGTCTGGAGCCTCACCAGCATATTTTCCATTTTGACTTTTTAATGACAGCCATTCTGACTCGTATCACATTGTTGTTTTGATTTGCATCTCTCTGATGATTAGTGATGTTGAGCATTTGTTCTTGTTTGTTAGCCGTGTGTATGTTTTCTTTTTAGAAGTGTCTGTTCATGTCTTATGGCTGTTAGTGGGGTTGTTTTTGCTTGTTCAGCTGTTTAAGTTCCTTATAGATTTGGGATATTAAACTTTTGCCAGCCGTATGGTTTGAGAATAGTTTTTTTCCACTCTGCATGGTGTCTGTTTACTCTATTGACAGTTTCTTTTGCTGTGTAGAAGCTCTTTAGTTTAATTAGTCCCACTTGTTAATTTTTGTTTTTGTTGCAATTGCTTTTGAGGACTTAGTCATAAATTCTTTCCCAAGGCTAATCTCCAGAATTGTGTTTCCTAGATTTTCTTATAGTATTCTTATAGTTTGAGGTATTACATTTAAATATTTAATTCATCTTAAATTAATTTTTGTATATGGTGAAATGCAAGGGTCTGGTTTCTTTATTCTGCATATGGCTAGCCAGTTATCCCAGCCCCATTTATTGAATAAGGAGTCCTTTTCTGATTGCTTGTTCTTTTCAAAGATGAGATGGCTAAAGGTGTGCAGCTTTATTTCTGGATTCTCTGTTCGATTGCATGGTTCTCTGTGTTTGTTTGTGTACCAGTACCATGCCCTTTTGGTTACTGTAGTCTTATAGTATAGTTTGAAATCAAGTAATGTGATGTGATGCCTCTGGCTTTGTGCTTTTTGCTTAAGATTGCTTTGGCTACTTGGGTTCTTTTTTGGTTGCACATGAATTTTACAAGAGGTTATTCTTTTCAGTTCTGTGAAAAATGTCATTGGTAGTTTGATAGGAACAGCTTTTAAACTTTTTAATGTATACATTTAGCACTATAAACTTTACTCTTAACACGGCTTTTGCCGCATCCCAGGGATGTTGGTATGTTTTCTTTCTGTTTTTATTTATTTCAAATAATGCTTTTTATTTCTGCCTTGATGTCATTGTTTAACTGAAAGTCATTCAGGAGCAAGTTGTTTAACTTCCATGTACTTGTGTGATTTTGAGAGCTCTTTGTATTCCTTTTTATTTTTATTCCACTGTGGTCTGAAAGTACAGTTACTATGATTTTGATTTTTTCAAATTTATTGAGACTTGCTCTATCGCCAACCATGATGTCAAACTTATAGTATGTTCATTGTCCAGATGAGAAGAATATTTGACCAGTGGAGTATTTTGTAGATGTCTATTAGGTCCAATTGGCCAAGTGTCTTATTAAAGTCCAGGATTTTTTTTTTTGTTAGTTTTCTGTCTTGATGATCTATGTAATTCTGTCAGTGTGGTGTTGAAGTGCCTTATTATTATTGTGTGTATGTCTAAATCCTTTCTTATGTCTATGATATTTGTTTTATGAATCTGGGCGCTGTATACATTTAGAATATTTAAGCCTTCTTGTTGAATTGAACCCTTTATCATTATGTACTAGCTCTTTCTGTCCTTTTTTACCATTATTGGTTAAAAGTCCGTTTTATCTGATATAATAATAGTGACCCCTGCTCTTTTTTGCATTCTATTTGCATGATAGATCTTTAGCCCTTTACTTTGAGTCTATGGATCTCATTACATGTGAGATGGGTCTCTTGAAGACAGCAGAAGGATAGGTCTTGCTTGTCTGTTTTTTTTTTTTTTTTAATCCAACTGTGCCTTTTAAGTGGGGCATTTAGACTATTTTTCTTCAAGGTTAACACTGATATGTGAGATTTTGAGCCTATCATGAAATTTTTAGGTGGTTGCTTTGTATTTTCTGCTGTTTGATTGCTTTATGAGGCTTGTGGGCTATGTAATTATGTGTGTTTTTGTGGTACCAGGTATCATTCTTTCATTTCCATATTTAGATCTCCTTTTGCAACTCTGGTAAGATTGTCTAGGGATAACAAATTCACTTAGAGCTTGCTTGTCCAGAAAAGAGTTTACTCACCTTAAATTATGAAGCTCAGATTGGTGGGATTTGAAATTCTTGGTTGGAATTTATTTAAGAATACAGAGAAGGCACAAGCACAAGAATTCTGACACCATGAAAAGCCTGAACATAGTGACACCACAAAAGAATCACACAAACTCTCCAGCAATATTCCCTAACCAAAATGGAAGCTCAGAAATGACATATAGAATTCAAAACATAGATAGCAAGAAAAGTCAATTAGATCCAAGATGAGAGAACCAACACAAAGAAATTGTGGCATTTGAACTTTTTGTTGGAATTTCTTTTCTTTAAGAAAGCTGAAAACATGGTCATAATCTCTCCTGACTTGTAAGGTTTTTGTTTAAAAGCCCATTGTTACCTTGATGGGTTTCCCTTTGTATATTATCTGTCATTTTTCTCTAGCTGCCTTTAAAATATTTTCTTTAGTGTTGATGTTGGACAGTCTGGCGACTATATAATTTGGTGATGTTAATTTCGAATAGTATCTTGCAGGTGTTCTCTGATTTTTTTTATATCTAGATGTGTACAATTCTAGAATGATTAGAAAAAATTTTTTTGAATTATTCCCTTAAACACGTTTTCCAGGTTTTCTTCCTCTCCATCTCTCATAGATTTGGTCACTTTGCATAATCTCATTTCTTGAAGATTTGCTAATTTATTAAAATTCTTTTTTTCTTTATTTTTGTCTGATTGGTTTAGTTATAAAAACCCATCTTCAAGCTCTGAAATTCTTTCTTCTACTTGGTCCAGTATATAGATAAAGCTTTCAACTGTATTTTGAAACTCCTTTAGAGAGTTTTTAAATTCTAGAATCTCTGATTGATTTTTCTTTTTTTTTTCTTTTTCAAATAATTTTATTAAGTTCAGGGGTATATGTGCGGTTTGTTACATATGTAAATGTGTGTCATGGGAGTATTTTGTACAGGTTATTTCATCATCCAGGTATTAAGCCTAGTAGCAGCAGTTATTTCCCCCACCCTCTGACAGTGTGTGTTGTTCTCCTCTATGTGTCCATGTGTTCTCATCATTTAGCTTCCACTTATAAGAGAACATGCAGTGATTGATTTTCTGTTCCAACCCTAGTTTGCTAAGGATGATGGCCTCCAGCTTCATCCATGTCCCTGCAAATGACATAACACTCTTTCTCCCTTCTTTTCTTTTCTTTTTTTTCTTTTCTTTTCTTTTCTTTCTCTTTCTTTCTTTCTTTCTTTCTTTGTTTCTTTCTTTCTCTTTCTTTCTTTTCTTTTCTTTTCTTTCTCTTTCTTTTATTTCTTTTCTTCTTTCCTCTCTTTCTTTTTTCTTTATTTCTCTCTCTCTCTCTCCCCGTCCCTCCCTCACTCACTCCCCCACTCTCTCTCTCCCTTTCTTCCTTCCTTCTTTCCTTCCTTCCAAAAGATGTTTATATCTTCCTTCATTTCCCAAATTGCTTTAGAAGTTTCTTTGTGTTTATATTCAACCTTATCTTGGATCACATTGACTTTCCTTGCAATGCATGCTTTGAATTATTTCTGTCATTCTGAGTTTCTGTTTTGATTAGAGAACATTGCTGGAAATCTAGTGCCATACTTTGGTAGTTCCACTACATTTTTCATGGTGCTAAAATTCCTGCGCTAGTTCCTTCTCATCTGGAGATGCTGGCACTTCTCATTTTTGTAATTATTATTATACAGGTAGAATTTTTCTTTTTGTTTTGCTATAGTGTTATTTTTTTTCTTCTTTCCCTTTCTCTTTCTTCCCCTCCCTTTAGGGAGTGACTGTAGAAAATGCTGGATTGGCTTTGCTTCTATAGCCATACGCACTTGTTTTAGCCAATTTTCTATTATGCAGTTTGACCTACAAGCCAGTAGATGATGCTTATGGGTAAGAGCCAGCCATGGCCAGTTCAGCTGGGTATATTCCTGTCCTTGTTTACTGGGAGAAGCTATTTGTTGCCTCAGGCAATGAACTGATTCCTGGGATACACAGTGGTCTGAACTGCCTGCTCAACACCAGGCAGCTGGAAAAAAAGATGGAAAGGACTGAATGAGGCAGATTCACCTACAGGTTCCCTGATGGCAGACATAGGTACCAGCAGTGAGGGATAATCCAGTGGGTGGCCACCAAACACTCAGAGGTATGCCTATTCATGGAACTGGGAAATTTCTTTGGCTTACATTCTCTGCATGGGTATTCGAGTGGCCTAAACTCCTAATGCAGGGGAGTGGGTACTCCAGATGGCTGGAGAGATCTGCCTGGGTATGGGGTGAAGAGGGTCCACCTGCAGTAAGATCGCTACACAGGAATGAAAATGAGCCAGAATGCTAATCCAGGGAAGGGGGGTGCTTATAACATCTGGAGGTCTCCATACATGTGGAGCCATGAGGGCCCCGCTGTACTACAATATATGTCCAGGAAGGGTGGGGAGGCTCAGGCTGCTGGTCCAGACAAGTGGGTGCTCCAAATATGTGGAAGTCTGCCTAGGCAAGGAGCAAGGAGGACCCTGCTGCACCACAATCTCAGGGGAGCAGATCAGAGCACCCAGCAATTACACACACAGACTGGTTCCAGGTTGCCAAGCTGGTCTGGCTGTAATCTTGTCATCTAAGAGAGCTGCAGCTAAGCAGTTCTTCTCTCACCTCAGGCCTACAACAAGGCAAACAACACTCCCAGCACCTACTGCTGAGACACTTTCCACATTTCTGGCTGTGGAGGTCCCTACTCCACTCCAGTCAAATTCTCCAATCTTTGGGCCAAGACTACAATGCCTGTGTAACCATACAGCCAGGTTACCACAGAATGGCTAAATATGTATGTGCCCAGATTAAAAATGGCACCCTGCTCTCAGTCCTGAGTCTGGGAAAATGTCTGGAACTTTTCCTAGTTTCTTTCCCTCACTGTATCTCCAAGCAGGAAAGTGTCTTTCCCTCACTTGCATCTCCCCAAGTTAGCTCCAGGGCTTGGGAGAAACAAAATGCTCTTCCTCAGCCTGGGTTGCTCAGTTCCTCAGAGGAAAGGTGAGTCACAGAGGGAGGCTCACTGCCTCTCTTGCATACTGGGACTTCACTCACTTTTATCAGCCAGATGCCATCACAGGGGCTGTTTGCCTTCGTTCTCCCTGAGATCTGAGATGTCATTCATGACTAGGGTGGTAATATAGTTTGGCTGTGTCCCCACCCAAATCTCATCTTGAATTGTAGTTCTCATAATCCCCACATCATTGGAGGGACCAGGTGGTGATAACTGAATATGGAGACAGTTTCCCTCATCCTGTTCTAGTGATAGTAAGTTCTCACAAGATCTGATGGTTTTATAATGGGCTTCCCTCTTCAGTTGGCTCTCATTCTTCTCTCTCCTCCTACTTTGTGAAGAAGGACATGTTTGCTTCCCTTTCTGCCATGATCATAAATTTTCTGAGGCCTCCCTAGCCCTGCAAACTGTGAGCCAATTAAACCTCTTTCCTTTATCAATTACCCAGTCTTGGGCATGTTCTTATGGCAGTGTGAGAACCAACTAATACAGTAAATTGGTACTACAGAGAGTGACATTCTGCTGTAAAGATACCAAAAAATGTAGAAGTGACTTTGGAATTGAGTAAAAGGCAGAGGTTGGAAGGCTCAGAAGAGTTTGGAGGCGTCAGAAGAAGACAAGAAGATATGGGAAAGTTTGGACTTCGTAGAGACTTGTTGAAGGGCTTTCACCAAATTGCTGATAGTGATATGGACAATGAAGTCCAGACTAAGGTGGTCTCAGATGGAGGTGGGGAACTTTTTGGGAACTGGAGTGAGGTCACTCGTGCTATGCAAAGAGACTGGTGGCATTTTGCCTCTGCCTCAGAATACTGTGAAACTTTGAACTTGAGAGAGATGATCTAGGATATCTGGCTGAAGGAATTTCTGATTTTTTTTATTATTATTATACTTTAAGTTTTAGGGTATATGTGCACAATGTGCAGGTTAGTTACATATGTATACATGTGCCATGCTGGTGTGCTGCACCCATTAACTCGTCATTTAGCATTAGGTATATGTCCTAATGCTATCCCTCCCCCCTCCCCCCACCCCACAACAGTCCCCAGAGTGTGATTTTCCCCTTCTTGTGTCCATGTGTTCTCATTCTTCAATTCCCACCTATGAGTGAGAACATGCAGTGTTTGGTTTTTTGTCCTTGTGATAGTTTACTGAGAATGATGATTTCCAATTTCATCCATGTCCCTACAAAGAACACGAACTCATCCTTTTTTATGGCTGCATAGTATTCCATGGTGTATATGTGCCACATTTTCTTAATCCAGTCTATCATTGTTGGACATTTGGGTTGGTTCCAAGTCTTTGCTATTGAGAATAGTGCCGCAATAAACACATGTGTGCATGTGTCTTTATAGCAGCGTGATTTATAATCCTTTGGGTATAAACCCAGTAATGGGATGGCTGGGTCAAATGGAATTTCTAGTTCTAGATCCCTGAGGAATCGCCACACTGACTTCCACAATGGTTGAACTAGTTTACAGTCCCAAAACAGTGTCAAAGTGTTCCTATTTCTCCACATCCTCTCCAGCACCTGTTGTTTCCTGACTTTTTAATGATTGCCATTCTAACTGGTGTGAGATGGTATCTCATTGTGGTTTTGATTTGCATTTCCCTGATGGCCAGTGATGGTGAGCATTTTTTCATGTGTCTTTTGGCTGCATAAATGTCTTCTTTTGAGAAGTGTCTGTTCATGTCCTTCTCCCACTTTTTGATGGGGTTGTTTGTTTTTTTCTTGTAAATTTGTTTGAGTTCATTGTAGATTCTGGATATTAGCCGTTTGCCAGATGAGTAGGTTGTGAAAATTTTCTCCCATTTTGTAGGTTGCCTGTTCACTCTGATGGTAGTTTCTTTTGCTGTGCAGAAGCTCTTGAGTTTAATTAGATCCCATTTTTCAATTTTGGCTTTTGTTGCCATTGCTTTTGGTGTTTTAGACATGAAGTCCTTGCCCATGCCTATGTCCTGAATGGTAATGCCTAGGATTTCTTCTAGGGTTTTTATGGTTTTAGGTCTAACATTTAAGTCTTTAATCCATCTTGAATTAATTTTTTTATGAGGTGTAAGGAAGGGATCCAGTTTCAGCTTTCTACATATGGCTAGCCAGTTTTCCCAGCACCATTTATTAAATAGGGAATCCTTTCCCCATTGCTTATATTTCTCAGGTTTGTCAAAGATCACATAGTTGTAGATATGCGGTGTTATTTCTGAGGGCTCTGTTCTGTTCCATTGATCTATATCTCTGTTTTGGTACCAGTACCATGCTGTTTTGGTTACTGTAGCCTTGTAGTATAGTTTGAAATCAGGTAGCGTGATGCCTCCAGCTTTGTTCTTTTGGCTTAGGATTGACTTGGCGATACGAGCTCTTTTTTGGTTCCATATGAACTTTCAAGTGGTTTTTTCCAATTCTCTGAAGAAAGTCATTGTTAGCTTGATGTGGATGGCCATGAATCTATAAATTACCTTGGGCAGTATGGCCATTTTCATGATATTGATTCTTCCTACCCATAAGCATGGAACGTTCTTCCATTTGTTTGTATCTTCTTTTATTTCATTGAGCAGTGGTTTGTAGTTCTCCTTGAAGAGGTCCTACACATCCCTTCTAAGTTGGATTCCTAGGTATTTGATTCTCTTTGAAGCAGTTGTGAATGGGAGTTCACTCATGATTTGACTCTCTGTTTGTCTGTTATTGGTGTATAAGAACGCTTGTGATTTTTGCACATTGATTTTGTATCCTGAGACTTTGCTGAAGTTGCTTATCAGCTTAAGGAGATTTTGGGCTGAGACAATGGGGTTTTCTAGATATACAATCACATCATCTGTAAACAGGGAAAATTTGACTTCCTCTTTTCCTAATTGAATACCCTTTATTTCCTTCTCCTGCTTAATTGCCCTGGCCAGAACTTCCAACACTATGTTGAATAGGAGTGGTGAGAGAGAGCATCCCTGTCTTGTGCCAGTTTTCAAAGGGAATACTTCCAGTTTTTGCCCATTCAGTATGATATTGGCTGTAGGTCTGTCATAGATAGCTCTTAGTATTTTGAGATACATCCCATCAATACCTAATTTATTGAGAGTTTTTAGCATGAAGGGTTGTTGAATTTTGTCAAAGGCCTTTTCTGCATTTTTGAGATAATCACGTGGTTTTTGTCTTTGGTTCTGTTTATATGCTGGATTACATTTATTGATTTGCGTATATTGAATCAGCCTTGCATCCCAGGGATGAAGCCCACTTGATCATGGTGGATAAGCTTTTTGACGTGCTGCTGGATTCAGTTTGCCAGTATTTTATTGAGGATTTTTGCATCAATGTTCATCAAGGTTATCGGTCTACAGTTCTCTTTTTTGGTTGTGTCTCTGCCCGGCTTTGGTATCAGGATAAATGCTGGCCTCATAAAATGAGTTAGGGAGGATTCCCTCTTTTTCTATTGATTGGAATAGTTTCAGAAGGAATGGTACCAGTTCCTCCTTGTACCTCTGGTAGAATTCGGCTGTGAATCCATCTGGTCCTGGACTATTTTTGGTTGGTAAGCTATTGATTATTGCCTCAATTTCAGAGCCTGTTATTGGTATTTCGGAGATTCAACTTCTTCATGGTTTAGTCTTGGGAGGGTGTATGTGTCAAGGAATTTATCCATTTCTTCTAGATTTTCTAGTTTATTTGTGTAGAAGTGTTTGTAATATTCTCTGATGGTAGATTGTATTTCTGTGGGATTGGTGGTGATATCCCCTTTCTCATTTTTTATTGTGTCTATTTGATTCTTCTCTCTCTTCTTCTTTATTAGTCTTGCTAGTGGTCTATCAATTTTGTTGATCCTTTCAAAAAACCAGCTCCTGGATTCATTAATTTTTTGAAGGGTTTTTTGTGTCTATATTTCCTTCAGTTCTGCTCTGATTTTAGTTATTTCTTGCCTTCTGCTAGCTTTTGAATGTGTTTGTTCTTGCTTTTCTAGTTCTTTTCATTGTGATGTTAGGGTGTCAATTTTGGATCTTTCCTGCTTTTTCTTGTGGGCATTTAGTGCTGTAAATATCCCTCTATACACTGCTTTGAATATGTCCCAGAGATTCTGGTATGTTGTGTCTTTGTTCTTGTTGGTTTCAAAGAACATCTTTATTTCTGCCTTCATTTCGTTATGTACCCAGTAGTCATTCAGGAGCAGGTTGTTCAGTTTCCATGTAGTTGAGTCGTTTTGAGTGAGTTTCTTAATCCTGAGTTCTAGTTTGATTGCACTGTGGTCTGAGAGACAGTTTGTTATAATTTCTGTTCTTTTACATTTGCTGAGGAGAGCTTTACTTCCAACTGTGTGGTCAATTTTGGAATAGGTGTGGTGTAGTACTGAAAAAAAATGTATATTCTGTTGATTTGGGGTGGAGAGTTCTGTAGATGTCTATTAGGGCCGCTTGGTGCAGAGCCGAGTTCAAGTCCTGGATATCCTTGTTAACTTTCTGTCTCGTTGATCTGTCTAATGTTGACAGTGGGGTGTTACAGTCTCCCATTATTATTGTGTGGAGTCTAAGTCTCTTTGTAGGTCACTCAGGACTTGCTTTATGAATCTGGGTGCTCCTGTATTGGGTGCATATATATTTAGGATAGTTAGCTCTTCTTGTTGAATTGATCCCTTTACCATTATGTAATGGCCTTCTTTGTCTCTTTTGATCTTTGTTAGTTTAAAGTCTGTTTTATCAGAGACTAGGATTGCAACCCCTGCCTTGCTTTGTTTTCCATTTGCTTGGTAGATCTTCCTCCATCCTTTTATTTTGAGCCTATGTGTGTCTCTGCACGTGAGATGGGTTTCCTGAATACAGCACACTGATGGGTCTTGAGTCTTTATCCAATTTGCCAGTCTGTGTCTTTTAATTGGAGAATTTAGTCCATTTACATTTAAAGTTAATATTGTTATGTGTGAATTTGATCCTGTCAGTATGATGTTAGTTGGTTATTTTGCTCATTAGTTGATGCAGTTTCTTCCTAGTCTCGATGGTCTTTACATTTTGGCATGATTTTGCAGTGGCTGCTACCGGTTGTTCCTTTCCATGTTTAGTGCTTCCTTCAGGAGCTCTTTTAGGGGAGGCCTGGTGATGACAAAATGTCTCAGCATTTGCTTGTCTGTAAAGTATTTTATTTCTCCTTCACTTATGAAGCTTAGTTTGGCTGGATATGAAATTCTGGGTTGAAAATTCTTTTCTTTAAGAATGTTGAATATTGGTCCCAACTCTCTTCTGGCTTGTAAGGTTTCTGACGAGAGATCCGCTGTTAGTCTGATGGGCTTCCCTTTGAGGGTAACCCGACCTTTCTCTCTGGCTGCCCTTAACATTTTTTCCTTCATTTCAACTTTGGTGAATCTGACAATTATGTGTCTTGGAGTTGCTCTTCTCGAGGTGTATCTTTATGGCGTTCTCCGTATTCCCTGAATCTGAATGTTAGCCTGCCTTTCTAGATTGGGGAAGTTCTCCTGGATAATATCCTGCAGAGTGTTTTCCAACTTGTTTCCATTCTCCCCATCACTTTCAGGTACACCAATCAGAAGTAGATTTGGTCTTTTCACATAGTCCCATATTCCTTGGAGGCTTTGTTTGTTTCTTCTTATTATTTTTTCTCGAAACTTCCCTTTTCGCTTCATTTCATTCATTTCATCTTTCATCACTGATACCCTTTCTTCCAGTTGATTGCATCAGCTCCTGAGGCTTCTGCATTCTTCACGTAGTTCTCGAGCCTTGGCTTTCAGCTCTATCAGCTCCTTTAAGCACTTCTCTGTATTGGTTATTCTAGTTATACATTCATCTAAATTTTTTTCAAAGTTTTTAACTTCTTTGCCTTTGGTTTGAATTTCCCCTGTAGCTCGGAGTAGTTTGATCGTCTGAAGCCTTCTTCTGTCAGCTCATCAAAGTCATTCTCCGTCCAGCTTTGTTCCGTTGCTGGTGAGGAACTGCGTTCCTTTGGAGGAGGAGATGTGCTCTGCTTTTTAGAGTTTCCAGTTTTTCTGCTCTCTTTTTTCCCCATCTTTGTGGTTTTATCTACTTTTGGTCTTTGATGATGGTGATGTACAGATGGGTTTTTGGTGTGGATGTCCTTTCTGTTTGTTAGCTTTCCTTCTAACAGACAGGACCCTCAGCTGCAGGTCTGTTGGAGTTTGCTGGAGGTCTACTCCTGACCCTGTTTTCCTGGGTATCAGCAGCGGTGGCTGCAGAACAGCGGATTTTCGTGAACCATGAATGTTGCTGTCTGCTTGTTCTTCTGGAAGTTTTGTCTCAGAGGAGTACCCGGCCGTGTGAGGTGTCAGTCTGCCCTTACTGGGGGGTGCCTCCCAGTTAGGCTGCTCGGGGGTCAGGGGTCAGGGACCCATTTGAGGAAGCAGTCTGCCCATTCTCAGATCTCCAGCTGTGTGCTGGGAGAACCACTGCTCTCTTCAAAGCTGTCAGACAGGGACATTTAAGTCTGCAGAGGTTACTGCTGTCTTTTTTGTTTGTCTGTGCCCTGCCCCCAGAGGTGGAGCCTACAGAGGCAGGCAGGCCTCCTTGAGCTGTGGTGGGCTCCACCCAGTTCGAGCTTCCCGGCTGCTTTGTTTACCTAAGCAAGCCTGGGCAATGGCGGGCCCCCCTCCCCCAGCCTCGCTGCCGCCTTGAAGTTTGATGTCAGACTGCTGTGGTAGCAATCAGCGAGACTCCTTGGGCGTAGGACCCTCTGAGCCAGGTGTGGGATATAATCTCCTGGTGCACCGTTTTTTAAGCTTGTTGGAAAAGCGCAGTATTAGAGTGGGAGTTACCTGATTTTCCAGGTGCCATCTGTCACCTCTTTCTTTGACTAGGAAAGGGAACTCCCTGACCCCTTGCACTTCCCGAGTGAGGCAATGCCTCGCCCTGCTTCGGTTCGTGCACGGTGCGCTGCACCCACTGTCCTGCAACCACTGTCTGGCACTCCCTAGTGAGATGAACCCGGTACCTCAGATGGAAATGCAGAAATCACCTGTCTTCTGCGTCACTCACACTGGGAGCTGTAGACCAGAGCTGTTCCTATTCGGCCATTTTGGCTGCCCTGTGGCTGAAGAAATTTCTAAGCGACAAAGCATTCAAGAGGGAGCAGAGACAAAAGTTTGAAAAATTAGCAGCCTGACAATGTGATAGAAAAGAAAAACCTATTTTCTGGGGAGACATTCAAGCCCATTGCAGACATTTGCATACATAATGAGAAGCCAAATGTTAATCACCAAGACAATGGGGAAAATATCTCCAGGGCATGTCAGAGACCTTCATGGCAGCCCTTCCCATCACAGGCTTAGAAGCCTAGGATGAAAAAATGGTTTCCCAGGCCAGGCCCAGGGCCCCCCTGCTCTATGAAGACTCAGGACATGGTGCCCCACATCCCAGCTGCTTCAGTTCCAGCCATGGCTAAAAGGGACCAACATATAGCTCAGGCCATTGATTCAGAGGGTGCAAGCCCCCAGCCTTAGCAGCTTCCCTGTGGTATTGGTCCTGCAAGTGTGCAGAAGCCAAGAATTGAGGTTTGGGAACTTCTGCTTAGAATTCAGAGGATGTATGAAAATACCTGGATGTCTAGGCAGAAGTTTGCTGCAGGTGCACAGCCCTAATGGAGAACCTCTGCTAGTGCAATGTAGAAGGGAAATGTGGGATCATAACCCCCATACACAGATCCCCCTGGGTCACTGCCTAGTGGAGCTGTGAGAAGAGTGCCACCATTCTCCAGACCATAGAATGGTAGATCCACCGACAGCTTGCCCCATGTGCCTTAAAATCCACAGATACTCAATGCCAGTCAGTGAAAGCAGCTGCAGGGGCTGTACCTTGCAGAGCCACAGGGGTGGAGCTACCCAAGTGTGTGGGAGCCCACCTCTTTCATCAGCATGACCTGGATGTGAGACAAGAATTCAAAGGAGATTATTTCAGAGCTTTAAGATTTAATTACTGCCTCAATGGACTCCAGACTTGCATGTGGCCTGTAGCCCCTTTGTTTTGGCCAATTTCTCCCATTTGGAGGTAGCGTATTGCCCAATGCCTGTACCCTCATTGAATCTAGAAAGTAACTAACTTGCTTTTGATTTTTCAGGCTCGTAGGTGGAAGGGACTTGCTTTGTCTCAGATGAGACCTTGGGCTTGGACTTTCAGGTTAATGCTGGAATGAATTAAATCTTTAGGTTACTTTTGGAAAGGCATGATTGTGTTTTGAAATAAGAGCGGGAGGGGCCAGGGTGGAATAATATAGTTTGGCTAAATCTCATCTTGAATTGTAGTTCCCATAATCCCCACGTGTTGTGTGAGGGACCGGGTAGAGATAATTGAATAATGGGGGTGGTTTCCTCCATCTGGTTTTCATGATAGTAATTTAGCAGGAGATCTGATTCTTTCATAATGGGCTTCCCTCTTTAATTGGCTCTCATTCTTCTCTCTCCTGCCACCTTTTTAAAGAAGGGTGTGTTTGCTTCTCCCTGCTGCCATGATTGTATGTTTCCTGAGACCTCCCCTGTGACACTATGAGTCAATTAAACTCCTTTCCTTTATAAATTACCTAGTCTCAGGTATGTCATTAGAAGCATGAGAATGGACAAATACAGGTGAATTCCCATTTTCCTCCTTGAATTAAAGCTCAAAGTTGATATTTATGCACTATCTTGCTATTTCCAAGTGGTTGAGGCATGCTAAAAGCCTCTAATTTGCCATCTTGCAAGAGAAACAAAAACAAAAAAAAATAGTTCTCCAATGACCATATGCAAATGGTAAATATACATATAAAAAGATATTCAACATCATTAGTCATTAGGAAGATGCAAGTCAAAACCATCATAGATACCACTTCAAACCCACTAGGATGACAATTAATCAATGAAAAACAAGTTTTGGTAAGAATATGAAGAAACTGACACTCATATACTGCAGGTAGCAAATCGAAAAGAGGCAGCCACTTTAGAAAACAGTTTGGCAGTTCTTTAAAATGCTAAATATAGGGTTTTCATATAGCTCAAAAACTCTACTCTTAGATACACACCAAAGATACTTAATATATATTTCCAGTCAATAATTCATATACACATTTATAGCACTGTTATTTATAATAATCAAAAGGTGGAACAACCCAAATGTCTATCAAATGATGTATACATACACGAAATGTGTTATGTCAATAAAATGGAATATTATTCACCCATATAAAACAATTACTCATGATTCAAAATACCACATGAATAAACCTTGAAAACACACTAAGTAAAAAAAAAGTCACAAAATGCCACATATAGTATGCTTCCATTTTTATAAAGTGTCCAGAATAGGCAAATCCACAAAGATCAATACAAGATTAGTAGTTGTCAGCAACTAGGGGAATGGGGAAAGGAGAGTAACTGCAAATGAGTATGAATTTTCTTTTTGCTTTGATGAATATTTTCTGCAATTACATAGTAGAGATGGTTGCACAATCTTGTGGAGATACTGAATATAATTAAATTATGTACTCAAAATAGGGAATTTTAAAAATTGCATTTGTAAAAGAAAAAACGAGGTTTAGTCTAGGATCAGGGATGTGTGTCAGGACTGCCATGAGCAATAGAAAGCCATACAAGCCACACACTGCTATGAGGTGGTGGCAGGTAGAAGAGGCCATACTTCTTGGGGGTGGTCTTTTATGCTCCTTGGAATAATGGCTATGGCTTAGGGGACCCAACCTTCATCAAATATGTTCCATTTCCTAGGTAGACTTGCTGATATTCAATGGACCATGCAGCCTTTTCTCTTGTATGTTGGTGGTGTCTAGTGAGCAATGCCAAAGTGTCTCTACTTCCCAATGGCCTTTTTTTTTTTTTTTTTTTTTACACCGTGGAAACTTTGTATCATCTTAGGGATAGGGACTGGGGAGAAAATTCCAAGAATAACTAAAGTTTTATCTTTTTATCATCTAAGGCATTATTTTAACTGATTCAAAGTGATAGGGATTAAAAATAAGTTTTTTCTTGTATATCTGAGTTTGTTAACTGAGAGTCGTACTTTATACCTTTTATTGGAAACTTAAGTCGCTTCCTTAGATTATTATAAAAGATACATAAAAAGTTTGTAAAAACAAAGATCTTCTTTTGCAATTATAGCTATTCGTACTATGGAAAACAAAAACAAAAACAAAATCTTTTGATCAGGAGAATTCATTCTTTACTCTGTTATTTATTCAACTAAATTTCCAGTTCAATCAACTGGTTGTCAATCAATTCAATTTAAATCAAATTCTATTTAATAAATTGTTTACTACCTGTCTCTTCATGTCTTCCCTTTCCCTGATGCATCCTTTGAAAACTTTGCCTTTCCCTCCCTGCTGCCCTCTTGCTGTGTTTACTCCCAATCCATCTCTGTGTTAAGTCTCAATCTAGGAGTCGCCTCACCAGGGCTGTTTCCTTTTCACTTGCATGGCTTTGATGCCCATGTTATAATAATCAGAGAGAAAGAGCTCATGTCTGCCCACAGAGAACTCATTAAAATAATAGAACTTATTTTGTCTAATGCTTGTCTTTCCGGTGTGTGTATTCTTTAGGCCTTGGCCATCCTGTCCCATATAGAGACTGCCATCATAATCAGAAACAGAAAATCAGCTTCTCCATCTTTTGTCCCTTCCCAGATGATCTTCAACATGTTGTGCAAAGCCAATAACAGTCCTCTTGGTCATCAAGCCTCACATTTGAAACCTTTTGAATGTTTAAAAGGTTGTGCTTAAATATGTGATATTTGCTGTTGTTAGGCAACTGCATTTTTGACCTTTTGTTGCATTGCTTCCATCTTATCAATGGTCATTGTTTCAATATTAGGAATTGATACCCAAATTCTTATCTCAATAGTATGTGACAGAGGAAAAATTAAACATTCAGAAAGATTCCTCATGAAGAAACAAATTAGCTTTTCGTATACAATATTGAAGCCCTAGGTTTTTGACAGGTTACTGGATTCCACTTCTCAGACTTCTGTTTCCCAAAACAGCACAAAACTATTTCCCTCACCTGAGCAGGTTTCTTCAGAAAGAAAGAAAAACCAGAGCTCTGCAGGCAAGAATTAAGCAGGAGTGTAATCCACTTTCTCATAAAGGAATAACCTCTTCTGTCTTCAGAAATGAGGCATGTTTTACACATTTATGCATTATTATTGGTTAATTTCTCAAGTTATAGATAGGTAACATATTAAATTATAAAAGTAGAAGGTTCCAATCTTGGTTAGTGGTAGCTATTTCCAGAGAATATTGCTTGCCTCCCTGATTGTTAACTGTAGTCATGAATTTACTCCTGGGCCTCCCGTGAACCTTCTCCTCATTTTTAAGGGGCATATATTCCATTCAGGCTCAAAGGCTTCTGCAGTCACTCTTATTAATTTATAAAACTGGTTCACCTACAACTTTGAGTCTAAAGAGGGAAAACGGCTTGCACTGCTCCCAGGGAGAGAAGATGAACACAAGTAAAGTGAGTCCCTGAGTCATAATAATGACAACTACACCATCATTTATTGAGAACTTACTGTATATGAAGCATTGATGGTATATCTTTCAATTTTATTATCATTCATGTTCTTTCTATATGTTATTGCCCTATGTAATGATGAGGAGACTGAGCTTCAGGGAAGGGGGATAAGGAAGTCAGGTGGTTGAGCCATTTATCATTTCTGGATCTTCAGGCTTGCTTAAGCCTGTCTTTCGGGGTTTGAAGTCAAGCCCCTGCCCCAACTTCTTTCTCCATCCTCCCATGTCCATTCGAAGATGTGGAGTAGAGCAAGGGAAATTTCTCTTAATAAGGTAGAATCTTTATTTCACGTGAGCTTCCTGAGTATATCTAATGCTCAAACAAAACAGCAAAGTCTTTGTAACTTATTCAAATTTTTGTGAAATGCCTGATTTAAAGAACTTTTCCAAAGAATTATGGTTTCAAGTACAAGCAATAATACTGCTTACATAAGGAAGAGAATGACAAGCCCAAATTGTATGCCCTATTATAAAAATCTCATTAGTAACTGACAATGTTCATTTGTAATGAGCTTATCCCATGTGTGCATACTAACTGTTGCTGAAAATGGTCTGTTTGACTTTTCTTTAAGGAAGATGAACAATTTTCCCTGTTTATGGGATACACTTACTGAAAACTTCATGTACTAATTTCAATTATTCAAATTTAGACTAGATGGAACCTGTGCCAATGAATTATGCTGTTGAATTATAACAGCCAATATTTGTGAAAGAACAACATCCCATGCAGACACCCTCTTTTCTTTTGAGACAGGCCTACCAAGCCTGGATTCCATAAAGTATTCTGGTCTCAGGAAAGAGAATAGTATGAAATAGATTGTATTTTTTTTTCCTCTTGTGGGAGGGTTAAGATGAGACAAAGAAGGTGGGAGGGGAGAAGCTCCAAGGTGGGAAGCCACACATGGCATTTCTCCTGCTCCATTTTCTAAGTTGATATCAAATATGGGGCCAACAAATGACCTTCGACCCAACTTCATTTATAATCTCTTGGGAACTGTGCATTTGCTGTGTCCTCTAAATGCAGAGTCAGGACATGTCTTTGAGCACAGAGAGTTGGAAAGTCTATTTTCATGAAACATTTTCTAAAGAGCTCACAGAGGTTAAACAGGTCACCAAGATTTTGGACAGGAGTTTGAAATTTACTTAATTATTTCTGAGAACAGGGCTAGAGGGAAAAGAGTCTTGGTGGCGATTTGCCACACTGGGTTTGAACCTGGCTGTACTTGTTTGGGTCCTCAAGACATCTTTCTCCTTCTCTGTAAAATCTGGGAATTTAACTACTATCATTTCACCTCAAGATAAATTCAAGACCCAAGAAAATTCCATTGTTTCACAAAACACATTTTCTTGGAACTTCCAGCTAGAAAGGAAGCAGAGAAAGGAGGGCAAATATATTAGTCCAAAGGGAGGGTGATGTGTTTTGTGGCACTGGGTGGAGGAGGCCCTGTGAGCTGTGCTGTTGCCTGGAATCCACTCTCTAACTGGCTGCTCCACTGTCATCTCCCATGTATGTTCCTCATGGGGATTTCCAGACATGTTGCTGCTACCAGCATCTTTCTCTCAGGGAAGGGTGGGTTCTTGTCACCAGGAGGCACAGGACCTCAAGAGAAGCACCATGAAACCAGGTAACTTGCAACTACTATAGGAAACAGGAGGTGACTTAGAGCAATTCTGAGGCAGGAGAGAAGAAGCAAAGTGAGTGGACAGGAGATAGAATGTAGATGTCTTCACTACCTATGCATTACTTTCAAAGGAAACATGGCCCATGAATCCATCCTTGTGAGGAACAGCCCAACCCTCTGGCATTTAGGCAAGGCCACTTAGATTAAGAATTAAAAATCATATTTCAGCAGTTTTCTGTTTCCTATGATAAGGCTCATTTTCAAAATATTACATTTTATTTCAAACTCATAGTTTCTATGTATTATATGAGGAATTATATTAAACATAATTATATTTGAGCTTCATTTCCTCCATCATGCTTTTAGTAGCTCTAGTCTTAAGATCTCTGCAACACCCAGATCTATGTTAACTAAACGTGAACTTGTGGTTTCAGTCCTGGGTCTCAGTCTGACTGCAGGGGCATGGTAAGAGCTGCAAATGCTTCCAAGAAAAATGTACACCAAGCAGAATAATGTGACAAAAGCAATCTCTGACACCACTTTCTCTTTGACTTTATAAAGAAAATCATATCTACTTTATAAAAAATAAACCAAGAATAATTTCAGAAAAGTAATAGTTTCATATTACTTTAAGGGAAATTTCCTCTTAGACTAAATATCCATAATTGTGCAGTCAGTACATTCAATCCTTTCTGCTGTTTTTCCCAAATGGGGCTTGAGGAGATACTTTAAATGAAAAATTACATCATATATTTCAAGTAGGTCCAGAAAGATATTTGAACTCATATTTCAACCTATTTCTTAAAGCAAGTGAATGAAAGGTGGAGGATCTGGATACACAAGAATTTTGTAAGACCATCTTAATATCAGAATATATATTACCAAGATTACAAGTGTTCAGGAACAAAAAGGCAAGAAACAAAATTATGGTATGACACTGTAAATTCCATTCACTTTCTAAACTAATAGCCAAATATAGGTTATTCATGTAATGCTTTAAAATTCTAATTTTTCATTGCTTAATGAAAAAATAAGTAATTTGGGGGTTAAAACAGTTTAATCTTTATAACATGCTTCACTAGTTCACATATTTATATAGTTGTATTATGTTAATTTTTGGCCCCATATTAAGTGGGCTTTTTCAGCTTTTTGGTCAACTGAAAAATATATGTAAAATAATTATACACATATACTTTTATGTATACATATATGTGTATATATGAGATATATAAATACATACGCATGTATTTTTCCTTTTTTAATGGGATCATGAACATTGAAATATGGCTTTCACTAAATAGGGTAGTCTTCCTGGGTCAAGCTTCTTATCTTTGTGTTCATGCTGACTGACAGCAGTTCATTCAAGAAAAACCTTGTTTTATGCAAAGAAGAATGGAATAGGGTGTGTTGGAGAGAGGGTAAGTATAATACAACTCAGTGCATCATTCATCAGCTCAACCTGATACCAACTCTTTGTAAACAGAAAGCCTAATTGGCCTTCCTTGTCACATATTTCCTGTTGCCCATGGAAATATTTCTAAAAGTGCTTTAATACATCCTTATGTCCTGTCCTGGCCACCATTCAAAAGGCCTGAAGATAAACAGGAGTGTTATGAGTTTTCCCCAGCAGGAAGTGGTCTGCACTTCACTCTGATGAAACTCACTCTTTTTAGCAGTGGCCATTGCTTAGCACCTCTGGGGAGACAGCACACTCAGAGGCAATACAAAGAAAAATGCCACTAAATTGTCTCCTAAATGGTAGGATTTATTTCAATGCTCACATACAATTGAATGAGACAAACTATTTACATAAAACATAAGTACAAAAAATATAATACAATTTATACTGTACACAATCAGGATTCCCTTGTTTTGTTCCCCCGACAAATGGCAGCTAGAGATGGTAAGAAGGGGGTTGCTAGGAAAGGGTGACTGCACACTCAGCAGTGCTGAGCATACATCTTCAGAATGCTTTTTTCATAAAGATGAATAGGGTTGAGATACAGAACCTGTCAATGCACCAAGAGCAGTAAGAGAGCACAACATACTCACTTCTGTAATAATAGCTATATATTTTTTCTTATAAACATGTTTGTCTCTCAAAGCTGAGGCTTGGAGCAGGTGTGAGCTGACTTCCATTGATTGGTTAGGTGACCTCCGCCCACCCCTGCTCTGACTTCCATAGTTGGTCCAATGCAGCAGGTAATGAGCTTCCAGTTGCCACAATTGGTGTCTTAAGCTGATTTCAGAAAACAGTGTATCTGTCAGATGTCATTAAGCAGCAATCTGGGATACAGACCTAGACAGCTCTCAGAAAGCATTTACAACCAGTGAACTGACGGACAGGAAAGATAAAAGTCATGACCGTTAGAAATTTCTATTGTGCACATCTAACAAGAAGGTTTTGAAGAATATCAATCCTTCAAATGTAAGGATTGAAAGAAAGTGTGGTGTGCCCATGGCCCCCTTACGAAGGACGCAGCAATCTACAAGTGTTCTAGCACAGCAACCCAAGATCCATTTTCTCATTCAAACAAAGGGGAAATGTAAAGCTATCTCATTGTTTTAAAAAGCTAAATTATAATTAAGATACATTGTCTTTTAAAATTAAATTTAAGATCAGTAACTGTCTGCAAGCTTACCAAGGGCTGAAATTGGCTTTGGAGGAGTTTCACAAAAAAAAAAAAAAAAAAAAAAAAAAAAAGAAACAATTTCAAATAAGTTTATTTTGTGTCACAAAACAGCCAACAGCAAATTAACACAGAATGAGGCATTTAACATTTTATAACATCTTTAAAAGTTACATCAAGCGGCATAGCACAAAAGTTTTGCTATGCATTTTTGAAGAATCCAACATTGGACCAAGTTTGTGCATTTTCTTGCAGATGATGTAGCATCTCAGTGGTGAAACTAAGTGCTTGGGTTAAAGGTTCATACTGTGCTTTGTTTCAAAGTGCAGAGGTTCAGCTTGCTTTTGGCCAACCCTCATGGTAAAAGAGAAAAACAATCAAATTCAGCAGAGATAATACTATTACTTTTCTTAACCCAAATTAAGAGTGACAACTTTTGTGAACTTGTGAAGCAGTTTTGATATGAACTTAAAAATAATCAGGCAATGTTGTAGGTGGTTCTCATTCCACGCTCACTGTATCTGCCAGTTGTCACCAGCCTGTGTCTGATTTTCCTCTATCTATGGACTTGCCTGAAGAGAAACAGAAACAAAAAACTCTAACTTCTATAGGCATCATGTTGACATTCTTATTACAGAACAAACACTATGATTTTTTTTGGAACATGTAGAAAATTAAAGTGATGTTAGTTTCTAGAAGGCTAATACTGAGGTCACCTCTCTTCTGAGCATATGTTGTACCTATTCTGGTTCTACATCCCCAGTGAGGGCAAAAACCACATCTGAAGATGATGTGCTTCTTGGTCATTTTCTATTCCTGAGTTCAAAGAGGCATAGGAGAATAATTTTCTTTAAAGTAAATCCAATCAATCTTCTCCTTCTAATTGGACCAATAATATCCACATGAAATGATAAATGATCATCTTAAACAAGGCACTAGCAACTTTTTCTAGGAAATTAAACTACCGCACTTACAGAGAGGGGAGAAAATGATGCTCTCGTTTTAGCAACATGATAAAATAGTTCCGATTTTTCAGAGTCCAGATTTTTCTCTCAGCTTGTATTTATCTAACATTTGAATCATTTTATTACTGCCATTCATCTAACATTTGGACTATTTGGCATTAAATTGCCAAAAGGCTGAGAAAGAACAAGATCACATTTGAACTACTGGCCCCAGATTTTAGAGCAAATATGAAGGGGTGGAATAAATTTTCTTGCTTGATTGACAGTTTAAGAAACACAAAAGAGTGATTTTCTACCTCCTGTTTCCTCTTTCCAGATCTGAAAGTGCCCTTGACTAGTTCCTGCCATTGCGCCAACACAGTAAAACATGTTTGCTTGAGCAAGAATTGATATTGACTCCGATTGCAGGGAGTAAGCTTGATTGCCTTTCTATGGCAGATATGATCTAATATGATCCATAAAAAAGGCTGTGTTTTGAGACAGCTTTCACCAGGAAGTATACATTTTGTGCCAGGCTCTGAATTTGGTTTTGATAATGCCCTATGTCACTTGCAATGTGAACTCTATTTTCAAAAGAGATTAGGATTCCCTTCCTCATGCTTCTGTAACATGTACCAAATTTCTGATAATGCAACAGATGACCACTGAGTATATCTTTGATCTATCTGCTAAAACAATGTGTACAATGCATCTTTAATATAAATCCATAGGAAAGGAGTATGAAAGAGTCGTTTTAGAAATCATCACCAGCAGTTCAACATTACATCTTACTTACCTTTTCTATTACCAAAAGAGAAAAGAAGCAAGGATTAAAGCAACATATTTTCCTTTGCTTTATTAGGTTAACAAGCAAGGATTAAAGCAACATATTTTCCTTTGCTTTATTAGGTTAACAAAGCAGATAACCTGAATTCCTTGGCTCAGTGTTTGTAGAGTTAAAAAAGAAATCTTTAAATCAATTATAATTAATGACCTCAATAGAGCAGAATGGCAGAAATAAATTTCACGATGATCCCCTGTCCCCAAACATTTTATCTTACATTGTGCATGGAATTCCCTTTTGTGCGTTTCTTAGGTCAAAGTGAACATTTCTCTCTGTTCTCCCATTTCACCCACTGCCCAAAGAAGTAAGGGGCTCAAATGGCATCTAGTGTCTGATAAGATAAGCGTAGGTAATTACAGATAACCACAGGTAATCAAATATTGGTAACGTTGTGTCAACATGCTTCCCCAAGTGCATCAGGAAGTGATGAAGAAGTTAGGATGAACAAATGGGCTAGGCATGGCCAAGGCCATCTGTAAACTCCAGTTTGTACCGTATCATAAGTGGTGAAGAATTTGCATATAGTTAAGGTTATTAATACCTTCATAGAAATTGATTATTGGAGGTGTGGGGCTTAAGCACAGCCCTGCCATGTGGAAAATGGTCATGTAGTTGCAGTTTATTATCAACCATTAATACCTGTTGCCTCTGGTTCTGTGTTCCAGAGCCATCTCTTGAGATAGAAATGCTGAGGTCAATGGAGTTACCCCCAATGCCACACACAAGAAAACCCCATTGAAGTGTAAAGGACACCCAGACCCTAAAGAAAGCTGATGGCCCAGGAACAAAGTTTATGAAGAAGTATCTTGACAGTATTGGGGAAATATTTATGATTTATTCTAAAAGCAAAAGGAACACTGCAAATAAGCAAATGAATATTTGTAAATTCAAATGCTAACAAGGCTGTGTTTAGACAAAATGATTAGCTGAGTATGGACTTGATATATGTTTAAGGTAAAATTCCCTTTGATATTCAATTATATGCTAATGGATCCCCTTAGAGGGCCACTTGGGGACATGGAGACCCCCACTAAGACTTTGCTCATTTTTTTTTTTTTTTTTTTTTTGAGACAGGGTCTCTCTCTGTCACCCAGGCTGGAGTGCAGTGATGTGATCTCAGCTCACTGCAACCTCAACCTCAACTTCCAGGGCTCAAATGATCCTCCTGCCTCAGTCTCCCAAGAAACTGGGACCACAGGCGCACACCACGATGGCTGGCTAATTTTTTGTATATTTTGTAGAGATGGAGTTTCAGCATGTTGTCCAGGCAGGTCTCAAACTCCTGACGTCAGGTGATCCACCCACCTTGGCCTCCCAAAGTGCTGGGATGAGCCACTGCACCCAGCCTTTGTCCATGATTTTGATAGCATGACCCGCTAATTCTACCAGAGACTCCAGTGGGAACACTCAGCAAAATAGGCTTTGACTCCCACAATTTCCATCCTTTTACAGATAAATAAGGAAGTAAGGACACCCTTGGCTAAAACTCTGGCACTCTGGGCAGTTGATCCTGGCAGAGTCCAAGGGTCAGACCCATGGACCTGTGAAGTGGGCCACCGTTTCCGGAAACTGTCCATAGCACTCGCTGGGGTGACCAGGTCCCACCTTTCATGTCACCTACTTATCCGACTGTTTCCTCCATTTGCTTCTTTTCTATTTGCCATCACCTGTGACCCGATGGGGCCAGACCCCTGGTTCATCCCAGACCACATGAACATGAATGGACTCTTCCTAGGGACAGAGGTTTCTTCCCAGCAGGGATGCCCTCACCCTCATTCAATGTTTATTGTCTCTTTTCAATTCCTTTAGAACCTCAGCCCCACACAAACAAATACATTTATTAAATGTTCTTTTCTTCTCAAATATGAATGGTAACTCTAGTGAGAGCCTACTTGAACAGGCTTAGGGAAACATCCCTACAAACATGAAGAAGCTGAGATGCCTCATGTAAGTAAGTCACAAGAAGCAGCAGCATAGAAATATGCTCAGAGGGGAATGGGGAGTTCTGGAGGGAATGCCATGAGTCTGGAGACTGTGGCTCTTCTGTGCGGTGGAGTCTGACCACGTGCCCCCTGAGTTCCTTAGAATTCACTAAGTCCATATCATTCAGAGGTTACAAAACCCCAGTTTCACCAAAGCCGCATGTCTTTGGAGCTACAGGAAGCCCACATGTTGTGTAGTGTGCAGAAATTTTGTTCTCCTTCCTGTAAACTGTCAGTGCACTGTAAAATCAATGTTAGATGGTGATGAGTCTGGCCTCAAGGGGAGTCACTTTCAAAGAATTTAAATGTAAGACTAAAGCCAGCTTCCTCATGAAAACCAGCCAATCTCCAACTGTATTCAGAAATAAATTTAGAAGTTAAATAGTGATTAATGTCATTTTACATCAGGTGCAGACAAGTGTAGCTTAAAACAACTATTTGTTGCTTTTTGTTCCACTTGTACCAAAAAAATAGGAAGAAAGGAAGAATTAAAGAAGAAAGAAGAAAAGAAGGCAGGAAGGCAGGAAGGAAGAACAAAAGGAGGGAATGAAGGACAAAAAGAGAGAATGAAAAGGTCATTCGGGAATTTAAAATGTGAACCACAAAGTTTCACCAGGACTTCCAAGCAGCCCAGGCCTAAGGAAGAGCGGCTTTATGAAGGAGGTTCCAAGACAGGTGAGAGATCGCACTGTGAAAGTCCAACGTGTGAGGGTTCACATGATAAGCGTGGAGTACAGAGCCAGAACATGTGAACGGTAGCTACACAGTGATGGACAAACACAACTTATTCCACAGCTGGTAAAATACTTAGAATATACCTGAAATTATCTAAACACTTACTATTCTGTCAAATAGAGAGAAAGGAAGAGAGATAAACAACTTTCCTTTGAACAGTTTGTGGTCGAAACAAAAATGGGATTCTTTTGCAATGCTAATTTCAAAGGTTTATATTACTAATAACATGAAGATCCGGTAGTGAGGGAGGGTGTTTTCCCAAGTCATTGCAAAAGACTCATTAAAGACCAGCTTCGATGCCATTTAGAAACCATTTCCCATCAATTCCAGTGAAACATTCTTGAAATATTAGAATCCTCTTTACTAGGGAAAATAAAATGTCCCTTTAAGCTTACAAAATATTAGGGATGAAGACTCAAAAATAACTAAAATGTGCTACAAGGTGAGAATTTTTTTTCTTACAAGAAACCGATGAGATGAGTTGAAATATCTGATGAAAATCCAACCTAGGAACAATTAGAGAACCATCTGGTTAGATTTCCCCTACTGAGTATGGACTTTGAGCATATGCATATAGACAGAAGACTCTGACATATGAGGAATGAGTGAGAGGCAACATGAAGTCCCCACTGCAAAGACCCTGAATGTCATTTACTTGCAATGCAAAAGAACTTACAGAGCCCACCTGCCATTTCAATACCATGTCATTTCTGTAAATTTGGGTATATGAGAATATTTTGAACTCAACAATATTCATTATTAAACATAGAATTCTTCTAACACTTTCTGAAATTGTTTCTTTAAATTGGAAACAAGGGTAAGGATAAAAGCACATATGCTAATAAAATTCTACGTTCCTTAGTCCCCCTACTATATTTTTTTCATAGATCTGAAGGTTCATTTGTCAGTAAGAACACGTTTCCATGTCTACCCAGGACTTTATCACATGCTCAGAGGCATCAGATGAACTTTTTCAATCGTGTTCTTATTTTCAATAATTATTCAACCAACTGCCATATGTTATGTATTGGTTGTTTGTGAGAAATTTATATATTATTTTTTCCGGGGACCTCTGTGAATGGTGTTAGCACACTCTTAAATGCTTATCGATGATCAGTGAAGAGACCACAGGGATCCCAAAAACCCTTACTTCCAGCTATCCTGACTTTCCAAGGTACATCTTGAAATGCTGTTGCCTCTATGCAGGGAGAGGTGAGGGTGAATGAACTGGGTGGGTGGGAAGGCAGCACTGAAATAAAAGAAAAGGCACCAGAGCTGAGCATCTCCTGCTCCCCTGGCCTGGAGGCAGCAAGTAACAGCAGAAACTGGGGGTAGCACTTCGTGTGGACCTGGCGGACTCCAGAAAGCCAGCTTTACATGGCATTAATGCTCTTGGTAGGGGCTGATTGCCACACATTGGGTATATCAGAGAGATGAAAAATAAAACGATTATCATTAATATCAGTTCTTTCAATATTTTCTATAACATAAAAAAGTTGCTTTTAGTTATAATTTAGTATTTTCAATACTTTCACTAATTGACGGCATAAATGTTCAAGATTTTTCTTTGCAGGGAGAGAGGAGGCGTGGAGTCTATCCAAACGCTAAGTAAGTGGTTGGTTATTTTACACACTGGCTCTTCAGGACATCACTATGGACCAGACAGGTGGACTTCCAGGCCAACAGCATGGCAAGGAGCTTCCTGGAATGCCATGAAATCCAAAAGTCAGAATAAGGTGAGTTTTGCAGCAACCTGCAGAACACATCCACGCTTCATTGTGCCTGCACTTCTGCTCCACTGCCTCCACCAGCAATGGCACAGAAACTGCATCAGGAGCAAGGTGGGGTGCCTCACAGTCTACTGTAACTTCTGCTGGTGTGGACCAGGTGGAATTCCTGGGCTTCTCAGGCAAGATGAAAACACTCAAGCTGCTTCCAAGAATCCCATAGCTTTATCCAGATTTGGAAAGTTGGGCAATCCATGGTGAATAATTGTTTGGCCACATTCTTTTTCTTCATTTTATGAAATATTGTGGATCTATGCACTTCTTGTGGAAGGAGCAGGTCTTTCAGAGAAAGTGCCTATTTTCTTGAATTACAACATCACAAGAAGAGATTCATATTTCTAAAGACTCCTTCCAATGTGGGTGGCACATTTATAAAATAATGCTCAAAAAACCAATGGACTTGTCAGAAAAATAGGATGAGCACAATTAAAAACTTCACATCCTGGCTCATTCAACAATGGTCAAGATTTTCACAATGTCTTATTTCAATTTTTGTTGCTTTTAAAGACGTGTATTTTTGGCAGCAATGGGACACTCTGGTGGCTTGAAATGCACTTGAAATGTATCCAAACTTCGACTCTCAAGCCTCAGAAACATGGGCAGTCATGGGGCACAGGCCTTGAGGAACTGGGGATTTACAAGAAGCCAAAAACACAAGAGCTGTTAGTACTCATCATAATTATTGAGATCTGTAAAGTAGGCATTAGAATAGGTCTTCCCAGTGAGATGTGGGTTGAAGTATTTGTTTCTTTCCTCTAGGATCAAGTTGTTTTTGTTAAATGCCTGGAAAATATGTTAAAAAAAAAAACAGATTTTAAGAATGCTGAGTAGCATTTCAGAAATAAGAAATAATATAACGAGGATAACTATTATGTTGAATTTGAGCTCTCTGCTAAGACTCCATTATTTTAAAATATGTTTTCTTATTTATTTGCTTCCCCAGATTATTTGCCTCATGGAGGACTTGCCTAATTACCAGAATAAGGTTGGCAGTTTGTGATATCTTCTGGTTAAGTTTTCAACTTTAGTTATGAAGTTACCATGAGAAGCAGGAGGTAAGAAAACCTAAATCTAAATCTCTAGAAAACCTAAAACTCTAATGATTTCAAATTAACAGACATTTTGACTATAACTGAATATATATAACTAAAGTTGTATTCATATAACTGAATAGATATGTAAGTAGCTTTCAGATGACCATGGGTGAGGACATTTATCAGAGACCTTGACGAAACTTATTTAAGTAAGGGCCTCAGGTTTCAAATGCCTTAATTGCTTTTCATCCTGAACTTGTTAGAAGGTGATCACTGTGTAGCCATTTTCTATTAATAGTCATTAAAGTCACCTGCAGTTTCAAAGCGCTTCAACTGAGCCAGGTAGAACATATATATTGAGAGGATTAAAATGAAGATGAAGGAGGGTGCCCAATGGCCATCTGTCCAGGGTTAGTCTGGGCAAAGTATCAGAAAAATGTTCTAG
Organism: Pongo pygmaeus; assembly: GCF_028885625.2. Taxonomy (NCBI): domain Eukaryota; kingdom Metazoa; phylum Chordata; class Mammalia; order Primates; family Hominidae; genus Pongo; species Pongo pygmaeus. The sequence continues at coordinate 9,127,538 of NC_072377.2, forward strand.
AAGGATTCATTAAAGACTGAGCAGCTGTCCATGCCTTCAACGTCCTTTATCTTCATGAGAGAAACATTTCTGATTATCTTAAAAGTGGCTGCTGAATCTTCAGTGGGAACACAAGCCTGGGTAAATTACCTTCTGATGCCCATAGTAACAGTGATCAGAGACAAGCTGATGTGTTGGAATCATGCTCAGAGGAGCCCCTTTCTTGAGATCCAAATGTTTGTTTTGAAAGCTGTTGTTCATGGAAGGAGCTCGTGCTCCTCTTTGGGCTTCCTCCCTACTCTAGGAGCTAGTTTCTGAGAGGCTAGGAGGGGTGTGTTACTAATTCCTGGTGCTTCATTCCCCAGATCTACCATCTGAGTGAGGGGAGATGCTCATGGCTTGTGGATCTTGGTTTAAGCAGGGTCCAAGGGGAAAAGTCAATTGGTGTGTCTCCATACAGGTGGTGGAGAATAGAGGCCACATGGCTAAGAGACAAGTATGGACATTGTGGCTCCTTGGACATAAGGTCTCCCAGCCACCTGAAGTCGTAAGGGCTAAAGATGTTTCTTATTCTCACATAGGGAGAAAATTCAGTTTCAAAGGAAACCACCTCAGCAGAGAAAGGGCTCAAAATACTCCCTACAATTGTTAAGGGAAACCAGGCACTTAGCAGAAATATTAAAATTCACTTACCTTGATGGCCTCCACCGAGTCATACTTGTCCAGTTTGTTGATGTGGTTGGTTATGCTGGTATTAAGGGGGGCAGGTGAGACGGGGTGGATGACAGTCGCATCGTGAGATTGCTGCTGGTACCGCTGGCAGTAGGTATAGACGAGCAGGGTGAGGAGGCAGCCGAGGATGGAGCTGCTCAGCCCCACGGCGATCATGTGGAACATGTTGAACTCTAGGGAGACACGAGCAAAGTGATGCCACACTTGAAAAGAACATCCTGCCTAGCTACTCAAAGCACTAGGATGAAAAGAGAAAGTCAAAATGAAAAGCCTCATCCCCATTCCAAAATTAAAGAAATCATCATTCTTAAGAGTCTTTCATTGGAAACGTCATGGCCATCAAGAAACTTCTCCACAGGGAGCACAGGATTATTATTATTATTTGAAATGGAGTTTTACTCTTGTTGCCCAGGCTGGAGTGCAATGGCGTGATCTCAGCTCACCACAACCTCTACCTCCTGGGTTCAAGCGATTCTCCTGCCTCAGCTGCCCGAGTAGCTGGGATTATAGACATGTGCCACCATGCCCGGCTAATTTTGTATTTTTTAGTAGAGATGGGGTTTCTCCATGTTGGTCAGGCTAGTCTCAAACTCCCAACCTCAGGTGATCTGCCAGCTTCAGCCTCTCAAAGTGCTGGGATTACAGGCGTGAGCCACTGTGCCTGGCAGAGCACAGGATATTTTAAGTTCATTCTCTTATGGATGATAGTCTTTTGGAGTGACCTTAAACTTTAATAAATACGCTACCAGAAGCATTTTTTTATTATTATTTAAAGGTTTGCACAACAGTGTTCTGCTTCAAGTGCAGCCTAATCCATGGTGTACAGGGTTTCTACAAAAAAGGTTATTCATGCTCCTCAATGGGTTGAGCCTCCCCTGTGCAGCAGGGCTGTGTCCTGAAAACAAGGGAGAAGCAGCTACTTTTCTAATCTACTGCTCGACTGCAAGCCAGACTGCTTTTAGCTCTCTCTCCATTTCATCCTATTTAAAATGTTTTCTATTCACATAAACACATACACTTTTCATTATATTTTTTGAGTATGAATATGCACACATTAGAAAGTGCAAAAGGGTCTACAGGAAAAATTCATCCTTTCCTAGAGGTAACTATTATAAGCACTTTCTCCTTTGCCCTTCCAGAGATACTTGGCACACACGTGTGCTGTGTGTGTGGTGTAAATACTATCCTGTGTACCACTTTTCTCACTTATGTTGTATTTTGAAGGTCTTGTCAAGAAAATGGTTTACTAAAAAGAAATAAGGGATTCGTGTTAAATGAACAAAATATGATATTTTAAATGGTCATGAAATGACCTTCTTTTCCCTAATGTTTTCCTATTTAATGGCATCTCTTCTGTCTCATTATTTTCCTGCAGTTATGAATACAAAGCATTCAGAAAATTTGCCAGCGTGGACTTATATCTCTAAAATAGGATTGGCTCAAGTGCTATCAAGGCACCATACCAGGACCTGTGTTATGTCGGAGAAAACAAAAGACAACAGATATTCCTTGTGTATGTTGGTGAAATACTACTATTAAAAAGTTTGAAGCTTTTCCACAGATGAAGGCAGCATCTGGTCAGTGCCACATCACTGGGCTTCAGGAGAATCGGGTAAAGTAAAACAGGGTCTTATCTTCCTCTGTGTTGTTAGAACCGAGTGGCTGCTGCCCATGGGGTACTGGCCTCATGTGCCACCTGCTCAGAGCACATCCTGAGGACACCAGCTTTCCCCAGGGTGTCTCCTCCACACGCCACCAGGGTGAGGGGCAGTGTCACTAATACCTTTCCCTGACCTGTCAACCCTGCACCCAGTGGGACAATTGGAGGTATGTGCTGAGCATCACTGTGTTGCTGGCAAGTCTACCTGGCTGCAGAGCAAGGCCTTTCAGGCTCTGGAGATAATGAGAAGAGCCTGGGTGCATCTTAACCACCCCAGCCTCCTCCCCAGGGATTTTCTGAGTTACCTTCCCTGTGCTCATGATCCTCACTACCTGGAAGGGACTCCACCCTGCCAATGCTGACCCACGGGGCTCTAACACTTGGTGTCAAAGGGGGAGGGACACTGTTCAGTGAGTGCCCACCTGGCCTAGGTCTACGGGGCTCTGTTTGAGTCCTTCCTGAACCTCATGTAACCCTCCAGTGGCTGATAGGCCCCAGGGAAGGTAAACCTACAGTCAGGAGATGCCATCAAGGCCTCACCTGTGATACATGGCAGAGGTCGGATATCTCTCTTTGTCCCTAAACCCTGAACTTTTCCCTCTAAGCTGTGCTCCTTGGCTGCTCCAGACAATGTGTTCCAGGAACCCAGGACTTTGGAGCTGGATCTGCCCCCTTGGGTGCATGGACACTGAGAAGAGAGGCTGCCTTCTCTCTGACTCACTGTCAGGCAAAACTCACAACACATTCCTGACCACTGAAGTGCCAGTGGATAATGCAGTTCCTAGCACAGGCGCCCAGTGTACTCAGCACTAAGGGCTGGATCAGCCTGAACGACAGCACTAGAACATTCCACAAGCATCACTCACTCTCTGACAACCACCTCAACTTTTCACTTCCAGCTTAGTTGGTCAATGGTTTCAGAATCTTTGGCCTTTCCTGACTCTGTCTTGAAGCCTCTAGGGCTGGAGAACTCACTCCCAACCTGAGACAGGCAGATAAAGTATCCAGGGGACATTCCACCAGCAGCCACTGGGACTTTAACACTGAAGCTGTACTTAGATAAGCAAGAGCTGATTTCACACAAGTTCTTACTTCTTCTCTCTCTCTCAGAGAGCTGTTAGCACTCTCAGGGTCAATGCCTTGTACCGATGGAAATACTTCCTGCTGCACTCATAACTCATGTTTCATTATAACATAGGGAAGATGCATGATTGATAGTCTCCATATGCAGACACTGTGTCATTAGTCAAATGAATCATTCCAGCAGGTGCCTGGGAAAGGCTGGGGCCAGCTGACATCTTATGATGATTCCATAGTCTTTGTGTCTCATGCAACTAAAAATAGCTCTCTAAGATGAAAAATTTGAATTGAAGCACATTTTTCTGCATGGGGAAAGTTGTGCCCATTAAATTTCTTCTGATTTTCTGCATGGGGAAAGAAGTGCCCACTAAATTGGCTCTGAATGTGCTTACTATAGTTCTTTCCTTTGAATATGATTTTCTGCTGTTGATTTTGATCAGTAAAAATGGAATACTGACCAACAACTACTCTGTTGGTTCAATTGGCTAATTTCCGGTACAAAGTTTGATTGATTTTCAACAAAATTAAAAATAAATAAATAAATGAAGATGCCTATGTTGTTTAAAAATAAATAAATAAATGAAGATGCCTATGTTGTCAAAAACATCCTTGCTAGGTAACTGTTTTCAACTTTAGCCCTACAGTAAGATTCATCTAAACAGCCTATGCCATTGTGCCAGTGCCAACAGCCTAAAGATCTAAAAAAAATTCCATTCTGAATATCTCAGAATAGTTCAACTTCCTGTGATTTAAACAATAGCATCTCAAGGCTTGTGCAGCCATTAGGCACAGCTGCTTCAGACATACAGAAGTAGTACTTTAGGGTGGCGATGGGCTTTGCACCAGGTTCTCGTGGGTTCTCAAGGCCCTTGAAGGTCTTCCACAGGGTAACTCAGTGAGGCTCAGCAGAAGGAAAGTGAACTGCACACATCTGGCAGCAGGCACAAATATCTAGCCAGCTCCGCTGAGGCATCAGCTGTTTGAGCCTCAGGCTCTGCATGGCCTCCCTGAGAATGGGAACACTTATAAACTCTGCTCCACTCTTGACCTACACTGTCCTTGATGGCAGCAGACAGTCCTGGACCCTGGGTGTTGTCCAAGAGTGTTACCTAACCAGGGCTACTCTGACTCGAGCCTCCTGAACACAATTCTTTTGGATACTTATTGTCAGGGCTCTTTTCCTATGGTGCTTTGGGTTCAAAACTCACACTGGATCCCACTGGCTGAATTCCATGTGTGCACTTGGGCCAGTGACATCATCCCTCTGAGCCTCATGGTCTCCATTTATAAAATGCGGATTAAATACATAAGCACTGTTCCTTTTCTATAATTCCACAGTGCAAAATCTCTGAAAAGTAATGTTTCATCAGTCATCTGGCATTAAAATGTCACTGACTTGACCCATTTTCTGTAGACCTGACCAGAACTTCTAGGAAGACCCTTAGCATCTTCACTTTTTTCAACATCTCACAGCAGCATTGTTAAGAAGATTGGTTGTAGAACAATCCCAGGCCCTGTGCAGGTGTCATGTTATATAGTGTAAAGGCCCTACATACCCTTCTAACAAACATCTAAAAACTGCTGAGTTCCAAAACCCTTCTCTATTTCCAGAGGTGTTACATGAAGAACTGTAGACCCTTGGCACCTACCTCAATGCTCCTTGTGAGGACCAAATGGGCTTTGCACCATATTCTTATCGTCTATAACATGTAAAACGGTGTATAGCACACAATTAGTGATCTAAAAACATTGGATGGTACTAATTGGTATGATCATTTTTATGTGAACCGGTTGCATATTCATCTTGTAGTTGGATCCCATGTTAGCAATGGCTAGTTAGTGAACTCACTCCACTGACTTAGCTCAGACACCTAACATTGCCCTTCTGAGGCACTGGGGTCTCTGATGATATGATTGCTTGTCGGAGGGTCTGGGGCTGCTTGGGTGCCCATCCGAAGCTCAATGGCCTTCACAAAACTGACACAGAGCAGGTGTTCAGCAAGGATTACTGAATGAATGACTGATACCGAGACCACTGGTTCATAAATCTTAGCACCCGTCAGAATCACCTGCAAGGCTAACTGAACCACCGACTGCTGGGACCTTCCCATGAGGTCCTGATTCTGTGGATCAAGGTGGGGCCTGAGGATCTGCATTCCCATCAAGTTCCCAGGCCATGCTCTTGACGTGGGTCTAGGCACCCCATTCTGAGAACCACCAATCTGTATGTCAAATATTGACTATTAGCCTTTATGCCGAGGTAGAATGCCTGGGATCCACGACTTTCTCCAGTTTTTCATTCTTGGCCAAGAGGCAGAAAAATTATAGAAAACATGCAGCAAGGGAAATGATTAGAATATATCAGTACATCCATTACAACTACTTAAAAGGAATAACGTACCTCCACACCTTTTCTCTTCTACGCTACTGGATCTTGCCACAGATACTTCTGGAAAAAGAAAAGTCGAATCACAATGTGTAAAAGGTGTTGAGAAGACAGTCCACATTCATGCTTCATGTATGTTTGTCTAATGATTCTGAATTTTATGTGACACAAAGTTTCAAAAGCTTGATTAATTATCAGAAAAATTCTACTTGTTTCTTTGCTTGTTTTAACCAATCTGATATGGATTTGGCCAAATCACCTTGACTGGAGAGAGATGAGGTTCATTTATCACAGAAAGATAATGCTATGGTCTCTCGGGTTGAAAGCAGGAAATGTGCTCATTTTCCATTACAAGGTGTCTTGCCAGGGGAGAACCCTTCCCTCTGCCCAACACACAGAGTACTCCTGTGGTATTCCTGCTTCTGAGACTTGTTCCGTCAAAGCCAGTGTTGTCACCTTCCCGGCAGAGGGAGGGCCCATTCACCAGAGCTCAAGGACATCTGCAGAACAAGTGAAGTCCCTCTTCAGGAGGCCACTGATGCTCTTGGCATGCCACACATGAAACCCCCAGCAGGATGCAGAGAGAGGCCACATCTCATACATGTTTTAACTCCCGAGGATAAAATATCACTCAGTAGTCTAGAAACACCATTCTTTCCTGTACAGATTTTTTTGTTAGACAACAAGAATTAAAAATATGTCTATCGTTAAAAAGGAAAACAATAACAACCACTCCTACAGTTCTGTGCCGTACATGACTGAGGTATGGTATACTAATTTTCTCTAAAATAGTATCTTTTGCACAGATCAAAGAAAACTGGCTTATAGAATGCAACTCTACTATTTATTTGTAAGAGGCTGGTCCACCTAACAGTCCTAAGGCACACAGTGGACATATGCGCAATGATCTATGCATTCATATAGCACCTTGTTACAGTGAGCATGCAACAAGTGATCAGCTATCACCAACAACTACACACTGACTTTACCATGAAAAGCTGGTTGAATGAGGGCCAACCTCTTCTCCAACAGGAGAATAATGATGCATTTCTACCTTCTCAAGTATATTAAAGATAGCATAAAGAGAATGGTGCTTTTTCTCTGTATGCCAGTGCATACACAGCGAGCACTGCCTAAACATTTAACCTAATATTAAAATAACCAAATAACCAAATCATATTTAATAATAACCAAATATTTTCCTGTTTTTGAGCAAAGTCTTCTGATTGTATTATAGTTGATAAACTGCAAAAGACACTTTGCCTAAGAAATCTTAAATTTATGAACTGAATTCATGTTTAAATCTGCAGTTATCTATAGACCTACATTTTAAACACCTTGAAACCATGGGGCTTGATGGAATCATCTCTATTTCACCAAATAAGCCAAATAAAACTCTGACCTATGAGTCATTTTCTCTCTCCACGTTGGAAATGATTTTGTTCTTACTGATAAATACCTTTGCTCTTACCTGGGATGAAATTAGAGTCAAACACACATGGCCGTCTCTCCGTGGTGTTCCCGGAGCACTGGCTGCCCATGGGGAACAGGAGGATGCACTGGCGGGCGCGGACTTGGACGCCAGAGGCTTCACACTCAGACCAGTCCGACCACTCTGACCAGCTCTCTGCAGAGACCAGAAGAGGGGAGATGGGGCGGAATGGCCAGTAAGCTCAATCATCCTGGACTCACTGGCAAGTTACATACGTGATTTCCGGATTCCATAGCATGTTTTTAATGGTTCTGTGCATCAGTAAGATGTAGTATCATCTAACAGATCCAGTAAATACAGTACAAACGAGGATGAATAAAAGTGCCTACACTGTTGTATATTTGATCAGATATCATGAGCTCAAAATAAACATTATTTTAACATTATAAAGTAATTGTATTTAGACACTTAATAAGTGAATACATGAGACCCAGCTGTGTGCGGACCATCAGCAGTGGTGGCACGTAAGTCATCAATGCAGATGCCATTTTGCTATCGGTAATGCTCCCCTCAAAGAACCTCAAATGCTTTCCTGAAACATTCCTGAAAATTCTCCACCTTCCTCTGTGCTCAGACAAGAGGAATAATTGTGTGCTCATGAGAGTCCTGGGTTGCTGAAAGGGAGTCTGAAGCTACACAATTACTTTCTCTTCTGTTATAAAAACAATTCCGCAGAGTCAACATGCCAAAGTCAGGCTACCCTTGAGGTAGAATTCATTTTATCTCATGTTTGCTGTCTCTGAAGAGATAAGGTCAATGCATAAGCCTTTGGCCAAGGCCAAAAGAGGGGCATTGAAAGGATACTTCACCCCAAAATGGAAGATTTACTAGGATTTGTGAAATTCTCTCAGGCATACAGATGTGTGAAAAGAAAGGAGTAACACTCCTATATAAGTAAGAAAGTTAAAAAAGTAAACTCTGGATATTGTTTATGGAATTTTAATCAGGATAAAAAGGTATTTTTCTATGCAGTTTGCTTTTTTCCCCTTTTTAAGTGGAAGCATCCACTTTGTAGTGGCAGGGAAAATTTGAAAATCAAACTTGTGCCTTGCTCCAGTTAAAGGGCACATTGTTTCCTTAGAAATGCAGAAAGTGCCAGTTTTGGGAATGACAGTGAGAATCTGGCTTCAAGGCCCTTTTCAATATACATAGAACCTTCTAGAAAGATATGCAGGAGCAAGCTAAAAAAAAAGTGTGTGTTTCAAAGTCAAAGTTAGACCAAGAAAAGAATAGCTCATTTTCATTCCAGGTGGTTCCTTCATGTCAGTAAACCAAGCTATTTCTGGGATGGTGGTGGTGGTGGAGGCCCCAGGTGCCTGCATCAGCCACAGGGAGCTTGGAGCGAGGAGCTCCCACACCCACGGGCCCAGGGCTGGTTCCTGTGAGGTGCACTTCACAGCGGTGCTCCCTGCTCTCCACCCTGATTTTAAACAACAAAACCTCAGACTCTGTTATTAGACTACTGGCTTTAAGAATGCTTTGCTATCCCCAGTTTCTGTTGTTTGCTGTGCTCCTCCACTTACTGATTTGATGTCACGCTTTTTCTTTCCTTTAATTGCACTACCTCTAAATTACAGCCTATTGACCATGGATGAAGCATCCTGCAAGAGTGCTTAGTGTCCCCTTGTCACATTTTAGAAGTCATTCCTGGAACACAGGTCTGGAGATCTTTGGAAGACACATGGCTGCACCCAGGCTGGTTTTGAGCAAAAAGGCTGCAGGCGATTTCCCCACTCAGACCTCCAGACTCCGTGGGGGGCACTACAAATGTTCGTTCTTTCCCACCTTTCCTTGGACTTTCTCTCTCCCTCAACACAGCAAGGTGTCACCTGTGGGTCACCAGTGTTAATTAGCAAAGTCAAGAATAAATTAGGATGTTTCCTAATTAGGGAGATTGGGTGTTGTAACATGCCATAGATTCAGAACTCATGTTTGAAGCCTTTAGCACTCTCCCATTGCTGGGCTAAAGGCTTTGAACACGAGTTCTGAATCTATAGCTCAGTGAGAACTATTTTATTGTAGATGCTATGTTTTAAAGTCACTTCAAGGGTAATAGCATATTGTTAACTTGTCCACCCCCCTTCCAGTACTTACCGCGATGCAGTATCATCAATTACACCATTTATCCATTAAGGAAAGAGGCCAATTTGTCCCAAAGCTGTGCAATAGGTGAGGTGCCGCTTACCTGGGCAGGGCTGCGTGTTGCAGAGTGCCTCTTCTGTGTGCAGCCCCAGGCAGATGTCCCCTCCATAGGCCGGGGCTGGATTGGAGCAAGAGCGGGTCCTCATATAGTGTCCACCGCCGCATGTTGCTGAACATTTTGTCCAGGGGGACCAGCAAGACCACACGCCATCCACTGTGAAGAAACACAACGTCACAGCTCTTCTATAATCCAATCCCAACCAAGCGAAAAGAGTTACTAAATGGAAGCTAAGTGGATTCTGTTTAGTAAGACAAACAAAATGGAATCAGCACTCCAGGAAGGCTTCAGTGCATCGGCGCACGTAGCAACGAGGCTTCTGACCCCTCACAGGGCTGCATTTGGAGTCTTCCTCTTGGTGACAGATCCAGTTTTACAGATTCCTCCCTACACTTTTTCAGTTCCCTTTATTCATTCTTTCAGAAAATATTTCTAAATCTGTCATATCTAAGTACAAGCATGACGGCAGAGTGTAAGAGGTGTCATAGTAATTCCAGCCCCTGAGAACAACCATGAACTACTTTGTACGGTTATTGACGTAAAGCCCCAGCCAGCTCTCACCTTTGCCATCTAACTAGCCAGACAAGACTTAAAGCCAAGGTAAGTAGTTCAAGTCACAAGCTCCTTTACTAATTGGATTATGGTTTACTCCCTGACAGTGGGATAGAGAAAAGCTAACAGGTCCCATGAGGAAGGTAACTGAAGAATGCTCGGTAAATTCAGGCACAGAATGACCAAATTAAGTACAGCCACACAGACTTGACACTATGTTTAAATGACTACAGAGAGGAATATGAAAATCTGCAGCCATATGTCGGGTTAGATATTAAGAGTGCAGTTTTACAATGTGCATGTTAGGCCTAACTGGTTCCTTGACTAACCATTTCCATGACAGCTCATAACCCAGCACATGTCTCTGCCTGCTCAAGTTAGCCTCCTGAATTCCTTAGGCTGGGCTTTTGGTACCTGTAGACCAGCCTGCTGAATGCTGGGAGCAGGTGGCCCACCTGAAACTGGGAGACTTTAAGACTCAGTCCTTTATTAGCTGATCTTGCTAAAACCAAGACCTCATGTTGTTGGCTTGGGCTTGTGACAAGTCAAATATAATTTTCTGTTTAGCTAACTTCTGACTGTGCCTCTTTCTTGCTAGCCAGACCTTCCTTGTTATTGCTGAGTCCCAGGACAAAGCTACAGGACTTTGTCAAACAAGGTATTAGATCCTAATCAGGGGTTAAGCACCAATCGTAACCACAGCTAAGTCAATTAAAAAGCTGAGGAGAGACTCACTATTGCTATATGTAGAGAGTATCATATTTTAACATTCTTTGTAGCCTACACAAAGAAACAGGAGCAAGAGGATGCCAAAATCATTCAGGGTGTAAGATTGTTTTAGCTAGAATAACTTAGATTGTATTTTAATACGCCTGTCGTGATGTATTACATCATTATGGTGTTATGTTTCTTTTTAGATATTGGCAAAGGTAAAAAGCATTTTTGAGAAAGCAGAGCAAAAATATCATCTTTATGACAATATTCTAATTTGCAGAAAGTAAAAACAAAACAATATTTGAACTCAATTTAGAAATAAGTTTGCAATCTAACTGGAAATTTTGTGATTCAATAGTTTACACAAACTTGCAGAATTCAACAGTATTTTCCCTAAAACTTATACGGTATATGAGACAGTTAGAGGAATTGATCAAGTGTTTGATACTGGCTGTAATATCAGCAATAAAAAAGGCAGGCATGTGTTTTCCTAGAACTTTCAAATTTTAAAAAACTCTCTCCCATATCTATTCTCACTGAAGGAAGCACTTGCTGACAGTTTTTTTCTGTTTGTAACCTAAATTGGAGCTTGGCCTCCAGTGAGTACCCTTGCATGCCCCATACACCAAGGCAAAAATAAGTCATTGTGACTTATAGTAATGGCAAGTATCTCAGATCTTGGCTGTCTAAATGTGCACAAGGCAGCTCAGGGCTGAGAAGGGTCTAATGTGTGCCCTAGATTGTGTCAGGGCCTGATGTACAACCAACCATGTGTTCTTTAGATCCCTGGCCTCTGTATGGAACGGTAAACCTGCAGATGAATGGCTGACAAGTATGTGAAAAGATGCTCAGCATCATGAATCAACAGGGAAATGCAAATCAAAACCACAGTGATGTATCACCTCACACCTGCCACAATGGCTACTATCCAAAAAACAAAATATCAGTGTTGGTGAGGATGTGGAGAAAAGAGCCCTTGTACACTGTTGGTGGGAATGTACAATGGTGCAGCTGCCTTGGAAAACAATGTGGAGGGTCCTCAAAAAATCAAAAAACAGAGGCCGGGCATGGTGGCTCACGCCTGTAATCCCAACATTTTGGGAAGCCAAGACAGGCGGATCACCTGAGGCCAGGAGTTCGAGACCAGCCTGGCCAACATGGTGAAACCCTGTCTCTACTAAAAATACAAAAATTAGCTGGGCATGGTGGTGCACATCTGTCACCCTCACTACTCAGGAGGCTGAGGCAGCAGAATCGCAGGAACCTGTGAGGCGGAGGTTGCAGTGAGCTGAGATGGCTCCAATGCACTCCAGCCTGGGTGACACAGCGAGACTCCATCACAAAATACAAAAATAAAAATAGAATTACTGTAAGATCTAGCAATCCCAATCCTGGGTATATATCAAAAAAACTGAAATTAGGATCTCTGAGATACATTTGCATTCTCATGTTCACTGCAGCATTTCTCACAATAACCAAAATTTCAAAACAACCTAAATGTCCATCAGGAGATGAATGGATAAAGCAAATGTGGTAGGTACATACAATGAAATATTATTCAACCTTAAAAAATGAGATCCTGCCACATACAACAACATGGATGAACATCGGGGAGGACATTATGCCATGTGAAACGAGCCAGACACAGAAAGACAAATAATACATAATTCCACTTAGATCAGGTATCTAAAGTAGTCAAACTCATAGAAGCAGAGAGTAAAATGGTGGTTGCCAGGGAGTGGGGGAGAGGGAAGTGGAGAATTGCTGTATAGCCGGTATAAACTTCCAGTTATTCAAAATGGGTAAGATCTAGAGATCTACTATACATCGTTGTATACCTATACTTAACAATACCGTATTGTGCACTCAAAAATCTGTTAAGTAGGTAGATTTTATGTTGAGTATTCTTACCACAGAAGAAACAAAAATAAAAACAGAGACTAAATGTGCTCATTTCAATGGTTCCATAATCATGCAACATCTAATGATCTCACACCAGGAAGCTGATGTATATAATATATCCTGTGATATTGCAAACAATATTTATTCCTGTCCACATTTCTACCAACATGTAAGTCAATGTGTATATGATCTAGTCTAATAACTCCTCTCCCACACATACACCAACTGTCCATCTGGTGTCATGGTAAATTCTCCTGGCACAGGATCATTTATTGTTAAACAGAGAGAATGGAGCTCTTGTTTGAATAACCGTTTAAGAGAGCATTTGGAACAGAATCCAGTTGCTGAAACATTCCCACTTGGGAGTTCAAATCACAAGATCACACTCTACCTCCACCAATTTCAACAGTCAAAGAACTGGGGAAACGGATGTTTCTAGTACAGAGGGAACTCAAAAGGAGACCTGGAACCACTTCCTCACTGTGTCCGGAAGTTGCTTAGTCTGCAATTGCCCTATGTCCCCAGACCAATTGTAATGCGGTGCTTGCTTTTTGTCCTCTTGACCCTGTCTTTATGTTACAGGTTTCAACCTACATCATGGAGCCGTGATGTAGGATATTGATTATTGTACTAACAATTCATATTAGAAAGGCCAAAGCATTTCTAAAATAGAATTTCAGAACACAAATCTTAATGAAATAGTCTTCACTGTGAGGGAGCCTGTACAACCTGGTGGGGAAGTAGAAAGTTGCAGGGCCAAGAAAACAAAACAAATGTAAGTCACTGTGGAAGGCACAGCATGTCAGGGGCCTGAGTGAGGCTGAGCCACTAAAATAGATTTTTTTTTCCCCTGCTATGTGAACTATACTGGACTGAAAAAATAACATTAGTAATAATAATAATTAAAATAATAAACTCATTCAGTATTCCATCTCCGCCCTCACAACTGCCCTGGGGGTTGTTCCAGAAATGAATGACTTGAGGCATAGAGAGGTTAGGTCCTGGGCAAGTGAGTGGGAAGCTGGGGCTGGAACACTGGCAGGCTGAGCACAGAACCCGACACACAAGCACAGGTTAGGGCTTCCCATAACTCCTCCCATGTTGCTAAAAATCACACAGGAATCTCCTCATGGCTTGAATCATCACCCAATTTAGCTCAAGAAATACTGGTTCATGGGAAGGTCAGACAAACAAACGCAAGCTCAGATTCGTGTTTCTTTCAAGGAACCAAAGCAATTAATTATAGGAAATTATTTTTGATAAAATGAAATTTATACATGAAGTAACTTGAAAGAAGAGGATAACATTCTTGTTGTAGAGATTCTAGCTAAATATTCCACCCACTACAGTAAGATTAAAAACAATGGCAGTAACCAATGTACAATTGTCAGAGATCTAAATAGCAAAGTAAAAACTAAATAACGAAGGTTTGCTCAACAGGCTTCCTGTGTGTGATCAGAGATGTGAATCCCTTCACTCACAGTCTCTTGGGACATGGGCAAATGTGGTATTGATTCTCCAGCATACTGAGGTCTGGACTACATAGGTTTGCACTGCAGGACAGCTGTGCTCTCTGCTCCTAAGGATCTCTAAGCAGAAATTTCCTGCACCAACTGCCCCCTGCCTGGCTCCACTTCAAAGTATGGACTCAAGGACTCCAAGAGTGCAAAGGAAGAGAGGGTTCTGAGCACACCAGAGATGCCTAAGAGATTTATCTATAGGACACACAACTGCCAGAATTATTCTTTTGACTCAAAGAGTCTGTCCCTCCATTAGATTTAGTGTTCCTTCCCCCATACAATTATTGTTTGCAAAATACAAAACAGAACCATCTCAGTTAAGTCTGATGAAAAGAGTTTGTGTTTACTTCATTAGGTTTTCACCTTCATTTTCTTTCTTTTTTTTTTTTAATTATACTTTAAGTTTTAGGGTACATGTGACCAAACTCTGAGGTTGCTTTCCTCTTAGCTGAACATTACTTAGCAACAAAAAAAATCTGTTGCCTGTACCTTTGTAGGTCAAGGTCTGGAGTCTTTAAGGCTAAATCAAATATGCAATGAGGAAAAGAAGTGAAGGAGAAATAATTGGCTATTTCTCAATGCTGGCGTAAATTATGTAGGTGAAGATACTAGTTAGATGGACCCACAGAAGGTGAAAAAAATGATTATTTCAGCATGGGCTTGACTTAGAAACCTTATTATAGTTTATTTATACACATTAGTCTTAGAGGTAAAATTTTTCATTGATTAATTTAAAATGTATTTTTATATTCTCTGGTTTATTTTATTTTTATTTTGAGACAGAATCTCACTCTGTCACGCAGGCTGCAGTGCAGTGGCATGATCTCAGCTCACTGCAAACTCCACCTCCTGGGCTCAAGCAATTCTTCTGCCTCAACCTCCTAAGTAGCTGGGATTACAGGTACATGCCACCATGACAGGCTAATTTTTTGTCTTTTTAGTAGGAATAAGGTTTTACCATGTTGGCCAGGCTGGTCTCAAACTCCTGACCACAAGTGATCTACCCAACTTGACCTGCTAAAGTGCTGGGATAACAAGTGTGAGCCTCCATGCCCGGCTGATTTATTTTCATATTTAATTTTAATGAGAAAACGTATTTTTAAATAAAATACACTGTCTATTTGTAATTGTCCACTATGAACCCAACAGGATTAAAGAAGAGTAAATTCACAGGGGAGAGTATCCTGAATGAGACAGGAATCAGCCTCTAACTGGCTTCCTGGTGACTGTGCAGCTCAGCATTCACACCCCTAGCACTTCCAACCCTCCCTGCTGGGTCATGCCCTATCATATGTTTAGGAATTTCCCAGGCAGGGGAAGCACCACTCAGCCCTGACTCACCCACTGCCTAGTGCAAGGTGACATGGGCCACTCTGAATAACTCCACAACACTCTGCAGAATCTTGGCTTTTAAAACGAAAATGAGGA
This sequence comes from Pongo pygmaeus, assembly GCF_028885625.2. Taxonomy (NCBI): domain Eukaryota; kingdom Metazoa; phylum Chordata; class Mammalia; order Primates; family Hominidae; genus Pongo; species Pongo pygmaeus. Next base: position 9,143,183 of record NC_072377.2, read on the forward strand.
CAGAGTTACGTCAACATATTAAAGTTATATATACATGGTATTGGCTTGAACACCAAATCAACTAAAATGAGAGCAACCAACAGATCATGTTAATAGAGTGTCTCTGATATGAGTGGTGACCCTTTGTACTTGTGCACTAGGACAACATCCAAGTGTCTGCAGGAATCTGCACATCCTACCCATGGCAACAAGGATAGGGTCTGGAGTCCAGGGAGACAAGGGTGGGTGGCGGGACCCTGCCATTCCCCTGACATCCGCCCCTGTTCCAGTTTATAGCATGGACCTGAATCTAGTGAGCTTGCCCACAGGATTCCTCTCAGCCCCCAGAGGAGAGCTCCTTCTACTGGGGCTGTGGGAAAGAACAGTTCAGTGACCTTTCCCAGCCTCTCAGCATCAGCTTGACTGGGAAAGCTGGGTGGGCAGAGGAGGAGTCTCCTGAGGCTGGAGAAATTCAAGCAGAGACACCCTAGGAGGAGCCAGGCAGCTGATAAGAGCAGAAACATTATTGGGAGCCTCAGCTACAAATCTGGAAACCATACATTTTCATTTTTATATACATGTTTATTCATCTATCCATTCATCCATCCACTATCCACCCTTCCAAGCACCCAATCCAATGAATGTTCATTGAATATCTGCTACAAGCCAGTTTCTTGATGTAAGAACTCAGAAAGTTGTATCTACTAGAAATATGTTCATATTCTATGCCTTTCAAAATGTTGTATCCAACTCCAGAATGAGCCTTCCTCCCAATTTCCCGTCTCTGCTTGTCAATTTCACCAACTCCTTTCTGTCCCTCAAGACCCAGCTTAAGGGCAGCCTGCTTGCTGTGGCTGCCATGATCTCTCCTTGGTGGATACAGTCACTGCACCTGGTTGTCATAAACTCAGTAGCCAGTGACCATACTAGGTTGACACTGCTCCCAGGATGCATCCTCCCTAAACTCTAAGTTTCTTTCTGACCTGAATCGTAGCACTGCATCTGTGTATACCCTGTAAACTGCACAGTCGGTTACTCAAAAACGTTTCCTGAGAAATGACATGAATGAAGAAAGATCAATTAACCAACTCTCTGTCTCCTGATTATTAACAAACAATCCATGATGGGTATTTCTAGTATGTGCCAGGCCCCTGCTGGGAGCTGAGGTTGCTGCCATGAGTGAGATCAGGCCAGTAGTCCCTGTCCTCATGGAGCTTCAGACAAAAGTCAAGGCAGCCTCCCCAGTCACAGATCAGCCCTCGGGATGGCCATGACGTGTGGGCTGAAGACTTTCTGTGGGTTCTGGACAGGAGAGCAGGAAGTGGGAAGCTCTAGTGGAAGTGTTTTAGGTGCTAGGGACCCTGAACTGTGGCAGGAGAAAAGCAGAAACAGGGGCTTGAATATTAAAGGGAAAGATGGAGAAGCGTTTCAGGCATTGTCAGAGCAAAAGCCCTGGGCGGGGGCTCTTTCGGCTCATTTTCATGACTCTGTGCTTGCTTGGGAATTCAGTGGAATGAAAAGCCAGGCCTCAGGAAGAAGACCCAGACAAACAGCTCTGCTAGGCCCACAGGAGAGAAGAATATGCGACTTTGAAGGACTTAATTAATGAGGTAGACCTTTTGTGACAGAAGACATGAGGACCAAGAACCGGCTTGGCAGGCCCAGGGTCCAGGGGTTGCATGTTTGATACCCATGACCCTGGATGACTACCTGATGGTACATGGAGGCCACGTGGGGGAGGGCTGGGTCCATCAGTGGCCTGGGAAGGGATCAGCCTCCAGAAGGAGCTGATGGTCACTCCAAAGACCCCAGATATTTCAGACTACATTAGAAAGGCCGGCTTTTCCATCAGGCACAACAACTAGAGTCCATATCCTTTGAGTAGCTCATAGGAAAGTTTTAATTCTTTTTACAATCAGAAGAAAAAAACATGAACACAATCTAGCCTAGATGGTATTTGTCTTTCCCCAATGCATTAGGGAGTGGGGGGCCCCTGCAGACAAATGTGCCCAGGACCCAGGGAGGTCCCACTGTGGCCCGGCCTATCAGATCTTTTTATACAGACAACTAAAGTCGCATGCTTGTCTGAAAGGAGGGCAGACAGAATGGTCTTAATATTGCTTGGAATGATTTAGGATTTGGTTTCAGGTCTGCTGGAGAGAAGGGGTTTCTTTTTCTTTCCTTTTTCCACTCTGGGCTAATCCAACAGGTGATGACATCACACAAGACATTTATTTATATGTTTGTTTGTTTATTTACTTTTGAGACAAGGTCTCGCTCTGTTACCCAGAGTGGAATGCAGTGGCCTGATCTTGGCTCACTGCAGTCTTGATCTCTTGGACTCCAGAAATGCTCCCAACTCAGCCTCCAGAATAACTGGAACTACAGGCGTGCACTGCCATACTTGGATAATTTTTGTATTTTTCGTAGGGATGAGATCTGGCTATATTGCCCAGGCTTGGGCTCTTAGCCTCAAGTGATTCCCCCCTCTGGCCTCACAAAGTGCTGGGATTACCAGCATGAGCAACCATGCGTAGCGAAGACATTTATTAAGAACACAGATCTCAAACATGAAGCCAGGGAGCTGCGTGAGGCCTGGTAAATTAGAAGGCTCTCCAAGGCCCTTGAGTTTTCAGATGTTTTATAGATTACACAATCCACTTACCTGGGCAGGGCAAAATGTTGCATTCCTGGTATTCCAGAGATGGGCCAAGGCAAGGCATTCCCCCATACTTGGGTTCAGGGTTGTTGCAAACACGCTTCCGGTTCCGAATGCCCCTGCTGCAGTCACGGCTGCACTGTGACCATGACGTCCAGGCTGACCAAGCCCCGTTGACTGTGTGGGCAGAATATCTTCCAGCACGCAGGAAATCCCCAGAAAGCCCTGCCAAGGAAACAGGTGAAGTGTGATTCTGTTACAAGTTTCAGAGGAACCACAGTCCATGATGACTTTCATTCTGTATCTGCTGTCTGCCTGATTTCTAAAACTACCCTCTCACATTCCGTTGAGCTCTTTTTACACTTCAGTAGCCAAAAATCAGTGGTGTGATAGCCTCTTATTTCTCAAGGTTCTTTCCTGCAGTTACTATGAAATAAGGTTGAAATTAAGAACTCCATGTGAATGTGGTGAACCTTTACACAGTAAATAATAGATTCTGTATAGGTAGTTCATTTACTTTTTGAAGACACTTCTTACAAAGAAAATACAACTTTCTCACTTCCCTTGGGAATTCTACAACTGCCCTCAGACACAATGGGTAGAGCCTGCCCTCAAGGACTTCCATCTGGAGGGAGGGAAACATAATTCAAACATTTCCTAAACCTATTCTTTCAGCTGTTAACCTATCAAAGGTGAATTAATGCTGGTGAAAGGGGCCAAGTCAACTGCTCCTGGATCACAGGCCAGAGAAACTCCTGTCTGCTCTGTGGAACTCATGCCCCAGAACTGAACACAGCACTGAGCGACTTTGCCAAATGTTCCTAAGAAGTTTAGAGCACACTACCTAACAAAATGTGTTTCCCAAGGAGCCAAGAGAGGCAGCAGCAGCAGCAGCAGCAGGTGGGCTGTGGGGTGAGTGGGGAGTTGCTGTGGCAGGAATCACAGCCAATAGGCTTTGAGGACATATTGTGGGTGATGTGTACAGTGAGCACTTTCACTTGTTAAGTCATGTAATTAGCCATAGTCAAAATTTTATGAAAATGTCTTCCCACTCACAATACTAAAAAATATTCAATACTTTTCTCAAATGTAGGCAATGTGACACAAGCTTTAACAAATAACTCTAAAAGTCTATGCAGTAAAGTTCCGGGGAAGTGTGCTCAGAAGACAAGTGTGCCAACAGCTCTCGGTGTTGTTAAGCAACTCTGCTGTTTACTTAGAAAATCTGTTTCTGAAAGGATGGCAGGATACTCTTCAGAGAAATTGAATTAGAAGTGTCTTTCTGTGATAAATTAGTATTCTGTGGTGAATCAATAAAGAAAAGCTATGCACAAATCAAGCCTCATTTTATGTGGTCAGAGGAAAATGAGTCCCATTTTGTGTTTTCAAGATATCAATACCAAAATGTGAGATGGTCATGAGAACTCAAAGCCATTAAGATACAGGAGGATAAAACTCTATGCACACGTATGTTTATGGAGGCACTATTCACAATGGCAAAGACTTGAAACCTGGCCAAATGCCCATCAATGATAGACTGGATAAAGAAAATGTGGCACATATACACCATGGAATACTATGCAGTCATAAAAAAGGATGAGTTCATGTCCTTTGCAGGGACATGGATGAATCTGGAAACTATCATCCTCAGCAAAGTAACACAAGAACAAAAAAACCAAACACTGCATGTTCTCACTCATAAGTGGGAACTGAACAATGAGAACACATGGACACAGGAAGGGGAACACCACAGACCAGGGCCTGTTGGGGGTGGGGAGCTACAGGAGGGAGTTTGAGCCATGATTACACCACTGTACTCCAGCCTGGGCAACAGAGCAAGACCCTGTCTCAACAAACAAACAAACAAAAACCAAAGAATTTCATGGGGCTTAGTCATTTAAAAAGTTATGTGGGATATACTTTTCCTGAAAAGGATTCATGGGATATACTTGTACTAGAAAAAAACTTCTAAAAGATAACTGAAACTTGCATTTAAATTTTGTGCTTCATCTCACCACCCTAGGTGGAGGTCACAAGATCATCCTTTATAAAATGTGCATATTTAAGTCCTCAGTTATCTTTCTCTTGGTATTTCATCATATACCTTCTCTTCTAAATACAGCATGAGTTTACAAAATTAAAAAGAGTGACTATTATTTTGTTACTCATTTTTCCAAGAGGGTGGTATTTGTTTAAGTTGTAAGTTTATTCACATAAAACACTGTATGAAAGCAGACTTTTTTATTTGCTTCAAGTAACAATGAGCTTGGGTAATCACTGAACTACAGTGAGCAGTGGTATGAGGAGAGGAGAGAGTTAATGTCAGTGAGAGCAATAGGATGAGGGAGCAGGCTTGTAAAGCAAGTGGCTCCTGCAGCACCTGCTGGGCCTCCAGGCATCCAGGCTGTTCAACAGCTCCCAGGAGAAGTCATGGTGATCTGTGACAAGAGAGCAGCTGGTGGCCATCACGCAGAGCCACACTGTCTCAGAGACTTCCCTGTGGCAACACCAAGGGGATCTACCAAACCTCCATGAATTTATCCCACAATAAATTCTGTCCAACATGGCAACACACCAGCTCAGTGGCACTTGTCCAGGCTATCCACTCTGGGTATAAGACCCCTTCTCTATAAATGGTGGCTGTCCTTTCATGTTGGGAGAATAAGGTAGAATCACCTGTACAAAGATGCTAAGGCATATCTAAGAATGGCCACAAGATATAACAATTATAACAATCACTGTTCTCATCAAACTGTGTACCAAGGACCCATCTATGAGTATCTATTTCCTTTTCTGTTGGTATCTTTTCCTTTGGAAGAGATTTTTGCCCAATTAGAGGAGGCTGAAAAACAGAAATGAACAACAAAGCAAAGCATCAAGCTATTAAGGACCACCAGGCTCAATTCCTTTTTCTGCAGTTGAGACAGCCAAGCTCTAGGGAGAGAAAGTGAATTGCCCCAGGTAAAAGGACCACTTGGTGTTAGGGCCAGGCAGAGGCCAGATCTGGTTTCTGCCTCAGGGCTTTCTCCATGTTATTACTATGGCATTCAAGGGATTTACTCAATTATGAGGAGCAAAGTTATTTCAAAGACTATTCTAGTATCCTTACATACTGTGCTTTTTAAAAACAGAAAAATCCTTTTATAGGTACAAAGAGAAATGCACTTCCATTGCCTTTGTGAAGTTTCGGGATAAATAAAGAAAAACCTTTCTTCAGCTTACATTTTAGTGCCAGAAGATGTATGAAAGATCACTGATGCTTCCCCACTACATTTTCTGATACTAAATAAATCTCACACAAATGATTCTGGGTCTATAATAAATATAGTGTTATCTGGGGGCCTGATTTCATAGTACCACTTCAATATCTAACTTCTTACAGTAAGGCTCTTTTCTTTCAATTTGTCCTACAGTCAGTTGTGCTCTACAGGGATCACTGTTTTCAAGGCTGCTAAGCCATAAATAACCAAAAAGAAAAATGCCCCCTTGCTGTTTATGACCTTAGAGATAAGATCAAAGGCCCTTCCATGGAAGTGGGTCAGTCCCCACGGAATCACTACTCACCATCTGTGGAGCAGCCACTGGTGCCGTCGCTAGAACAGTACCGCATTTCGATTCTCTGTCTTCCCACTTCCAGCAAATTCGGATCAGGCAGGCGGGCTTTGCATGTGTATCGGAATCGCTGCTCATAGTGGCCGCCGTTGTCAGAGATGTTGACAGGCGTCCAGGGTGTCCAGGGCGTGGTCTTCTTCAGCTCAGGACACGGGTTGGTGTTGCAAGACTGGTACTCCTGGGGAGAATGCGCAGACGAGTGTTACCATACGGGGTAAACAGAGCAACCTCACGAAGGGCTCCTTTCCTTTAGGGAAAGATAAGGGTCTCTAAAACACCAGCTCCTAAGACACTCACAGCTATTCTACAAAACTGAAAACACATTTATGTTAAATTAGGCATTCAACAGAATACTCAGTGTTCAAGACATCTCCAAAAGGAATCTTCACAGTCTCTCCTGTGTAAACAATGGGAATGAGACAACAAACTTAATTGCTTGTGGGGAAAAACCCCACCGATCCCATAAAAATCATCTTCCTTTCACTTAATGAGTAGCTAAAAGTACCCATTATTCCGAAGTTAAGTTTAGCTATTTTCTTTAAAAGATTGATTTGTAAACCTCATAATATTCAGTTTGAGATTAATGGATGTTTTAAGGCCTGGGATCACAGACGTGAGGTGTTAGAGTGGTAGGGGAGCCACAAGGTAAAATGATGCAAGACACTTTTTTTACGTATAAGGTTTCCCATCATCTCACAGCTAACACCTTCAAGACACTTCTCAGCTTCTCCTGAGAGTACACTAAAATGTAAGTTCTGTTCCCTCCCTCCCAGGTACCTCCCTTGTAACCACAGGTAGGAGGATCCTGGGTAGCTGAACATGCAGTGGCTTTGGAGGTCTGGCAGGTGGAGATGATGAAAATCTGCCTGGAGCACCTACTGATTTATTTGGCAAGCATTCTACATACAATTGCTGCAGACACAGAGCCCAACAGGAGGGATACAGGAGTTGACCTTGGATGCAGCGTGACATAATTTCTCCATTTTACACCAACGGGTTTCACTGAGGGAAACCCATACACATAATACACCTAGTGATGGCCACAGGATTAAAGATTTTTAACAATATTTTATTAATAAAATAAGAATTAAATCACTCTTTAAGCTTTATCATAAAATAAAAAAAATTGCTCTATCATTCCCCCACCTATTTCAGTTGCAGATTCTGATACTTATCTCCACAGAGCTAAACTTGAGTTTGGGTCCTTTTGGTAAACCCTTTGAATCTACAAATTCCTTTAGTTTTAGAAATATTCTTGATTACTTCATTTCATGCTCTCCCTCCTTTTTCTTGCTGCATCTCTTATCTTTTGGATGTAAACTCATTTATCCATTTTTACATTTCTCATCTTTTATCTCATAGCTTCCATATCTTCATCTTTTGCTCTAGTTTCTGGAAGATTTCCTCAACCTTATCTTCCAAAATGATGATTGAAATATTCATCTTATCTACTTTACATTTTAAATTTCCAAAAGCCCTTTTGTGTCTTTTTTTTTGGTTCTTGATTATTCCCTGTTATTGTATGCTATTCTTATTTTTTTGGTCACACTACTTTCTCCAATTTGAGTACACTGATGATTTGAATACACTGAGTACTTTGATGAATTATTTCAAGGTTGTAGTCTTTCTCTATAGCTTCTGTATCTCCTAATTGCTGAATTCCCTTTGCTTGTTTGGACCTCTATCTTTCTTGTTAGATCGTTTCTTCTGTGATCTGAACATTCTCTGTTTTCTGCTCTGATTTAGGGTGGAGGGCTAAAAAGTTTAACTGGAAGGTCTGAGCACAGAGAAGTCTGTAGACCTGGTCAGATCTGGTTGAGATCTTTAACCAGAATTTAAGAATCTTTGTCAGAATCTTAAACCTTTCCTGCTGGACTCTTCAGAGATCCCTGAGAAGACTGCTCCAGTGTCTTGCCTGTCTTGATGCTGAAGGCTGAGCCATGGAGGATCTGGGAGCCGAGTGGAGGAAGAGGGCTGAACTCTCAGTGTCCAGTAGACAGCCACTTATCTTACTCTGCCATTCTCAGTTCTGAAGCACCCAGTTAACTGAGCTCAGTGCTCAGAGGTCCAGAGATGCTCTGTTTTCCTCTCCAGAAAATAAGCTTCCTAGCATCTGCTGGACAGAGCAGGTCTAGTCCCCTTGGTGGAGTGGGAGAGAGGTATGGAGGTCTGACAACTTCTTAAACAGAAGTCACCCAATGTTATTTTGCCACTAACAGAGAAAACAGGGCTGTGGATTCCTGAGCTCTCTGAGGGGTCTCTGGTGTGCACTGAGATGATTCTTTTCATGTGTGTGCTGGGGGTCCCCAAGATCCCTCCAGTTTCTATGATTAGATAGCAGGATCCATAGGACTCTGTATGCAGCAACATTCTCAGCTATAATTTATTACAGTAAAAGACTACAAAGCAAAATCAGCAAAGAGAAAATGCACATGGGGTAGAAGTGCAGACAAAGCCAGGTGGCACAACCAAGAGTCCTCTCTCAGTGGAGTCACGAAGGATGTGCTCAGGTCTCCCAGCAGCTAGTTGTGATGACGTACAGGGAAGCTGGTCTACCAGGGAAGCTTACTGGAGACTTGGTGCTCAGGGTTTTCACTGGGGTCTGGTTGCAGAAGCATCCTTGCTTTGCATGTACCAAAAGTCCAGATTTCCCTAAGGAAGCTTTCAGTATACACCACATTGTTTGTATAGACAATTTAAGCACAGAGAGCCACTCTTGCCATCTGGGAAAGGTAGAAACCTTCCTGAAATCCAGATTCCCACATGCCAGCTAACAGCTAGCCTTGCAAGTAGGCCTTTCTAAGAATCACACAGCTGGGCAACATTGTCTTCCACATAGTTCTTCTCCGCTAGACTTAAATTTATGCTTCTTCGATGTATTTCCAGATTCTACTTTTTAAAAACAACATGGTTCTTTCTCCTTTTTTCTGACTTCGTGCATTGATGCCTTGAAAAATCAACCCCTCTAACACTGTATTAGTATGTTTCCAGTAGGATAGAAAGCAACTTGTGTGTCCATGCCATCAATTTTACCTGGGAACCTAATACAATCTTTATTTTGAACTGTTTTAAATACTCTAACTAGCTTTCTTTACTCCCAATGCATTTATTTATTTATTTATTTTTTTTTTACAGCGGATAACACTCAGGATTTTTGTGACATCATAGGCTTTTAACAGAAAATATGTAAAGCGATCATCGCTGTTTCTTTGATTTAATACTCTCCAGGCATTCCTCCCGGCCTACACCATCTCTACATCAACAAATACTAGAAAGATAGATGACTTCGTTTTCTTGTGTTTATAGCATCTTCTATTATGGCATCTTTTGAATGCTGCCTCTTAAATGAAAAAGCCCCGATGAATGCCATAAACCCAGTCATGTGAAAAGTCAGGCACAACACGTGTGTGATCTCTTTCACTTGGAATGAAAACCACATGACAGGAAAGCCATAAACCCTTGTCTTGGACCCTCTGTGCCTCTGGTGTGGGGATGCTCTCTCCTCTGGATTGAGAATGTCATATGCCACTGCCCTTCCCTCCCTCACTCCGGGCCAGCCTGGCCAGGTAAGCATCCCGGAGCTCCTTGCTGAAATGGGCTCAAAACACGTGCAGCCCGGCCATGCGTGGTGGCTCACATCTGTAATCCCAGCACTTTGGGAAGTCAAGGTGGGTGGATCACCTGAGGTGAGGAGTTCGAGACCAGCCTGGCCAACATGATGAAACCCTGTCTCTACTAAAAATACAAAAATTAGCTGGGCGTGGTGGCAGGTGCCTGTAGTCCCAGTTACTCGGGAGGCTGAGGCATGAGAATTGCTTGAACTTTGGAGGCGGAGGTTGCAGTGAGCCAACATTGTGCCACTGCACTCCAGCCTGGACAGCAGAGTGAGACTCCATCTCAAACAAACAAACAAAAATCACGTGCAGTTTATGGGCCTCTGTTTGAAAAGTGCTGGTCTTTAGGTCTTAACAAATGCAGCATTACCTATAAATTAGTAAAATCCTACATCTTCATAAACAGATTTAGAGGATACCACCAATAATTCTCAGGTTTCCCACACTGCAAACTTCATTCTTTCTATGGAGATGAAGTTTAATTTTTGAAATGTATGAGGGGCAAATGTGTTTGAAAGCTGGCTCAAGTGTTTGCATTGGCATCTGTGTGTTGGTCCCAGAGATGGGCGCAGCTCACGGCTAAGAAAGATCAGTTTAGTCTCTTCAGATCTAAGCCTCCAACAACAGTCTGTTCTTATGTTCTTATTTTCTCATGGTTCAAAGTTTAACATGAGACTCAGCATTTCTCCTTTCAAGTGATTTTTGAGGTTTAATTATGATACATTCACTTGAAGTATCAAATTATGAAATGGTGAGAAATGGTATGGCCAATTTGTTTTAATGAGCAAAATCATGAAGTGATTGAATTCCATTGTGATCACTTATATGGCTTAACTGAATATGTATGTTGCAATTTACTAGAGAACTGCTGCTGTAACTATCCAAATGTAAATGGAACTTTAACAACACTGCACTTAATACTAAAGAGATAAATGATTTTAAAAAGGATTTCAGGAAGCTAACTTATGATTTGGCACCTAAGGTTCTTAATATTCTGGTGGAAAATATGAGATAAGAATGCTTACTAAAGCAATTATAAATAATTCCTCCAAATATGTTCCCCATGTATTATGTATTCCAGTCAACAGTGATAAAAGCACTCATTTAAATGTTTAATCCTGCAACCTGGGAGACACTCTGCCAGTTCTCCCTCACTTCTACGCCAAGTTCTACAGTCATGGCTTCCTGTGTTCCTTCTGTCCTCTCCATCTTAATTGCCTCTTCTAATTCAGGCCCCCATCACCATAGGCCTGATTTAGAGAATCAAAGCATGTAGTTCCTTAAAGCTTAAGTGCCTATTTATAATTCTGCATCCACTAATAGACTGCAAATTTGTCAAAAGCAAGAACTTTGTCACGTTTATTTTATATTACCAATCTTGAGCATAGTAACACTATTTGGTAAGTGGATAAATCATATTGATTAAGCAACAGATAAGCCTACTGAGATGAAATTTGCATACATTTGGGGAACAGATTTAGGTAGTTAAGTGGGACCTCCTGTTTTGCTGTTTATTTTTCCTTTGAGAAAATTAAAATATCTTATATTTCATATATTGCAAGTAAAGTAGAGAGATGGAGACAACCCAAGTAGAATTTTGATACCACAACTCAGAGTGAAGCCCAAAAATTACCCTTAAAGTCATCTCATCCACAACTGAATATGTAAAGCAAATTTATTCTCATACGGAATACTTATGGTTTCCATATGCACTTGTCAAGTTCTCTGTCAGTAACTAAGCTTGGCCTGCTGAGACTGAAAGCAACTCACATTAGAGAAATAACAAAGTAATTGAATTGTGCTTGCAAGGAGCCAAAACACTCAAGTATCTACATGGAAGTAGAACCACGCTCCCAGGAGCCTGTGGCAAACAGAACAAAGGTTGACTGGAAGTTCTGGAAATTAGTTTAGTTGTACCCAGTAAGGAAGGTATATAAAGGAATGTGGGGCATTCAAAATTATATGGTCACAGAGTATCTTCTGCTTCCCACCAATATGGAGTAATAGAAACTGGATTAACCCTTTTATCCAAATAACAAAAAGTTATATGAAATAATGGTTCTTAAAGTACTGGACTTCAGGCAATGAAGGTCAGTGATCACTGAGTAATGCGAGACAAATTAGGGGACACCCATGAGTGCCACAACCTACAGCCTTGAGAAGGTTCCCAGACCATGGCATGGGGAGCAGAAACCCAGGCACAGGCTAGAGACTGAGAAGACAGGTTTGGGAGCTGGAGAATGCCAAAGTGGTTGAAATTATTGGAAAGGAGAAAGTTGCATAAAATGAACACACCAGTGATGTGCAAAAATCACCCATCATGATTTCAATTGAGTACAAAGCAGGTAACAGATGTTTTGACTTAAAAAATCAGCAAGTTCATGTGAGAAACTACACAGGAGTAGGGAAAGATCTGCCTGAAATGATCAGAGGGAACACTGTGTGTTACCCACACAGGACCAGGAACAGTGCTTGCTTCAAAGAGCAAAACTAAAAGACCTCATAATTCAAGGGTCATTGGTTTCATACCAAAAGGGGCCTTGCTTCCACAGTGGGCAAAAATTACTGCAGACTAAACGTGGCTTTGATCCCAAGTAACTAAGACTAAAAGCAAGCACCAAAACCATCAAACTGGTTTTACATAACTTAATTATGTCCTCAAAGAGAACCTTAGCATATTTTTAGGACAAAAAAAGTGTCTAGCAGTTTAAATTCACAGTGTCTTGCATCCAATCTAAAATTACCAGATATGGAAAGAGGCCAAAAACACAACCCGTAATGAAGAGAAAAATCAGTCAATTGAAACTGATGCAGATATGACACAGATGACAGAATGTGTAGTCAACAGCATCAAAACAGTAATTATAACTGCATCCCATATGTTCAAGGAAGACCTCGAAGAGATAAGGAAGAAATAACTTGCAACATGCCAGCTGTAACATACAAGACATTTGCAGATAATTGCAAATGAGACAGTATCTCCCAAGTCATTCTATGAGGCCAACTTTGATATCAAAACCAGACGAAGACAGAAAGAAAGAAAACTACATGAATGTAGTTTTCTATTCCTCATGAATGAGTATTCCTCATGAATGTAGACGTTAACATTCTTAAAAAGACTTTAATAAATCAAAGCCAAAATATATCAAAAGGTTAATACCTCATGATCAAGTGGCTTTCATGTCATCAATTAAAGACTGGGTTATCATTTGAAATTCAATTAATGTAATTCATCATATGAACTGTATAGAAGTAAACTCATATAATAATCTCAATACATGCAAAAATTATTGGATAAAAATCAAAATTAATTCCTTATAAGAGCTCTCAATCAACTTGGAATTCAAATAAATTTCCTAAATCTCATGAAGGATATCTATTAAAAACCTACAGACTGCATCACACTTAATGGTTAAAGCCTGTGTGCTTTCCTCCTAAGATGAGAAACAAGGCAAGGATGTCTCTCCTTATCACTTTTATTCAAGATTATCCTGGAATTTCTAGCCAGTGCAATCAGGAAAGAAAAAGAAACAAAAGGCATCCATATTAAAAGTAAGAAGTAATTATATTTTTACTCTCAAACAATATGATTGTCTATGTAGAAAGTGTTATGGAGTCTACCAAAAAAAACTACTAGAAGTAATAAATTAATTTATTAAGGCTGCAGAACAAAAGATCAATGTAAATATAAAATATTATTTCATTCCCATGCACCAGCAACAAGCTACCAGAAATTAAAATTTTAAAAGAACACTACTTATAGTAGCATCAAAACATAAAATACTTAAGATTAAATCTCAAAAAAATATGTGCATGACTTTTACAATGAAAGGAAATGGAATCACTACAATCCTAATTATAATTCCAGGAGGCATTTTTGGTAGGAAATTAACAAGCTAATTCTAAATTTCATATGGAATACAAAGTATCTAGAATAGTCAAAATATTTTGGCAAGGAAGAACAAAGTAGGAAGACATACTTTCTAACTTCAGGATTCATTATAAAGGTACAATAATCAAGATGCTGTGGTGTAAGCATCAAGATAGAAAGACTGAGCAAAAGAACAGAATGGAAAGTCTAGGAATCCACCCACCTGTTTTTATGGCTTATTGATTTGTTTTTTAAACGTGCAAAGGCAATTCAATGGAGAAAGCATAGTCTCTTCTGAAAATGATGTTGGAATAATTGAATATCCATATTATGAAAACATGAATTTTGATCAATAACTTGTTCCATCAATGATAAATGATGTAAATGGATCATAGCCCAATATCTAAAACCAAAGAACTCCTAGAAGCAAACACATGAGAACACCTGTGGGGTCTTAGGTTAAGCAAAAATTTTCTAAATAAAATACCAAAAGCATCATCCATAAAATAAAAAACCAATTAAAATGAATTAATCAAAATAAGAAGCTTCTGCACTTTAAGGATCACTGTTAAGAAAATTAATGATGAGCTATATAGTCTGAGAGAAAGTATTTGCAAATCATGTATCTGATAAAAAGACTTGCACCCATTATGCATTTTAAAAGTTAAAACTAGAGTATAAAAACTAACTAATGGAAAAACTGCTGAAAGATATGTATAGGCACTTCAACAAAGATATGTGATGGCAAAACAAGCATACATAAACTTAGAAAAAGGTAAACTGAAACCACAAGTAAACCACTACACATGTATTAGAATGACTAAAATTCAAACAAAAACAGAAAAAAAAAAAGCCCCCAAACCCAAAATCCTGTGACAGTATCAGATGCTGATGAGGACACAATGCTTTAGATTTACTCAGCCATCACAAATAAACACCTGGTGCATGTATTTGGATCTGGCCAATAGAAGGGAAAAAGGCTCAATATTCAGAATGCTACAAGACACACTCAGTATATGCCAGTTACTCTGAAGACAGGTTGATGATTTAGAGATTTTTAGATATTCCTGGTTTCTTTCCACTACTCTTACTAGTCATAAAAACACAATAAAAAACATAGAAATGTTTTGAAAAAAATGTGAAAACAATATTATAACCAAAAAGTTGAGTATTCTAAGTAGAAATTAATCCACAATCCCACTGTTCTATGCAGTAACTCCATTTCTGCAGGTTTGCTCTATCTCGTACACTGCTGATAGCACTGTAAATGGCACAAGCCATTTGAAAACTGTTTGATACTTTCCTAAGAAGTCAAACGTATACATATCACATAGCCTACTCATTCCATTCCTCTATATTTACCCAAGAGAAAATAAAACACATGCCCATACAAACACTTGTACCTGAATGTCCACAAAAGCTTTATTTGTAATAGTCAAGAAACTGGAGACAACTCATATGGCCATCAGCAGATGGATAGCTAAACAAATAATCTTATGGAATATTACTCAGCAATTAAAAGAAATGAACTCTTAATATACAAAACAACAAAGCATCTGAAAATAATTATGCCCATAAAAAAGCCAGCAAAAAAAAAAGTGTGACACTGTAGAATTCTATTCATATAACATTAGGGAATATGAAAACTAATGCATAGAGACAGAAAGCAATCAGTGCTTATCTGAGACTAGGGAGTACTGGGAGGGGTATCAGGGAGGTGTTGCAAAAGGAAATGAGGAAACTTGGGTTGATGGACATGTTCACTACCTTTATTGTGTCAATAGTTTTATGAATGTACAAATACCTTAAAACGGATGAAAATTTTATCATTTTAAACATGTAGTGCATTGTATGCCAACCATACGTCAATAGCGGTACAAAACCGTATGGTCTCAGAAAACAAGCCTCTTTCTAATACATAGTGGCGTCTCTGCTATTTAGAAATTATATCTTGAGGCCAGGCATGGTGGCTCACGCCTGTAATCCCAGCACTTTGGGAGGCTGAGGTGGGTGCATCATGAGGTCAAGAGATCAAGACCATCCTGGTCAACATGGTGAAACCCTGTCTCTACTAAAAATACAAAAATTAGTGGGCATGGTGGCACGTGCCTGTAGTCCCAGCTACTCACGAGGCTGAGGCAGGAGAATTGCTTGAACCCGGGAAGCGGAGGTTGCAGTGAGCCGAGATCACACCACTGCACTCCAACCTGGTGAGAGAGTGAGACTCCATCTCAAAAAAAAAAAAAAAAAAAATCTTGAAATCATGTCATTTGCAGCAACACAAATGGAGCTGAAGGTCACTATCTTTAGTGAAATAAGTCAGGCCCCAAAACACAAATATCACATGTTTTCACTTATATGCAGGAGCCAAAAAAAGTTGATCACATGGAGGTAGAGAAATATAGAAAATAGAGTTTGAGAAAGGTAAGTGGAAGAGAGAGAGAGGAGGATGAAGAGAAGTGGATTAAAAGGTAAAAACATGCAGCTGGTTAGAAGGAGTAAATTCAGTATTTGATAGCAGAGTAGGGTAACTATAATTAAGCAGAAATGCATTGTACTTGGGTGGTGGACACCCTAAATACCCTGACTTGATCACACACATTATATACATGTAACAATATTTCATGTGTATGCTACAAATTTGTACAAATAAAAAATGGTATCCAAAACAACTGTGAGTTTATACATACCTGTATATAGTAAAATTATCGTAATTTTTTTCATGGCATTTATGTTTGCTTATTTAGGACTCAATATAACCAGTATTTGTAGATAAATGCTTCATAAAACATGCACCATCCATTCCATTTTTACTTTCCACCATATATGTCCAAAAAATGACACTATTATCTACCACATAGCCAGCCAGTGCATTGACTATGCATTATGAATTGTGTGTGTGTGTGTGTGTGTGTGTGTGTGTGTTTAGCCTGTGCATGTTCCTCATTCTTTTAAAATCACTTATTTCCCTTCTAATCAGTTTCTTTGGTCACAGTGCTTTTTCCTGCTGGCACAGGCCTTTGAACATGAGGAAGTTATCATACAATCACCTTCCATGGGATTTGGAGAAGTGTGGGAGTCACAGGGTAACTTAGGAGAACTTGGCTTCCGGGACTGTTTCTTACTCACCATCCAATCCTCTGCAAAACATCTTTAAATGCTTGCAATACCTCCCAACAAAGGCCATATAAGAGGATAGACAAGATGATCTCCTAACACCAAAATGCCTTTGCAATCCACAACCTTGCTTTAGATTTCCTTAGCCATCCCAAATAAACACCCAGTGCATGTATTTGGATCTGGCTCATAGAAGGGGAAAAGAGTCGATATTCAAAATGCCAAAAGACAAACTCAGTATATGCTAGTTACTCTGGGGAGAGGTTAATGATTCAGATATTTTAGATATTCCTGGTTTCTTTCCACTACTTTTACTAGTCATAGAATCACAATAAAATATAATAGAAACGTTTTGAAAAAATGTGAAAACAATATTGTAACCAAAAAGTGAGCATTTCTAAGTAGAAAATCATCCACAATCCCACTATCCTATGCAGTAACTGAATTTCTGCAGGTTTGCTCTAAGTAGCTACAGTACTCTCTACATACCTTATCATGCATCATGAACCTTTATTATGCCACTTGTTTGCAAGGGAGTCTCCCAAGCATGTGAGCTTCCCCATGGCAAAGCCTGGGATGGATGTGACTTCATGTCTCACCTGGGTAACTGACACCCTCACTGGCTCAAAGTGGGGAGCAACTGAGCCAAAATCTCAGGGGCTTTTGAATGGATGCATTCACTTTCAACCTGTAGCCAACCTGAGTTCTTCTAAGGGCAGAAAAGCAAACACATACTCCTCTGCTTTCTTGCTCAAAAATGATGTATATATGTGCACAACATATATATGTGTGTGTATATACAAAAATGGAACTGGCTTTCCTCCTTACCCACTATTTTAGGCATTCCTTTTTATAACAGTCTAAATCTCAGGAGAATAAGAAAATCAGTGCTGTCACTGGAAATCTTCTTTATTACAGAGGCTGTGATTTGTGGGCACTTTTGCTTCCATAAACTTACATCTCAAATGAGAAGATCCATCTATTTATTTTATTGTCTCACTGTAATGCCTTTAAATTCTCACACTCTGAGAGCAAAAGCCAGGAATTCAGATATCTTTTTCCTAGCAAATATCTTGCAATGAGAGGAGTAAGTACTTTTAGATAGAAGTAAATGCCTGTCCTTTGGGAAAAGTTTCCTTCTCAAGCTAACAATTGAAATCGGTGACCTTGAGCAGAGACATCTGCCTTTTATTTCTAATCTTAAAATTATTTCTAATTTTTAAGGGAAAAATGTTTAAATATACTATAAGTGCTTGAGAACATGATGATAATTTGTACAGATTTTAAGAGTTCTTATGAGGAACTTTGGAAGCATTCGAATACATAACAAAAATCAAAGTAAGATTCTGTTATTTAAGATTAAGGCTTCAGCAGGACTGTGATGAATTTGCCTTTACAATAATTCATGGGGACATTTACCCCAGATTCTTTTAAGGACAAAAAAAAAGTGGCAAATATTGGTCTGCCTTCTGACCAGAAAATTTCAGCTGAGTATGTACACACACACACACACACACACACACACACACACACACACACAGTCATACATATGCAACAATAAGAAAAACAAGATTTAGAAAACAAATTCTGCCTATAATAATAGGATTTGTATGTGATGGTTACAGACACATAAACATACTTGTATAGGACCAAACTGGCTCCATTTTTTTGGCAAGAAAATATAAAATAAAATTAGAATAATAGAGTGCTTATGGCAGACACAGGGTAAAACCATACTCATGTCCTTGGGAAAACATCTAGTTGATAAAAATTTATATTGCATTAGAAGCTCTTCATTCAGCAGCATAGGCCACTAATAGTAAATAGTTTGCAAAGACCTGATGATTAGTCTATGATAAGTTAATATTTTCTGTTTAAATTCATATCTAACATTTTTAAGTTTTGAGCTTTTGAGAAATATAAAAAATATAAATACACAAACTATAAATATAAATAAAAATAAATGTGAATCGCATGGCTTAAATATATACCAACTTGCTTTTTACCTGAAAATTAATGGCAAATAATTTAAATACCATTTTCCTCTCCTAGATCATTTGGATGCCATTTAAAATTTTTTGCTTTTTAAAACTAACACTCCTTAGCAAATGCAAAAGAACAGAAATCATAATGAACAGTCTCTCAGACCACAGTGCAATCAAATTAAAACTCAGGATTAAGAAACTCACTCAAAACCACACAACTACATAGAAACTGAACAACCTGCTCTTGAATGACTACTGGATAAATAACAAAATTAAGGCAGAAATAAATAAGTTCTTTGAAACCAATGAGAACAAAGACACAATGTACCAGAATCTCTGGGACACAGCTAAAGCAGTGTTTAGAGGGAAATTCATAGCACTAAATGCCCACAAGAGAAAGTAGGAAGGATCTAAAATTGACACCCTAACATCACAATTAAAAGAGCTAGAGAAGCAACAGCAAACAAATTCAAAAGCAAGCAGACAACAAGAAATAACAAAGAAAGAGCTTCTGCACAGCAAAAGAAACTATCATCAGAGTGAACAGGCAATCTACAGAATGGGATAAAATTTTTGCAATCTATCCATCTGACAAAGGGCTAATATCCAGAATCTACAAAGAACTTACTTAAACAAATGTACAAGAAAAAAACAAACAACCCCATCAAAAAGTGGGCAAAGGATATGAACAGACACTTCTCCAAAGAAGACATTTATGCAGCCAACAAACATATCAAAAAAAGCTCAACATCACTGGTCACTAGAGAAATGCAAACCAAAAACACAATGAGACACCATCTCATGCCAGTTAGAATGGTGATCATTAAAAAGTCAGGAAACAACAGATGCTAGAGAGGATATGGAGAAATGGGAATGATTTTACACTGTTGGTGGGAATGTAAATTAATTCAACCATTGTGGAAGACAGTGTAGCAATTCCTTAAGGATCTAGAACCGGAAATACCTTTTGACCCAGAAATCCCATTACTGGGTATATATCCAAAGGATTATAAATCATTCTACTATAAAGACACATGCACACGTATGTTTATTGCAGCACTGTTCACAATAGCAAAGACCTGGAAACAACCCAAAATACCTATCAATGACAGACTGGATTTAAAAAATGTGGCACATAAACACCATGGAATACTATGCAGCCATAAAAAAGGATGAGTTCATGTCTTTCACAGAGACTTGGATAAAGCTGGAAACCATCATTCTCAGCAAACTAACACAAGAACAGAAAACCTAACACCACATGTTCTCACTCATAAGTAGGAGTTGAACAATGAGAACACATGGACACAGGGAGGAGAATATCACACAGGGGGGCCAGTCAGGGGGTGCTAGGGGAGGTATAGCATTAGGAGAAATACCTAATGTAGATGACAGGTTGATGGGTGCAGCAAACCATCATGGCACATGTATACCTATGTAACAAAACTGCACATTCTACACATGTATCCCAGAACTCTTAAAGTATAATTAAAAAAAAAAAAAAAACACTGAAGGAACTTAGGATGAAACAATTGTAGCATCTTTTTCTATTGTCTTACTCAATTGATAAAACTTCTAAAGACCTCTCACAAAGACTCAGGGGTAATGATGTAGTTTGCACTACCCAGTCTTTTCATATTTCATGAGGCATGTGGTGTTGTGTGTCCTCAGGGTCCACAGGTGAACAGTCCTGCTTAGAGCCTTCAGAGCAGCTGGTCCATCTTCTTCCATCACCTGCACCCTGACTCCTTCATTGTAACACAGCTCTGATCTGAAGGGCCCTCTGATAGGAAACACCCACTCACACACCTGTGGTGGGGAGAATTCTAAGAAACCCCGAGATTCCCACCACCTGGGTGTCATGCTCTGCATAATCTTCTCTCTTGGAGTGTTGGTGGGTCCTGTGAAGATGATGGGATAGTCACCCTCTTAATCAGGTTACAAAAATCCACAACCTCCTCGTACCTTACTAGAAAGAGATTTTCTTTTGCTGGCTTTGAAGAAGGAAGCTGCCTTGTGGTGAGTGTCCCATATGGCTAGGACTAAGGGCAGCCTAGGAGCCGAGAACGCCACCCTCTAGCCTATAGCCAGCAGGAAACACAAGACCTCAGTCCTAAAACTGCAGGCAACTAAATCCTACAAATACCCAGTGAGCTTGAAACACTCAGTGACAACCCTGAGCCACAGAAAAGACTGTAGCTCTGGCCAACACCTCAATTTCAGCCTGTGAGACATTGAGCTGAGGGCACAGTTTGAATTTTCCCAGACTTTGACTCACTGAATGATCAGATAATAAATACATGTAGTATTAAACAACTGAATTTGTGCTAATTTATTACTTAGCAATAAAACCCTAATATACATTTATGTATGTATGTGTATATACATACATATGTGTGTATATATCTATATAGAGACATAGATAGAGATATATACATCCAGTTTCCCACTGGCAAGGAATTTTCCAAATGGAAGACTCATTATCCTCTTGCTATGATATTTCTCCAAGGCTTTCTCATGAAAAAGTTTCAGTTAAAAAAAATGACCTTTACTTATTATTAATGGTACACAGGCAATTTGAGGTGTTGATGAAAGTCCTGCAGGTTATCTAGGAAGGTGAGGTCAGTGGTTACAATTCATGTTATTTTAAGGTGCCTGATACTGTCCAGAAGTCATATTTTTGAATTTAACTTTCCAGAATAGTGATGAACTATGCATGTGTTGACAATTTGTACTTCAACTTTAACAATTCCATTAAAACTCTGAAGTTCAGTCCACTATTTTTGAGGGAAATGTGTTGAGTATCTTCTTCTTTAAGGGAATTCACAGAAATTAAAGCGGGTTCTATTCCTTCCAGGGAAGAGTTTTTCCTAAAAGGCGACTCCACAGGGTACTAATGAGTGCTACAGGAAAATCATCTGTTGTCAGGAAAAACTGAGAATCCTTGGGTTAAAGAAAGTTAAATGGGTTTCTCCAAATGAGTGATCAGAGCTGCTCTTGGAGCCCTTTTTCTCAGAGCTTTTTGAAAATGCTGCCAGGGAGAATGCTACCTGGAATCAAACAAGTTCTCAAAAGATGTGAGAATTTCATTGTCGTATGACAGATTCTACAATCGATTTACTGATTTAAAAACTGAAAATAGGGGTGTATCTCTACTGTTTTGAAATTGTATAGAAGTTACCCTTCTTCTGCCCAATGTAAACAGAATTCGAAAGATTGAGGATGGAGTCTTATGTTCATAAAATCCTTAGCCCATTGATTCTGTATTTTAATGGGGAAAATTGTCTAAAATATCCACCTCCTTTAAGACTGTTGGTAGGTGACCGAGTTTCCAGTGACTACCTAAGACAGAGAGAGTTGATTCTTCATTAGGGTTGATGTCTTGAAAACAATTTTCTTCTCTGAGTTCACTCAGAAGCAGGCTAGTCAGTCTAAACTGTGATGCTGCTCACTCCCAAGTTCATTGTTCTGTGTTATAAGCAAGAGAGTCCACCAAGGTCTGCCCAGGGGTTCTACTCCCTTCAATCCTTAACCTAGTTCCTCCACTTTATCATCTGTAAAATGGGATAGAAAGAAAGTCATCCACAATGCTAATTTTGAAGTGTTAAGTGAGATAATGTATTTATAGTGATTAGCATAGAGCCTGTTCTATATGGCATCTTTACACAGAGCCCTGGAAGCAAATATCAGATGCAGACCATGAAAGAATCAGGGATTCTCCAAAATGACCACTGGGGAAATCATCCTTTCTTCCTAGAAAATGCAGATGGTCACAATACCCCATAATTATCCTACTAGGAATATCCACAGCAGGCTGCATTTATCTAACTGGTAAAATAAGTTTCAATTTAACTTGCATCCAAGTTTCTAGGGGTATCATTTTACTCCATCTGTGCTCATTCAATGGAAAGTTATCTTCTAAATATGATTTTATCTGAGTTTACATGAAGCTGTCTTTTTATCAGTTCATATTCTGTAAATAAGTAGTTAAGATTTACTGCTCTAAAAGATAGTAGTAGAAACATTTATTTAATCTAAAGTTCTCACATCATGAATGATGTATTTGGAACATGCACAGCTATAGTCAATGTCCTTGTGACATTTCATTTCATTGTATGCAAATATTTGGAACTCTTGGGTGTTTTCTTGGCTCTCTATGCTGGGATTTCATCATTTAATGGATCTGGGCTTTGGAAAATATGTATGGGTTATCAACATCACTTTCCTACAATTTAAATCCCAAGGAACTGCATTTTTTGTTCTTTTATTGGCCAATTTACTATGGGAAATTATGTTCCTCTTAAATTCAGATTTTAAATGACTTTTAAAAATAACTCAGGTTATTTAATTAGATTCTTATTACTGCATGAATATTTCCTGCCAGAACTTATGGATAATGACCTAAGTACCATAATTTAAACATGTACATGTTTGAAACTATAAGTCAATGTAATATTGCCTAAGTGATACTTTCTATTTACAACACAGTTATGATAATCGAAATATCAGGTTTTCCATTCATTCATCCATCCATCCATCCATCCATCCATCCATCCATCCATCTTTCAGTTATCACTGTTGGAACATCTATACCATGTGCAAGAAGCTGAGATTCCTCCTGAGAATTATCAGACACCAATGGTGAAAATAAACCCATGAAGTTTAAGGAAGACATGTGGAAGTGCCATCAGCCTCACACCAACTACTTATGAAAGGAGTTAAGATGCAAGAGGGACTTAGTGTTACATAACACTAGCACACAGTAATTGTCACTCTGGCCAATCCCATTAACCACCTGATTCAGGACTCTGTGTCTGACAGACTGACTTGCTTCATATACAGGTGCCATTGTCTTCCTTGATCATGGCACTAGAATTGCAACACATGCAGCAGTTTAGTGACCTTGAGCAATCAATTCTGCCTAAATTATCCATGCCCTAAAAGTGGAATATCATTGCTGACAAAAGGAAAACCTTAGAGAAATCTTAGCCCCTTTAATAAAAGCTGAAAATCTTGATCAAAGAAAATAAAAGACCTACTAGTCAAAAATAGTAAGTTATCAAAATAGTTGGATGCAAATATTATTTTTTAATAAAGCTTAAAATTTTTGAGCCCTGGTTTTGTAAATACTCAACATGTGTGCCTCCCATTCCAGCAGTCATCCAAATAAAAAGACTAGAGTATGATGGTAGCCTTCCCAGAACATGCAGTCCCAACTGAGGGACAAGGTTAATTTGAAAGCCCACAGCATGAGTGGGGCTCCTTGTTCTCCAGTGATGTTTCTGTTGGCTTCCCTCCTGATATGATTTGGCTGTGTCCCCACCCAAATCGCATCTTGTAGCTCCCATAATTTCCATGTATTGTGGGAGGAACCTGTTGGGAGATAATTGAATCATGAGGGCAGGTTTTTTGCTTGCTGTTCTCATGATAGTGAAGAAGTCTCATGAGATAAAATGGTTTTAAAAACAGGAGTTTCCCTGCATGAGCCCTCTTCTCTTGTCTCCTGCCATGTGAGATATACCTTTCACATTCTGCCATAATTGTGAGGCCTCCCCAGCACGTGGAATTGTAAGTCCAATAAACTTGTTTCTTTTTTTCTTTTGTAAATTCCCTGGTCTTGGGTATGTCTTTATCAGCAGTGTGAAAACAAACTAATAAAGCAAATTGATACTGTGAGTGGGATACTGCTGAAAAGATACCCCAAAAGGTAGAAGTGACTTTGGAACTGGGTAATAGGCAGAGGTTGGTACAGTTTGGAGGGCTCAGAAGACAAAAAAATATGGGAAAGTTTGGAACTTCCTAGAGACTTGTTGAATGGTTTTACCCAAAATGCTGATAACGATACAGACAATAAGGTCCAGGCAGAGGTGGTGTCAAATGGAAATGAAGAACTTGTTGGGAACTGGAGCAAAGGTGACTCATTATATTTTAGCAAAGAGACTGGTGGCATTTTCCCCCTGCTCTAGAGATTTGTGGGATTTTGAAGTTGAGGGAGATGATTTAGAGTATCTGGAGGAAGAAATTTCTAAGTGGCAAAGCATTCAAGTGGTGACTTGGGTGCTGTTAAAAGCATTCAGTTTTATAAGGGAAGCAGAACATAAAAGTTTGGAAAATTTGCAGCTTGACAATGGGATAGAAAATAAAATCCCATTTTCTGAGGAGAAATTTAAGCCAACTGCAAAAATTTGCATAAGTAACAAGGAGCCAAATGTTAATCTCC
The DNA here is from genome assembly GCF_028885625.2 of Pongo pygmaeus. Classification (NCBI taxonomy): domain Eukaryota; kingdom Metazoa; phylum Chordata; class Mammalia; order Primates; family Hominidae; genus Pongo; species Pongo pygmaeus. The sequence goes on from NC_072377.2 coordinate 9,168,240, forward strand.
AAGACAATGGGGAAAACGTCTCCAGGGCAGGTCAGAGGTCTTCACGGCAGTCCCTCTCATTACAGGCCCAGAGTCCTAGGAGGAAAAAGTGGTTATGTGGGCTGGGCCCAGGGTCCCTGTGCTGTGTGCAGCCTAAGGACTTGGTGCCCTGCATCCCAGCCACTCTAGCCATGGCTGAAAGGGGCCAACATAGAACTCGGTCTGTGGCTGCAGAGGGTGCAAGCCCCAAACCTTGGAAGCTTCCACATGGTGTTGAGACTGCAACTGCACAGAAGTCAAGAACTGGGGTTTGGGAACCTCCACCTAGATTTTAGAGGATGTATGGAAACACATGGATGTCCAGGCAGAAGTTTGCTGCAGGGGTGGGGCTGTCATGGAGAACCTCTGTTAGGGCACTTCAGAAGGGAAATGTGGGGTCAGAGCCCCCTCACAGCCAGGAGGGAGGCTGTACGCTGCAAAGCCACAGAGTTGGAGCTGCCCAAGACCATGGAAACCCACCTCTTGCATCAGTGTGACCTGGATGTGAGACATGGACTCAAAGGAAATCATTTTGGAGCTTTAAGATTTTACTGCCCTGCTGGATTTTGGATTTGCATAGGGCCTGTTGCCCCTTTGTTTTGGCCAATTTCTCCCATTTGGAATGGCTGTATTTATCAAATGTATCTAGGAAGCAACTAATTTCCTTTCAATTTTATACCCTCATAGGCAGAAGGGACTTCCCTTGTCTCAGATGAGACTTTGGACTGTGGACTTTTGAGTTAATGCTGAAATGAGTTAAAACTTTGGGGGACTGTTGGGAAGGCATGATTGGTTTTGAAATGTGAGGACATGACATTTGGGAGGGACCAGGGGCAGAGTGATATGGTTTGGCTCTGTGTACCTACCCAAATCTCATCTTGTAGCTCCCATTATTCCCAAGTGTTGTGGGAGGGACCTGGTGTGGGTCTGGGTGGACCCACATGGAGGTGGGTTTTTTCCTGTGCTGTTCTCATGATAGTGATAAGTCTCACAAGATCTGATAGTTTTAAAAATGGGACTTTCCCTGCACAAGCTCTCTTCTCTTGTCTGCCGCCATGTGAGATGTGCCTTTCACCTTCCACCATGATTGTGAGGCCTCCCTAGCCACATGGAATTGTAAGTCCAATAAACCTTTTTTTTGCAAATTGACCAATTTACAAAATTGGTTATGTCTTTATCAGCAGTGCGAAAATGGACTAATACACCTACCAAAGCCAGGAGCAACATTAGCCAAGAGCTTCCCAATCTGCAAGCAAAAGAAATGTATGTTCTCACAAAAGCAAATATTCTTTCTAAATGAAGTGACAACATCATGACCCAATAATCTGTTTATGAAAGCTGTTGACAGATTTATTTCTGAGATTTATGACCATTTCTTTCTGAACTTAATTTATTTCTTGGGGTTATAATTAAATTTATTTATTATTGAGAATACTATTAATGCATTTGATTTTATTTTCTTTTTTGCTATAGCCTAAACACATTTCTGATGTCTTCTATGATTTTTTTTTTAACTTAAGTTTTAGATTGTCAGGCAGCAACTCTGCTGCTTTCTCTGTGCCCACTTCTGTGGACTTCTCTCTACTTCCATCTGTGTGACAATCTGGAAGATAGACGACTAAGCTGATAGAGAAAGTATCAAGGGAACAGCGAGACACAGCACGATGTGAGGACATCATTTAAATCCTTGCTACAGGTATGGGTCAGCAATATCCCTGTTGCTCACCTGCTCCCTAAATTGGACCCTGATCCTGGCTGCCATTACTGACGTGGCTGCTTTCACATAACTGAGCACTACATTGCAATTAAAATAGCCAGGATGTTTAAATCAAAAGCATAAGTTGAAATTAAACATTTCTAGACTTTAAAATCCTTAACATATGGCAATAATAAAAAACAGTTCATTTATCTTGAAGTTTCCTACAAAATAAATAATTATCCAAATCAGTGTTTAAAGACTGGATCTTCATCTGCTTAAATATGATTTGAAAATCATTCTGCTGTGTGTTTCTAAAATATAAAATGGTGATTAAATAATTAAATGGGCAAACTTCTTTTAAATTTGTATTTTTAGTCACAGATGTTTATTTTTATTATATTTATTTATTTTATATTTATATTTACTTTTCCTAATGCATGCTGTACATACATTCTTTAGTTTATGGCTGTAAAACTGATTCTCCTTATCACTATAAACACACACACACTTTTATATATTATAATATCATAACTTATAATGGAGGTCACTTATATGCCAGTTCATATATAAGGTTATCTAAACCAACAAATGCAGTTACAAATCTGTTCTAGAATGTTGCTTAATAAGCTGGGATGTTTCTTATTCAAAGCCCTCTTTCAGGCCTATAGAAAATGCCCCAGTTGTTATACATAGAATTATGTACCATGGATAAATGTTTTTATTTATTTTTCTCTCCTGGGAAACATTGCAAAATTTAAGCAAGTGTATTGACTGCTTTTTGCTTCAATTTCTATTCATTTAGACAAATAATTCTATAAGGTGTTTCATAAAAACATCTGCTCTTTCAAAATATGAAGACAGTGGCTGGGCGTGGTGGCTCATGCCTGTAATCGCAGCAAAAGTGCAAAAGTGGCCTCTCAAAGCGGAGACCAAGGTGGGCGGATCATGAGGTTAAAAGATCAAGACCATTCTGCCCAACATGGTGAAACCCCGTCTTTACTGAAAATGCAAAAATTAGCTGGGCATGGTGGCACGTGCCTGTAGTCCCAGCTACTCAGGAGGCCGAGGCAGGAGAATTGCTTGAACCCAGGAGGCAGAGGTTGCAGTGAGCCAAGATCGGGCCACTGCACTCCAGCCTGGCAACAGAGTAAGACTCTATCTCAAAAAAAAAAAAAGAAAGTATTTTTTTAATTGCTTAATTTTCCTATAAGTATATAGAATAAGTATTATGTTGGGATGAATATAGAAATCTAAGTTTTCTCTTATACTGTGACAGAAAAAAATGTTAGTTTTCTGTCTTTTAGAATGTTCCTCAATATTAGAGGTTACTTGGCTTTATTACACCCTGAAGTTTTCTAATCATACTCAGATAGAACATTACAAAATGTCGGGAATGAGATGCGTGGTTGTTCAAACAAGAATTTACACAGGCAGACAAAAATGACAGCAGCAGCAGGAAGCCTACAAATATATATATATATATATATAATATATATATATACATATGCATGGAATTCCACCAAATTATAATCCAAATAGGAGTGTGGAGCCTCTCATATAAGAGATTTTGAACAGGTCATGGTGCCAGTTTCAAAGGCACTGGGCTAATTAGTATTAATTGCATTTCTGCAGTTTCTTGTTACCAGCAGAATAAAAGTCAAAGTGCTTAGCTTCTCTGATATTTGGAAAAATCTCATCCGTTGCACTGTGTTAACCCCTCCCACCTCCGTGGCCTGTATACTAGCCATATGGCACAGTCTGATAGCTCACAAATGCTGTGGGTTCAGGCTTCTATGCTTTTGCCAGAGCTGCTATCACATGGCACAGTCTGATAGCTCACAAATGCTGTGGGTTCAGGCTTCTATGCTTTTGCCAGAGCTGCTATGATTCACGTAAGATTCTGTTCTCCTAAATTTACCTGAAAACACTACTCCTTCTTTGTGCTACCATCGTACCCTAGAACTGGCGAAGGATGCAATATCCAGTGACTTGTCTGTGCAGGGTTCTCCCTAACAGACTGTGAGACTTGAGAAGACAGTACCTATCTATTTCTCATTCCTTTGTTTTCGGCCAAGCACTGGACACTTGCTATTTATCACACAGCAGGCACTTGGCAAGGATCAAACCTCACAGCACTTCCTCTGTAAGACATGGTGCTAATGTGGTCCATGCACCAGAAAACAAGCGGCCATCCCTTGGATAATGTTTCATAACTTTTGTTCAATGGTGTTCAAAATGTTTAAAAATACTGAATAGCTCTACTCAATAAACAACTTTTAAAAGATAAAAAGAGATAAAGATCAATCTGCTAGAGTTCAAATGGGTCAGAGGCCAGGAGTGCATCCAGTTGTGAGCCCCCCACCAACTCCCCCCATAAAGGCTCAGCATGGCACCTTTCACCAAAGACTGCAATGGGCGAATATCGCACTACATTTGATGACCAGTCATTAACCAATAACCTCTGACCTTTGAGATGCAGGCAAGAGGGCTGGAAGGAATCTTTGAGATAAATTATCCCCACTCTTGACCTTACCACCCTTATTTCTTTACCTTGTTGCATTGAATTGGCTGTGATCTCCAGTACAGTATGGTATTGAACGCTAGCAGCCCTGGCAGGAATCCTAGGCTTTTTCTTGACTTTAACAGAAAGGCTTCTAACCTTTCATCACTAAGTATGATAATGTTTGTGGTAAGATTTTAATAGGTATCCTTCATAAGGTGAAAGAAGCTCCCATTCAGTCTATGAATTATTCACTCATAATTCACATTAGGATGAGTGTTAAACTTATCAAATGTTCATTCTATATCTATTGAAATGACTGTAACATTCTTTCTCTCTTAATCTTATTAACATAAAATGTATTATTTACAAGATTCTCCACTTGGTCATTATAAATATCATATTGTGAATATGAATGTATAAATATAAGTGAAATGTAAATATGTGTATACATGTGTAATTTATATTTAAATCCTAAAGAATTTACTCTGTACAAGATTGTACAGTTTGTACACTGCACAAAAGGAGCTGTGTGAGAGCATGGAAATTCAGACAGAATCACCTCTTAAGCCCTGAGCCTTGAAATAGGGCTCTCTGTGCCCAGAGGAAGGGACCTTCAGCAGGGTAAACTTGTTCTACTTCACACAAAGGCACTTTACAGGATAGCAATGCCTCTGGATGCCATTTATTTCTAATCCTCAGGCCCAACTCCATTTACCCAGTAATCAAGCACTGGACGTATTAGCTTGGGTAAACCTGCTACAAAAGTCCTCGCTTTAAAACAAACTTCTGTTTCCATCTGCTGATAGCTCTTTAACTTCTAATGCCTTTGCCTACTCGTAAAGGTGGCCCTGAAAAACGCCATGAAAGTTTAAGTAAAGAAGAGAAAGATAATACAACTTAAAATGTTGAAAGAACTCTTCTCTGCGTGTCTCCTTATAAATATGATGACGGTTGGGGGACTTCTGGTGAAACTGTTTGATCTGTGCAGCTGGCCTCAAACCTGAAACAGACAGTTCTCCATTAATCTGAATGCTGCCAATGCATTTCACACGATGCCTAAGAAACTACTCATGGAGCAGGTACTTTATGCCAGGCACTGAGAATGTCCTGAGGATGCAGTGATGAACCAAAGAGACAGGGCACCTGCAACCGGGGAGTTTGGAATCTCAAGCGATTTTCCAAGAGTCTCCCTTCGTCCCTCATACAGACGGGCACAGGAAAGCCCCAGCATCACCAACTTCCTCTCACTTCGTGTTCACCAGTGACTTTACCCTAATATAGTTATGAGAACATGATTTATAATTTAAAGCTGTGCCAAGCAAATATCTGTCCTCCACTGAGATGTAAATGAAATGTCTGCAAAGTGCCAGGCTTGTAAAAGCTCCTTTGGTAATAGGAGGCCTGTTATAAGTAGTTATGTAGAAAGCTTATCATTTTTACCTTGAGTGCTTAGGCTGGGAGTTAATTCAGACTCCTCTCAAACCAAGGAAGCAAAAGCTGAGAAGCTCACAGTAAACTCACAGTCACCCCTACTCAGAGCCTCTGCTACACAAACAGCAGTGCTAAAGCAACAAAGGGAAGTTTCAAATTCTGTTGTGGGAAAAGGAACCAAGTCTACCTAGAAAAACTTACAACGTCCATTGATTACTTTTCTTTCCCCACAAAACATCAAGTAAAAGATAGAAGCCAATTGTCAGAATTTTAAAAATCAACAATTTGTATCAGAATGAAATGGTGTTTCCCTTGTCCAGATTTTCTTGTTATACTGTAGATGTACCCATGGGGTACATCTGAGAAAAATAGGGCTCTGTAGAGCTGAGGATGACAATCCAGACAAGGAGAGAGCAGTGTAGGTCCTGAGAAGGTTGTGTAAGATATGTGCACCTGAGGAGAAGCCTGCCAAATCCCTTCAGGAAGGCACACACGTGGAAGTACATCTCCTTACAAGCACTAGATTTGTGGTTTACAAAATTCAGCATAAATCACAATGGGTCAGAATTATTTCTATTTCAAGTTTAAGACACAGGCTAAAAGACCCTTTTGTTTTCATGAGATTTGCAGTTCAAAACATAACAACTGCACTGAAGACCCACAGGCCAACCCTTATTCTGTCACATAAACCATGAGGGCTCCTCAGTGGACATAATGCGGCACCCTCAGGACCATAAGCAAGCCACTACCACAATTCTAGGAGAACAACAGAGCCTCAGCCAATTCCAATGCCAACTCCTCTTGTTGAAACAAACATCTTGGCATCACCATTTGTATGACAGTCCCATTGAGCACTAACCTCCTGAAGTCTCAGTAACTACCCAAGAAAACCTAAATGATGGCATGAGACTTTTTCAGAAAAGCCTGGCTCATGTACAAGGAGCTTAAAGTTATGAGCTTGAATCCTTCCATTCTTTGAACATCTGTGGCTTGCTTTCAACTATGATACTTTCTATCAGGCATCTGTATTATTCGGTCTTGGGATCTTTCTGATTCCAGAGTGAAAGCTCCTTAAGATCAAGCTCAGCAAGTCAACCAGATTCATATTCCACCCAGCTGCATCCTGAGCAATGCCTCATACTCATGGTTGTTCCAGGCTTGTTGTGAGAGAACTAAGCTGGACTAGATGACTAGACTGGGGTTGATGTGCATGAGGTGCAGCATGGGAAATAAGACTGTATTTGTCGAATGCACAGGATGATGGCCCCAAAAGGGCTCAAGGCCATTATGTTTACAATTTTATTTACAGGAGGAAGCTCAAATATTGGAATTCATGCCATTTTAAAGTACGAGATTCAGATTTCTTTTCTAATGAGGCTCTCTATATTAGTTGCATGTGCTCAATTCTTGCCTGTGGGGACCTGATAAGGTCCTGGAAGGTCTCTGCCAAATATTATCTAATATCAAAACCAATTTTAATGACTGTACACTATTACTGCAGGAACACGGATTTTCAATGCTAACATTTTACCATTTGGAGCAGCCTTGCAAAGCTAATTAGAAAGAATTTGAAATAATTTAAGAATATGAACAGGAAATGAGATGTTCATAAGCAAATATCATGGAAAGAAAAGTTAAATGTGGACTAAGAGTAGCTCCATTTTAGTGTGAAGAATCTCTTTGAATGAGAACACAAAATGTGTTGCATTGTAAGAGATAGTAAGAATGAACCCAAGAGATAGTAAGAATGAACCCAATATAATACACAAGAATAATCACTTCATTTGGAAAGGTGGTGACACTCTTTTCCCAAATTGCCATTACCTTCTAAAAAATCACATATACATTAAATAACTAGGTTCATTTATTCACTACCCTACACTCTGCAAGGTGTTGAGAAAATAATAGTGAAAAAAATACTGTCCCTGATTGTAAAATCATAAAATGTCATTTTTTAGTATTAGTAAGCTTTGAAACAAATTAGTTCATCTAATAGTGTAGTGGAAATTTCCTCTTTGAAATTGAACTAAATCCAAGTTTATATAACTTATTTTGAAGAAACATTAACTTATTAAATCTGAGTTTTTTAAGATTAGGAGTACTTACTAAGGTAAATAAATTGTGATAAGGAAGAAAGTTGTAACTAAAGTTGAAGCAATGATTGTGGAAAAGGAGAATATGGCTATACACATATATCTGAAACAATAACATTATGTATGTATATACAGTCAGAGAGCTTGCCTCTTTTAGATAGTAAGATCAACATGCTTTCTTCTCTGTAAGAAAAAATAATTTAAAACATGATGTAACTTATATTTTTTGAATTATTAATAGAGTTCTACTACGTAAATTTTAACCCAAGAAAGTTGGTGCAGGTCTAATTATGCAACTATGATAGCAAGCTAAAAGAACTGAATGGCTGGGCACGGTGGCTCACGCCTGTAATCCCAGCACTTTGGGAGGCCGAGGCAGGTGGCTCACGAGGTCAGGAGTTCAAGACCAGCCTGACCAATACAGTGAAACCCCGTCTCTACTAAAAATATAAAAGTTAGCTGGGCATGGTGGCGCACGCCTGTAGTCCCAGCTACTCAGGAGGCTGAGGCAGGAGAATCGCTTGAACTTGTGAGGCAGAGCTTGCAGTGAGCTGAGATTTAGCCTGGGCTACAGAGTGAGACTCTGTCTAAAAAAAAAAAAAAAAAAAAAACTGAATGACTGTGCACCCCCATGCCTGGTACTCAAGCCCTTTCAGGAATGATGACTACTCACTTTCCAGATCTGCCCCTTGCCGCATCCTTGTACACATCCTCTAGCCCACAAGTGATTGTGCTTCCAGTGTTAGGTGCGAATCCCATGTCCTTGGGTCCACAGCCTGCACACAGAGACTTTCAGGGAAGCTCTGCCTCTTAACTTGGCCGAATCCTGCCCACACCTGTTGGTGCCCTTGACCCTCCAGCAAGGTCACTTCCCCCTCCTCATGTCCCACTCAGTGTTCTCTCATAATTGCTCTGATGGCATTTGTGACTTCTTTATTATTTAGCAATCTGAATTATGTTTTTTTCTCCTAAGCCAGACAGTAGGCTCCTTGAGAAAGTTTACCGTATCCGTCTACATGGGTCCCCTTGCACCAATTCTTTACACACAGTAGGTAGTCAACATGTTTTCATTGACTAAATACATAGATGAAAGATCTGAAAATTCTGCAAAGAATAGTACCACAGACGTGAATCAGTCATTGAAGTCATTGAGAATTTTCTTTTCTTCCACACGCAAAATTATTTCAAAATGAACAGCATCATGTGAGATCACACCAAGCATTAGAGAAATTAATGATCAAAGATGATGCAAGTAACAGGCAGTTTCTTTCTTCCTCTTCAGTTTCAGACGTCAAGGCCTTATTACTGAAAGCTATTAGCTGTTGCAAGAAGATAAGAGAAATAAACCAATTAAATGAGCTTCATAATGAAAACTGCCCAGCAAATGTCAGAGGTTCCTCTAAATGTCTGGATTCCATCTGTTTGCCTCTGCCATTTTGTATCTCTCTCTTTTGAGTTTGAGAGGCTTACTGTTCAGAGCTTCTGACTTTATGTGCAGAGCCCGAATAATTTTAGAAGACAGATTTCACAGTCCTTCTTTCAGCCACTGTCATTTTTCCCACACAGTGACATTAGAGGTCCTTCAAAGACTGCTTTCTAATAATCTCAAGTAGGGCAATTTTGTGGGATTAGGATAGACTGAAACAGATGTGGAAAACACTTTACATCATGATAGAAGCAAGACGCCAAATAATAGTGTGTGGGATGTTACTTTCTCACGCAGCACGGCTTATAAAATACTGTAGGAATGTGACATGGAATGTGAAGAGTGTTATTTGCAACTCTTCCTTCCATAGTAGAACCTCATGAGATTCTGCAAGTCAAATAAATCTTGAAAAAAAATATATGCCATGGAGGGAAATGAAGGGACAAGTGTTCAGGAATGACAGTTACTGTGACACACCATCAGGCCACAGAGAAAACCAGCTATTTATTTACTTATATTGACATATTTTGAAGGCTTCTAAATGTAACTTTGTATTCCTCTTTAGAAATATTAACAAACTAACACAAGAACAGAAAACCAAACAGTGCATGTTCTCACTCATAAGTGAGAGTTGAACAGTGAGAACACATGGACCTGGGGAGGGGAACATCACACACCGAGGCCTGTCAGTGGGGGTTGGGGGCTGGGAAGGGATAGCATTAGGAGAAATACCTAATGTAGATGATGGGTTGATGGGTTCAGCAAACCACCATGGCACGTGTATACCTATGTAACAAACCTGCACATTCTGCACATGTACCACAGAACTTAAAATATAATAAGAAAAATTAACAAAAAATATAAATACAGTAGCCGCTGTTGTGCCCTTTCTCACATTCACATAGAAGAGATCTGAACTAGGCTCCAGTTCTTAAAAACTTCTAGGATTACTAAAGGGATAGTGCTTGGGAAGAAAGAAACAATGGAATCTATAAAAAATAGTCAACGTTTTGAAATAACTTTTCACACTCCAACACCTGTTGTTTCTTCTTTAATTACAAGTTGCCTCAAAAATTATTATGTGTGCAAGTTGTTTTAACAACTGAAATGACACATGCTCAATAATACCATTGGAGGCACTCAGATGAAATAATTTAAAAATAGAAACTGCAAATCTTAAGCAAAACACAAATTAAAACATATTGCTGATATAATTAAGCATTTCTGTCACTTCTACCAAAGGAAGCATGGTTTGCCATGAGGCAAACCAAACAAGTATAATGCAATCAAAACATATTTTGAAAGTCTCTGGCTGCATTTGTATAAACATGTGAACTGTTCCTATAGCATGCCTCATTCTTGTTCACTGAACATTGGTATTAAGATTATATTGCATATTGCAAATAATGCTACAGTGAACATGGGAAAGCAGGTGCTTTAGGAGGTAGTGATTTAATTTCCTTTGGGTATATGCCCAGAAGAGGGCTTGTAGGGTCCTATGGTAATTCTATTTTTAATTTTCTAAGGAATCTCCACACTGTTTTCCATACTGGCTGTACCGGCCTACATCCCCACCAACAGAGTACAATCTACATTCTTTACACCCTCACCAGCACTTGTTATCTCTTGTCTTTTTTATAGTACCTGTCCTAACAGGTGTACTCATTTAGCAAATTTCTGAATACAATACACCATCATTAACTATAGTCTTAATGTTATACATTAGATCTTTCAAGGTGTTCATTCTACATATTTGCTACTTTGTGTTATTTGACCTATATCTCCTCATTCCCCCTGCACTCTCCTGCCAACCTAATAACCACTGTTTTATTTTCTCTCTCCATATATGAGACCTTTTGTTTTTTATATTTCATATCTAAGTGAGATAATGCAATATTTCTCTTTCTTTCTTTGGTTTATTTTATTTAGCATAATGTGTGCCACATCCATCCATGCTGTGACAAATCATAGGATCTCATTTTTAAGGCTGTATAATATTCCACTGTGTGTGTGTGTGTGTGTGTGTGTGTGTGTGTGTGTGTGTGTGTACCACAGTTTCTTTATCCATTCATCTACTGATGGACATTTAAGTTGTTTCCAAATGAAATGGCAACCTACATGTTGGGAAAAATATTTGCAAAGTATACATCAGATAAAGGATTAATATCCAAGGTATATAAAGAACTCATACAACATGATACCAAAAATATATATAACCCAATTAAGAAATGTCAAGGGACTTGAAAAGAAATTTCTCCAAAGACATAAAAATAGCCAAAAGGTACACGAAAAGTGCTCAACATCACTGGTCATCAGGAAAATACAAATCAAAACCACTATGAGATGTCACCTTACGCCTGTTAGGACAGGTACTCTCTATGATGAAAAAACAGTAGACTTTTCATCACAGAGAGGAAAAACGAGTAACTATGAGAGAAGGTGGATATATTAATTTGTTCCACTATAGTAATCATATGACTATATGTACCTTTCAACATCATGCTGTATATCTTAAATATACACAATAAAATTTACTTTAAAAAGGGGGGGAAAGTATACTGTGAACAGTAGCATTAACACACCAAAACAACTGGTACCCAGAGCATTTTGATTTAAGCCTCACAAGCAGTAATACTGCCCCAGGTTTAAGTAGAGACCACACTTCCCTTATTTACCCTGGTATCCCCAGAGTCCATCACAGGGTAGAAGCTTATTCTTTATTAAATAAATGGTGGAATAAAAATGGGTAAAAAACCAAAATGCTCAGATTCCAGATACAGAGTGTGAGCTCAGGTAAACCTCTCTTAATACTATGATGTATGCAGGGCTTTTGAACCTGAACAAACCAAATGAAGACCACGCCATAAGCAGCATAGTCAATTAAGGAGGTGACAATATCTTTTGAGCAGATGTATGTCTCTGAAGCTTTTTGTTCAATTCTCTACTTACTCCATTTTAGAAAGGTATTGGAAATGAGTCTGCAGAGAGGCAATATGCTGGCCTCTACAATGTGGAACTTATAATGGGTAGTGGCTCAGGTGATCTCCGCCTTTTCTGTACATTGGATGAGCAGAGCTAATATCAATTAGACCCACAGGTTTCAGATTGGGATCCTGGGGTGGGGAGAGTGTTACTCTCACTCAGTCATGGCCCAAGTGCCATATGGCATGAAATATCTCCTGGAAGCATGGCCCAGCCTGTACAGCAAGGTGACAGACTGAAATAGGACTTTAAAAGGGAGAACGAGCTATACAAAGATGCAAATGAATACAAGAGCCCAGCCTTGATGCTACAAGTTGCACATCACAAAAAGGGAGTACTTGGCTCTTGGTAAGAGGGACAACATCAGTACATCACTTAAGTTGGCTGGACAGCCAAATCTCTTTTTAAAAAATAAGGGCTGAGTGTGGTGGCTCATGCCTATAATCCCAGCACTTTGGGAGGCTGAAACAGGTGGGTCACTTGAGGTCGGGAGTTTAAGACCAGCCTGGCCAACATGGTGAAACCCTGTCCCTACTAAAAACATAAAAATTAGCTGAATGTGGTAGCACATGCCTGTAATCCAGCTACTCAGGAGGCTGAGGCAGAAGAATCACTTGAACATGGGAGGCAGAGGTTGTAGTGAACTGAGATCATGCCACTGCACTCCAGGCAACAGAGTGAGACTCTGTCTCAATAAATAAATAAATAAATAAATAAATAAATAAATAAATAAATAAAATGAACAAGCAACACTACTCTAGGTGACCACTGTCTTTTAATTTCAGTAGCAAGTGCTTGGTAGAATCAGAAGTAGACAAGGTGAGCTACAGAAATTGACCAAAAACATGTGTCCAATTTGAAGGGAACATTTAATTGACTAAAAGGCCCATTGAGTGTTCTTTATGGATAATCAATTGATTAGCCCAAATATGTCAGCAGCACTACAATCAAAGATGAAAGATGCATTTGGAAAAGAATATTGTCTGATTGTTTTTAAATAAACTTCTATTAAGACTTTAAATCTAGAGAGTCACTCTTAATTACTCATTTTTAACAGTTAAAAAATCTGACATTTAAAAAACCAGAGACATGGGTTCCGTATGACTGAGCATTTGTTATGCCTTTAAAAGAATCTGTTCATTCTGCACGTACTGTGTACTCATGTAGGCCTCTAAAATATTTTTTAAATTGTGGCCATTTAGTAGAAATTATTACAATTGAAATACTATTATTGTGTCTGCATATATAAGTTCTAAGTATTGAATAATCTTTATCATTGAATTTATCGGAAAGTTATAAAGGAAAAATGTGTGTGTGTATAATTTAAGTCACTTTTACAGTAGGAAATCTCTTCATGAAAACTTCTTTCAATTAACTTTGCAATCACTGTTATTTGAATTATTGTAGGCATAAAAAAATTTTAAAAACTATAGAAATGCACAACAGAGTCTTCCAACATTATAAATAAAACATTTTTGTGAAATATTCCAGATCTCCATACCAATTGCAATTTCCAGAGATTGTAGATGATTATTTATATGTCCTAGAGGCAGACTCTTGATGGATTAATTCCTATAATCCATCATTTTTCTTTTCTCTCCATCTGTGCCATACATCATTCTTAAACTTGATTGCGAAACTTTCAGTGCTAAGTTTTAGAAAACTTATACTTTTGTGGCCATCTGCTGTACCACTCAATTTTGTGTACTGATATTAACTTTCTCAAAAAGCTTAAGCCTCCTTTAACAACATGTGGCATTTTCACTCTGACTATCTTTCCTATTTGCAAGCTCTTCACTGAGGTATTTTATTAAAAAAAAAGAAAACAAACTTTGCATTCCAGTGTTTGTGAAGACATAATATCCAGTTTCAGCAAGGGGGATCAATTATTCCCTTTACGGAAGAATATTGGGAAATATAAGTGAATGGATTTTACAACCACAATGCAATGGAACAGTTCAGGTTGCAACCTTCTTCATAAAGGTCAAGGTCATGTCTTTAGCTTTCTTGGAAATGGGTCACTTGAAAATCCTAGATCATCTCCATCAGATACGGCAATTATTAAGGAGGGACATGTCCTTCCCCATCAGCTACTGAATGGTATTTGAAGGGTAGCTTCCATAAAGGGGAGGGGAAAGACAAAGCAGTTAGAATGATTTTGACTCAGACTAGCTGCAGCTACCAGAGCTTTTGATTTCACACATCAGCCTGTGCCCAACAAGGGTGGATTTTGGGGAGATGAGCCCCTTGGTGTCCTTAGCTCTGTCTCCCTGCTCTGCTCCTGTCCTCCTCCTCCCTGACCTAGCTACTCTCAAGGCTGCCAGCTAGTGGGCAGCAGCTCCAGCTTCACTCTTGACATTCTGTGTGCAGAGAAAGAAAGGGCCTTCCCCTCCTGTATCTCTCTCTATGGAGAAGAGAGAACCTTTCCAGAAAAATGACTTTTCTTTCATGTGTCCCAGGCAAGAATTGGTCCACACAATGGAGAAGCTGTGTGCAAAACAAATATGCCTGGCAGAAAGTAGAGTGCCATCTGGCCCAGTAATGGATATCCATGGCTATGTGATGACTGGGAAGTTCTCACCAGTCCGTGGGACCTGCAAGGCAGGAGGGCCCCAGATTGTGTTTAACCCCAATTATTGGACTGCAGCCTCAGAAATCCTGTTCTCATTGGTCCTTTCTACTATGGTCAGGATTTGTTTTCACAAGGCCAGGTGTAGTATGTGCTTTTAGGGCCGCACAGCCCCTCAGCCTCCTGTGGTCCCAGCTGCGGGCAAAATGGTGGTCAGTTCTCTGCCAGACGCATCCACCTGGGGCACACACCTCCCTTCCTGTGGCTTTCCATGTTGGGAGTCTTCTCTGAAGCCCCAGGAGACTGCTGGGTTAGTGAAAGTGCAGCCTGGGTGCATCCTCATCCAATGGTAGCTGGGAAGGTGACACACTCCCGAGAGGCATCTACAGGCTTCTCAGAAAATCAGTTCTGCTGCCCGCAGCAGTGAATTTGGTGACAAACCCTAAATAGGAGCTTTTACCTCTTTCCTGCCTCACCCCCTCATCCTCTCCACCTGCTGCTGTCGACGTATAAAAAACCACCTGCCCTAAACTCCTGTCTTGTCTCAAAATCTACTTTAAACAGGGGCCAAGCTATGATGCCAGAATTTTCACTCTCAGCTCCTATTCCCATGATGAAGAAAATAGTCCAAAATAATGGTTGGGATCCTACATGTCTCGGAGGCTTTGAAGAACACGTTGAGTTTTTATGCACTCAGTTCAGGGCTAGGTGGCAGCCAGGATGCGCTGCCCTTTTTCAGAAGTGCTACTCACTTCTTCATAATGTTGAATACGCCCTTTGAAATTCTGCAGTACACAACCTGCACAACTGTATGCAGCGCCTTTGGAGGAGAAAGTGAAAAAAAAGGAGAAAGATGGGCATCACTTCTCAGATGCATCTGGATATCTGGGGCTTTCCCAAGGTTTCTTGCATTCTTCTGGACCCTCAGTTACATGCACATTCTGAAGCCACCAGGGATTATCTCGATAAGTGATTAACTGTTGTTTTCGGCTTTTAGTTAGAACCATTCACTTTATCAAATCTCGTATAGGTCATATTTAGCTGGATACAACAAACTTCTATAAGCTCATTGGTGTTTAAGTTAATCTTATGAAAACTACAGTCCTTAACCTTTTTAATTACTTATCAAATATTAGATGAGGCCACACAGTGTAGTGGGGGAAACAAGCAGGCCACCACTATAAATGTCTGGCTTTGAGGCTGGCAACACTTCCTACAACCTGGACCATCTCGCTTCTTTGCTCCAGTTTCTACATCTATAAGTTGGTTACACTAACAATACTACTTCATTAGATTATTGGGAGGAATTCCTCACCAATTCCCTAAGAAGTACTTTAAACAATACCTGGCATGTAGCAATTATAATGACAGATGATGATGATGGTGATGAAGAATATTATTTTTATCTATAAAAATTCTGTATGTTTTCAGTGGAGTTAGTCAACTATTTTATGTATTTCTTAAACTTTATTTTAGAAAATTTCCTTTCTAGGATTATAAAATGGTATTTTCATGAACAGTGGATAAACTTAGTTGTATCTAATCCAGGTCCACTGGCTTGTTAAAGTAAGAACAGCTTCCAGACACATCAATAAGTAAGCCATACAAATAGCCTACCATTCGTATAGGGTCTGCATTAGTACCCTATTCAATAGTAGCCTGTATGAATAGCTTACTATTCATATAGGGTCTGCATCTGTGAGGTTTCAGGGGTATTATTAAGGGCAGCAAATAAACTTTTGGAAATGGGTCTAGGTCCAGTGTAAAATAACAACCCTTTAACAAACACAAATAATTCAGTGTGAGCTGCCAATGTTCAAGTATCCATAGCTTAGCATATATTGGGGTGACATTGCCCAAACATAACCAAATAAACAAAAATAAGTGAATAAGAAGAAAACTTTTCATATATGTCTTCATAACAACCCACCTGCCATCTAAGGCAGGACTACGAATCTCTAGGAAGCCACTGTTCAAAAATGAGGAAACACCAGATATGAATACAAAGGGAACTAACGATTACAAACAAGCAAGCAGCCAATTTTAAAACAGGCTGTTCAATTGTAAAACTGTCAATCTCTCTCAGGCTACCTTTCCTCTATATTTTATGACGAAAGGAAGTGCCAGCTGTCCCACTTGAATTAAAGTACACACCATTGCAAGGAGGTTGCCATGCTCTTGAAAATATTTTAGTACTAAAAATTAAATGGGGAACTAGAGTTAATTTTTTGAAGTCTAGGAAGACAGGAAATGAGTATTTCTAAAACCCACAGGAATACATTGTCCATGGAGCATTAAGATGCTGCTCACCTGATACCAGCCAAATAGGAAACTTACAGATAAAATTGTCCCAGAAATCAAAATTCTATTAGAGTCTTATAAGATATACCACGAGGATGCTCAGAAAATATTTTATGAAATGTATCCTGAAAAATATAGTTTTTATATAATTAAATTATTTATACTTACCAAAACATTAGCATTGTCAGAAGTTGAAATTAAAACATTTCCTGAAATAAAACTACAAAAATCATCTACAATATGCTTTAAATATAACCAGATTAAGAACAATACAATTATTAAAATTTATACGAAAATATTTACAATAAGCACATGGTTTGTAGAAAAATCCTGAACATGGATTCAGAACTCTAATTCTGAATCAGAGCAGTAATATTAGGCAGATGAGGCTATATGAAGCTCATACTTTTTAAAACTTGAGTAAAATGTGAGCCTCAAATAGCTTTTGTTGTATTAGTGAGGTTGTTTAAAACTGGGCTTACACAAACATTACTGGCCAGAGGCAAACACAGCTGAGGCTGTTGAGAAATACGACTGGAGCTAAAACAAATACAAAATATACCTGTTTGGGGCTTTTCAGTGGTCTAGTTTCATGGGTATGAGATATTAGATCTTTCCCGTTAATCTCACTGTTCTTGTTCCTGTACTTCCTGAGGGAGACACAGCACCCTGGATTGTCTCAGGACCTCTGAGTGGAAAGACCTGGACCCGGGGTCTTGCTATCTCCAGCTGCAGGGTTTTTGAGTACCTAACTGGTTTTCTACAGGTCTTGATTTTCTCATTTGGAAAATCAGGAAAACATGACACGTCCTTCCCCAAAGCATTCTGCAGACCCTAATGTGCTACACAAAAATGTGATATTTTGTAATGCCTGTCATTATTTTCATATGTCACAACCTATGTAAACTTCCAGTGGCCAGGTTTCATTTCCTCTGAAGATTATCCATTGTGCCATTATTTGACACAAACAAATGTTAGTGTGTTATATCAACTCTGACTGACCCTTGCAGAATCCCTTTTGACAGCATGTATTGATTATAATGTCTTTCTTCTTGACCTTTCCAGGCTTTCTGTGGTCTGGTTCTTTTGTATCTAGGAAATAAATATCTTCCCTATGCTCCCTGTTGCTCTCTTAAATCATAGCTTTTGGTCAATTGTCTCATGCTTTACATGATATTTCAGTAAGAAATATAGTGCTGCCAATACTAAGTCTGCTGTTCTTTGTAAATTATTTTTGCTGTGTCTGACGCTGTCTTTAGCTCTGATACAGCAAAAAATAAAGCAAATCTGCTAAACCTTTGAGGAAATTTTGAGTTGCATTAATTTAAGAAGTAATTCTATGTATACAACATAACATTTTATATCTTTCTTCCTTTCATGTGTTGTAATTTTCAGCCAAAATGTAGAGTTAAGATTTGTGTTATGATTTTATCTTTGATTAATTCCTATGCTCATGATGATCTCCTAATAGTACTCTTATGGTTGGCTAAAATGATCACAATATTATAAAAATCAAGCGTGTAAATCAAGAGAAGAGCTATAGAAAGACAAAAAGTTCCTCTTTCTTTTAAGCTACACTTCAACCTAAATAGGAGTAAAGTAAGGCTTATCATTTATCACTTAATATTGGGCAAATAAATTATGCAAATAGAGTTATGTCATTAAATTCTATTTGTGCCCAGAGGACCAGTTCTCAAATGCAAGTCCAGTCCCCCACTGGCAACTTGCTACTGGGCAAGTTCATTAATCTTTCTCAGGCTGATTTTTTTTCCATCTCCAAGCAGAGGTAATAATGAAAAGTGCCTTGCAGGGATACAGAGAGAATAAACACAATACATTTTAATTACTCTTAGTGCAGTGCATGGCATGTAGTAGGCACTCAACAAAAGTTATTTTATGATGTAATACAGGATTTCAGACTATCATTAAATATTAACTCCAGTATGTGTAGTTATAACTTAATTTCAATATTTAATTTGACATCACCTAGTAAGTTGGGATTTGCAAGGCTTCATCCAACAAGAATTGTTACAGTTACTATTGTCAAAATAGGGTAAAAAGGAAACACACATATGACAGTGACAATCATTTCTATTTTATAAATGTCTATGTTAGACTCGGCACTGGGCTAGGATATATAGAAATATTAGGTACTATATGTAATCTTCTAAACAGCTCCATCATTCAAGTGTTCATGATTTATATTTCATTTGAAAACAACCATGTGGAGAAGTAGAACAGCAGGTCAAATCTCACAGTGACTCAGAGGTAGAGCCCTTCTGACCCACCACCCTGCTCCTTCCACCCGCTCTGTGAAGCCACAGGCATGCGGGGCTGAGATGCAGACCTGGAGAGCAGCAGCAAGGACCAGAGGACCCCAGATGCTCCTGTGGGTTTAGCCTACTTGGAAGTGGGGAGTACACATCTGTGTCTTAAGTGTCTCATTCTGAGCTTATCGGAGCTATCAGCCACCAGGGAGGGACATTTGCTAGAAGTGGTCCCTCAATCAGCTGGACACATGTGCCCCAGGGTCCAGAGAAGGAATGCCAGGGTCACAGAATCATCAATTTCAGGGTCTGGCCCTGCACTTTGCAGAGCAAGACAGAAGCCCAGAGGGCAGTGAATGCATCTCAAGTTCACAGAGTTAAGTGACAGCACAAGATCCAGGTCCTCCCTCTCTGTCTGTCAATCAGCTCCCCAAACTAATCCAAGGCTCCGGGTTTCCCAAGCTTTCGACATTGAGCAATTTACAAGTAGGGATTCATGGAGAGAACTAATAGCTCTTGGCAAGGGTCCTTCACTGCCTCTTTATTGAGATTCAAATAAAGGTTTGGTGACTTAGTCTAAGACAAGGACTTAGAAATTTCACAAGTGAAGCTGGGAAAATCCTTTCATGAAATTTCAGCTTTAAAGTGTTGGCAGAAGCAAAGATTCTTGAGTCTTTTCTAACCGATGCACACTTGAACTTGAAATAATCAATTCTTTCTTTTTCTATAAACTGCTATAATAATCAGGAAATTGAGGTTTTTATACTTTGCACAAACATGTTCTGTATTGTATAAATGACATTTCATTAGCTGACTCCCATTTTTAATAAGCTGGAGCTCAGAGAAGTAGGTGAAGCCCATGGATAACAATTAAAGAAATGAGACTAGGAAGGAACACTCAAACGTGAGACCTGCCAGACCTTACCGATGGTGCCCTCCTTGATACAGGAGCTCTGAGTAGGAAAAACCATCACCGCCTTCTCCAAGGATGACACTGAGACTCAGAAATGTCACCTCTTGTTAACCAGCCACACACTGGCAAGCAGATGGTCACTTCATGACTCAAAAATCAATACCTTTTTTATACTTACAGCTACTATCTTGATAATAGAACTCAATAAAACTGAACCTTTTGTGGCCAAAGATTTATGAACTGCAGCTAGAATATGAAGACCAAAAATGTTGCTTTAGCTAGGTAACTATCATTTTCAAATCAACTTCTTAGGAATTCAACTGATAGTATAGATCTTCCAAACAATCCAAAGAAACCGAGCCCTTCCTTTCTACTGCTTGCATTCCTCAATTAGCGTGAGTTGGCATTCCTGCCTTAGGACAGACAGAAACCAAAATGCATGGGAGAAGCCATATCAGAAGAAAAATAAATATACTCCTACCACTGAGAAGTAGGTTGTTCCTCATTGCCGCAATAACATCTTCCTAGAAGTAGACTACCAAAAGGCTAAGTTTGGTGGTAAAAACAAAAAGAAAAACAAACCTTTAAATTTCCTAAAAAGTGACAATAGTCTCTTTGGAGACATATGTGTTTTTCTGGATTTGAAAGCAGTGGTTATATTTGTTTCATAAACTGTAATTCTATAACAAATAAAGCAATAAATACATTGGTATTTTAGAAAGACCTTCAATTTTTACATTTATCATCAGATGTATGTCACACATACACACATATTATAGGAACTACATAAAAATGCTACATTCTTGCTTAACATAATTCTTTTCATTCATTAAGCTATATTTGAAGGTAATTATAAAAGTCAATTAGCAATGAGAAAATGAATGATGTAGACTGTTCTCTGAAATTTTCACACTGCAATGTATTTAGAAACTAAGGTGTGAGATCAACCCAGATCATCCATTCCTGTGGTTTCCCAGCAAATGAGACAAAACTTGACATGGCAATGCAGACCTCAAGGGGCACACATCATGCCACCAGGAACAAAACGTGACATTCTTCAGCAAAATAGAAAGTTATCCCATTTGAATGGTTTTCCTAGAACATGTGAGTGTTCATAAATTTGTCATTTTAAAATTATTTAAAATAAATAGTTTTAAATGTCAGCATCTGAACTATCAATAAATATACATCTTAATGAAGATTTTTCGTGGTCTACAGTTAGTTCAAGCTGATCTGGAAAGGAGTGTCTTTATAATCAGTACTAGATTATATGAGAGCTAAGACAATATCTTTTCCATTGTGAAGGGAAAGAAATCTAATTGTAATTTCCAATAAC
The DNA here is from genome assembly GCF_028885625.2 of Pongo pygmaeus. Classification (NCBI taxonomy): domain Eukaryota; kingdom Metazoa; phylum Chordata; class Mammalia; order Primates; family Hominidae; genus Pongo; species Pongo pygmaeus. The sequence continues at coordinate 9,189,778 of NC_072377.2, forward strand.
AGAAATCTCCTTGGGTCTGGTGTAATATCTGACAAAGCACCTCATATCCCTCTTCCTTTCTCTGAATTTCCCAAGGATATCTCGGCTGTGTGGTTTCTGCATGTCACAAAAGCAGGCTTTATAGCAGCATAAAAACATTGCTCAGCCTCACAAACCAAAGGATAAAGATGCTGCAAAGGCCAACTGGAAAGATCAGTGAGGAAGGAATTTAGCCAGACCTTCTTGTGCTGAGCTTCTCCATCAAACCTTTTGCCACTGTCTGTGTCCACTCTGTGGAGCCAGCACCAGGGGCAGGTGCGTGAGGGGAAATGCTGTTACTCTTACAGAAGAAGCAGGAACAGCAAAAGCAAGCCTTTTGAAAAGAGCTTGTCCAAGTGGAATTTTATTTGACAGTTTAAAGTGTTAAAAGAAATATAACCTGTAAAGACAGGAGAAAAAAAACCCCAAAAAACATGCATTCTCTTTTATTCTCTCTGCATTGGCACCAACTTACTCTAACAATGGCTCCATACAGTTTCTCAGTCCCCAGGGTATGTCCGGTTCATCCCACAATGTTCTATACCTTGGTGTAGGCCTGGTATGGGGATATTATTCTGTGTCCCAAACCAAATAGAGTGGCCATATATAAGCAGGCTGAAGGCTTTGTCACTCAGAAATCAGAACAGAAAAACTCCTGGGACAGTTTGTCCCGTATGTGAATACTTAATTCACGAAGCCTCCAGGATACTCTGAATTTCAAGTATTTTCTCCAGATATTCTAATTAAATTGAAAAACTTGCATGATTTGCAGCATCTAGTGTGTGCAGAGAATCTAGTGCTTGACCATGTTGTGTTTACAGAGCACTTAGTGGTTGCAGAACATCTAGTGTCTGCCAAGAATCTAATGTTTGCAGAAGATCCAGTGTGTGAGAGGACCTAGTACCTTCAGAGCATCTATTGTATGGGGAGCATCCTGTGTCTGGACACGTCATATTTATAGAGCATTTAGTATCTGGAGAGCATAAAGTGTTTGCAGAGCTTCTAGAATGTACAGAGCACCTAGCGTGTGAGACCATTTAGTGTTTGCAGTGTACCAAATTTGTGCAGAGCCTCTAGTGTGTGCAGAACATTTATTGTTTGCAGAACATCTAGTGTGTGCAGAGAATTTTGTGTGTATTGAGTCTGTATTCCTGGTTCTGGATTGTAGGCTGGGTGTGAGAAGGAGGCTACTCACCACATTGCAGCCTGCACAGTCAGGCCCATTCTCACAGATCCTGCGGCGAGCTTGAATGCCACCCCCACACTGGGCTGTGCACCGTTCCCAAGGACCCCAGCCTGTCCAGAACATGTGTGGGGGACATAGCAAATGTTCATTGCAGTATCTGTAATGAGGAAACCAAAAGGACAAGGAAACTAATTAGTGCCACTTGAAACCACTGACGTTTCCATCTCCATCCCTGCACCAGATGTTGAACACATGGGCATGCTCTGCGTGGAGGAGCTTTTTGTATTTTGAGCAGTTGCACCATACAGAAGGCAGATGTGGTGCTGGCCATGCTGTGTGTGCACAGACAATGGGATGCACGGCAGACAATGAAGAAAATGCTAAACTCACAATGCAGGATGGATCTTCCTGTGCAGCCAATTAAAGGAAAAACAAACAAAACCCTTCAAACAGACACCCAAAAATAAGAGTATACAGAAAATATCTAGGTAGGGCATTTATCTTCTGAACATAAACATTGAAAGATAAAGCAGATTACAGATACAAAGTCAGCACAGCTTTATTTGGAATTCCTTTCTCATTCTTGAATCAGATAAGCCCATAGTTATATTAGGATAAGTTAAAGAAAAGTTACAGCATGGGATTAGCATGAAGGCCCATGCTATATACTGCTTAAGCTATTCTACTTTTAAATTTATTTGTAGGCTCTCAGAATAATGCCAAACAATTTAAAAGACCACTTGTTATTCAAAAAGAATTGAATTATTATACAATTTTACAAATATTAGTTCTATTTTTTCAGTGTTTGAATACACTTCTATACTGCTACATATTTTTCCAAATGTCAGCCAAATATCCAAAGCCTCCTTTAACTTTATCATGAATCATATTTATCTTCAGTTTTTAACACTGCAAGTGAAATGAAGTGAAGTGAGGAAAACAAACAAACAAAAAACAAAAAGGAAACAGCCTGGCATTCTACAGGTTATAGCTCATAGGAAGGAAGAGATTACTCTGAACAGCACCAAATGTAGTGAGACACACTCAGTGATTCATAGTCCATCTACGAAGCCCAAATTCCCAAATTTACCTTCTAGAGAATACTAGAATGCACAACTTTTTCTCATGTCCTCCTCTCTTGCCAGGCTATCTGCCTTAAGAAACAAGAGGCAAAGGTTCCCATCTGCTGGCGTAAGTCAGTCACCTTTATTGTCATCAATATTAATAAAGGCTTAATCCTGCAAGGCCTATACAACAGGAATTGCAGAGGGCTTCCTGATCACAGGCGTTCACAGTCGAAAATAAACACAGGGACATGGACACAGCTTAGGATGTGCAAAACTATCTTAATACACAGTGACATTACTGTAATTATTTATGCAGAAGTAAATGCTTTTCTGGAACTGAAAATAGGGGCAAATGGTAGCCAGCCACCAGGAAAAGAAACTTGGAGAGTGTAGTTTCCTGACAGTAAATACTGGTAAGATGGAACTGTTTTCCTGTCAAACCAGAAAAATTTCATGGGGAATGTGAGGGCTTCAGGAACAGGGACAGTGTGAAAAGTAGAAAGCAAGGCCAAGCTGAGAGGTGCCGACAGGATGGGGCACACTGAACCCCTGTCAGCATTTTGGAAAATAATGGAAGGTAGAAATGGAAAGAGTAAAGCACGAAAGATCATTGAGAAGAACAAAACAGAAAAAGGCAACAGGGAGTGGCATGATCTATCTTTACCAAATACAGTGGAAAACTGGAACTTTATGAGAAATCAGGAAACTTCCACAGAGCTCCAGAAACAAAATAACTCCATGAGAGTTAGATGGCAGACTCATCTCCAGGAGTTGGTGCTTCATCTTGACTATGCTCTGGAGCCCCTGAGATTCGAGGAGCTCCTCATATTTCAGTATGGGGTCTGCATCTCCCCAGACAGGGCAGTTTAGCAGCAGGAAGAGCCCACAGAACAAACAGCAACTAGAGGATGCTGGATTGCAACAATTCAAATGAGAGATACTCCAACCTAGAAAATGGTGATGGTGTTGGAAAGAAGGGGAAGAAGTGGTGGAGATGGAGCTTGGTATAGTGAAAGTACAACATGGCAACTGTGTGACTGTATAGAAAACAAAACAAAAACAGTGGAGTCCAAAGTCAGCCTCTTAACTGAAAGTGGAAGGCAGAAGGCACTCTTACTTCCAGGGAGAGATAGTTGATGTGTAAGGGGTGAAGGAGCCTCCAGAGAGTCAAGAACCAACTGGGCAAGCAGTTTAGTTTGTCTAAACTTACACATTTGAGCGTAGCCAATGGAACTGAACAGTTATCACTCTTCCTCATCTTTTCCACATTTAAGATAACACAGAAACATAAGGTTTTCTTCTTTAGGTGGTAACTATAGTCTCCCAGGGTCCTATTCTCAGAGCTCAGGGCCACTGGACATTCCTACACGTAGTACGGGAAGGGGAAGGACCTTCTAATTAAGAGATCATGGCCACTAGATAGGAGAGACAAAACAAATGTGAGAATACAACAGATGAAAAGAATTTGATCTTAGGAAGTACGTGCAAATGTGTCGAGTTCCAATAAGTAAAATTAATATGTGTGTTGGTTCATGGAGTATTCCAGGAGAAAATTGACACTTGTTTTGAGAACATATTTTGAGGAAGTCAAGAAAACTCAGAATATCAGAACTCTCAGCATTTATTTAAAATATCTATGTGTAGCTCACTGTGGGTAGAAGGAGAAGTAGGCTATCTCCATTTCTAAGCTGATTCACCGGCATTTAAAAGGCATGGACTTCTTAGAAAACTTGATCCTAATTTCAGCTTTCAACAACCCCTCTCCTAAAAAACAACAACAAAAAAATGAGTACGGAAGGCAGAGGGAAACCTTACTAAAAATGTTTATAAAACCCCTGACTTTTCATAAAAAGCACAGCAACGGAGCTACCATTTCCCCAAAGCAAAATAAACCATAGCACACAAATCCTTTCTGTTATTTGCTGACAGCAGGCCACTCCTGAAAATGCTCAGCATGTTATTATTGTAAAAATCTACCGCAGGGTAATCTGTGCATGGAACTTTCAGCCAGTGTTAATAAATTGTCTACTGAGCTGCATTTTAAGGTTGTCAATAACCTGCCTTGTTTTTTTCTCTTTCTCCTATAGTAGTCCATGAAACAAGCCACACCAGGATCTGCTGGGATGTCACCCTCTGAAATTGCAGCCTCCCCAGTGAGAGAGGTCAGAGGGAAATAGAAATTACTGGGCTAGCTCTGTCTCTTTGTGTCTGGGTTTTCACTTAGGAATTCACCCTGGAAGAGACTGCTCAGAGACAAAGCACTTGGAAGCCTGTAAGTATGGATCCTACACAATTGTGGGAAAGTGTTTTCCTCTGACCCTCTCCCTGCCTCCACCCCAACTAACTCATGACCCTGAGAGAAGCCCCTCTTATGAAGCTATACAAAAAACAATGAGGTTGGAAGTCAGTTACCTTGGTATCTCTGCTGGTTAAGGGTTTTTAAAATTAATTGTGGATAAAATATCTACACAATGGGACAGCAGTGGGTCCCCTTTCTCTAGTCCCCAACACGCTGCTGACTTTTAGCAAATAATGAGCTACAATATTTTTCAAATGCTATTGGCTCTTGAGTGTCTCTACTGTGTTAAAGCATTGCAAGTCACAGATGTATCTCATGATGTGTTAATAATTAAGATTTTAATTTTGCCCATGACTGCTTATTCTCATTTTGTATTTAAAAGTCAATTAATGACCCAGCACTGTTTCTCTACAAATTATTCACTTTTTTTCGCAAATCTAATCTCTTATGAAAATAATGACCTTTTATAATTCCATATGGACCAGATTCTCAGCACTATATCATGCAATAAAGTGTTCCTTACGTTATAAATTATAAATTGCATAAATTATGTTCCATTCTGGTTAGATCCATGCTAGTTGCTGACTGCAATCTCTGTTAACATGAACCAATCAGGGCCTCTTCTGAACTATTTTCTTCTTGCTTCACTCTAAATGATCAGCCCTCTACTGGGCCATACTGCTATAATTAAATTTTTATGGCAACAGAGAAACTGCATGTACATTAAGTCTACCATAATATTTAATTCAAGCCATTTAGGAAGAAAAATAACTTGTAAAGAACATCAGTTTGGCTCACCACAGGATTCAGCAAACATACTAATGAAGACAAATAATCACTTAATAAAAACCATTGAGCCCTGGGACTCTTAACTTTGAGAACGCATTGGACAGGCGCTAACATGTTCCCCGTGATCCCCAGCTCCTAGAATTCACACCTTGTGTAATCTCCTCCTATTGAATGTGAAAGGGACCTGTCACTGGCTTCTAACCAACAGAATATGTGAAAGATTTTGGAATGTCACTTCTGTCATTATGTTACATAGATTGTAATACCCTAATTTCAAGAGAACTTTCTCCCTTGTTGGCTTTGAGGAAGCAAGCAAAGGTGAGAAGGACCCAGTTGTCAAGGAATTGAGGGCAGCCTCCAGCTAACAGCCAGCAAGAAACTGAGGCCTTCAGTCTGACATCCCACAAGGAACTGGAGGCTGCCAACAACCACATGATCTTGGAGGCAGGTCTTTCTCTAGCTGAGCCCCAATGACATCACAGCCAGGGCCTCTATGTTGATTGCAGCCTTGTGAGAACCTGAAGCTGTGCCCAGATTAAAAAACTCATAGACACCATGAGCAAATAAACACCTGGTGCTTTAAATGCCTAAATCTGTGGTAATGTTATTATATAACAACTATTAACAGACCGTGGTACGTGGCAGTGTGGTGCTACTGTAAGAGGTTAAAATGTGAAAGTGGCTTTGAGACCAGGGAATGGCAGGAAGCAGAATAATTTTGAGGAGCACATTAAAGAAAATCTAAATCACCTTGAATCATCCATTAGTAGAAATCTGGACTTAAAGGACATGGCCAGTAAGGGTTTAGGGGAAAATGGGATAAAGAACTAAAACTGAACATCAAAACAGACAGTCTTCCCACCACACACACAAAAAAGAAAAATATGTGATGTGATGCATGTGCCAATTGGTTCAATTTAGCCATCCACAATGTATGCATATTTTAAACATTTTGTACATGATAAATGTTTAAAAATTTTGTCAAAAATAAATTAGTTATTGAAAAAGACAAAAATACAATTAGAAAAACAGGCAAAATATTTGAATAGACATTTCTATAAATAAGATACACTAATGTCCACTAAGCACATGAGAAGATGCTCAACAATATTAGTCACTAAGGAAATTCAAATCAAAACCACCATGAGATACCAGTTCATACCTACTAGGATGGCTAAAATTAAAGAAAGACAAAAGTAAATAACAAGAATGTGGAGAAATTGGAACTCTCATACATTGCTGTTGGGAATGAACATTGGTGAAGTCTCTTTAGAAAGCAGCATGGTGTTTCCTCAAAAAGACAAACATAGAATTTACATACAATGCAGCAATTTCACTCCTAGATATACAGTATACACAAAAGAGTTAAAACAGGGACTTAAACAGATACTCATATGCCAATATTCAGTACAGCATTGACAATAGTCAAAAGATGAAAATAAACCAAGTGTCCACTGATGAAAAAAATGAATAAACAAAATGTGGTATAGCCATACAACTGAATCTTATTCAGCCTTACAAAAGGAATGAAGTTCTGACACATGCTACAACATGGAGGAACCTTGAACATTATGCTAAGTGAAACAAGCCAGACACAAAATGGCAACTACTGTAGGATTCCACTTATGTGACGTATCTATAACACGCAAATTAGTAGAGACAGAACATAAATTAGAGGTTACCGGGGTTGGGAGGAGGGTGGAATAGGGAATAGTTATTATTGCTTAACAATTACAGAGTTTATGTTTGGGGCGATGAAAAGTTTTGGAAATAGTTATGGTTATACAATAATGTGAATGTCAATAACGTCACTGAATTACACACTTATAAATGATTAAGTGGCAAATTTATGTTTTTCGTGTGTGTGTGTGTGTGTAAAACCACAATAAAAACTTAAAAAGTAAGCAGGAATATATTATCAGGAACTGGAAAAAGGGAGAATCGCATTACACAATGGGTGAAAACTGCCAAAATTGTTACCTATGTTAATGTGAAAGGCAAAACACATAAGTTGAATTACATAGCTAAGGAAATTTCCAAACGAAGTGTTGAAGGTGCTGCTTGGTCTCTTCATGCTGCTTACAGTGAAATGTAGGTGAAGAAAGAAAGACTGAGGAATGGATTCTTAAACTGAAAGAACAGGGACTGAATGATTTTGGAAATCAGTCACTTTTAATGGCAAAAGATGCAAAAAATATGAAATAGCTTTCGCGGTCCTTTCAAGTATTGTTAGGGAAGGTTGGAATATAGTAAAAGCTGATGTAGTGACTGTAAAACCTTTTATTGTAACCTCAGAAAGATGAAAGAATTGGAGTAGTATTTAGTTATACAAAGAGCCCTTTCTAGAGCAAGTGTGTGCCTCACAGATCCTCTCAACTGCATCAGATCACCTCTAGTGAGCTGAAGGGTGTTGTCTCTCAGCCATCTCAGCAGCAGCACCCCAAGGTAGAGAAGGGCTAACTCAAAAAGGTCTGTGAATGTAGCTTTTGTTTAGTGGAGTAACCTTGTGGAAATCCATTGAAGACCCATAATGTTTTTAAGAAACTTATTTCCACAATGATATCAGCAGCTTGGATGGAAAGGGACAGAGAAAATACACATGAAAGGCTGCTGGAAACCCTACACATTCTACTGACAGGAAGGACGCTGATAAAACTACCTATCTACAGGCACATGCTCTCTTCAAGAAAAACAAAGCCTGATGCAGGAAGCATAACTAAGAGTCCAGGAGGCAGAGCCAAGAACTATAAAACATCATGCCCACTCCCTGAACTTAATTAAGCAACTCCAAACACTTGCTCAGCTAGATTTCAGAATTTATATGGAACAGTGATTCCTTCATAATTTCCATCACTCCACCCACCTACTGCCTTTTTGAACAGAAATGTCCAAAGCTGTTATCCTTTGTCTGACTCTCCAAGTGTGTTAGTGGCAGATAACTTCTCCCTTTGGCTTTAGAGATTAACAGACTGATGGGAACTACACCCAGACAGCCTCTTCCACATGTGGGCCTGATGTACATAATAAGGTTCTGGACTTTGGGGAGATGGCTTAATGGGATAAGACTGAGGGACCTTGAAAGTGAGTGAAATGCATTCAGCACATGAGGGGTAGGGATACGAATGACTGGGGAACAGAGAATCAACTCTGGCAGATAGACTCTATGGGGACCCTAGTGAGCTCTGCCTCCTGATATTCATACCCTGCGTCATCACCTCCTCTAGGTTGTGGAGGCCTGTGTCTTACTTCCAACCAACAGAATATGGCAAAGGGGTGAGATGTCACTTTTGTGATTATGTTACATAAGTTTGTAACGCCCATCTTGCAAGGAGACTGTCTTTCTTGCTGGATTTTAAAAGGCAAGTGACAACACCACGAAGGATCGCTTGGCAAGAAACTGAGAGTGGTCTCTAGATAACAACTATGTAAGGAATTGAGGTCTGCAGTTTGACAGCCCACAAAGAACTGAATACAAACAACAACCATATGATCTTGGAAGTGAATCCTTCCCCAGTGGAGCCTCAGATGAGACCACAACTCTGGCCCATGTTTTGATTGAAGCCTGCTGAGGCCCCAAGTGGAGGATCTAGCTAAGCCATATAGGAATTACTGACCCACTGGGACTATGAGATTTCAAAAAGAAATGTGTGTTGTTTTGAGCCACCAAGTTTATGGAACTACTGTTACGCAGCAGGAGGAAACTAGCACAGATAATAACATTTGCATCTTGACAATATTTACAGACGTCCATTTCTTCCTTTTGTTAGTAGCCTCTCTGGGAGTTGGTGCTTCTACTTAGTTCTTGCTACTCCAGAAAATCTTTACAAGGAAATGTCAGAAGAGAAAAACAAACTGTCTATACATTCTAAAGTACATGTAAAAATTAAGCTAGAGTTATTTTTCAGAAAAATAATAATGTAAATACTTCCGAGATTTTTGTTGCAACAAAGCTCCCATTGAATAATTCCACACACTGGAGATGTCCCAGATGAAAAATCACTAACTATAAACCTACTACTAACTTAGGGAATCTTTTGGGAAGATCAATTCATTATCTTGTGGCTACCCAGGATTTCTTGAGGGTTGATGGTGTTTAAATAAATATGATATACATTTATTAATTATTTTGTATGCCTAGTTCTTAGTCTTTTGTATTCTCCCAGGGGATCATAGTCTCCTTCAATCTGGAGTTTAGTCCTCAAACATCTGCATTGTTGGAATCAGAATGCTTTTATATTTCTTAGGTGAAGAGACCTTTCATATAACATGGCAGAGACATCTAAGAACCTATTGCTTATGAAGACCACAGAGGAAACTTTAGGTACTTGGATTTTCTGGTTTTCTTTAATCTCCCAGTAGCCCCCTAGAAAGACTATTCAATAGAAAAGCTTACATTTTATAAAAATTTTACATAGTCCCTGTTCTTACTATCCATTATTTAAATTCATGTTTTCCTCCATTGAGCAAATGCTAATCTACAAATGAACATTTTTTCTTTACAAAAGGAATATTTTACATATAAGTCCCTCAAACACACTTGTCATCTCTATTCCTCATCTTTTCCTGAAGACACCGCTGTATGAAAAATCCTATGTGGATGCAAACATACACGTATGTTAGCCACAGTGTTAATCAGCCTCTTCCTTCCTGTGTGATCAACCTGGGAATGGTGATAACACATGCTAAGTTTGTGGTGGTGCCTTGACGCTAGGGAAGCCTTTGCACAGATGGAAGTGACTTTGCCTGGATGGGCTGTACAGGTTGAGCATCCCTTAGCTGAAATGTCAGGTCCATTAGTGTTTTGGATTTCACATTGTTTCAGATTTTGGAATATTGGTGTATATATAATGAGATATCTTGGGGATAGGACTCAAGTCTAAATACAAAATTCATTCACACATCAAATATACCATATACACAAAGGCTGGATGTAGTTTTATATATTTTAAATAATTTTTTGCATAAAACAAAGTTTTGACTGCATTTTGACTGCCACCAGTCAAAAGACTTTGACTGCAAAAGTCAAAAAACCAGTGTGGAAATTTCCACTTGTGCATCATGCCAGTGCTAGAAAAGTTTTGGATTTTGAAGCATATTGGGTTTCAGATTTTCAGATTAGGAATGTTCAACCTGTCCTAGGTGACAATTTATAGCGTTTAAAAACTTCCACCCAATTTAAAATTGTACAAGGCTTGGAAATAATAGGGAGACAATTCTTCCATAATAGGCTTTCCCACTTATCAACTGGTGTTAGAAAACGACAGGCTTGCACAAGACTGTCTCAGGGACTGCTTCAAAAATGACAAACCCTGCTTGGTAAAAATCATCTTCATTTCCTGTTAGTCAAAAGGAGTGAAATCTTAATTGGCAAGTGAGGAACACACTTGAAGAAAAAAAAGGAATGATTCTCCTTAGTTGATTTTAGGTTGTAATAAATACCTGATAGCTATCTAAACAGTAAGTCTGTTGGTTCTGTTTGTATAAATACTAAATGCATAGCAAATAACTATATACAGTATTTTTATTCGAGGTTCCACTGAGCTCATGTCATCAAATATAAACCTACTATATTTTAATTAAAATGCATTGAAAGCCATTCAATTAGTTTATATTAGTATAGCTGAATAAGAATCCTGAAAGCACTATGAAATTTACCTACTTGAATTCTTTCCTAATAGTGATAAATTAGAATAAACATTAATAGTATATTTAATGCATATTAAGACAGATTCAATGATCTTGCAAAACAGATTCAGTGATTACGATTGCAGAGGTTGAGCCTGAAACCAAACGTCTAATTCTACACCAAGAAACAAATTGTTAAATCCAAGACTAAATCAAAATGTCGCATGATGTGCTGAAAGCTCAAAATACACGTGGAGAAGAACCCCCAATTTGGGTTGTGCTGCAGCTGCATTGAGGGTATTTCTGAATATGCCCTCCCATACCTTCCAGAGGATTAACTGAGTTCTGATGAAAACCCTACGGCACCTGCCCAGTAGTGTCTGCATCCGGGACCTTCTTAGGTCATCCTTGGAACTGAAGCTTTGAGATCGGTCTGGTTAAATTCTCACAAGAGTAAGTCTCCTACAGACGTACTTCCAGAGTCTCCAGGAGCCTAACCCAGCACAGAGGTCCCTGGGTACTCTAATCCCTTGGCAATTGCTCAGCGGAGCCAACCCAGCTGTGGAGGCACCAGAGCAGCCCAGTGATGCTGTCAACGAGGCTTTGATCAAAATTAAAGGATGCCAGGAAAAGAAGAGGACGACTGGCTCAGCAGAAAGGGATGCCACACATAAGCTTAGGCAGATCCAAAACTAAAACCGCGGGGAACTCGACCTGGCCGGAATGCGAGTAAGCGTGAGGCTGGCGGTGCTGGCAGCAGGGTGGGCACGTACCTTTCCTCGCGGTTCTGTCCCACACACACCCGGCCCCCGTGCCTGGGAGTGGGGTTGCTGCAGGAGCGCTGCCGCACCTGGAAGCCGATCCCACAGGTAGTGCTGCAGGGAGACCACGAGGTCCAGGGAGTCCAGCCTCCGTTCCTGAGGGAAGGGAGCAACGCAATCATTAGATCCCGCAGGCTCAGAGTCCAAGCCCTGTCTGTACCCACGGCCAAATGCCTGTGTTCCCCAGGAGGATCATGCTTGGGGCTGCTGGGGAGAGAAAACACCAGCCAGGGGACTGAATGGACTGCACCCTGTGAATCTCAATTCCTGTGTCTGCAGCCCCAAGGCATCTGGTTTATAGCCAAGATAGGAAATTTGAGAATAAAGTTTTAAGTGCACCGTAAATAATGGACTATATTAGAAACTATCAAGAAACTTAAGTTATGAAAATATTAAACTAATAAAGAATAAGGTTATTTCACTGAAAAGCATTTAGAAATGAATCTCTACACCTCTAGAGTTTATGATTTTTTGGACTTGTATTATATCATTTATAATCTATGAGAAGCGCACATTTGGACAAAATGCTCATCTAAAACTGCCTAAAATGCTTTCTTTTAAAATCTATTAATATCAGTGAAAATCAGTAACTCTCCTGATAGCAGCAAACTGATAAAGAGTGTTGTATTGTTAGAATAATTATCAAAGCTTTAAACGAAAATGTCATATTGTTAGAATAATATTCAAAGCTTTAAAACAAACTTCATTAAAAATTTAAAAAGGACGTTTAAATTCAGATTATTGGCTATCTTTTAAGAAACTGACAGAGACATAAAGAGTGCAAATTGCATATAACTAACCATGTGTATTTATGTTATTACACATACAGAGTAATGTAGACATATAAAAATATAAAATAAAAATAGGATGAACCAATTTAAAAAATTTTTTAAATTCTGTTGACGGCTCTAGAAATGTTTTAGTATTGTATTTTTTCCTTAAAATGCCTGTATTCAGACTGGTTATAATTTAAGTGTCCCCCTTAACATGTTGTTCCTGCTATTAAAAAATACATAGGTTTTTTTTTTTAATGTTATGTGTTAAAATATATATTAAATCCAGATTCCAAACTTCCACATAGACGGTCTACTTTGTGCAGAATATTTTTACTTCTGCAATCACACATGCATTTCCTTGGATATTTGTCACCTTCATCCATAAGATTTACATTTCCTATGAAAAAATATTAGCTCACATTAATTCTCATTTTTACTTTATGTATTTCCTTTTAAAACATGGAGGTCAACAACTATGCCACTGAAGGTCCTGCTATAAATAATATGTTGAATATATCATATTAAAAATAATTTCAAATAAAAATTTTTCTGAGAAAATTCTTAGAATATTTCATGTTTTCCTACTTTACTGAAACCTAATTATTTAATAAAATATGTAGTAATAGCTTTATGTATATTATAATAAAACTGCTCTATAATAATATAACCAAAATTATCACACAATAAGACAAATCTTCCCACATTTCTTATAAAGATAATCAGCTAGTATCTTATACCCTGCTACCTACAATCTTAAAAATTATCCATGTTATTCACTGAATTATATTTACAAATTTAAATAGCAGTTTTAGTATAAACAAATTACATTTAATTTGCAAAGTTTCATTATATATGATAAAAGTTGTTAGATCATGCAGCAAATGGTGCTTTCAAATTTGTTTGGAAACTCTTCAATTCTTAAATCTTTTAGCAAATGTGGATTGATTTTTTTTTTTTTTTTTTTTTGAGACAGAGTCTCGCTCTGTCGCCAGGCTGGAGTGTAGTGGTGCTAACTTGGCTCACTGCAACCTCTGCCTGACGGGTTCAAGAGATTCTCCTGCCTCAGCCTCCCAAGTAGCTGGGATTACAGGCATGTGCCACCATGCCCAGCTAATTTTGTATTTTTAGTAGAGACGGGTTCTCTCCATGTTGGTGGGGCTGGTTTTGAACTCCTGACCTCAGGTGATCTGCCCACCTCAGCCTCCCAAAGTGTTGGGATTACAGGCGTGAACCACCGTGCCAGGCCACAAATGTGGAATTTTATGACATATTCCATTTACAATATATGGAACATGTTTGTATATAGGGTAGTAAGTAAATAAAAGTGTATATAATAGGAAAAGAATATCTGAGGAAAGAAGTGAACACAGCTTTACATGTACATATCTATTACCTAGACCTGAGTTTCCATACTTCTAAATGCTGCTTAGAGGCAGACACGGTGACCAAACAAGTCACATAAAGCACACAGAGATCAGGAGGGGGTCGCTTTCATGATTATTAGTACAAAGCAATCCATTTATGCTTTTAAAGCCTCATTCAAACTAGTTCACTTACTAGATTTTTAATCTTAAAATAACTACTAGTTGCATTGCAGCTCTGCTTAGAAAATGACTTTCCAACTAGAGCAAGAACTGAAGACATATCAATAAATAAGTTATAGCAATTCATTTGATAGTCTTCTTTTTCCATTAAACAATATGAGCAAAGAGTATTAGGTACTTGTTGTAATCTTCAAACAACAGCAGTTTGATAGCTTTTGTAAGTTTTAGCCAGGCATCTGTGGAAATCATTTCATTTAATACAAAGCATACAGTACATAATACAATGTTGATATGCCTGTGTCCTCTGTAATACAAAACAAAACAAAAAACCCCTAATCTCTGTGGCCCTGATTTGCTCCTTTCACCTTGGTGGTGAGAAAAATGTGAGCAGAGGGCAAAGTCAGCCTTCTGCTCCTGCACTTTACTTGCCTGGCCTGCTTCCTCTTAGGCGCATGTGCCTGCATCACCTGGGCTCTCCTACAATTTGATCACCCAATCTGATTTCCACTTTTAGTGACTTCATAAACAACTGTCTCAGAGACTTTTTTTTTTTTTTCCATTCTAAGTGGGCACATGGAAAGCAGATAATATGTTTGAAAAATACTACAAATTAATGAACAAGTGACAAAGAAGCATAAAGACTGATCTCAGAGGTGTTCCTGATACTTGCTTTAAAATTTCTCTGTGATCACGGTGTTATAGGTGCAGGAGATGGAGAGCAAACAGAATATAGTTTAAAAAGAAGAAAACAACACCACAGTAAGCGGAAGCAACAGGAAAGCTATTCAATAAGTTATGTTATTTAAACTGCTCTCTTGATTACCCAGTGCCTAACGTTAGCTGAGGTGAGGTGCTCTGAACTCCAATATCCTATAGAGTAGAGCAAGTTGATCAAGGACTTGGCTTCTTCTACCTCCTAACCTAGTCTTATTATGTCCTACCCCTAACGGACTATTAGTTGATATATTCCAGGAAAAGATTATTAAATAACATGGATGTTTTCCTTAAAGCCAATCATATCGTCCAAATTGTAAATACTTTTCCTAATCTAACGAAGAGTATGTGAATAAGTGTAGATCTGTAATCCAATTTATAGTTTAAAATCTCCTTCCAAAAATCATGTAATTTTTAATTGGTGAATGTCCCTGGTGTTTCACCACAGTTCTCTCCAAAAGGGAATTATATTATGAATGATGTCCCAAACTCCTCAAGAATCTGAGTTTAATACACAGCAGCACAACTGGCGTGTTCTGAGGGGCACACCTGGAACAGTTGGCAATCTCCATGCTAGGGCCCTCGCACTGCCAGCCACCACACTGCGGGGCCGGGCTGTCGCAGGAGCGGGTTCGACAAAGGCAGGATCCCACGGCGCTGCCATCCGTGTGTGTGCAAGGGGTCCATGGAGACCACATGCCAAAGTGTCCATCCACGGTGAGATTCCTGGTCTAGGAAGCAAAACCAAGTAGAGGTGTCAGAAAAGGTTAAAGCTGAACACATAATAGAGTAAAAATTAAAAATCCCTCATAAGACAATCAAAACTCCTTTAGAGTTTTTTGTTGTTGTTATTGCAATTAGAAAAAGGGCTGGGCGCGGTGGCTCACGCCTGCAATCCCAGCACTTTGGGAGACTGAGACGGGCGGATCACGAGGTCAGGAGATCGAGATCATCCTGGCTAACACGGGGAAACCCCGTCTCTACTAAAAACACAAAAAATTAGCCGGGCGTGGTGGCAGGCGCCTGTAGTCTCAGCGACTCTGGAGGCTGAGGCAGGTGAATGCCCTGAACCCGGGAGGTGGAGCTTGCAGCGAGCCGAGATCGCATCACTGCACTCCAGCTTGAGGGACTGAGTGAGACTCCACCTCAAAAAAAAAAGAAAAGAAAGAAAGAAAAGAAAAAGATTGCATGAGGGAGTATTTCAACGTAAAGCAGCAAAGGTGATTGCTGGAGATGGTGAGGAAGAAGCAGGGAGGGAGGCAGGGGGAAAGGGGAGACAGAAAATGAGAAGAAGAAAAAGAAGAGAAAGATGAAGGAGAAGGAAAAGGAGGAGGGGGAGGAGGAGGAAAGGAAGGAGACGAAAAAGGAGAAAGAAAAAAATGATGGGAGGAGGGCTGAGAAGAGAGGAGGAGGAGGAGTGAAGGATACTAGTGACTTGGCAATCAAGTTATGGCCAAATTGTCCACTAATTTGGAAAATCCAAAACTAAGAGGAACTGGAGTGAAAAATCACAGCTGCCTAACCCCATTGCATGTTTATGTGCCTTCAAAAAATGAAAACTTAGTAACATTTATCATTAAAGACTTGGTTTGGCTCTCAAACTGAAAGCATTCAATTCAGAACATATTTAAAGAGTATCTATTAAGCAGCTGCAGTGCTTCTCTTTGTTAAGCATATCCCAGTCAAACCTATGTTCTGATAAACTTCTAAGAGCTTATGGGCCAGTGAGAAACAGTTAGACACATAATTATTACTCCATGTAGAATCTGACGATGGATTCATGAACAGGGGCTATTGTAGCAGAGGAGAGAACACCCAACACGCTCACGAGGTCTGGGAAGAGCAACGAGGGGCCTGTGTTGAGTCTTAAAGAGTGAAGAGCCAAGTAGATGGGCTGGCAAGGGCTGGCAAGGGTGAGGGCAGAGGAATGAGGCTGCCAAATGGGAAGGGCACATGGGCATTCCCCATCAGTGTGGGGTGAGCTGGATGTTCAGGGGAGCAACACCAAGGACTGAGGAGGAGCCCAGGGCAGGGACCTCATGGGGAGGGGTCAGGGAGCCCCCTGAGCTTGCTGGTGTGGCACCTCTGAAGGCACTCAAGGGGAGGGCATGGCATCGCTGGGACATGCATGACCAGCTCTGGTGTGGCGGAGGCACCAGCATGTACCTGGATCGTTGAAGAAGGGACAGCTTCCTGCCAAATCTGATAAGCAAATCTGCTCAGGAGATGGCAGTGCTGCTGGAAGGAGAGACTCATGGGACACAGCCTTACATCACATGCCCAGAAAACAGCAAACAGATCTCTCCTCAGAAAAGCAATGGGAAGAAGGTCTAAGTCTAAGCCTCCTGTTTTGGTTGTTGTTGTTTTTGAGATGGAGTCTCACTCTGTTGCCCAGGCTGGAGTGCAGTGGTGTAATCTTGGCTCACTGCAACCTCCACCTCCCAGGTTCAAATGATTCTCGTGCCTCAGTCTCCCGAGTAGCTGAGACTACAGGCACATGCCACCACACCAGCTAATTTTTATATTTTTAGTAGAGACACGGTTTCACCATGTTGGCCAGTCTGGTCTGGAACTCCTGACCTCAAATAATTAGCTCCCCTTGTCCTCTCAAAGTGCTGGGATTACAGGCATGGGCCACCGTGCACGGCCTCCAAACCTCCTGATATTAATATGGAAATTTAAGCATCCTTGAGAAAATCTGACCAAGGAAGACCTTTGGTGATGAGTGAACCACATGCTTTCACCTTGCCCTCTGCAGCCAGCTGCACCCCTCCTCCTCTGCCAGAGTTCTCTTCCAGAACTATCTACTACCATTGGAAAGACTCATCGTCCTCACATGAAACAACTCACAGGAAACAACTCTATGTACCATACAGTTCATTCTCTTCGGGTTACACACTATACCCATACTTCGCCATTTCAGAATAATACTGACACCATATTTTGTGAGTAAAAACATAGGCAAACTTTACTTTTGATTCATCATTGACCCAAATACAATAGGAACTAACATGAAAAGTGTTTGTTGTTTTTGACATGACTGGTTAACCAAATCCAATTGCTATAATTATGACTATCCCTCTTTTCTAACCAACCCTCTAACATTTTCTATCCAGTAAGGTGGATGGGATTGGGAATTTCCTTCCATACCTGGCTATTTATGTAAGAAACTGTAGCAAAAGGGACGGAATGGAGCTGCACCATCTGTTAGAGCAATTCTTTTCTTTTCTTTTTGTAAATTTTACTTTAAGTTCTGGGATATATGTGCCAAATATGCAAGTTTGTTACATAGGTATATATGGGCCATGGTGGTTTGCTGCATCTATCAACCCATCATCTAGGTTTTAAACTCCACATGCATTAGGTATTTGTCCTAATGCTCTCCCTCCCCTTTCCCCCACCCTCTGACAGGTCCCGATGTGTGATGTTCCCCTCCCTGTGCCCATGTGTTCTCATTGTTCAACTCCCATTTATGAGTCAGAACATGCAGCATTTGGTTTTCTGTTAGAGCAATTCTAAGTGATACATTGGATCCTACCCAAGAGGAAAATATCCCCATTTCCAAGGTCCCGGTGGCCTCCTTATTGGCTAAGATGAAAAGACAGTGCCTACTCTGATCATGAGGTTCCCTGAAGACCATAGTGTTTTCCTGGAGAACCAAGCCTTGCATGACGTGACTCAAGCCACTAATATAGAAGATTCTGTTGTTAAAGAGGCAAAGACCCTACCATTTGGGATTTTCAACATTCTCCTTTCACCTTTTTATCAGCCCTCCCTCTGTCTCCAGCCAAAGGACTCCTGTGTCAGTGGATAAGAAGTGGACAGTCACGTTCACTGTGGGCAAACGCAGTTCCTATGCTAACACATCCTCGCCTGCTTTAACATCCAGACTCCCGCTTGCTGTGCAAACATTGCTAGTATTGTTTTGACTGTAAAAAGCACGTCTCTTGTTCATAGAGCCAGCCTCAAGAAATAACTGATCAGACAGAATATTTGCATCATAGTTACACAATATATAGGTCTGTACTATTTTGACTCTTTGCAGTGTGGGCTCAGCTAAGAAACCTTCTACGGCTGCTGAAGGCCCCAGCAGACACCACCACGGGAGCTGTGACCATCCTAAGCCCGCAGGTGAGAGGGAGGACAGGGTGGCTGGAGACATCGTTAGTTGAAGGGGGTAAGGGAGTTATACCCCAGTCTCATTCCTCCTGCCCATGCCTCTCATTACCTGAGCCCAAGGCCACAAGACAACAAGGGAGAGAGGATCAGACATTGGATGTGAGGAAGGTCAGACCCTTGAGGCAGAGAGTGAGTGGGGAGGGAGACTGTTTGAGAGGCTCTCTGGGACATTTGGTCCATCCTTTGCCTCACTTCTTTATGAAGCTGTAATGGCTCCAAGAGTTCATCTTGCCCTCTGCTCAGAAAGCCAAATGCACTGGGAACAACAGGAATGACAGCAAAGAGCTGAATTACTCCAGGGCCAGGCAAGTGAGGAGAACAGAGAGAAACTCCTCAAGCCTGGCTCCCTGAGAATTCGGAGGCTAGGGGTTTTTGAGGGTACTTTGGCAGGCTGGGGCTGGGGAACCGAAACAGTTGATGAAATGACGGGTGTTCAAACTGCCTTCAGGCAGCTGAGTCAGTTCCTGAGAGGGGGTCTCAGACTACGGGGCAGCTTTTGGTCAGCTGAAGTGCTAAATCTGAAAAATATCTCAAAGGCCACTTCTTTACGTTTCACAACTGCAATGTTATCTATAGGGGTAGTTAGAGAAGTTATAAATCTTGTGACCCGTGGTTACCTGAATCTGTAGTAAACAGCTTAAAGAAAAGCAGGCTAAATGTCAGCAGGTCATTGTTCATGCCTATTCTTCAGCAAAGTTCAAGCCCTTATCATTATGAATACAGTTTCAGTCTCTGAATATGAGGACAGGGAGGTAAGTTTTCCTTGCCTCAAAATTTAACTGTAAACTAAATTCCTCTCACAGTTATCTTGGCATTGGCCTCTGTGTTATTATATGCAAAACAAAATTACACAAAACAGTTTAGCCTGCGATGTTAAAAGCAAGATGGAATCACTCACACTGGAATTCTCTCATCACTTCTAATTCTGCAAAGGCTGTTTCAAAGGTGTGAGGGGTCATTCAGGTTGGGATGCTATGGAGGTCAAAGCAGTTCTATCTTAGATGCTAATCCACCATGTTGACTTCTGATTAACCCCAGTTCTGGGAATGCCTCTACGATTTCCAGTTTACATGTTGTTCCTTGTGTAAGAGCATGTACTTACCACAAACCCTGCCCTTCAGCAAATTCCTAGGCATTCCCTCTGAAGCATGTATACCCTTTCCCTATGGCACACAAGCCCTAGGAATAATGGCATGGAGATCTACCTGTCCTGCAGCTTCCCAAGAGCATATTTCTCTCTGTAAGTTCCCAATAAACTCACCCTGTACCGACAAACTGACTTTGTCTGCCTCACTCTTTGGTTTCTTGGGTCCTTCTGTGTTTGGGGGTTTATTTGCACATACGTCCCTTTCATGAAGCAGATGCATTTGTGATTTTTTCTGAAGGTTTATAAATCCCCCTAGTATTAATCGGAAACATTTGAGATGGCAGAATTGCGACAGATTAAAGAAGTTGAGGCAAAGAAGAGTCTTTCCAAGCCCCTTTAGTCTCCATTTTCTCACCTAAAATACAAAGGGAATGAGCAGGGAGGTTCCTAGGATCTCCTGAGCTCTAAGAGGTCATGAGGAAATCCTAAACTCATGATGATATAGACAATAGAAATATCTAAGACTGTGAGGCCAGAAGGAAGTACAATATGATGACGACAACCGAATAAAGATGGAAACAGAAATCATTCAGAGTTCCAGTCCATGTGATTCCTTAAAATAATCTCCTGTCCTGGAGGGAGCCTGAGAATTTCCACTTTTCCAAAGAGGCTAAGGTAGGGACACCAGCCAAGGTAAATGGATTTTTATGAAGAAAGTACTTTGAAAAAAAGGGGATTTGCATTCATTATGGGAATTATTCCTCACCATTGTGAGGTGGAGCAGAGGGAGGAGGAATCTATGGTGAGTTGGGCTGGCACCACTGGCCACACTTCTGAACCTCAAACAGGACATATCTGAGGCCAGGGTTGAATCCTGACTAGGCTATAATCCAATCATGGCAACCCCTTCAGTTGGGCCAGTGCTGGGTCTAGAAACTGACATGTGACCCAGTTCTGGCCAATGAGACTCAAGAGGACACTGCAAGAGGTTTCTAGAAACTATTTTCTTTCAAATGAAGAGGAGGAAGCTTTCTCTGCTCCTTCTCTTCCTTCCTGCTTTGGACACGGTTACAGGTGAATATGATACTTGGCAATCCTACTGCCTTCTTGTGAGCAAGAGGAGAAGGCCTAGGGAATCAAAGACTTGCTCATCTGCTGTCCTGCCTGAATTCAACAGCAGAATCAGCCCTGAAACTGCTGCCTCACGATGTACCACAGGATGAAAATAGTCCTTTATTAGGCCCTATTCACAGGAAATTTAATTACCATTAGGCATATGCAGTCTATATGATTTAATCTCTTTATGCTATTTTCATAATATTAATATTTCATAAAATTAAACTAAGATTCACATGAATTTGATAATATCCCAAAGATTCCCTAGCTAGTTATTTGGAAGATGTAATTTGAAGCACTGGTCTTCCTTTTCTCCACTGCCCCAGAGTTTCTCCACATTGGCACTATTGGCATTTGGGCTGGATAATTTGTTGTAGGGGCTGCCCTGTGCATAACAGGATGTTTAGTGACACCCCTGGCCTCCACCCACTGGATGCCAGTGCCCTACCACCCCCAGATGTGACAACCCAAAATGTCTCCAGAGATTGCTAAATGACCCTGGGGGCAACTTTTTTCCTGATTCAGAACCACTGCACCAGACATTCTTTGTTCGTCTGGCCTAGCATGAGTTAGTAGGGTCTTAAGCAAAGAGATGCTATAAATGTTCTCTTTCCAAATATATGAATCAGAAAAGAAGAGCTTATAAGAAAGGCACAGGAAAAGAGAGGAAGAACTTGAATTAAGTGACGGCTAATGGAAGAATGAAGAGGAAAGAGGCAAATAAAATAGAGCAGAAACAGTTACCAAACCCTGGAAAGAAAAGGAACTGCATTGGACAAATCATAGTGAGAGCACACAGCAATTGCACTTTGGCAGGGTAAGAATGTGAGATTCAGTTTCTGGCCATGGCTGGAGTAGCTGAAGACTTTAAGGGCAGCGTTTTCAATCCAGGGTCACTGTAGTTGGTTCTACTACATTTCAGAATGAGAACTTGCAATCCTTAGAAAAGTACATGGGACTTTGGGTGCAGGTTCTCTGTGTTGCATTTAAGCACTTGCTCATTTTGACCCTGAGTATATTCATGTAAGAATCTGCCTAGAAAGCAGATCCATGAATAACAATGTAAGTTCTGTGGCTTTACTTTTTCATATGAATAGGTATTTTTATATTTTTTAGGCTTCCTTAAACAGACATCAGACATATATCTAGAATAAATTATCTGTGGTTGTGCTATCTTCTAGATTTCTGCAATGCAACTTTCTATTAGGGGTATGTGTATTATACTATTTAATATTAAACATTAGACCTTAGCAAGACATATACCATGTAGTGGTAGTTGCATGTGTGCCAGGCACTGTGCTTGCTTTACATGTATTAACTCCTTGAATCTTCAACACATCTGTAGCACCTACAGCCCATTTTACAGATATGAAACAGTCTGAGATAGGATAAGTAAGTTGCTCAAAGTCACTCTGGTTGTAAAAGACCCAAGAATCAAACAAGCCAGTCCAGAGTCTACGATGTCAATCACTTCATTCTGTAAAGTAATTTGCAGATCCTTCTTTGGTGAGAGTCTCAAAGAAATTAGCTTCAAGTAATTTTACCCCCTACTCTGTAACAGCAAATTTCCCTTCACCTAGGAAATAGCAGGTTTCCAAGTGCTAGCTAAGGAAGATGCAATTTTTGTTACCAAGCACCATCTGCAATCCTATATTTCATTTGTTCATGTCCATTTCATTAATTTCAACTGACCAAGGATGTAGATGCATTTGGTGAGTGCAGAGGTCCCTGGAGCACATCTTTAGATTCTTACTGTATTCCAACCACTATTGTTTCATGACTTAATTGAAGTCTTATTTTTCTATTCTGATAGTTTCAAAAGTTAAAAAAAATCTTCCTTTTTAAAATTTTCATGTACATTTTGCCATAGAATGTAACAAAACAGAATGTTAGATATGCTCCTCGGCAAAGCTTGTCTCGTGCTATGATATCAACTAAGTATCATCCCTAAGTCTATCTCTGCAAATGAGTTACACAGGAAATGCAGTGCCTCCAAAAAGAACTAAGCTGAAGCACTGTGCAGCCTCTGATAGGATGGGTAGACTGCGGCAATAGTTATCTAATACCTCCAAGCCCCACCTCTTCCATTTATAAAATGGAAGCAAAAATGTCCATCCCTTGGGATCACAGTGAACATTAAATGAGACAATCCATTGAAAGTTGCCTCACATGGCACTGAGCACATGTTCTAGACACTCAAGTAAACCTTAGTTCTCTTTTCTTTCTATTATATTAAGATTCTGTCACAAAATTCAAAAATAATCTCTCACCTGCTCTGTAAGCATCATCTGTTGGTGACGACTGTGTCACCCCTGCTTTGGGAAGACATTGAGAGCTTAGAAGGGCATTATCCTGAAGATTAGGGATAATGTCAAAAATGTTGAATTTAAATCCTGGTTTCTTTCCCAGTGCAGTTTTAGAACATTTGATAAATCCCTTAGACTGTAGTCTATGTTACTCCCATCTAAAAGAGGGCTCTGGGCTTGATCATCGCTAAAATCCCCTTTTATTCTAAAGACACTAACTACATAATGGCATTGAGAAGAATCCTGTTATTAAGAGACCCCTAGGTGTTTATTTGCTCTTTGTATCTTGTTAGTTATTACATGATGTATAGCCCATTTTGCATTTCTGTAAAGGAACACCTGAGGCTGGGTAATTTATAAAGAAAAGAGGTTCATTTTGGTCACAGTTTTGCAGACTGGCCAAGAAGCATAGTGCTGGCATCTGCCTCTGGTGAGGGTCCCACAAAACTTACAATTATGGCAGAAGGTGAAAGGGGAGCAGATGTGTCACATGGTGAGAGAGAGAGTGAGAGATGCTAGGGTCTTTAAAACAACCAACTCTTGGCCGGGCGCAGTGGCTCACGCCTGTAATCCCAGCACTTTGGGAGGCCGAGGCGGGTGGATCACGAGGTTCGGGAGATTGAGACCATCTGGGCTAACATGGTGAAACCCCATCTCTACTAAAAATACAAAAAATTAGCCGGGTGTGGTCGTGGGTGCCTGTAGTCCCAGCTACTCGGGAGGCTGAGGCAGGAGAATGGCATGAACCCAGGAGGTGGAAGCTGCAGTGAGCCAAGATCGCGCAACTGCACTCCAGCCTGGGCGACAGGGCAAGACTCTGTCTCAAAAACAAAAAAACAAAAAAACGAACAAACAACAACAACAACAACAACAACAACTCTCATGTGAGCAATAGAGCAAGAATGCAGTCATTACTGCAGAGAGGGAATCCAGCCATTCATGAGAGATTCGCCCCCATGACCCAAACACCTCCCACCAGGTCCCAACTCCAACACTGGGGATCACATTTCAACATCATATTTGTGGGGAGTGAACATGCAAACTATAATACATGATGCATTTTGGAATAGGGACTCATTACATCATATGGTACCCTGGTCATCATGTATCCACAAAGGGTGTGGATGGTATTCATGCATAAATAAAGCTCAAGTAGATTCCTAAGACTATGCTACCCTTGTTAAACAACATTATGATTTATGCAGGACATATATATTATTCTAATCAGTCTAGATATGCCAATTTGGATTTTACTGATGCATTTCAAATCTCTTAAACTGAGAGTAATGTTTTCAATTACAATTTTATACACAAACAGAGCATTAATCAATATGTCAGTAAACTATTGCCCTGTCATCTGGACTATAGAAACCCATAAACATTTTTAAATAGGGATCCCTCTGTAGAAAATAAGTCTTCTTTAAGTCCCTAATTCCCTAGAAAGCTTTCTTGGGGGTCCCTTATCCAATTCAAACTCTCTGGATAGCAGAGGATTTAAGCCACTGCCATGGCCTGAATGTGCTCCTTCCAAATTCAGGTGTTGCCAGTGTGATACAATTAAGAAGTGGAACCTTGAAGAGGTGATTAGGTCAAGAGGGCTCCTACCTCAGGAATGGATTCAGTTGTGACAAAGAAAGTTGGCTCTCTCTTGCCCTTCCACCTTCTTCTAGGTGGGACACTGCAAGAAGCCCCTCACCAGACTAAGTAGCGGTATCTTGATCTTAGATTACCAGCCTTCAAGACGATGTGAAATAAATTTCTGTCCAATTTAAATCACTCAGCCTTAGGTATTCTATTGTAGCAACATAAATGGTCTAAGACAGACATAAGTCACAGCCACTGCATGAAGTTTGACTAGAACACTAACTTTGGGAAACTCAGTTGTGCTATGTCATTGATCCAAGGTTTGTGAAGGTTTACTTGGTAGGGTCACATACAAGAGGGTCTGAGGTTGACTCACCATCATCAATATTCCTGTAACTCTTATTGCACTCAATGTAACAGGAGCTCCTGTCTTTCATTATGCAGCTTGCACTTTTACATGAGGTATAAGATATTTGGTCTCATTCAAAAATCCCTCAGCTTATAAAGCTTAATTTCCTTTGGATAGAGATACATACCTCTATAATCTATATATGTAGAGGTAGGTAAAAGTGTTTACTGATTGCAAACTTCCCTCTGCTTTTTTTGTATTTTACCATCTCTAAAATAAACTGGCATCTTGCAGTCCATGAGAGTGTTTTTTGTTATTGTTGTTTCTTAGCGACATATAAAGCAGTGGTACACATCACAACCAGTGGCATATCAGAAATGATTATATATGATAGACTTGCCCAATAAAATTAAGCCCTTGTTCCATTTCAGTTAAAAAATAACATGGAAGAAAAATACATTTCAATAGTTTTTTTAAATACCTCTCTAAGTTAATACTGCTCTATATTAATGCAAATCATTTACATCTAGGTCATCTCCAAGAGATAGATTTTTAGAAAGAGATGTATAGTTAGATAATATGAATTTCTCATTTTCAAAATGGTAGCCTATATAACCCAGAAATATATATGGTTTCCTTTCCTGTGTTTTGCTCAAAATGACATAATTGATTGTCTTTTGTTGCCTTCTTTGTATATGCTTAACTTATCCAAAGTGTATCTTGATATGTGATGAAATACATTGGGTGGGGTGACAGGGATAGTTTTGTGTAATGAAATACCCTGTCATCAGAAGAAGCAGACTTTGTAATGAGTGTTTTGCTGACTGAGAGCCAGATATCACATCTCAGCTTTATTTTTGAAAGCAGAGATGGTAGAGGAGGCAGCCTTGACACCATGGCAGATCCTTGTTATCTTCTGACCTTACTTGTTAAAAACTCAAGTAAGGTCAGAAGGCAACAAGGACCTCAGGTCCTCTCAGTAGCAGGAAACAACTTTAGTGACCACCCTCTCTTCACTTCTTAAATATTAAATCTTTCCTTTTCTTTCTTTCTTTTTTTTGAGACAAGTCTTGTTCTGTTGCCCAGGCTGGAGTGCAGTGGTGATATGATTTGGCTCTATGTCCCCACCTAAATCTCATCTCAAACTGTAATCCCCACATGTCAAGGGAGGAACCTAGTGGGAGGTGATTGAATCATGGGGGTGGTTCCCCCTTTCTGTTTTCCTGATAGTAAGGGAGTTCTCATGAGATCTGATGGTTTAAAAGTGAGTTTCTCCTGAACTCTCTCTCCTGCTGACTTGTGAAGAAGGTGCGTGCTTGCTTCTTCACTTTGTCCCATGATTGTAAGTTTCCTGAGGCCTCCTCTGCCATGCAGAACTGTGAGTCAATTAAATCTCTATCCCTCCGTTCTAAGTATTTCTTTATAGCAGTGTGAAAGCAGACTAATACAAGTGGCATGATCTTGGTTCACTACAGCCTCAAACTCCTAGGCTCAAGCAGTCCTTCCATATCAGCCACCAGAGTAGCTGGAACTACACGTATGCACCATCATGCCTAATTAAATTATTTTACTTTTCTGTAGAGTCAGGGCCTCACTATGTTGCCTAGGCTGGTCTCAAACTCTTGGCCTCAAGCAATCCTCCTGTCTCAGCCTCCTAAAGTGCTGGGTTTACAGGCATGAGCCACTGCACCCAGCCAACTCGCTATTTAATGACTAAAGACATATACAATACATACATTCATTATAAACCAAGTGCGTGGGTGTGTATTTCTAGCCCATGAACTCCAGCCCACAAACGCTAGAGCATGGAGGGAAAGGCCTCTCTGAGGGTCCCATGGGGGCATGCTGCCTGCTGGGAAGCTCCCATTACAGATACTAATAATTAGATAATTAGTATCTCTCAGATATATGCTAAAACAACTCTGGGTCCTAGACAATGGCCTTGTTACTTAAGAAACACAGCTATTATCTTGTGCCTTTTTCACGATTAAAAATGCAAGACCAAAGATCTACAAGAAAATCTGCTGATTCTTCCAAAGTGTATGTCTGTGTTTGGAACCACATTTCAGGTATTAAACATTATGTTTTATCAAGCTGCAAAGAATGAAAGATGAGCACCCTTGTGCTCTTAGTATTCTTCAGAAATAGGAAGGGACTTAGAACAAACAATGGCATTTTTCTAACCATTTTAAAGGGATTTTGCAGAAAAATTGGCTACTAAAATAATAGATCTGAAGTTAAATAATCACGAGGACTCATAGCTAATCCTACTAGGAAGCTTTCCAGAGCCTAGATGTGGTGATGCACACACTGTTACAGTGAAGGCCCCTTGATTCAGTGCCAACATTTGGGAAATGACACTGATTTGAACAGCCCCAGACTTCATTGCTTCATCCTGTCTGGTTTTCCGACTTTCAAGCTGAAGGACAGGCTTCATGAATATGTGGTTGAGATAACAGAAAGGGTACGTTCTTTGGTGGGAAACAGGCTGACTGTTGCGATGCCTTCGCAGCTCTAAAGCATGGAAGAAACAGCAAGGAGTTTACACACTGAATGTGCCACACCTCTGTCTTGCAGAGATACAGCAGAACTGATGGGCAGAGATCAGCAGTTTTGTGAAGGCAACCTGACTTATGACTTTTCCACTATGTGGAAGTTAATAGCTGTTGTTCATATTCTATGAGAACCCATAAGAGAATTTGAGATGATTGGATGAAATGTTCTAAAGGCCAAAAATCCTCCAAAAACAAACAAACAAAAAAAGCAAAAAATATTCTAAGTACTGGTTCCTATAAATGTGGACCCACACAAATACATCAGCAAAGGAAAGCATGAAATGTGCTTTTCTTGGATTCAGTCTGGCTCTCAATACAGGTGAGTTTCTCCTCATTCCACAGAGTCCTCTACGGGAACTCACACTAGGCTGTTTCTTCCAGACCTTCCTGTGACCTTGAACAGGATCTACGGGTTGGTCCCACATGAAGGTAAAAGTAATATCCTTTAGTTTACTCTTTTCTCATCTTTCCTTATGTCAGCCCCTGGAATTATATCTCCCAAAAGAAATTTATGGGTGTGGAAGTTCCTGTTTTATTAGTGCTATAAGGGGCAAAATAGTCCACACCAAACTCTGGAGGGGAAAAAAAAATCCAAGAATAAAACAGAAACCGTAAACTCCATTATCAAATCAACACAGTTTTCTCTGAAGACATTTCTCTTCGAACAGACAAAAAACCTATAACAGCATTCCATGTGGCCCTGTGCAAGCCAAGAGCCAAGTGATCCAAGAGAGGACAGACTGGGTTTGCAAAAAAGGTTCTCATATGAAAAGGTGCAGACAGCGTGACAGTGTGATTGAGGATCGCCAGGGGAACATGGCTCCCATGGGCCGCATTTTCAGAGGATGGAAAAGGTGGGCACTCACCGGACATGCAGAGATGCTCTGTTCCCACTGTGTCATGCTCAGGCTCTCCTCCAGGCTTGTGCATTTCTTCATCACCACGTCCCAGCCACAGTAAGGGTCCTGGGCCCCAATGCAGGTGCTGGAAACACACACCAAATGGTCAACAGAAAGGTCGCTTTACCCAAGATAAGATACACAAGACAAGGCAAACCTGTCCCTTGGTGGAGAGGTATGGGATTTCTTAGATATGAAGCCCGATGGGTATTTATTTAGGCTGCACACTGGAGAACACAGCTATCTGCACACTCCAGTAAGTACCTAATATTAAATCATTCACACAGACATTTTGAAAAATCTATGTTTTAATCTAACATACACGACGGATGACTAAAGATGAGCCAACACGAGCATTTTGCTGTCATAAATAGTGCTAAAATCAAGATTCTACAATGTTCAAAAACAATATAGCTGTTATCACCACTACGGCCACCATTATCCCTCCTCCTCTTTACAACAGGTATTATTTGTTGAACACCTACTATCATATTAAATGTAATACAAACTATCATAGCATGCAGACGCTTAAATGATTTGATAGGCAGGTGTTATTTTCACTTTATTTACCGTTACCATCACCATAATCATCATTGTTAATACCACCACTTTATTTATGAGAAAACTGAGACACAGAAAATCTGAGAAATTAGCCCAACGACATGCAGATACATCCAAAATTCTTCAACATGAATAGTTTAAACTCAAAAAATAGGAGCATCTTTCATTTGTTTACTGTAGCTTAAATGTATTAAAATTTTCAATTTAATAGTAATTTCACATAGTTGTGTCTATAATATCCTACATATGATATCAGAAGTATTGTAGATGGCGGATATCTTCTTTTTAACTTTGTCTAAATGAAAGAGTTCATACACTACATGGGCATTATTAGATGAAGGCTGTGGCCTTTACATTATAAAGACAAGCAAAGGTAAATGAGGGAGGAAGAAGACAGAGATGATAGCGATGGAGCCAGGAATATACAGAAGATAATGTCATGAGCACACAGGACATTGAACCTGAGAATTCTGTGAATGGACAAGTCGTCGGAGGGGCAGGAAGCAGATGTGAGGAAAGAGAGGCAATGCCAGCGTGCAGGTGCTAATGACCCCTCTTAGAGGCAGGATAGTACTTACAGTGAGGGAGGACCTGTTACAAACTAGTCAAGGACTAGAAATCTGGTAGGACCAGAAACCATGGCTTAACCATCAACCCTGTCGGCAGGGAGGTAGCATAAGTAAGTAATGATGAGTTGTTCATATTTATAATAAAAAATAATCATTGTTAGCACACCAAATGTATTAATCATATATAAAGCTCTGTTCTAAGAATGTGACTTACATTTGGTCATTTAAACCCCATGACAACCTTATAAATACAGTACCTCAATTAGGCACTACATTGATTCTCGCTTTGAAATGAAGAAACTGAATGAGGGAAAGATCGATGTGAAGGCTGCACAGTTAGGGAAGATATGTTTACAGTTGATAAATCTACTGATATTATGTAAGTTATTATACAATTATCATTTATTAATTACCTAAAAAAGTGCAAATGATTTAAAAAGCTGTTTCTCAGAAGTAGGGCTAGGTTGGGGTACAAAAAGGTATGAAACTATTACCTGTTCCTATAACCTCATTAAAACTCCTTGATATGTGACCATATGCAGACATGACTTCCATTCAAAAATACAAACAAGGCAGTTATAAAGGACAGGGGGAAAGCCTATTTCCCTAGTAGTAAGTACTGTCTATACTGACTCACATATTCTGCAGATATTTTATCCACACATATAAGCATGCTTGTGTGCACATATCTATATATACACATATGTATTTTGTTATTGTTTATAGGCAAATATATGTTTTATATAATAATGATATGTAATACACACAAATGTGATTGTACACGCTGTTTCACATTTTGCTTTCTACAACCAATAATATATTATGGCGCTATTCTTGTCAATAAATATAGCTCTACCTTACTCCCTTTAACAGCTGTATAGTGCTCCATTTCTTTGATGAACCAACATTTATTTAAATTTCCCCTTCATTTTATTTATTTTATTTTCAATTTTTTATTTCCATAGGTTATTGGGGAACAGGTGGTGTTTTGTTACATGAGTACTTTTGTGGTGATTTATGAGATTTTGGTGCACCCATCACCCAAGCAGTATACAATATCCACTGCATCCAATTTGTGGTCTTTTATCCCTCACTCCCTTCCTACCCTTTGCCCCTGAGTCCCCAAAGTCCATTGTGTCATTCTTATGCCTTTGCATCCTCATAGCTTAGCTTCCACTTATGAGTGAGAACCTGCGATGTTGCTTTTCTATTCCTGAGTTACTTCACTTAGAATAATAGTCTCCAATCTCATCCAGGTTGCTGTTAATTTATTCCTTTTTATGGCTGAGTAGTATTTCATCATATATATGTATCACAGTTTCTTCAACCACTCCTTGATTGATGGGCATTTGGGTTGGTTCCACATTTTTGCAATTGTGAATTGTGCTGCTATAAACATGCATGTGCAAGTGCCTTTTTTCATGTAATGACTTTTCCTCTGGATAGATACCCAGTAGTGGGATTGCTGGATCAAATGATCGTTCTACTTTTAGTTCTTTAAGGAATCTCCACACTGTTTTCCATATTAGTTGTACTAGTCTACATTCCCACTAGCAGTGTAAATTTCCCCTTTCAAATTATTAACTTTACCCTTTAAAAGCAAGGCTGCAGTGCTCATTTTTATATGGGTTTTCTATATGATAAAATTGTATTCATGTAACTGTTGTGTCAAAAGTTATGGGCATTATTAAATTTGGACCAACCAACAACATGGGAGTGCCTCTGCTGCCTCACCCTGTTACACACTGGATGTTACCATATTTTTTAACTCACCCAGAGGGTAAGTCTTTCAGAAAGCTGGTATATGAAAAAAATAGAATTTCTCAATTGTCTGTTTTCATTTCTTTCAGTTGTGTCTTAGCTTAAGGCTTAGCATAGATGAATATACTTTTTAAACATTTGCATTTTCCATGTGTAAACTTCTTATCCATATCCAATTCCTGATTTGATCTCTTTCATAAGTCATTCATTTTATTACATGGTCACTGGAAGGGATTATTTTTGCATTAAAATGCAGCCCTCTCTGAGTAATATTTTCCCTGTTTGACATTTTTTTCTTGAGATATACATGTTATAAAGTTTTATGCGGAAAAACTTATGAACACTTTCCTTTATAGCATTTAATATGTGTTCCATGTTAAGATCTTTCTCACTTAAATCTTCCCAACTTAAAGATTAAACATCGAACTTAATAGAAAGATTAAAGATTATAGAAACATCACTGCCCCAATTCCTTCTGATTCTTCTAAGCTATCATTTCTTTGGCTCCCTATCCTTTATCCATTTGAAATGTATTTTTCTCCTCCTCATAAACAAACAAACAAAATAAAAAATCACAAATACATATTTAAAAATCTAAACATCTCAAACCCCACACAAAACAAACAAATTCAGGTGTTAGAGGAAGAGTAATAGATGTGAGTATGGTTTCTTTTCCTGTTATTCAAATGACATCCTTTTCAAATACTACAAGTTTATAACAGAGAGTGTGAGCATAAGCATTTTAAAATCTCTAGCTGTGGGAATATGATTCCCAATAATGTACTATTTTAAATAAAAAAATATTTCAATGGTCAGTTTCATTGAATAAAACTTGAACCTGTGTTTTTATTGTAGAAAACACATAAAAATTTTCTCAATTCTCAAGATGCACAATTGATTTAATAATGCTTTTTTGTGCAGGGAATAGAAAAGATGAGAATAAACTATCACAACCAATGACTAAGACCATGAAACATGTGCACTTATTATCCAGGGGTCAGCAATTTCTTCCTGAGTAACTTTGCATGTGCAGTGTTGTTCCATAGAAAAATACCCAGAGGAAGTTGCTGGAAATCTGGAGACCCTTCAAGTGCAACTCATGAGACAGACCTGGGTGGGGCGAGTGCTAAGAGTCGTTCTGCTCCTTGCTGTCACCTCACCTGGCTATGCCAATGAGATCGGATCTGAGAGTGTCCTCATCTTACTAAACTAGCCAAAAGTGACATATTTATATTTGCGGCTCCTATGGCAAACCTGAGAGTAATTCTTTTATTGACAAAATAACATAGTGTATATCACATACGGGAATTCTCTACGCATGATTCTTTACACAGAGCAAAAGTGTAGCAAGGCTACACTTAGAGATCATTCAAAAGGCCTGCATTCCTTTTCGTGTTTCTTATTAAAGCAACGTGACAAGTAGGTAAAATTAAACCTCCAAAAAGGGAAAAATTCCACGGACTCCCTACGTTTACCCCAGACTTCCCATGCAAAGCTGCTTGGAGACTTAAAACAATGCCACAGTGTTAGAGGGAAGTATTTCAAGCTGTTTTAAATGGAAAGCTGCATGTAATAACATCTCTTTCTTCTGATAATGCCAATGGTTCTGCATGTTCTTAACATTACACTTATCCTTTAAAATGTTAAAATGTCTTTACAAACACAAATGCCCATTCAATAAAATACCATGTATATTTAAAAATAATTTCCTCATGCAAAATATTTTACACCATGGGCAAAATTCTGATGATATCTACCTTTATTCTAAATTATGTCTTAAGAAAATCTATTACACAATTTTATTTTTGGAAGCTGGATCACTTTAAGAAACTGTGGAAAATCATGGGTTTCCAATTAATGCAGCCATTGTGAAAGTGGCTTTTCTGTATTCCACTTTGAAAATGTTTTTCCTTGTGTGATAAATATTTTTAATAAAAGTTTTAGCTTGATTTAATTATTCCAAATTGTAAACATATGTCATAGCATCATTTTGTACCCCATAAATATATTCTGTTCAAATATAATTATCAACATTCAATTTTAAAATTTCCATAATGTGTTAATGACCTTACACTATTCTCATTTTACATATTACCCTGGTATTTGAAAGTATCTGAATTTAGATAAAAATGTTAGTCAAAATCCGAAGGTTTAATTTTTTTCAAAAACACACTTATTGAGGGTATTTTTTAGAGATAACGTATATTTGGAGACAGGCCTTAATTCTAAAAAGCAGGATAAATGTCTACTTTCCTTTCCACATGACGATAACATCAACATATATCTAAATTATTTCTTTACATTTAAAAAATTTGCAATTATGTTTTTTGTTAGTTGGAGTAACAGAAAAAGAAGTTTATTCATTAAAATATTTTCACTGTATTTCTGAAAAGTTGAGATTTATTACTGAGTACAATTCGTCGTGCCTATTAGATTATCTAAGTATCAGTGATGACTTTATGTGGCTTGTCACTGTCACACTAATTATCATTAGGTCAGTTTATTTTTGATATGAAGAATTTTTGCCATTTTGTTAATATAAAATGTATTCTTAAACATGGGATTTTAAAAGTGTTTCAATCATGTATTGATTCAGCACATACTTATGAACACTTGCTATGAAGTCAACTTTGAAAGTGCTGGGTGTACCATGGCAAACAGACACTGTCACTGAGCTCCAAGAACTTACCATTTGGTTAAGAAAGTAAATATTAAATAGTTACATGATAAATATCAACAACCAGTTGCAAAGGAAGAATTCAAAGGGCCATAAGAGTCCGGTGAATTCCCACTTCGATGGGTGGGTGAGCCTTGGGTGAGAGGATATGTAGGGACTGGAACAAATGGGATGAACAGAAGTGACCCATTTGATAGGAGCCAGCAAGAACAGAACCTTTTTGCAGAGAGATCAGTTTGGGAAAAGCACTCAGCAGGGAGAGAACTTGGAGAGTTTGAAGAACTGGTAAAATGGAGGCTGGACTTGGGCTGAAGCTTGAGGAGAGAAATGGGCAGAGTCCTTGGGCCGCACTAAAGATTGAGGGTTTCCTTGCAAGTGTTGCATACTTTAAAGTGCTTCCCAAATACTGTGCAAGAGCCACACTTCAAACATCAATATTAATTTCTATTATCATTACAGTGATTGTGGTAGTGATCAACCTGCCTATGAATTATCCCTTCCCTAATTCCTATGAAAATCTGTCTCATTCCTAAGCACCATGTTACCATATACTTCATAAGCTATTCTTTTACTTTAAGAGCTGCAATGAAAAATACCTGGCCAGGCACGGTGGCTCACACCTGTAATCCCAACACTTTGGGAGCTAAAGGTGGGTAGATCATTTGAGGTCAGGAGTTCAAGACCAGTTTGGTCAACATGGTGAGACCCTGTCTCTACTAAAAATACAAAAATTAGCCGGGCATGGTGGCACATGCCATGTTGGGAGGCTGAGGCAGGAGAATCACTTGAATCTCAGAGGCAGAGGCTGCAGTGAGCTGAGATCGTGCCACTGCATTCCAGCCTGGGTGACAGAGTGAGACTCCATCTCAAACAAACAAACAAACAAACAAATTATCTTACTAAAAATAAGACTGAAGAAAATTCCAAGTGGACAATAACCTTCCTGAGACATCCACAGATCCTTCAATTGGTAAATCCAACTAGAACATACATTTTCTTCGTTTTCCTCTTCTGCAAAACTGGAACAAAAATACCTATTCACAGGGCTGTTTGGAGAGTTATATCGTGCTAGATAGTATATAAAAAAGGTTTTTTTGAGATGGAGATGCATACAGTTGTTATAATTAGTCCCTAAGCACAATTTCAAGTTATTATACACTATGGACTTCTGAGGTAGTTGAAAACATTCCATATTGAAAATACTAAGTCCAATAACAATTCACATTACATGCTATGATTTTTAGGTGAAATTAATGTACCCGATTTCAATTAGTGACTAACTTTTAATACTTTTCATGTATTAAAAACTACTCAGCTTAATATTAAATAACACTGATAAAATACAATGGCTGTTTTTTACATTTCATTTTGCACTTAATATTAAATTTAAATAATTGACTCATACTGGCACTAACGCTAAGCATACTAAGCAAATGTTCTCTTAGTTAAAACCTTAATAGGCAAATATAACATTTCAATTTTCCTGAAAAATCTGTTTAAAAATTGAACAAGATTGATAACACATTTTACAGTGAAGTGTTTCAGGAAAATTGATAATTTAAAAAAATAGTGATGGGATCAGATAGAGCACATTTGAAATAAGCAAGTCAAAAGTTCTTCCTGGATCTAGGACTTGAGATTAACTTGGTTTGCCAGCTTTGGTTTCTGACCTGATGCAGAGACCCCATTCCACTCCCTCTTTAAGCACTGAATCCTGAGCTGTTTATCTTGACCTCCTTGTGGGCTTCAATCATTGTAAACTTTTCTCTAGAACAAATATAAAGTCTTTCTAGAAAGGCCAAGATTGCCTCCAGGACAAAGCCAAGAAAGGCAGCCTCTTCCATGGCTAGGATTGTACCAGGGGACCAAAACCAGGACAAAGGGGGCACAGGGTGTTTCCATGGCCCAACATAAACCTTCCATGATTCCGCGATATGGAAGTAACTCACCAGGAATGGCAACCAGAAAAAGCTGTGTCTATGTGCTCAAGAAGAAAAGAAAATAATTACTGGTCACTTCATTCAGGGAGAAGCCCACACCATTGGTATTCCACATTCTCTATTCTATAAGTAGGCATAATTATAGGTACCTCCAAAGCTCACCCTCCCCCAGTGTCCTCTCCTCTTGGCTAATTAAGATTTAAAATGAAGACACGATTACTTATTTGCTATATAACATGTTTTTCTTTTTCAAGAGAAACACTTCTGTGAAATAGGGTTTAAGGGTCAACAATTATGCCTGAAGAATGCAGAAGGTGTCAAGTAATACATTTTAATTTTTACTCAAAACCTTAAAGGGGAGTAAGTCCAGAGGGGAAAATATGTATTATTCTGTTTTCTTATAATTCACCTAACTTAACAGTTTGACCGCAATTGAGTGGAAGAGGTTCAATGCCAAGGAACCCTTCTGTGCAGTACAGCCCACCCCTCAGAAAGAACATTTGTCCCTCTCGGCGGGTAGTTACAGCAAGTGTGGGGTCTGCCTTGAATGTGGATTCTCTGGTGCCCTCATGACTGCTGGGCAGCCGGTGACAGTGTTGAAGGCAAGCACCTGGCTCTCTTCACACTTGGCCCTGTGTAGCCTTCATCAGTGCCTGAATCCCAGTTGCTCTTGTGTGGACAGAGACATGTTCACTCGAGACCGGGAATTATTGCAAATCCATGGACAGATGCTCCCACTGCTTGGATGAGGCCATGCTGACATCACTCACCCAGCCACATCATGTGGTCATGCTAGAGTCTCATGAACTGTTGATTTGCCCCGACAGAGTCAGATAACAATTGAATGAAAGGAGAAGAATCCTCCTCTCAGACAACGTGAAGTTGTTTGAAGGCAGAGCAGCAAATGATTGGCTGGTCAGTTTACCTTCAGTTTAGTACAGAGACCATGCAAAGCATATGTGGGCAAAGAAGGCAAACTACACATACAAAAGCAGTCTGTCCTTTTTACTTTTATTTTTTCCTTTTCTTTCTTGTTTGTTCATTCACTTTTTATTTTGACTTACATCTAGGACAGAGGGAGACTTTGAAGCCCAGCCTTCAACATAGCGTGCAGAAAGTGTAAAAGACCACTCACAGGCAATGCCAGCTCCGAAGGACCTGCACGAACTGAGTATAGTATTAAAACAGGAAAGGAACTATCTTGTGTTGAATTCTTATTATGTACCAGACCCCTAACATAGCCTCTCTCTCTTTATCTCCAATAACACACTCCTATGGAAACAGGGTTGAGAAATGAGATACAAAGAATTTGAGTAACTGGCTTCTGGTCACACACACACAAAAGCCCCATCCAGAACCGCCTGAATGCAAAGCTCATGCTCTTTCCATAGGCAAGCTGTTTTGCAAACATATGAGAATAGTTATTTCCTTAAGAATTCACTGGACTATGCAGCAAATAAAAATCTTAGGAGAAGCCCAGGTGCTCTTATTTAGAATAACTCAGGTGCAGGGGTCTGGAGCCAAGAAGTGGTGGCAGCTCAAGCTTTCCTATGGAATTCTTACATAACTTTAAATTTGAGAGCTCAAAAACAGGAAGCCTGTGGAGTAGATATTAAAGAAGAAAACTTTTTTTTTTTAGATGGAGTCTCTGTCGCCCAGACTGGAGTGTAGTGGTGCAATCTCGGCTCACTGAAAACTCCACCTCCCTGGTTCAAGCAATTCCCCTGCCTCAGCCTCCCAAGTAGCTGAGATTACAGGCGCCTGCCACCACACCCAGCTTTTTTTTTTTTTTGTATTTTTAGCAGAGATGGGGTTTCACCATGTTGACAAGACTAGTCTCGAACTCTTGACCTCAAGCAATCCACCCTCCTTGGCCTCCCAAAGTGCTGGGATTACAGGTGTGAGCCACTGTGCCTGGCCAAGAAGGAAACTTTTTCTTTCTGATCTCCCTTAGTTGTGTTTCTCAACTGAAGTACAAACAGTTGGTAATAGATTTTCAAACTTTACCCAACTGACTGTTGAAAACACACATTGCCATTTAGAGACCAAGGACACATTCTCTTAGTAAAGCAGTTTCACGTGTTGATGGGTTCTTACCCACCCTGCCCAGGGTCTGAGGATGTTACCTTACGACAACACTGGAATACGCTGTGCTCCAGCCCAAGCCTACCTTGGAACCCCTCTTATCGTGTCTTCCTCACTGTCCTAATTAGCACTTACCACTTTTGTTAGACCAGCACCAACAAAAACTCGGTGCATTTACTTTCTGCCATTTCTCTATTTTTAAAAACAGATTTAATGGTGGCATCCATATAATGTTGCTGTGCTTTATTACATTTTTGTTGTATCATACAGATGTCTTCATAGGTGTCGCTTAATGGCTTCAGAATAACTCAATCAGAGAACAGTCGTTGAAAGCGTGTATCATAAGTGGTGATTAATTCCCTTACTACTGGAAATTGAAAATTAGAACACTGGTTATGATACAGATATAGCTTTAAAAAATAATTGGAGAGGAACATTAGGTGAGGAGATTAGGTCCTAGTGTATTCCAGGATCAGACTTTAAAGATACATCGATTTTGGAATAAATTCTAAGGTAACGCCAAGGTCCTTTGGCTCAGTTCCATGATAGCAGGTGATTTTACTTACACCAGAACTTCTTATTACACTCTGAGTCCTCTGAAGGCAGGGTCAGGGATGCCTCATTCATCATCCTGTATGCAGGGCCTCACTTGGTGTTTGGCATGTATTAAGTTCAATAAATATAATATAAAGGAATTAATTACAAAAAATCCACATTCTCTAGAGGTTAAACCAATGCCAGCGCAAACAAAAACTCAAGACTTTGAGATTTGGCAAATATTAAATTCATTCTGAGGGGATAATATTTACTTTGTAAAATGGGTACATGTCAAAATGTCCTCCTGAATGTTTATTTGATTAATGACCAAATGAGTAAGGTTGTCTGGCTGGGAGACCACGTGGAGACCCTGCAATTTCTCTATACACATTGTATGCTTTTCCCATTGGCAGATGCTGTCTTTAGGGAATATTTAATTAAGAAAGGTGTCAACCTATTAACTCCGCCTTTTAAAACTTTGACCTTTAGAGCAATAAACGTCCTGTAGTAATCTAATTTCCATACTAATTTTTTGATGAGGTGTTAATTTATTTAACTAAATGATACTATTAAACGCTAACTGCATTAAGAACACCCAAATACCAGTTCACTCAATGGAGCCAATGTCTTTTTCCTTTTCTTTTTCTTTTTTTCCTAGACAGTCTTGCTCTGTCACCCAGGCTGGAGTGCGCTGCAATCTCCGCCTCCTGGGTTTAAGTGATTCTCCTGCCTCAGCCTCGGAGTAGCTGGTTTTACAGGCATGCGCCACCATGCCCAGCTAATGTTTGTATTTTTAGTAGAGACAGGGTTTCACCATGTTGGCCAGGCTAGTCTCGAACTCCTGACCTCTTGATCCACCCGGGTCAGCCTCCCAAAGTGCTGGGATTATAGGAATGAGCCACCATGTCCTGCCCAATGTCTTTTTCTTAATGGTCCATCTTTCCCGCTAGTTTTATAAGGCACAATTTAAAAGGTGTGACTCTTTTATATGTAAGCTATAATTCTTCCAGTTCCCAGATTTTCTCTCCTTTCCCCCAATTAGTTCATCAAGCAAAAATAAAACAAGCCAAAAAAACAAAAACAAACAAACAAACAAAAAACCACCTAAGGCCCAAAGGCTTTCAATCCTTTTGCTACTGTGTGATATCGCCACATTTTTCTGTAAAGGAATTTTATTTTGTCACAAGAATTTTGCTTCTTTTCAAGGTATGAAGTAAATTAGCAGATAAGGGAGAGGCAGAAGGTCCATTTGTTAATTTAACAAATATCATATTTACTGACCCTTTTTTGAGCTGGATACCAGGCTGGGGGCTTCATTGAAACAAGAAGCACAGAGGAAGCCCAGTCTTTGGGAGCTCATATTCCCACAGCTTGAATGAAGCCTGTGCTGGCATGCAGGAATTTGCAGTCTACTTTCTGTTCTATGATTAAAGATTAAGTGCACACTCTTTCAATGAATGTTAAATAAAAAATTAAGATTGTGTGAGTAAGCATCCAAAGGGTAGAAAAGTCCATGATGTTCAGAAAATATTAGGATACTGATTAACCTATGTAATTTAATAACTCATTTGATAAATGTAATATCTAATTTTATAAATTAGGGTTATTAAGGGACATTCATTTATTCAAAAGGCAGATGATAATCTAACTTAGGGGTCAGCAAACCACACAGCCTGTGGCCAAATTCATACAGCCACCTAAACTTTTCCTGAAACACAGAACTGGGGAATGTCCCTCTCTGGTAACTGCTCATGAGTGCACAGAGGCCACAGGGCAAGGCTTACTCACAGGTGACCTAAGCTTTGGCCCCAGGATCCTCCCTGATCCTGGAACATGGGAGGATTATGAGGAACTGCTGCAAAACCATTCCTCCCTCATCCCTATGTCCCAGGAAGGCTGTCAGGAGCTTCTCATTGCTTTCCAGGTTGTGGTGAGGTGTAAGGCTTTCTGCCCCCGCGTACACCCGCACTAGGATACAGCTTTAGGCTCTAAAACTGCCGGGCTACAGCATGGAACGGGCTCCTGAGAGCGCAGTGCCTTAGTTCTCCCGCTGCACTGTCACCTGGCCGTTTTGTTTTGTTTTGTTTTTGAGACAGAGTCTCACTCTGTCATCCAGGCTGGAGTGCAGTGGTGTGATCTCAGCTCACTGCAATCTCTGCCTCCCGGGTTCAAGCAATTCTCTTGCTCAGCCTCCCAAGTAGTTGTGATTTCAGGCATGCACTACCATGTCCAGCTAATTTTTGTACTTTTAGTAGAGACGGGGTTTTGCCATGTTGGCCAGGCTGGTCTCGAACTCCTGACCTCAAGTGATCTGCCCTCCTCAGCCTCCCAAAGTGCTGGGATTACAAGTGTGAGCCACCATGCCCAGCTGCCCCTTTTGTTTTGATGTCATCCTGTGGGACAAGGGTTGTGGCGAGTAGCCTCATTTTCTGCTCTTTTTTTTGGCTAAGTAATAAACTGTCTGGATCTAAAAGTGGATCACACTTTTCTCAACAGACAAATCCATCAGCCTTGCTTGACCCACACATCTACCCATTCATTATGGTCTATGGCTGCTTTCACACTGCAAGGGAAGAGCTGAGGAGTTGCAACAGAGACTGGACACCTGTGCAGCCTGGAACAGTTTCTCTCTGGTCCTTTGCAAAGAAAGTTTGCCAACATGCTGATCTACTCAACGCACAGTCCTTAAAATGACTTTAAAAGTCCACATCAGGGCCGGGCGTGGTGCCCTATGCCTGTAATCCCAGCACTTTGGGAGGCCGAGGTGGGTGGATCACTTGATGTCAGGAGTTCAAGACCAGCCTGGCCAACATGGCGAAACCCTGTCTCTACTAAAAATACAAAATTTAGCCAGACCTGGTGGTGCACGCCTGTAGTCTC
Source organism: Pongo pygmaeus (assembly GCF_028885625.2). Classification (NCBI taxonomy): domain Eukaryota; kingdom Metazoa; phylum Chordata; class Mammalia; order Primates; family Hominidae; genus Pongo; species Pongo pygmaeus. The sequence goes on from NC_072377.2 coordinate 9,231,702, forward strand.
AACTACTAGGGAGGCTGAGGCAGGAGAATCACTTGAACCCGGAAGATGGAGGTTGCAGTGAGGTGAGATCACACCACTGCACTCTAGCCTGGGTAACAGAGTGAGACTTGTCTCAAAAACAGAACAAAAAAAAAAAAAGAAAAAAAAAAAAGGGTCCAAATCAGCGGCCCTCCCATTATCACAACTCTAAGCTGTTCTTTTCTTAGCCTTGAAAAGGTACAATCAGTCATACTACTTGGAGGGCTATAACATTTTCTTCTGGGAGAAAATAACAACCTGATTTCTAGACAAGCTCATTAGAGCACAGGTCCTGTGGCTTCTCTTTTCCTCCTGAATTACAGAGGTGGAAACCCTATGAGCTCTTGGCCAGAGCTCATAGGGTAGCAGGTTCTGACTTCGCATTGGTGTTTACACCAGGCAGGAAGTCAGTGAGTGGCTGCTCTTGGCTGCTCCATCCTGTGCCTCCTCATGGAGACTTTTTCCACTTAATTAATTTATTCATTGTAGAGATGGGTCTCACCATGTTCCCCAAGCTAGGCTTGAATTCCTGGCCTCAAGCAATCCTCCTGCCTCAGCCTCAAGAAGTGCAGGAATTACAGGTGTGAGTCACCATTTCCAGCCTTTTCCCACTTTAAAGACCACATGATGATACTGGACCATGAGCCAGGTGCATGGCCTGGCCCACAGGATGGGGTCAGCTTTCCTGTCTTCCCCTGTTACCCATGGTACTCATATCTGGGCCTTCCCAGATCCCCAAATTCCTCAGAAATTAGTGAATGTGAACTCACTTTATGCAACTTATACACAGATGTGGTCAATAAGGCCTAAAATGAAAAAGGATATGCGTGAATCGTGCAGTTTCTCTGGCACTCTACATCCCCAGAGATCTCCACCAATTCCAATGAATTAGCTTTGTCTTTTGCATGATTTTCTCACTCTATGTATGAAATGGCTGTGCTAAAAAAAATGCTAACATCAAAACACAATTTTTTTGCTTGTCTTTGAGGTCAAACTTCACTCAAATATAATTTTGAAATATTGATCTTTTAAAATAACTTTCCAAGGGAACAATGCTGTGTTCCAATCAGTCACAACACATGCGTGCGGTCAGTACGGTGAGGTTCTTGTCACCACTCCCAAACCCCGACGCCTGAGGTCCCAGGATCTCCTTAAGAACAACCAGAGAATGGAGACTCAGCTTAGAAAGCTTTGGAAAAACAGAGTACAAAACCTCCTTCATGTTTGCTTGATCCAGTCTGACAGCAAGCAGAATGAGGAACAGGCTAATGTGAAGGAGGGGTGAGCATCTCTCAGGAGACCTGGCTTTTGCCTGTCTGGGTACTGACCAGCTCTGCCTCTCAGTTGCACACATGAAGAGTGCAATCCAGCAGCTCCTTCAGCTGAAATCTGACCGCTGAATGGGTGGTCCTCATTGTACCAGTGGCAGTAGAAAGAACCAGTAACACAACATGGGCCTGGGGCAGTCTTGGCTCTGACCCAGGTCTCATGTCGCAGTAGCTATGCAACCTTGAGCAGGACACCAGAAATATGAGCTGCCATTTCTTCATCTGAACAACGGATATGGTATGCTGCTTTACTTTCAGGGTTGACATAATAATTCCAAAAAATTCTCACAAAATCTAGCATATTGTCAGATATGTAAAAGAAATTTGTGAAATTGTATCAGTTATCATTTATACACATTTTAATAAATGTCATTGTGCATTGTCTTTGGAAAAAAGACTCAAGAAAATTAAACATGTAAACATGATTTTGAAGGAGACAGTAATTTAGATAAGCAGTTTCCCTTTTTAAATACTTCAAGATTCATTTATAAGACTGGTTTTCTAATAATAAATGGCATTACTGAGATTCTATGATGGAAGGTATATTGGCAAAGAAATTAGTATCCAATCGTTACCCAATTGTTTTCCTATTCCTATTTAGTGTACTTCTTTAAGCGTCTTTCTGAAAGATTAAAATTGCTTTTATCAAAAAAACCCCACAATTTTTCCTTATAATTTATAAAAAATGTTTATGCAGTTATTATTTTTTTAAAAGATTCTTTTCTCCATGGAATGTTAACTAGGGAGGGTTTCCTATCTTTCTACAGGACTAGGATAATAGAGAAACACATTGGAAATATTCAGAGAAATGCTTGGGTTGAAATCTTTAGTTTTCTTTTCTCAAATGAAATACTAAAGGACCAGGCACAAACTAAACCCCTCTGAGGATGGGCACACAGAAGACCATAGTCTATCAGTTGAAAACGAAGTTACGATCTCTTGCTGCTTCTCTCAGAGTAAACAGCAGGGTGATGAAACTCCAGCTATAAATGTCAAGCTCCTTCCCTCTCAGGAGCCCAATGAAGACACACCAGTGGCATCATTCTCCTTGAAAGGAAAGAGGGAACAGTGAACTCCTCCCCAGGCCTCTGTGCCTGGAGCACCAGCTCCTGTGGATCCACAAGTGGGCTGGCAGTTCAGGTGCACAAAAGATGCCAGGGACACTGTGCCTCTCATCACTGATCTGATGCAGAACTTAGTTCCTAAGTTGCATATACAAAAGGCTGAGCGATTGTGATCCAGGCTCAAGGAAGTAGGGCAACCTGTAAAAGATGAATTGCCTCATGCTCTCTGTAAGCCATGCACTCCCGTTCTGGCACGAGAATCACCCTGCAGACAGCACAGGCCTGTGGCTTCCTGCGGGTTATCCTGTGTCACCCTCCAAAAAGGTCATCCTTCACTGAGCTGGAGTTGAAAGACTGGTGTCCTTCTAGATATATTCCAGCTAAGACATCCTGTTGGCCAGACCCCAACCCTGTTACCCACTGAACCAACAGCAACTGGAGGAAGAATAATTCCTTCCCTAGGCTAGTTCTGCAGGGAACACAAACCAGAACACATTTCAAGCAGCCACTGGTTAAATTTAGGAAGTAAGCATATATAAGAATGGCAGTTAATAAATACCACTAGCTGTTATTAATGTTCACAATATCATTATGATTAGCTGGGAGGTTCCTCGCATTATTCCTCAACTCTGTCTCTCATTTCAAAGGAAGCGTTATGTGATAGACTTCATTTTCTAGAATCATTTTGAAAGGCATATTGTTGTGATTACACATAAAAACCTTCTTTCCACCTAAGAATACCCACTTTGCAGAATGCCTTAAATTTTATACTCTATATATTATCCTATTTGATTCTATAGCAATTCACATGTGTTGAGTGAGAAAGTGAATTCTGAAATACTTTTGTGACTTGGGCCACAAAACAGCAACAACAGGGCTGGGTGCAGTGGCGCACACCTGTAATCCCAGCACTTTGGGAGGCAGAGGCAGGCAGATCACTTGAGGTCAGGAATTCCGGACCAGCCTGGCCAACATGGTGAAACCTTGTCTCTACTAAAAATACAAAACTTAGCTGGGCATGGTGGCACATGTAATTCCAGCTACTCGGGAGGCTGAGGAAAGAGAATCACTTGAACCCAGGTGGTGGAGATTGCAGTGAGCCGAGATCACATCACTGCACTCCAGCCTGGGTTACAGAGCAAGACTCCATTTCAAAAAAAAAAGCAACAACAGGTCTGTTCCCTGAACTCTAGCTTCTAAGTTCCAAAGCCAGTGTCATTAGGCACCTTGTTTTGAGAGAGAGTGGCCCATGTAGGGTAGATGTCTGTGAGTGATATATCAAAAAGGACTATTTCCACTCCAAATCTGCAATTACACCCTGCTTTAGGAGTGGAATTAAACAAGATGCCTAAGAACATTTAAGATTCTGATTTCCCAAGGGCGATCTTTTGTCAGGGATCAGAGTGTACATACAATCTCCCGGAGTAAAGTGCTGGTCAAGTGTGTGATGTATACAGTACTTTTTCATTTCCTAAGCACCTGGGCCAACATGTTTCCAAATTAAACTTTAAACACAACTGTGGTTGATCGTGGATGTCCCACGGAAGATAAGACTGGCCTGAGGGTGAAGGAAGATGCCATGACACTTGGGTTTCCCTGTGGCTGGAGACCTCCCTCCCTACCCTCTCTGCAGGCTCAGGAGAGAAGTAGCACTCCAGGGGAGCTGGTGCCAAGGACAGTGGTGGGGGTGGGTGGTGTCCCGGAAAGTGGGTGCCACTGCAGCAACATCAACCACTCCTTCTTCTCAAGGGGTTATCAGCATAAGAGCTGTGGTCGAGAAGGACGTATACCTTATCATATTTTTTGTTATTTCTATATTCAAATAAAATACAAGCTTGAGGCCAGGTGTGGCGGCTCAAGCCTGTAATCCCAGGACTTTGGGAGGCAGAGGTGGGCAGATCACTTGAGGTCAGGAGTTCAAGACCAGCCTGGCCAACATGGTGAAACCCTGTCTCTACTAAAAATACCAAAATTAGCCAGGCATGATGGCACACATCTGTATTCCCAGCTACTTGGGAGGCTGAGGCACGAGAATCACTTGAACCTGGCAGCCAGAGGTTGCAGTGAGCTGAGGTCTCACCATTGTACTCCAGCCTGGGTGACAGAGTGAGACTGTGTCTCAAAATATATATATATACGTGTGTGTATATATATGTGTCTGTGTGTGTGTGTATATATATATAAGCTTGTGCCAGATTAACAGATTAATACAGTCATCAAATATTAGTATTACCACTGAGTGTTCTGAGGCACTGAATAATTTATTTTAACCCTGACAACTTCTTACAGGTATTATAACATGGCTCCTCCTCTGAGGAGAACTGGTGGGTTATTCTCATCACAGTGAATCTATTTTAATGAAAGCTCTGTATCCTAGAGCACAGGACTCTCAGAGGCATGAAGTGTGGCTCTGAGGCCATTCAACTTCAGGGCATCTGAAGCCTCCCCGGCTCTCTCTGGGTGGGCCCTTCACACACACACCAGTGCATCCTGACCCCGGAGATGCCCTACCTGCGTGTGCGGTAGAACTGGCACCTCTTCAGGGGGATCTTGACCACGTGCTCCCGCAGGCCCACGAACAGGACGCTCTGGCTGTGCAGGATCTGCAGGCTCCTGATGGGCTCCCTCTGCCTGTCAGGGAAGAGCTCAATCTCTTCCAGCAAACAGCTGCTTGAGGTCTGATTCAGGGGCGCCCGCACTTTCTTAATGGTTCCGTAATCTATGAAGGTCACAGGAGGAAAAGAAACAAGGTCAGATGGTCTCACAAACCAATCCCTGGTTAAACAGAGTGTGCTGTGTATGCAGCCATGGATCTTCAGCCAGGAAAGCCATCTGAGCATCCTTCAAAAACAGTACACCTGGACCCCACTGCAGACCAGTTAGGTCAGCTGCACTGGATGTGGGGACCAGACAGCAGTATCTTTTAAAATGATGCTCTCATGTAGCAAGGGATGAGGACTAATCATCTCCGATTGGACCCTTCCAGTTTCAAGTCTAGGGGTGGAGAGCTAAAAGTAGCAAGCTTTGTGCCATCCCATGGAGAACATCAGGAAAGAGAGACCCTCAAGGGACGATCTTGGATTCTTAGTGACAGAGGTGCTGATTTTGGTGCCCAGCAGGGCAAGGAAAATGCAATGTGATGGGCAGCTTCAAATATCCAGTACCACAGTGATGCCCCCTCCTCCTTCCTGCCTGGAGAAGTACACCCTCCTCCATCTCCCTCCTTCCTCTGTCTATATTAGCTACTTCTTTCTTCCTAATGCTTGCTCTTTGGGATGATTTTCTTGGGCTCAACTCCTAAACTCTCTTTCCTGTGCTTCTGAACATCCATTTCTGGCCGATCCAAGCCCTCCCCACTCCAGGTTTCCTGCTGCCTGGGTGTTTCTGTGCACTTATTTATCTGCTTGACTGCTAGCACTGCTGGAGGGTGAGTGACCTCTGAGCCATGCAGCCTTCCCAGCTATGAGGAGTGCGGAGCAGGGTCTTCTCAGCATGCCAGTGGGAGGGTGGCGGGGACAGCATGGCCAGCACCTGTGTGTAGGGGGGACACACAGTTGAAATGAACATTGCTCTCCCAGGTACCCTGTGCTGCACCCCGCAACTCCTTGCTGACACCCTGCAAATCCCAGGCATGAAATCCAGCCTTCTGGAAGCCCCTTAGAGATCCATTCAAGTACCTGGAATCATCCTGAAGGCCTTGACTGAACAAAACCTTCCATGATCCTGAGTTTCAAAACATCATGATTCTTATTTTGCAAACACAGAAAATGAGTTTAAGAAGTTATTCTAAAACCAGAAGTAGTCAGGAATATTTGATTTCAAGACCTTGGATAAAATACTTTACATTTTTCTCTCTCTATGAAAGCCGTAGAGATGGAGGCTATTTGTGTTTAAAAAAATACATAAGCAGACATGTTTTAGCCTGAATTTACTTTAAAAAGCATATCTGAAACATCTCCAATGAGCATTTTCTGATTATGCACTGACTGAAAAATCATGTATACAGTATTGTCAAACAATTGCTTGCTTTTGTTTTAAGCTAACTGGTTAAATATGTTACTTTTGAAAAAGATCAAGTGTACACTGAAGTATGCTATATGCAGGGAAGATTTTAAAATGATGTTGGAGGAAAGAATATGTATTTGTGTTCATGTAAAAGGGTGAGGACAAAAGAGAGAGAGAACAAGAGAGAGGAGAGAAAGAGGCAGCTGTGGCGTAGACAGGCAGGCATTTTAACAAATTCACAGTTCACAGATGTAAGCATCTAAGAAAAAATTTATGTCTTAATTCTATCATTCAAATTAATTTTGACTTGGACGTCACAGTTCATAAACTTGTTGGAAAATTCAGCCTCAATGATTCTTAGGTCTCTCTGCCTGGGGTACAGCGAAGTGTCAGTAAACTTACACAGCACCAAAGAACTAACAGGGACAAGATGGGGGGGCTTCAGGGAAGGTGACATCAGCACAGATGTGTCAGCCACAAGGCCCTGCAAGGAGGTCCCCATGAGGCACCAGCAGAGGGAGGTGTCAGCCTTCCTATGGAGCAGTGATGGGCACAGAGCCTGTGGCTGCCTTTGCGACATCATTACACAAGGGGACATCATCTGAGCCACAGGTTAGGAGGGAGGCAGGGGCAGCAAGGCTCCTGGGAGAGCTTATGTGAGAGACCCCTGGGTGAAACAGGAGCTTTCATAGAAGTTCAGGGGTGGGTGGCCTGCCGAGAGTCAGGAGCCAGCTGGAGGATCACTGTGCTGTGAACAGCGTCACACTAGTTGTTCACCAGCCTAGCGTGGCATGGGAAACAGAGTTTCCAGAACTATAGCCTATCTGAGAATTTAACAAAGACTCATTGCTATTTATTATTTATTTTGTTGAAGGATTATGATTCTGAGAAACCTGCCCAAATTAACAACGTCCAAATGTCAATATGCTCATATGTATTTCTAATTCTTAAGTAATTGTGGAAAGAATCAAATTTTTAAAGATCTGTGATAGTTTGACTTAAAAGAATGAGCCATCTTTGATCATAAACTTTTACTGCATATTTCTGCATACCTTGTATCTGATTTTCCAACTGGTGGGAACTAACAAAACTACAGGGCTAGCATTTCAGAGCAAAGTGCTCAGATTGGGCTTGCATGCTGGTCCACAATGGATGACCTTGCATCCTTCACTCCCTGGAGCGTCTAGTCATGTGACGAGATCCCTCCACAGTTCCCCCTTCCCTCTGCATCAGGTTTAGCACACAGGGACCCTTCTTGTCTCCTTGAAGCTCTTCCTTCTCCTGCCTGTGCCCTGCCCTTGCTCTGAACTCCTGCATGCTCACATGTTTGGTCACAGCCTTCTTATCCCCTGTCCTCATGATTACCCTCGGGTCTGTCTTCAAAGCCAGGATCTGTCTTCAAAGCTGAATGTTGGCTCTCTATCTGCAACTCAACCTCTAGGGACTGGAGACACCAGAAACTTGACAGGCCTCCCTGACTCTCTGTGTGGCCTACCAGCATGTCCCACCTCCTGTGACCTTGTCTAAGGGACAGCAGCACCATAATCCCAGTGCCAATGATGAGACCTCTCCTTCCCTGTCACCCACAGCTCATCTAGTTCTCATCCACTCGCCTCTGCCGTCCCTGTCACTCCTGCAGCTTCCTCTACACCTCTGTCACCCACATCTCACTGCATCTAGAGGCAGGCTCCAGGCATGCACATGGTGGCCCCATGCTCCTTCCTGCCTCCACCCTCACCTGTGCCTCTCTGTGCTCTGGCAACGGCCACCAGGAAACAAGAGCCTGTGATTGTGGCATACCCTGGACATGCAGCTCCCGTGCCGGAGGTGACAAATGACAACGTTATTTTCTTTCAGTGGCAGAAAGACAGAGACGGCCCTATAGAAGAGACATCCCCAAAAACCCCATAGATTTCTATTTGACATTGGAGGACAACAGCAGGACCCTGGTGGATCCTGCAAAGCTATTTGTATTTGGTTGCTGTTTTTACTTTACAACATTTACCATGGTTTTAGTTACTAACTTACTTGTTTTGTGGTTTTTACACTTGATCTTAGGCTCCACAGGGACAAGAACTATGTCAGTTGTGTCATGTGAGGTATGTGTAGTGGCTGCCATTAGGGCCAGTAGAGATTAGATGTTTCATGAATATATTCTGCTGAAAGACTGAACAAATGAGTGAGGGAAAGAAGTGTGGCCAGCCTGGAATGAGAATGTCATTATTACTCCCATATTTGCTAAAGAGCACTGATTAATATTTTTCCCATTATGATCTCTAGCAGGAGTTATGATATTAGTCAGTGTGAAGGTGAAACAATAAACATGAATTTCACCAATATGGAAAGATTTCAACCCAAGATGTCATAAACTAAATATGAATGAAGAATTGGTTTCATCCAAGAAAATATTAACTCTGAAAATTTGCCACAAGAAATAAAGCCATACAAAACTTCTATACTTCTGAAATTTAATACTCTAATCAAAGTTATTTGCATGAAAAAAATGTGCCAGAAAGATGTAAAATCTTCTTAATCATTCTTTAACATTCAGAGATCAACAAGTAAAAAAAAAAACAAATAGGCATTTCCTGTCCATTGCAGCTCCCCTTCCCAAGAAGAGAGGACAATGTGATATGGAGCTGCAGAATCAGTGCTGACCAGAGGATGCTCAGAATGGACATTGCTTTGGTGCAAACTCTCATAGTATTTGCCATTTGTGAAAATGTCCCCTACTCATTATGCTACGGACACAAATCTGAGTGTCATCTATTTATAGTTTCTCTCTGAAATAGAAAACTATAGATACTCATCATGAAAGGGACAGAGCTACTTCAAGACTTTAAATATCCATTAATGGTGATATAGTTATTATTCAAAAGACACAAATATTTGTAATTACATGAAAATATCATTAAATATTATACTTCACTACATATTTGTCTCATCTTAGTAGAAGAGTAGGGATGTTACATTCTAGGGTTACCAGATTAAATACAGGCTGCCAATTTCAATTTGAATTTCAGATAAACATGAATATTTTAGTGTTAGTATGCGCTATTCAATATTATTCATGATTTATCTGAAATTCAAATTTAAGCGGGCAGCCTGTATTTATGTTTGCTATATATGGCAGCCCTATTACATCACATCTCCTTTGATCATCTTGGCAAGCTAGTGAAGATATGTTGGATATATGTAGCAACATATTTCTACTTTATAGGTGAGGATATTGAGTTTTAGAGAACAGAACTGATACATATTTTCTATGAACTGGTTAGACATGAAATGCCTTTTCACTTCAATGTTGATGAATGAAATAAAGGATTATAACAATAGACTCCACAGTGAACATTAATTATAAGGCTATTACTGAGGATACAGACTGAAACAGGGGAAGAGGTAGTTGTGCTTTGATTGCATTGGCCTTTTTTCTATCCGCTTTTCTAGAAGTCATAGAAATTAACCAACTGGAGGGCAATGAAAAGAAAGTCAGTATTGTAATGATGCTGAAAAAAGCTCAGCATCATTGATCATCAGTGAAATGCAAATCAAAACCAAAATGAAATACCATCTCATGCCAGTCAGAATGATGATTATTAAAAAGTCCAGAAACAACAGATGCTGGTGAGGCTGTGGAGAAATAGGAATGCTTTTACACAGCTGGTGAAAATGTAAATTAGTTCAACTATTGTCAAAGACAGTATGATGATTCTTCAAGGATCTAGAACCAGAAATACCATTTGACCCAGCAATCTCATTAATGGGTATATACTCAAAGGAATATAAATCATTCTACTATAAAGTCACACACACACATATGTTTATTGCAGCACTATTTATAATAGCAAAGACATGGAACCAACCCAAATGCCCATCAATAGTAGACTGGATAAAGAAAATGTGGTACATGTACACCATGGAATACTATGCAGCCATAAAAAGCAATAAGATCATGTCGTTTTCAGGGACATAGGTGAAGCTGGAAGACATCATCCTCACCAAACTAACACTGGAACAGAAAACCAAATACTGCATGTTCTCACTCTAAAGAGGGAGATGAACATTGAGAACACATGGACACAGAGAGGGGGACAACACACACCAGGGCCTGTTTGGGGAAGGGGAGTAAGGGGAAAGAACTTAGAAGACAGGTCAATAGGTGCAGCAAACCACCATGGCACACATATACCTATGTAACAAACCTGCACATTCTGCATATGTATCCTGTTTTGCTGTTGTTGTTGTTGTTAAGAAGAAATAAAGAAAAAAAAGTCAGCATTCTCCTCCATTGGAAGCCTTTGTCTGTCATCCACCTCAAGGACAAGCAGAGGCACATCTGTGTCAGAAGACAATATGTTCTTCTGGCCTCAATGACCCCCTCCCTTCGTACACACTAGGTGGACTCGAGCATCCTTGGGCAAATAGTGAAGGACATTCCTGCTCCCTTAAACCATCTGTTTAAAGAGAGTAACATGCAAAGAAAAGTTCACATAACTATAGAGGAGTAGAAGTTATGTGTACACTTAAATGTTGGTATTTCTGAGAATAAGATGAAAGGATGATTTCCTAAAGAAACAAGGACCACGTAACATGCTGTCACCAGACCAGCTCTCGGAACAAGCAAAGGGCTTCAGTGGCATACCTGCCAATGAGAAGAAGAGAACCCTCCTCAGCACAGATCACTACATTGTAGGTCTAAACAATTCTTAATATATATATATATTTTTGCTGGTGACCAACGCAGTCAAAGAAGACCAGGATTAAATCTGATGGCAGGTATAAAATGCAGAGGTAAAACTGGATTACCATAATGACAGATGGTCTCTTCAACCTCTACAATCTGAGTCATTAGGAAAATGCCCAAAAGAAAAAGAAAACATCACAAATGAAAATAGTTTACAAAGGTAAAGTTTGCACATTGTCACACAAAACAGTAGTAAATTCCATTTGAAACATGACTACTGGGGAAGAAATGTTTACACAATGCTTATCAAAAGACAGGAGTGTAACTTGAAAAGGACAAAAAGAAATTACCCCCAAAGAATTCCAGCCACAAGAAAAGACCCATGAAACACAGAATCTTGTATTCCCAATCTTCATCCCACAGGAAAACATGTTCATGTCCTGGAACAAATGAGTTACTAAGTACACTGTGGGAAGAATAACTGGAAAGAAAAATGTGTTTTTTAATGGGGAATTTTTTTTTTAACGGGAGTTTGAATGAAATACTGTTCTTAGAGCAGAATGTGGCAGTAAGTAAAGCTACTGGGACAAATTCCTAATGCATTTCATGGGAACACAGTGACCTGAACGTGGGACCTGGGGAAGCAGCAACAGTGATTAGGATCCCCACAAAAACCCTCAAGCACTGAGGTTTAGGAGGTAGGAACCAAAAGGGTTTATCTAGACCACACTGTTCAATGGCGATACATCAGAGTCCCCAAAAGTAATTTAAATTTTTCTAGATGCCACATTTAAAATGGAAAAAAAGGAAACAGGTGAATAAATTTTAATTATATATTTTACTTAACCCAAGGTTTCCAAAAAAATATGTGATATATCATATGTAATCAATATAAAATATTTGGATTTTGTATACGAAGTGAAATCCAAGTGCATTTTATACTTATAGTCCATTTCAGTTCATACTAACCACATTGCAGCTGGCCAGAGACACATTTCAGGAGGCTGTGGCTAATGTACGGGACTGCCTGAGGATGTACAGGGGTGTCCTGGTGCCGCTCTGCAGAGCCAGGTACTCCTGGCTACACGCAAACAAGAGACAAGTCCAAGCCCACATCATGAGCTTCAGTTTTCTGCATTTCACATATTGAACCTTGCCCTATTTTTTAAATATAGAGGTCCTTCTCTATAGGTGTTTAAAAATCCCTGCACCAGGCCAATTGCCTCCTCTTTCAAGTAAGATGATGGAGGTTCATCAAGGCGAAGTGACAGCTCACAGCTACACGGCCAGTGAATGTGGCCATGAGAATGGAGCCTGGTCTCTAAATCCTTACCTGGACACCTGCTATCACTTGCTGGCACACAGCTCACAGGCAGTGGCAGATGCCCTGTGGGAGTGAATGCCATTATTGGTAGTTCATTTCAGAAACTTGTTAATGGACAGAAAGCAATCATGACCATTAGAAAAGGTTATTTCTGTTTTTCATCTGTTTGCTTTGTAGAGTTTTCTATCCACCAAGAAGTCAAGCTAGTTCCTACTTTCCTTCGGAGTATAGCATCTGTGTCTCTTTTATGAATAACCCTGACTGACCTCCCAAGCAGAAACACTGCAGCCAACATGATTTTCCATCATCCAGAGCCTGAATAATCCACATATTAAAGCCAGTGCAAATCACAGGGGAAATCAGATGTATTTATTCCTAAATTAAGCTAACAAGGAAAAGCAAGCACAGGTATATAGCATGATGTTCAAACAAACAAGTATATGTGTGTGTGTATATATATGTGTGTGTATATATATGTGTGTATGGATATATGTATGTATATATGTGTATATATGTGTATATATATGTGTGTGTGTATATGTACGTGTGTGTGTATATATGTGTGTGTATATATATATACACCATCTTTTCTTCCTTAATGTAAGAAATGTATTCGATTTCCTTAATCCAGCAAGATACATTCTCGGGGAGACTATGAGTGACCCTACTGATTTTGGTCATCTCTAAATTTGAACCTTCTTTCATCATTATATTTTCCAAGTTAACCTTTCAAACAGTCCAAGATATGATGGATGTTAAGGTTGGAAGGGACCTAAAACAATATTTTAAATTGTGCAGTTGAGAAAAGCAAGGTCCAGAAATGTTAACTGATTTCCAAAGGTCAGACTACTGGGCCAGAGTTTAGGTCCTGTTCATACGGATCAAGAGCTGGTTTCTGAATTTTTGAAGGTATTTTTGTTTCAAAAGTATAAAAAGAGAGATATGCAGTCCCTATAATGGTGCCTCAGTAATAGTACGGATTGGGAGTTCCTAAAAATCAGGCAAACTGATACAACAGCATATTAAATAGCAGTTGTTATTCCAGGAAAATATGCAGCTGTGATTTATAGACATGTGCTTATCTTATCATACCACTGACTACACAGAAAACTAGTGTCTAAGGGATGCCAAGCCCAGGGCAGATCTGACTTCTCTATCAGGCTTCAAGTTCCCATTTCTATGGGCTCATGAAGCAAACAGGGGAACAGATGATGAAAAAAAACCTTCTATTGCTGTTTCATTTAAAAAAAAGAATTTAGATGACAAAGGATTTGTTTAAACATTAAAATTGACAATAAAAATAAGCCCCTTAAATCACTATTTGCTATATATAATGTAGACTCTCACGTGCATAATTCAATTATCAGTGGTGAAAAATTAACCATGTTTTTGGCTCTGGGGGAAAAGAGCTGCTATTTTTTAACTTTCAAAGTTTAAGTAGCTAACTTGAATTTTATGGTTTGAACATGATTCAGTTTTGCATCTTCAGAGTACTGGTCAATTTAAACGAATACAAACGTAACAATCTCTCATTCGTAATGTAAATATGCCTTATACTAAGATAGAGTCTGTTATGAGCTGAACTGTGTCCACTCAAAAGTCATATGTTTAAGTCCTGGCCTTCAGGACCTGAGAATGTGACTGTATTTAAAGACAGGCTCTCTAAAGTGATTTAAGGTAAAATGCAATCGTTAGTGTAGGCCCTCATCCGATATGAGTGTTGTCCTTATAAAAAGAGAAGGTTAGGATACAGGCACAAAAGAAAGAGCATGGAAGGACAAAGAGAGAAGGCGGCCATCTGTAAGCCAAGAGGAGAGGCCTCAGGAGAAACCAAACCTGCTGACAGCTTGATCTTGCACTTCCAGCCTCCAGGGCTGAGAAATAAATTTCTGTTGTTTAAGCTGCTCAGTCTATGGTACTTTGTTATGGCAGTCCCAGCAATACTGTATTATATAACAATTATATATTATTTATATAATATAGATTTATAATATAAATATTTATATAATATATATTTATAATATATTTATGATATAAATATTTATATAATATAATATATATTTATGATATAAATATTTATATAATATAATATATATTTATGATATAAATATTTATATAATATAATATATATTTATGATATAAATATTTCTATAATATAATATATATTTATGATATAAATATTTATATAATAAACATATATTTATAATATAAATATTTATATAATTTATATAATTATAAATATATATAATATAAATATTTATATAATTTATGTAATTATAAATATATAATATATAAATATGTCAAGAGTAGGATATAGAAATAATAGATTTTGGCATCCAGATAAACTGTTAAGAGCAATTTAAAAACTAGATTATAAATTTTTTTTGCTTTCTTCTAAAATATTGTGATTCAAACTCTAATATGGAACCATTATAAATTATATATTAGATTCAATCTTTTTAACCTTCTACTATAACCTTGTACTCATATTATGAATAGCCTATTACTTGTAAATGTTTTCATTTATTTCACATAACCACCTTTATATGTAGTTCTGATCTAGAAAAATGGCAGGGAATGTCACAGGACGTGTAACATTTTGCAAAATTAATGCATTTTGATAAACGTTATGTAATAATTCATGTGGTTGGTGCTACTGCTTAAAACCTTTATGCTAATGCCTCTGGTGATCTTTGGGGGAAATTCAGAGAGCACTAAATGAGCACTTAAGAATGAACTTTCAAGTACCTAAAGAAAAGGTCTCTGATTATAATGAATTTCTTATTGAAGGATTTCAATATTGAATGAATTTTAGCTCCATCAACATTTGAAAATTTTACGGAAATAAATCTTTAGAAGGAAGAAGGCAAAGTGGGAAACAAGGAGGGATGGAGAAAGGAGGGAAAGGAAACACAGTGAATCCAATATAATATTTACCATCACAACTAGTAAAAACAGTGTGCAATTGTCCATACTTGTGTATGATTAGATGGCCTTCTATCATCATGAATGCATGAACAATGAAAAAATTTAATGCTTAAACAGTATTTACGTGAAAGTCCCTGTGGCTCACGTGTATAATGGCTTAAATCCTGATACACCTGGGAACACTGAGCAATCAAAAAAGACTCAGAGAAGTTATTTTGTGTCAACAACAGCAGCCCAAAGCACTTCCAAAACAGAAGATAAACATATATTTTCTCTAAGGTGCAATAAAAAACTTAAAGGGTAGAATTGTAATATATCTGATATATATATAAATTCTTATTTTGTATGAAAGAAAAAAGTCCTACCCACAAAGAAAGGGAAAAGAATTGAGGAAAATGTGATATAAAAGTAGATTACTGCAAAGCATTGGATGGTTAAATCTATTATCTGGATTCCATTCTCTTTTTATTAATTCTGTAACTTTTGTTATAGTTTAAGGTATTTTTAAAATTATTCAGCCTTCAGTGTGCTGAATCCAATAGAGAAATTAGACCTGTGAGGAAGACAAGTGGCACCCCCGACAATGGTCCCTTGTGACAAGACTGGAGATTCATGTGGACAAGGAGGCCACTAACCTGGGAAGCTAAATTAGTTTATTTCCAGTTGTGCATTTGGATTCTATTTGATTCTCTGCCTCTATGTCCAAGAGGCATTTCTAGTGTTTGCCTCATCGACCCAGAGTCACTGCAGAGTAAAAGAAAAGCTTTTGTATTTGTATGTGTTACCGTACCAAGTATTATCAGGGAGGTAATGATGAAATACCCGCTTCCACTCACTGGGCAGCTCGTCACCATGGCAACAGATCATTATATAAAGTTCATCAATTCAGCTGGTCATTATCCCAAAGCAGCAGACAGCTAATATGTTAAGGAAAGTTCTTTCTCTTAACTTGTAAACGAGCAACTGAATTAAATTGGTCTTGTCACTGGGAGCTCAATATTACATTTATATAGAAAAGGAGAATTCAAAGAAGAAAAAAAGGTCTTCTTGGCTAGTGTATGCTTGAAAAGGAGAATTTAATTCACTCAGTTATCAGATTCAACTAATGGCTTATTTTTTTCCTGAAAAGGATAGTCAGTCAGTTTAAACTTTCCTGGTCATAAATTAAATGCAAAATTTTAAAATCACAAGGCATTAATATTTTAAACTATATTCTCATAGCCCGACCCTCTGCATGTACGTTCTTGAGACCCGGCACTAGGAGATGCAGCCTGCCTTGTTCACTGTGACCCTGTTGGTTTCCAGAACACAGCCTGGCACATAGTAGGTGCTCAAGCAGAGACATGTTCATTGTGTGGCCTCTGGGACACAACAGCCCAGGTTAAACTCCAGGTTCCCACAATCACAGGCCGTGTGACCAAGCGCAGGTTACTAATATCTCTGTTGCCTTCTCCCCGGTGCCCAGCTCACAGGGTCGGTGGCCACTAAGTGAGTTTAACTGTATGTTTGTTTGGATGGTACCTGGCACACACGACACATTGTATAAGAGTTTGCTGTTTTTCTTTTCTTATTAATGTTTAGCTTGTAAACGGTAAGTCCTATTCAAGTTTTGTCTAAAATCAGCAAGATCCCTGCTCCACCACTACTCACTGTACATATGCCAGGAGGAGAAATGACATCTCTTTTACAGCTGCTTTGGGTGCCTTGCTGAACAAAACCTCAAAAGCTCCTTGCAGTACCCTAAATCATAAGCCAGCGCTTATAGGAAATTTACCACTGCATTTCCTGTGAATAAAAACCATATTACTTTTAAAACAAGAGTGCAATTAATAGAGTCCTCTGGGTATCCTTTCTAAACTCTCATCTAACCCACAGCTTAAATATAACTCCAATCATTCTGTTAAGGAAGCAATTCAAGTTTCTGAAAGGAAATTACTTGCCTTAGATTTATTGTATCTAAATTACAAAACAACCACCCAGTTGGTAAGGTTGGCAGCCCTTCTCTGAGAGTCACCAGGCAGGCATCCAGAGTCTAAATTACCGTCTAGCCCCCAGTGGTGAAATTTATACTGTGTCTGGTCCCATTAGTTGTCAATTGAGATGGTTGAGAAAAATCTATGCTAAGCACTTTTGCACTTTTGAAACATTAATTCCAAAGGAAAAAAGAGAGCTTTCTTACTCAGTGGAATAAGAAAATTATTTTGTCATTTTTCTCAGTGGCTACATTACACCAATTACGACTAGTGCCTGATGTTCCAAGCTGTTTGTTAGCTCGTTATGAGCTTTCTTTAGGCACTGTCTTATCCATTTCTATGGTTTCAAAGAAAACTTGAGGCTGCCATTACTGACCTAAACCTTCCTCTCTGGCTTCAAAGAAGGCTTTCCAACCAACTCTCAGGCACACCGCATGCAACTAGAACTCAGTACACCCAAAACTGGAAACTCAATGTCTCCCCTTTGTATCAAATCCGTCCATGCACCTGAAATCCTGAATCCACTGGCCAGGATGGAATAGTCAATATGACTATCCTACTGTTCAGCTTCATCTCCTATCTCTTCACCCACAACTGCAGCTCATTTCAATGTCTCCCCCTTTCCAGAACACCCCAGGACTTTCTAGATCTGGATGCTTTGCATGTTCTGTGCCCTCTCCACCAGGCAGCCATCTCCCCATCCCCCAAGAGCCAGCTCCCAGGCCTCTGCTCTGGGTGGAGTGGGAACCTTTTCTCACCTCCCAGGCCAGCTCACTGCTTCCAAAGTCTGTGTGCTTATGGAAGGTATTCTTCCTTCAACTAAGATAGTGATTAAGTCAAACCAAAGAATAAACGTCCATCTTTTATGGGACATATGCTTTTCTTGGTGTGATGTGCTAAGCCTTATCCTTATTCATGACACCTTCATGCTCTCGGGATACAGTAGGCCGTCAGTTGAGGCTTAGTGAATGAACATACGAGGATTTCACAATTCTAGAATCATGCCTCAGAAGTCAATCTTTAAGCTCAAGGTGGAAATATATCTTTCAATTTTCCTGGTTATTGCCAAGAAATAGCAGAATAACCATGTTAAAAAGTTCTATAGTTGTCCAGAGCACTCAGGTCACTCCTAACTTTCTATGCACCCCTCTCACTGCCCACTCCACTGAGTTGCCCAAGAGGTGAGAAGCTGAAGTGAGGTGGGCTGGGGCGGGGATCTGAAAAGGAAAGTGTGACAGGAGGAGAGCCCTAAGTACAGCAGAGTGGTTACCAAGCTTTATGACTAGAGAAGCTACTCAGGGAGAAGCCTGAGATGGACCTTCCAGGTGCAGCCCCTGAGACCATGATTTGGGAGGTCTGCAGTGGGCCTGAGGACCATTGTCAATCATTAACAAACATTCTAGGTGACTCTAACTCAAAGGACCTAGGATTTGACCAACAATAAGGGGCTGTTTTTAGTCCATATCACCAGATGCCAACAGTGAGGTCAGTGATGAAGGAGCTTTGAGTCTTGACTATTCTTTAACTTCCAGGAGCCCTTACGTAAAGGTCTTAGCATGGTGCCAAGGTCAAGGGAAGCACTTTCTGTGTCTTCATCATTGTTACCATGTGGGTGAGGGGGAGGAGGATGCTATGGCCAAGGGCCTCCCTCCATCCCGGAAGCTCTTCTTTCCATGTATTAAAACTGCTACAGGAAAAAACCAATGGGCAGGGATGCTACCTTCAACCTGTGAGTGATAGGGGCTGGATGTACACTGCTTCCAATTTAATGCATGATAAATAGTGTGATTCTTGCTTGACAGATGCAAAATCTGAGGCTCACAGAGGCTACCTCATTTTCTGACAGCACCCAGCCTACAAGAGGTAGAGGGAATATTTAAAATGCCCCTGGAACAAAGGCTTAAATGTTCCTCCAGGCCATGTTGCTGTGGCTTGATCCTTTTCTAAGTACTTTATTCATATATTAATCTCATCCTTGTTCTGAAATCCTAGTGCATTAGCCATCACCCAAAGAGTTACATTTAATGTACCTTTGAGTCATTCCTTAATGACATCACAAGACTCAGGCCCCTCTGCCAAAACTGGAACCTCCTTAAAGTTAAGGATGAAGTATTTGAGTTAGAAAAGATGAAAAAATCCTGGGGGTCTAATGCACAGCATGGAGTCTATAGCTAACAATGCTGTACTGTACAGTTGAAATTTGCCAAGAGAGTAGATTTTAAGTGTCCTTACCACAAGAAAAAAGCAAGCAAGCAGGAAAGAAAGAAAAAAGAAAACGGTAACTGTGTGACCTCATGGGTATGTTAATTAGCCTGATTGTGGTGATGATTTCACAATGTGTTCGCATACTGAATCAAGTTGCAGACCTCAAATATATACACTTTGTATTTTTTAAAAACCCTTAATAACCACCTCTTAAGTTTCTCTTATATCTTGAATCTCACATAGTAAGTAATGTGTCCTCTCTCCACGCTTGCTTATTAGTCATGGAGTAATATATATATAATGAGTTTGGCTTTGTTCAGATAGTTGGATGATAGCCACGGCATGTAAATGTGTCACACCCTTGTTTAGTACTTACTAACTGGACTTTCCCTCTAGGAGCAGAACTGTGTAATGTTCATGTGATGCAAAGGACACATTTGGCCAAGTTGGGCTTGCTCACCTGACATTCTTCTATCATTTTCCATCTGCTCTTGAACAAATAAAACCCTGGCATAGTCAGAGGCTCTCCCACTCTCCTCTCCCTTCTACACATAGAGCAGCTTTGGTGTGGCCTCTAGTCAGGACTGACTATTCCTTCAGCTGCTTCATGACAAGGAGGGGCCTCCAGGTTGCTCAGGTCTGTGGTGGGCCACTCAAATGACACTGCCCTCGTGATAATTACTGACTCAGAACTATCAACTATTTGCCCTAGGACACAAATACTCATTAGTTCATTTGCTCATTAGGTGAATATTTATTAAGAACTTATTTGGGTCATATTCCGGCTTAGCTGCTCTTGCTACAAAAATATCAACTTCCAAAGGTTTTCTGATGTTTGGACACTGGGCTCAATGTCCACTGATTTCCTTCACCCGAGGGAAAGTGTTACTTGCAGGGAATTATTTTCACTTGTCAGTGTTCTGTCTGGGAGCCACAGTGAATGGTGCATATGAATTAACAAGTCAGGAGTGACAATGCCCCCCTTTTTCTAGCCTATGTATGAACAAAGTCTGTGCATTCTGAGGGCTTTCAAATGCTTTGGTGTCCTACCTCCCATGTCCAGCCTGGTAGGGTGGAGGAACCTCAGTTGTGTGCATGAACATGGATGACTCATTTGCAAGAAATGTGGAATGAAAAATAAATGTGAAACTTTGATACACAATACAATTCTTGACTTTTGTGAACTCATTTTGAAGTAGATACCCATGCATGTCACTAGTACTTTGTGCCATACTCCACTCCCCAACATGTACATGTTATAGAAACCTACTCTTAGATGCAAATATATTAACTCTACATTAAAAAATAAAAGACAGGGCATGCATATTGAAATAGGCTGAATGTTTGTGCCCCCCTACCCCCAGATTTAGAGGCTGAAATCCTAACTCCCAATGTGGTGATATTTGGAGGTGGAGGGCTTTGGGAAGTGACACCCTCATGAATGGGATTGGTGCCCTTATAAAATAGGTCTCAGAGCCCTGCCTTGTCTCTGTCCCCTGTGAGGACACAGGGAGAAGGTGGCTACTTATAAACCAGAAAAGGGTCCTCATGAGAACCCAAGCATGCTGGCATCCTGATTTCAGGATGACAGGCCCCCAGCACTATGAGAAATACGTTTCTGTTGTTTCTAAACCACCCAGTTGACAGTAAGTTTTTATAGCAGCCAGGACTAAGACAAGTATATAATAAAGGAGACCCTTTCATCCACCAACAGTCCTACTGGGGAGTTTCCAGCCATCCTTTGGGTGGTGCCCTGTACAGAGTTTGACATGAAGCGTACACCCTCCTCCTTCCTTGCCCTCAGACCTACGTATTGTTTGGGTCAAGAGAGCTGAGAGAAGAAGGGGCTCCATATGGGAGAGAGGTTGAAATTCCTCTGCTATCCTCCTGAAAGAAACAGAAAAGGTGAAAGAAAAGGGGTGAGAGTGAAAAACTAGAATGATGGCAAAAAGGTGCCTACACCTCCAACAATCCTTCCTTGTGAACACAGGTCCTCCCATAATGTTTTCAACTCACACAATTCTTTCCTTTTTTTCTTTTAAAACACAATCTGGGGAAGGGGTTGAGTTGGTGTTTGACAGTGAGAGAAATTCATTCACCCTGAATATCAACAGGATCTGGTGAGCATAAGCCCAGGGAATGGTAACAGAAATGATGGGGAGAGCTGTGGACTTCCTAGGCAGGAAATTGAGAGTCTAAAATATGAAAGCAAACAGCAAACATCTGGAGGGCAGGAAAGGCCCAGCTGGCATCTGAGGAGCAGGAGTGACAAGTTTTCTTAAACGTCAATTTGGAGAAAAATTGTTTTAAATTGGGACTCATGGTTGAGACAACAAACTGAAAGATTGTCACTAAACATGCTCCACACTAATGATACAGAGTCCAGGGCCCCCAGCTCTCCAGCTTCCATTGACTTTCCAGTGAGACTCCCCAAATCTTTTCATGGGTGCAGATTTATTTATGATCTATGAGGAATCCCAGCCCAGTTCTTACCGGGCAGCAGGAAAATCATGAGTCTTAACCAGTTCTTTGCTTTTCCTAACTGGGATGTAGATGGCTGAGAGGGAGCCAGCTTCCAACACTAGATATATGTCCTCCAACTAAACACACAGGCTGCGGCAAGGGTTCCAGTCAGACAGCAAGAGTCAGAAGACCCGGACGGTGAGAGGTCAGTGCCTGGAGATGGGGCAAGAGTGAGCAGGCACCAACTTACAGGGCACAGAAACGGCTCTAATTCTGAGATGGGGATGTGTCCTAGCACATAGAACAAAGCTCAGACACCAGAGCAAAGAATTGATCACTTGAGAAGATGTCAAAGCCAGCTCACTCAAACTGGGTGAAAGGTCAGAGCTGAGCCAGGACAAAGATGAGGTAGCATTGAGCCTGGGCCCCCGAGCTCCTGGCATGCCCTGACTCCACGCTGGAAAACTCCAGAATCTGGAGAACTAGAAGTGCAGGTTAAGTGTTAGAGGGTCCCAAAGGCAAGCTGCCAGGTGAATCACCACAGGTCAGCAACTCCATAAAGCTCCAGACAACTGGCTATTATCCAATCCATGCACAGAGAAATGAATGCTGCCTAGAGATACTAAAAATGCCAACACTGTGTAATCAATATGATTTCTAATTGAAGGAAAATTATAGTTTAACTCAAAGAGCAGCAGTTCCTTGTGAAGATTGCCATTTAAAGACAATTTACCAAGGACAAATCAAGGCATTTGTGGTTGAAACTATTTTTTTCACTATGAATGAGTGTTCTTCTGCTGAGGACAAGGTCAGATTTTTAAAATTAATCAAATGATCATATCATTGAAGGCCTAAATGAAGTTTCTACTCTGACAATTAATCTTGGCGATCACTTCAATACTAAAAATAATATTTTTTTTAACTAAAATCCCTTAATGGTACTTCGGTATTGAAAAAATTAATTACTAAATTTTTATCATTGCCACAAATATATGAAAATTGAAGGCTACAGAAACCTCTAAACTGTTCTGGGGGTGTAGAAATCAAATTCTACCTGGCATAACTGAAGATCACTTTAAAGGATTTTTTACTAATTTCAGACAATAACGCTCAATAGTTTAGTTACACATGAGAACAATTCTTAACACATATTTTCTGGTTACAAGAAAGAAATCTTCAGCTTCTTGAGCAAATTTTCTTTTCCTTTCTCTCAATTTTAATTCCTCAGAGAAACATACTATGTATTTAACAAGATTCATTATACTCAGTTGACACATAGTGGTTATAGGTAGCAAGAAATGCCCTTCTAAACAATGCTTTAATCTCAAAATGGTTTAAAACTTTCAAACCTAGCTGAGCTTTCACAGCCTTAAAAATCCAGAATCTGGTTATAAGTGTTCTCTTGGTCAGAAACTTATTAAACATGTGTTGATTGCTCTTAAATGGGGAAAAAAATCAAAAGCTCTTTACTGCTGTTTTCATATTGTTTCTGTTTCTGGATTAGTCAAAATAATGAAATGGCACTGGTGAAGATCTGAAGAAAGGATGAAAGCACACAGGGACAGATGGCTCACTGCTTTCCAATAACTCATTCATTCAGCATTTATTTTGCACTTACTATAATCAGACAATTCCAAACAGGGAAAGTTGTTTTCTTCACACTGTTTTTTTGTTTTTTGTTTTTTGTTTTTTTTTTGGTCTAGAAGAATAACTGGCTACATAATTATAATTTCAGATATTCTCAACTTTAGGAGCATCTTTAGTCCATTCAGGATGCTATAACAAAATACCATAGATTGGGGGGGTGTTATCAACAACAGAGATTTATATCTCATAGTTCTAAAGCCTGGGAAGTCCAAGATCAGGGTGCCTGCAGATTTGATGTCTGGTCACAGCCAGTTCCTCACAGATGGCCCTTCCTTCTGTGTCTCACATGGTGGAAGAGGTGAGGGATCTCTTTAGGATCTCTTCTATTGGGCACTAATCCCATTCATGAGGAATCCATCCTCATGACCTAATCACCTCCGAAAGCCTCCACCTCCAGATACCCTCACACTGGGAATTAGGTTTCAATTTATTTTCAATCTGGAGGGACACAAGCATTGGGATCATTGCAAGAGGGCTGGTTAATGACAGGCTCCTTTGATTCTTCAAACAAGGTCTCATTAACATATTGCATGTCCTCAGCTTCTCCAAGGAAATGTTGATCTGATGAGTAAGACAGGATCGTGTAGGAACAGCATTGCCCCTAGGGACACAGCTCAAAACATCATTCCTTTCTTAATATTATGAAAACATAACATTATGAAACTCCACAGCATCCTTTGGTAACAATTCTGTTTAAACACCAGAAAATACCATACTTAAGAAACGTAGTATTGGACTTCTCTAGGTTTCAAAAAGGAAAGAGAGATGAAAATATTATAAACCAATAAATAATGGAGCAGATTTTTAGGCTGTGTTTTGAAACAACCAAAATAAAAGTAATTCTGATGTTGACATCCCTGCAAGTGACAAATACTGTTTTTCCCATGCCTGGGACAAATATGCAGTTAGACTTCGGCATTGTCAGTAATCGCACCACTGTAAATTACAGCTTACTGCAGACATTCTGGTGGAAGGAAATGTTCTGTTAATTTGCTGGGAGATTTGAGGCGAGTTTGTTTCCGCTAATGACTTCCAGGTGGGAACTGCAATATTGACGGTTGCACCTTACTTCCTACTCCCAACCCTCTCTTACTCCCAGATATGTGAAATATCCTCCTTCTGTTCCTTAAGGTATCTTGGTATCCTCATCTTCTCTGCAAAGGCTTTTTCGAAAAGATGTGGTGAGGTACCTTTTCTTCCAGTCACTCCGTTTTGTAACAACTCCTGGAGGAAAGTTCGTCTGTAACACCATTGTTACTGCTATTTTATCACGCACTGGAGGATGCACCCATTCCTTCCATGTCCTTCAGAATGCACTGCTGTCTGTTTTAGAATTTAATTACAGAGGTCAAGGCCTAAATGTGCTTAGTAATGGCTGATCATCATTGCCAGGCAGGGGCCATCTATACAAGTTAACAAGGATGACAGGATGTGCTTAGATCCAGAATAAAAACATCAGACATTCAAAGCCAAGGCAGAAAAAAAATCCTACAAGGAATTTGACTTCTATGATTAGCTGTGCTTCCACTTTACTCCAGTGAATACAGCCCAAGCAACCTCACTCCTTCAGAAAGTCTCTGCTACCGTGTCCTTCATGTTAGACTACATCATAATAGGAAGCTTTACTCTACAGACCTTTGAAGGCGTAAGAGACGACAGCTCTGTGGTGATCTGAGCTTGGAGTCAGAGAGGTCTCCCTTAGCAAAGATTCCGTTTGTTAACACATCACAGCAGAATCAAATTATTCCACATTTTATGGTTCTAAGAAGTATTTTGTTTTCTGATTTCACAGCTTAGAGAATGACTATGGTGGGCCAGGTGACAGCAATTTTATATATTATTCTAATACTCAGCAGCAAGTGGGGGTGTGGTAGAGTTCTAAAATTCTGCTCCCTGCATCCCCAAAGGAATTGCAAAGGTCATCCAGATCCTGTGTGTTCGTGGAGGGTCAAGTTACTCCCAAGCAGTGGATACTCTTTTCTTGCAGGATTCCTTAAATTCTCTCAGTGGTCCTTGAATAACTGGGTGTCAGAGACACAGCACGCCCCGGGACAGAGATGCAGTCACCTCACTGCCTGTATTTCTGCCTCCAGTTAGGCACATGTTTATGCCTCCAGTTAGGAAATGAACACCCATCCCATTGGCAGTACAAAGAAAGGAAAGAAAGAAAGTGCAGAGATGGCTAGAGGGGTGCAAGCAGAGATGGCGGTGGCCCTTACACGTTTAACACTGACAGGTAGGGGTTTGGTTTGTTCACTCACTTGGTTTCAGTTAGTGGGAAATTAGCCTTTGAATGCCATACAACATACGGCATCTTCCTTTTGTCCTTCTCTTCCACATTCCAGAATTTTTCTTTTTCATTATAGACATTTGCTCATGGAGCACTTGCGAAAATGGAAAGTAACTCCATTTGGTGGAAGCACTTCAGCCAGGTCTGGATAACTAGATGTAGAGCAAATAACCAATGTAATTACTTGTGCAGCTCAAACCAGAAGAACAATTTCTCCCTTTAAATAGGAACAGCCCTCGTAATTGAAGTCCTAGCTGTTTGCTCCAAGGAAAACCATTTTACATTTAATTTTAAACTTTCAAAATTAAAACATATTTACAGGGTTTTTGGAGGGTGAGAATAAGAGGTGGCATCTGTAAGATAGAGGGCATCTAATAGACCTCCTACCATAGGCAGATTCCTAAAACAGTCCCTATCATTCCCAACCCCTAGTGTTCATGTTCTGTGTAGTCCTCTCTGGTGAGTATTGACCAGACCTATGAATATGACAGTGTGTCACTCCTGTGATTAGATCATGTGACATGGAAACAGTGAAGGAATTCTGCAGATAAAAGTCAGATTACAAATAAGTTAATTTTAAGTTAATCAAAAACTGGATCATCTTGGATGAGCCTGACTTAATCAAGTGAAAAACCCTAAAGGGAGGACTGGGCCTCTCTGAGAAGAGAGGCTCTCCTTGCTGGTTGCACAGAGTAAGTGGCCACATTGAAGGATATGGGCGGAAAGCTGCAGGTAGTCTTAGGATGTGAAAGTAAACTCTGCCAACAGCCAGGACAAAACTAGGGCCCTCTGTCAACACCATGAGGAAATAAACTTTGTTAATGAACTGAATAAGCTTGGAAGCTGACTCCTCTCTAGTCAAGCCTTCAGATGAGACTGCAGCCCTAGCTGGCATCCTGATTGCAGCCTAGTGAAACCCTGAACAGAGGACCCAGCTAAGCAGTGCCTGGGGTCCAGGACCATGGAAATTGTGAGCTAATAAATGTATGATGCTTGAAATTGCTAAGAATATGATAATATGTTGTACAACAATGCAAGAATAACACATCCTCTGAATACCCTATTTAACACCTTGTTGAACTGTGTGTGAAGCCCAGGGTCCCTTCTGAGGTTAGCTGTCCTGCTCTTGTTGAAAAAAGGGGCCCCAGTTCTGGCAGAGGTGACCTAGTTCGTATTCCCAAAGCTGATGGTGTCAGAGGTTGGCCCCTGACCCAAGGATGGCCACTCTGCCAGCTGACCAGCAGCCTCAGCAGTGGCCTAGCCTGTGGCATGTGGCACATTCAGGATAATGGTGATCTGGTAGTCAGGTCAGACTCTCCCTCTCAGGAATGTGAGTTAAGGAATGCACAGATGGGTGACCACTGATGGGGCAGCAGAAACATGTATCCTTAAAATATACCCCATTGCTTAAAATAACCCAAGGATTTCCTCACTGCCAAAATAATCTAATTGAAATTAGGTAGAATTTAAATAGAATTATCAGGTAGGGACAATAATAAAGCCCATGCTTACCCAGCATGTGGGTGCCACTGTAACTGGACTGCTCCAGCAACACAACAGAATTAATCCCACAAACAGACTCAGAGGAGCAGGAGCAGCAGTGATCACAGTTGATTCATTGGACTGACAGTACTTAAATTCTTGCTATTTGGTCAGATGCATAGTTACTTAGAAACCAGAAAACTGGGGCAGTTATAGGCTGCTGAAGTCTCTTTGGAGCCTGGTTACTCCAAAGAACTGAGTTCAGGGTGCAGGTTACAGAAAATGAAGGCAGAGGACAAGATGAGTGCTTTAAATGATGGAGTCATTTCAGATGTTCTTCTCATTGCAGCTAAAAGACACAACTGTGGGAAACAGTGATGTTGACTCTATCCCAATATGCCTGAGGTTCTATGAGGGCAGGTTGTGTTCCTGACATAGCCTCATCTGAACATTTGGAGGTCTTCATTCTGGTGGAAATGTATGTGTATTTTCTGTTGATATGCATTTTCTGAAGTCAGTGCCTTGACTTGGCCTTCGTTGAAGATTGACTTGTTCATCTTTGTTCACAACCAGGGTGAGTCCCACGCAGGTCCTGAGAAGCCACCAAGGCTCATCTCCATTGTGTCTTCCCAAACTGGGGCATCCCAGGACACTCCTAGGAGGTGCAGGCCTGGGCTGCTGCCAGGTGACCCTAAAAGACATCCTGCATCTCACAGGTTACTAGGGTTATGTGGATTTTGACTTTGAACCCAGCCTTAGCACCCTATTAGAACTCTAAAACTAAGCATGAGGATACTGGAAATGGACACACAGGGACACATGTCAAGAATCACCATCCAACAGATGAAATGGATTGGCTTTCGAAGACTTAATTTTTACATATTTATCAGTATAATTTTAGTTCTATCTCTGATATCCATAAACACCTTGGCAGAACTTATAATAAATTGGAATTTACATGATAGTAAATCAGATAAATTGAAACCTTCAGCCTGCCTCATTCAAAACTAACAAAATTGATGTCTCATGGTAACAGAACTTGGATTTACTCCTCAAAAAAAATTTAGTTGGTAAATGCTCCTTATGGAGAAAATAATTTTTAAAAAATTACCAAGAATCTCATTATCCAAGTTAAATCGCCAGCAGAATCTGCTCTTAAATATTTGTTTAAAAATATTCTCATCAGAATATATTGAACAAAGGAAACACTTTCAGTTATGTTCAATTTGCACACTTGGGTCTTACAAAAGTGAGCTCCTGAGTGGGGAAAAAAAATGGATAAGCTCTCTCTCTCTCTTTTTTTTTTTTTCTTTTCTTTCTTTTTTTTTTTTTTTTTTTGTTGAGATGGAGCCTAGCTTTGTAACCCAGGCTGGAGTGCAATGGTGCAGTCTTGGGTCACTGCAACTCCATCTCCCAGGTTTAAGTGATTCTCCTGCCTCAGCTTCCTGAGTAGCTGGGATTACAGGCACATGCCCCGACACCCGGCTAGTTTTTTTTATTTTTAGTAGAGACAGGGTTTCACCCTGTTTGCCAGGCTGGTCTTCAACTCCTGACCTCATGATCCACCTGCCTCGGCCTCCTAAGTGCTGGGATTACAGGCATGAGCCACCATGCCCAGCCAGATAAGCTCTCTTTTAAGACATTCCAGCATTCTGTATAGATAATAGTTAAAAAGTGTTGGTAATGATTGTAAAATATGCTTTACCACAACAAATGATATGGATGAAGATGGATGAGCCATTTAATTGAAAGCCCTTAATACCTATAAAGACCTATGTTCTTATCATCAACTAGAAAAGTCCTTTGTAAAAACACTTGCAGATTCATCATCAAATTAGCAGTCAAGTGGGTCTTCTCATAACTGAATTTTCCAGGATAAATGTCTGTTAAAAATTCCTAAGCCTGTGTCTACATTATATACTCCAGTAACTCGTGTTCTACATTAGACATGTCTCATGAAGCTTTCATGTAGAAAATGGTTTGAATGTCCCTCTGTAGAAGTAGAGATTAGACTTAGCAAAAAATAAGAAAACCTGGGGCACTGAATCAAGATTATGAAAAATCCTTGTAGTTATAATACCATCATCTCAAAAAGAAACAATACTACCCTAACTGGGGTTTTGTATAAGCAAGAGGACAGCAGGTTTTGGAACAGGAATCCACTGTGCTTCATCTCCTAGCTACTGCCATTAAACCTGAAGGAGTTATATCAAAAATTTGTATCAGGAAGGATCTGTATGAAAAAAAGGTAAAGATAAGCAATTTTATTTACTTATGTATTTTTTGTCCACAGACCACAATCTTTACTACTGAGGGTAACTTCCAATGAATACTAATCATGTGAAACCTGAGAGGAAAGTCACCTGCCTCAGGTGGGTCCAAAGCAAAGCAAGATGGAGAGGAAGCAAGAGACCAAGAAGAAAACAGGAAATTTATCTGCTGCGTGAAGATGAAGTTGGTTGCATCCTATTTAGAACATACTGGGAAATTTACTAATTCATAGGTTATAACTTCGTATTATTTTGCGGTTGGGAGACCAGGCGTCAGCTACTAAAAATATTCAGAAAACATGTTTAAAAGCCAAACACATTAAAATACAAGAACTAATGCTCCCACATTTAATCAAACAAAACAATTAGTTGTTTTTATAGCATTTTAAGTGGTTTGGCATATACTAAATTATATTCAACAGTATATTTTCATTTTAATTGGGCCTAACACAAACTCATGCTAAAGAACTAATTGTGTTCATGGAGTTCAGGGAGTAGGAGAAGGCCAGGCTACTCTTTAAATTTGACTGTAAGAGCAGATGCTGTGTGGCAAAGTCTACCCAGGTATATTAGTAACCTATGGGTGCTGCAATAAAGTACCACATTCTGGTGGGCTTAAAGCAGCGGAAATGTATTTGCTCACAGTTCTGGATGCTGGAAGTCTGAAATCAAGGTATCAGGAGAGCCATACTTTCTTAAGAATCTGGGTGGAATTCTTGTCTCATCCTAGTTTCTGAGGGCAGCTGTCCATTCCAGGTGTTCCTGGGCTTGCATTTGTGCACTCCAATCTCTGCCCATGTTATCACATGGCATTCTCCTGGTTTGCCTCTTTTCTCATCTTACAAGCACACCAGTCATATTGGATTAAGGGTCCACTGTATGCCAGTATGACTTCATCTGGACTTGACTAATTACATGCTCATGCTCAAAGGCCCTATTTCCAAAGAAGGTCAAATAGGGTACTGAAGGGTTAGGAATTTCAACATACCTTCTTCGGGAACACAGTTTAACCCACACCACCAGGTAATTGAGTTTCTATTACTTGCTGCAATTATTCCCTCAATAAATGAAAAATTCATTAAATGTTATCAAACAAGCACTCAAATTATATAATGTACCCCCTTCAGTTGATGGGAGCCCCTTACATAAAGAAGCACAAGTAATGCAAGTCCAGACTTGGTTTGGATTTATAATTTCTGGTGAGAAGGACAGAATTTGGAGTGAATGTAAAAAAAAAAAAAAATTCCAACATGATAGTTTTTCACAAGTTAATACTTGTTCCTGACACTTAAATAGTTGCAAATTGCTTAGAAACATTGAGTGAGATAATTCTCAGGAGTGATGGCAGCCATAAATGTATTAACTTAATTTTTGGTACCCAGAAGGGTATCCTTGGGGTCTCTAAAGTCTTATGTATGTTGGACAAAGGGAATGTCAAGGTCTGTTCCTCACTCAGCCTTGCCTTAATTTTTTTAGATATGGACCTGAAAGCCTCGAAAATTACGTGCTAGAAAAAAAAATTGCAGGGAGAAAAGAAAGTTAGAAACGGAATTTCAGCATTTGTTGAGCTAGTTGGCCACTATCACTCTTGCAGAAGAAACTTCTAGAGTACATAGAACACTGTTTCTTTGTCTTTTCTACAAGTACATTTGGAAAGTCATACTGATCTCCTGACTTTAAAAATGATTCGTAGCAAGCAACCATAAAAAGGCACTCTTCTGTACTTAAAATGAGTTTGGAAGGGAAGAGTGAGAACAGGGGAGGTCCCTGGTTACATTTCCTCCCTGGTGCTCAGGGCAAAGCTAAGTGAAGGTGACAGGCGTGAGTCTCGGGCCCCCAGGTACATCGGAGCATCTCCTCCTTTATCCCTGAGGTTATTCTGACCCCTGCCCCCACCCCTTGTGCACCTCAGAACCTCCCCCATCTGGGGACCCCTCTTTCTTACTCCCTCATTCTTCCTCCTCAGTGAGATGCCCATTGGCAGTAGTAAATATTTAAAAGCCAGATTCGTAGGTTCACAGGATCCAACCTGTACTGAAAAGAGTCAAAATTGCATGTGCCAAAACCCCAAAGTCCTTACAGGTGGAATTCCATCTTTACCTGGTATTAATACCCTTCAAAAGCACTAAACAGCATGGATTTCAGGTGTTGCCCTTAGAAACTATTCTGTTATTGCCTTTCTCACTTCTCCAGTGGCGGGTTTTTCTCAATTGGCAGCCCCCCTGGCACCCCACCAAACAAACACACACAGTCACGCCTCCTTCCCCAGCTCACACCCTCTCTTGGTTCCCTTTGGTGCTTTATTCTGGGGCCTAACTCAGCCCCTCAGCCAAGTCCTGTCCTTCCCCTTGGCCTCTCAGCCCAGGTTCTAGGTCTGCCTCTCGGAAGACTGGGGATGGGATTGACAGAAACACGCTCCTCTAAGGTCCAGAAGGGATGCAACAGTGAGCATGTGGAGATGGAGAGGGGGGACTAGAAACATTTACAGATGCATTTCCCCGTAACGGGTGCAAAACTGTCTGCTGACACCCACAAGCAAAGTGCCCTTGCCAACCCTGCATGGTCCTCGATTCAATCTGCTGTCTCCCCCAACCCCCTGCCCCAGCTCACTCCCAGCCTCAGAGTCCCTCATCTATTAAGAAGTTGTCTAGATGGGTATCCATTTCCTGACCTCTGTCTCCTCCTCAACTCGCCCCTATCTCTCTCCACCCCAACTTTCCATGAAAAACAGGCCAACTCCCAACTTTAATGGACCTGTTTCTCTCCGCACATTGCTCGTTTCTTCTTACCACTGAAAGCCCTGCCTCTCCCATCTCATCTTCCTGTTTCATTTTTTCCTATTTAACATTTAATGTAACTGCTTGTTTTATTGCTTCTGCCTCCCCCCAAAAAAATATATGCTTCCTGAGGACAGGGTGTCTGTCTGTCTTGTCCATTGCTGAACCCTCTCCAGTGAATTTTGGCACAAAAACTCCAGTGTCTTCTTTTCAGCAAAGGCCAACAGAAGTATCAACTGTCCAAACCAAAAACATCAGAAGTCATTCTTAATTGCACCCATTCTCTCACGCCTCCAAAACACCTGCTGCATCTGTCAGCTTCTCTTCAAGAAATTAACCAAGAGCAGCATTTCTCAAACTGATAGGTGTTCCATTATCACTCCTACAAGAAGACTTCTCACATTTTTCCTGATTGTCCCCTCACCCATAAAATTTTACTACAGATATTCTGTACTGTATATTTTCTTGTATAGCCCACGTCTATTTGAACAAAAATTAGATTTTTTGTCCCCCTAAGAACTAATGTTTGCTTCACTGAGGGTGACATCTGCCTATCTTCTGGCTGAGCCTGCCATGCTCACCTCCTCCTAGACCACCTTGATGACTTCAATAGCTTTGACCCCAGCCTACTCTTCCTTACTCAGTTACAATGCAATGACATCTAGAATGCCTGCTTATTTTTATACAATGGCAGATCCTGTAGCAATACAGTACTGTTAGTTTAGAAAGAAATTGTACCCCAAATTTGACCCTCCTTCTACCCTTTTTGTTATCCTCTGATTCATTCTCCAGGATGTATAGATAGTAATCTTTGAAAACATGTATCATATCATGTAACTTCTTTTCTTTACAGAACTTTCAGTAATTATTATTATGCTTAGATTAAAATCTGAATTTTTAAACATAGCTAGAAGGCACATATTAGCTATCCCCGCCTGCATCTGGAACCCAGAAACTCTACAGGGTTGAATGAACTCCAGACATTGTTGGATCCCTTACTGTGGTTGCCTAGAAAACAGAGGAAAGGATTCAAGGATTCGGTGCTAATGCATTATTGGGGATGCAATCCCAGGGCTGTGTGGTGAGGGAAAGGAATATGGAGCAGGAAAGAGCAGGAAGTGATGCTACATGATTTGTTACCATGGGGCTCTTCCTTTATGATGAAACAGAAAGAGACATCTGCTTGGCTACATGAGGAGCCTGCCCTTGGAGAGCCGCCTGGAGGTGAAAATGGAAGGGGAATTCACCACTTGCGTTCTGCCCATACCCCACATCTCTCTGGGTGAGGCTTGCTTCACAGAAAGTTCATCCTCCTGCACTTCAGGGCTGCAGCTACCAGCTCTTCCAGCACCTGCTTGAGAAGCCATATCCCATACCCAGAAGTGTGGGATCTCATCCAAGCCCAGGTGTAGCAAGAGCGCCACAGACACCTGACCACCAGCTGCTCAGCATCAACTGGAGGAACCTCCTGGTCCTGCCCAGGAATCTGTCAGTCATGGTGATAGCTGAGGCAGAGCAAATGGCCGAGGGTCCAGGGTCAACTAAGGCTGAGAGAACCCGCGGTTGAACTTACGACCTGACCAATCAGTGGTCCTTCTCTGTCGCCTGAGCTCATTATGCTCCATTGCACCCCAGAGCCTTGGCTCACGTGACACCTTATTGCTTCCTCCTCAGATAGTAAAATGGGTCCCCAACACCTCACTCGCCCTCTTTCCACAACGTCTTTCCTGAGGTTTTTGTTCCGATTTTCTTCTTTGGCTAGCAGCCAGGGTTTTCTGTTGTTGAAGTAGGAATCACAGACACATTATCCCTAAATATTCCATCTACCTTTATTTTTGACCTAAGGATTAGTCTAGAATAACATTCTTGAGTCACATCTATTTTCCTCTAATGTGTGTATATATTGTTCTACTTGAAATCTGGTATTGAGTGTTCCCCTATTTTGGTTTTACTTTCTCAAACCTTCTCACATCATTTGGCTGAATTTAGCCCCTAATCAGTCTTATTTCGTGTTTGTAAAAGAGATTTTTGGTTTTCTGTTCCTTGAGATTTTCATTTTTGAGAGTGTCTGTCTTTTTTTATTCTTGGATGAGTATAATATGCTCAATTCATATTTTCTTTTTCTCAGAATTTTGTATAACCAAGTTTCATAGATTTATACAGCTGCAGAGTATCCTGAGACCATGGGACTTTTTTCATTTTTCATTTTTTTCCCCTCCTC
Source organism: Pongo pygmaeus (assembly GCF_028885625.2). Lineage (NCBI taxonomy): Eukaryota > Metazoa > Chordata > Mammalia > Primates > Hominidae > Pongo > Pongo pygmaeus. The sequence goes on from NC_072377.2 coordinate 9,266,381, forward strand.
AATACCTAAATAATTATTTCTGTATTCTTGGAATTTAAAAACTTACCTGGCTAGTGTTCCTTTATTCTGAATTAATATTGTGCAAACACAGTATGTTTTGAAATTTGCAGACTCAATTCTTCCTTTATGGCAGGGTAATTTTCTCCAATAGCATCTTTGGGCACAAGTTTTTAGCTCCACAGACAGGGTTCTTTGGTTCAAAGACACAAATCACTCTGTGTGGTCCATTGTCTTTGTGGGTCCTTCGTATTTAAAACCTTATCTTTTATTTCTACATTTTCCACCTTAATCACTGCAAACATTTACTCTGTGTCTAAGCTTTAGCTGTGTTTTCGTTTCCATGAAGTTTCTAATTATTACTCTTGTAGTAGAATAGCGCGTCATTTTGATCTTCTACTTATTCCCTTATCTCTGTGAACTTCCTTTTCATCTCATTTTGTTTCTTCATCATTTCAACTCTGGGTACTGACTTTATTTACATTGCTCTCCCTTTTTTCCAAGCAAAGTAACTTTGTGGCACATATCCTGCTCCTGCTGGGATGCCTTCTATTCCATCTGCTTTTCTGTAGACTGAAGTGACAGGACAGGGATGCAGAGGAGGAAGCTCAGCCCAGGCTCCCACTTTGTTGAAGGTCTTGAGCCTTCATTTTTTTTTTTCCTTTTTGAGACAGCATCTTACTCTGCTTCCCAGGCTGGAGTACAATTGTACAATTGTGCAATCCTAGCTCATTGCAGCCTCAAATTCCTAGGCTCAAGCAATCCTCCCAACTCAGCCTCCAGAGTAGCTGGGACTGCAGGTGCGCACCACCATACCTGCCTAATTTTAAAAATGTTTGTAGATGTGCAGTTCCACTATGTTGTCCATGCTGGTCTCAAACTTCTAGCCTCAAGTGATCCTCCTGCTTTATCCTCACAAAGTGCTGGATTACAGGTGTGAGCCACTGTGCCCAGCTCTATTTTTTGAGATTTCTATAAATATTTCATTCCAGAATACAATTAACCTTGGGGCTGGGGGAAGAGAAGGAAACAGAGGTGATAAACATGGCACAATCTCACATGAGTTCAGCAGCTAGAAGCATATAAACCTCTGTATGAATGTTTCCTGCTTTATATTCATCTATTAGCTGCCCTGATTTTTCTATGTAAAGTTTTGCAAGTTTGAAATGAAAAACAATGATTCAAAATGTGTGTGTGTGTCTTCTTCCTTTACATTTCTTTAGTGCCTGATATGTGTTTTTATATAAATGTTTATGAATTATCCTCTAACTAAAACAATTTATAAAATATAACACAAAAAGAGATCAGATTCTTTTTAAAAAATATATTTATTGAGGTATAATTTGCATGCCATAAAATTCACCCACTGATTTTTAGTATATTCTGAGTTGTGCAATTATTGCCACAATCTAAGCTTAGAACATTTTACGATTATATACAATTTAAGGTTCAAATACTTTTCAAAACAATAGAATTGAGTTAAAGTGAAAATAAAAATGATATATCTCGTCCTACAAGGGAGAGTAGAAACCCTAAGACTGAATGGCATTGTGGGGGAGGGAGCATAGGATTAGAACAACCATGGCCATGCTGTGGATAAAGCCCAGAGCAGCAGCCACATGTCTGGACCAGGATTGCATGTGGGACTGCGAGGGACTATCACAGCGGTGGGGAAGAGCCAGAGGAGAGGTGTTTCCAAGTCAAGTAAGGGGGAAACTCCCAGAATACCTGATTGCTCAGCATGACCTTAATTCTGTCTTTGTAGAGAACTCAACGGCGATATGAGACTCCGTCACTAACAGAACTCCAGTCACAAATGTTCCACCATTTCCACTTGACTCTGGCTCTGAGAAAATCTTCAAAAACCAGCTTACAAAATATTAGCACAGTCATGACTCAGATAACACGCCTGGCCCTGGGTGGATGGACACCAGGAGAGACGCAGGACAGTAGCATGAAAATGGACCCAGAATGTATCTGGGGAAGACTGCTGACTCAGCGGAGTGGCAGCAGCGGGAAATGCCACCAAAGAGGCGAGACGCAGATGAACTAGACCAGCAAGAGGAGTCTAGCTCACATGGATCTGTAGACAATACGTACAAATAAACTGACTTTTCAAACAGCCATTGGCTGGTTTCCTCCCATTTGCTTGTGTTCACGTAAAATCAAAGTAAGAGAAAATACACCTACCACCAAATCTGGATTCCCAAGCCTAGACGGATATCAAACTGACTCTGCGAGTAAGGTAGGAAGGACTCTAGCTTCACATTCATTAGTTATGAATGTCTTACCCATGCTCTATCAGTTGCTAACTCGTTTAACTCCTGGATATGGTATAGCAAGTGCACCCAGACTGAAAGGACTCTAGCATGTGTGCTCAATATCAGATTCTTTTTTAGATTTACCTTTTTAATTGTTTTAATTGAAACATATTAGATATATATATTTTCAAGGTAGATGTGATAATTAGATATATTCATATAATCAAATCACGGTAATTGAGAAATCCATCACCTAAAATATTATGTTTAATTTACTCTAGAACTATCTGAATTATTCCAGATTTTTTTCAAATATTCAATCAATTAATGTTAACTATAGTCGCCATACTGATCTATTGAACACCAGGTCTCACTTCTATCTATGTCTATATCCATACCCTTTAATCAATCTCTCTTTATCCCTCCCGCCTCTATATCAGTTTTAAAATCAAATGAGATGAATCTTCCTGGTTTGCCTTGATGTGACTACTGGGGCTAGTTATAAATAAGAGACCGGAAAAATATCAGCCTTTTGAATTCAAAATGTCAAAATCTCTAATCTTTAACATTTCTACTTGTTGGGGGTTGTTTGGCTCTTAGAGGGTTGAATTAAAATGTATATTATTATACCTTCCAGTATTCAATTCCTTGAACATAAAGACTGTATGTTAAAAAAAAAAAAACAATATCCCTTAAAACTAAATATCATTCTTAATTAAAATCTGAAAAAAAGACTATATCTCCTTCAAAATATATTAAACAGTGCTATAAGAGTAAATGAAAAGATCCACAAGTTAGTTGAGACATGAAATATGTAATTATAGAGGTTGTTCAGTTAAAATTGTCAAGCCAGTCTAAACAAGCTGAAATGCTTTCTGGGAATCCACTTTTCAGTAGAACTGCTTTTGTACCTGCCCTGGGTCACTGCATATGGTTTGGAGCAGGGTTTGTGTTGGGCCCCGGGTATCTATGGCTGTTTTCTGCTGGAAAGTACCTTCAACCACTACAAAGTTCTCCTCCTCTTGAGTTTAACAAACAATCCAACTAGTGAGAGACGGAAACTATCAAAGAGTTCTACATATGGCATCTTTACCCATAATCCCAACTTGTGATTCAAATTAGCAGTATCTTGATGTACAACACAATTCAATTTGTACACAGGCAGTAGATCAAAAGAAAAGCCAAAAATCAGGTTTGTGGAACAATAAAGCGAATCTCTGCAAAATGCATTTGCCAAATGGCACATAGTATATCAATATCGGAATCAGATCTGCACATCAGACAGGATCAGATGGTCTGGAATCCCTGCGGCAGCTGAGTCCTGAGCTAATCTCAACATAGTGTGGGGGTGAGGGTGTTGGGAGCAGCAGTCCAATCATGCTATCATTCAAAACAGACATCTGCAAGCAAGTTTCTAGAAACTTTTCAATAGTGGTTTTAAACAGTGGTAGAAGAAGTTGCTTGTAGCTATGGACTGAATGTTTGTGTCCCCCCAAGATTCATATGTTGAAGCCCTAATCCCCCATGAAATGTAATTAGGAGACGGGGCTTTGGGGAGGTGATTAGGTCATGAGGATTGGAGCCCTTAGGAATGGTATGAGTGTCCTTATAAGAAGAGACATAGGAGAGAAGATCTCTCTTCATTCTGTGAGGACACAACTAGCAGGCAGCCATCTGCAAACCTGTAACAGGGCCGTCACCAGGAAATGAGTCATCAGCCACCATGATCTTAGACTTCTAACCTTCAGAACCATGAGAAATAAATTTCCATTGTTTAAGCCACCCGGTCTATGGTAATTTGTTATAGCAACTGACTAAGACACTCATCAAAGTAAAAATAGAGGAGTTTCATCAGAAATCCTCAGAAGTTCACTACAGATCATTATAAACACAAGAGAAGCAAACGTGACCTACTTGGCCTTACGTGGGGAGTACGTCCAAAGGCTCAGGTTGAGACCTCAGGCTGCTCTTCACTGACCCACTCAGGTCTACTCAAGAATAGCCTCAACCCCCGTCAAAATCCCTCCCACTCCCAAGGTACTAATGAGGTCCTCTACTGCCTCCTAGAATTGGAAGAAGACGGCCCTATTCTCTGTGTTATTAGCCTGGACATTTATGGTGAAAAACTAGGAACTCTTATGGAAAGATCCCGTTCATTTATCCCACAAACCTTTTCCATGCCAGGCACCCTGGGGAAAATTAAGGAAATACATGACAGAATAAAGAGAAACAATCCTGTCTGCAGTCTCATAAACAAGAAGACAGTGCAATGGTAATTCCTTCCTTTCTCTTAACACAAACAAAAATCAACAAAATCCTTTCCTTGACCTCCCATCCCCTCCAGATAACTCATCAATCCTCCATTTCCCTTCCCCGAAAAACTTCTAGAGGAGATGCTCTAAGCAGCTGGTTCCATCTGACTTTGGCCAGTGCTCTTCCTCCTCTCCAGTTCCTCCTCTTCCCACAGACTGGCCCTGAGGGGCAGCTGTGGCCTCCATCTGCCCACTCAGTGGTCACATCTGTCCTTACCTTACCTGACCACTCAGTGGCACTGCCCGCCACTGGCCAGTCCCACATCTGGCTCATTGGTTGTTTCCCTTATGGCTGCCTGCTCAGTCCCCACTCAGCTTCATCATCACCTCCCGGTGGAGATCAATGCTGACTAGCAAATGCAGGAGCTTGCTGGGCTCTCTCTGCACGTCTGCTGTGTCTGCTCGTCATCACCTTCCTGGCGTCTTACCGACTGGTCTGTTTATTATCTGCTGTCCCCACTAGAATGTAAGGTCCAGCAGGGCAGGTGATGCCTATGGGTTCACCAGTTTCCTTCCCAGTGCTTCAAATGAACTCCACAAATAGTAAAGGTTCAGTAGATAGTAGCAACTTCACGAAAAAGAAAAAAAAAACTAACTGGTAAATATGTGGTAAATATGTAACTAGGAATTGAGAAGTTCTTTGAAGAAAAAAAAATATATTATTATCAGCAACAAAAACAGTAATCGTGCTCCATGAAAAATGACAATTATACAGAACACTGGACAAAGAATGGGGAGGGGCAGACTCCACCGTGAGATGGCTCTGTATGGGAATCTGAAGGCAGGAAAGAGAAGGACAAGTCCACAGAGCTCAGCCAGGTCCCTATGGCTGGCCTCACACACCCAAAGCCGTCTGTGTAATAAACTGAGATGGAACATGCTTTCTACACTCTAGTTGCTTTGGAAACTGAAGAGATCTAATTGTTATTTGTAATTTGAAAGTATCGCTGCCTACATTTGCTGTAAATGTTCCATTATTTATGCCCCAAAACATATTCTTTGAACACTACCATGTACCACCCCATCCACGCAAATATTTTGCTGAAGGCACTGTTTTTGAACAAATGAGAAATCACCATGGCAATCCCAAGATAATATTTCACCCAGCAACGTCTTCCAACAAAGCATACCTTTGTCTTAAATTATCCAAATTCAAATGGTCTTGCCAAGAAAATACTTATTTTATGAATAGTTGAGGAATAATAGCAAAGAAACAAGCCATTGTCTTTCCAATTAAAGTTATGACTAATATAGTGAAAATAGATTGAGATTTTCAAAAAGAGGCACAGAGGCTGAGGAAGATAAGTGAGCATCGTGGGTTTTGCTGGTTGCAAAAGAGACAGCAGGCGTAAAGCTTGAAATTGAAATTGCATGTTTAGAATCTAAATCTAAAACACAAAATCAGAAGATGGTAGAAAACCCCTCAGAGGGGGGCAGAGCTCCTACCTGTGGCCAAATAGATGATGTGGACGAGTGCTTCTCTGCCCTGCACCACGTCGACGGCCACATGGGAAAAGCGGCTATTGTCCTCCATGAAGGAGGGCACTGTGGTCACTGGCTGTACCACCTCATGCATCAGAATGAACTTCTGAGCATCCTGTAGATTTCTCTCGGTCAGGTTCACGTACAGGCCCTGGTCCATGGTGCCACACTGAAAGGGAAGACAGGCCAGGTTACCAGAGCCAGCAGCCTGGACACCCACAGCTGGCTGTGGCCACCCTAGCTGGAGAGTAACTTGGAAATCAAGTAAGCCACAATCCATCATTGAAGTATGCAAACATCTCTGCTTCTCCATTCTCCCTGCAGCCCCTATCCTTAGCATCCTTTTTATGTTAGATTTTAACTCATATCTTGGGAGTCTCCCAACATCATCATAAATGAACTGATCAGAAGTTAAAAAAAAATTAAAGTGGGAGTGATTGCTAACTTTAAACAGCAGATGCATAGAAATTCCTCCTTTTCTGTCGAGTCACTTGAAAGCTGTCTGGCTAAACACATACTACTATATCTGTCTGATAAATCAGGTAGCAAATTGAAAATGCAACAATCAAGGATCTCATATAGATGTATTAGTTTTTCTACTATAGCAGGGGGTCTATAAGCAAGGCATGGATTTCAAGGTGATAGCATTAGGTCATTCTCATCTGTAAAATCGAACAGCATTCACATGGGCTACAAAAATACTGTGCTGGCCTTATTGTTTTGTGCTTGTATTTCAAATTAGAAGAAATTATTAAAAAATGTTTAGAGTCCAGGAATATGGAAAAGAACATGGCAAATTTATAAGAAGAACGGGAGATGAGGAGGTAAGGGAAATGCGGAAGGAAAGGAGAGGAGTGGGGAGAAGAGAGTAAGAAGGAAGAAGGAAGGAAAGAGATTTCAGATAGAGCAAACATCATGGAGATGAATCCGGGATATACAAGGGGAAAATCAGCCCTGTACAATGCTGGGAAATAAATTCAGAGCTGTGTTGTGAGGAGGCTGGCAGGTGTTATATAAGACTGTCTCTGGCAAGGATGAGGTAAAAAGAGGGATAGAAAGGAAAGCACGGCTTTCTTAGAGCCAAGCTCAGAATCAGAAAACTACTACCAATCCTTCTCATGTCTTTCATAAACTTTAATTCCTAGTACAAATGGTGACTGATCCCCAGTAGAACTTCATGTAAGTAGGTTTGACAGAAAAGAATTTCCAGGCCCATACCACCTGAAACTACTGTTTATAACATGTCATGTCTAATATGTGGTTTTATAACAGGTGAGAGGTGCAAACGTATAAGATGCAAATTGCTTTTTTAAAAGTAGATGATATTTTTACAGCATTTGATAAAATGCTCCATATGCCATAAAATTATAGGATGATTGTAGAAAAAGAGAATCTGAGAGTTAAATGGATTTCATGCATCCAGTCCAAGGCTTAATTTAGTATCACACCCTTGCAGGGGCACCCCATGTTCCACAGGCAAGGACTGTGTGAGTTTAGGTGAAGGGCTCAGCCCTGCCATAACCCAAGTGCTACTCTGGCTCCATGGCTCTCAAGCCACATGGAATCAGGTGAGTGGCAACTCTCCTGCCACATGGTCTGAGGTGAGGTCTCGCCTCTCAGTCTCTGTCTCTTTACCTGTCCAGTGGCTAGGAAAATAGTTACTCTGCTCATTTCTCAGGGCTACTGTGAGACCAGCTGAGATAATCCGTGGAAAGCATTTGTAAATTAACTGAAAGCCCTTATAAATGCCAAAGAACAAGACAATGTGCTTGGCACTAAAGAGAAGCCATTCAATTAATGGTGAATGGTAAATGCATTGGTCTTGGAGCAGGACAGCAATTCTATGGTCTGTTGAGCTTCAGTGGCCAGAGGGAAATGAGTGAATAAACAAAGAAGGGAAGGAAACAATGAGTGAATACACAAGTAGTTGTAATTGGGGGGAGAGGGGATGTGCTAGGAAATTTTATATAATTACAGTATTAAATAGTAATATTTGGAGGTCAGAGACATGTCCTTACCTGTCAACACATGTTTTAAAAAATGAAAAAGAGCTCTACTAGGCTTGATCTAATGTCTACACAGGAAAGTTCTAGTTCTGAGCATGATGTTATGTGTGGTGGTTTACATTCCTGAAATCAGTGGTGATACCCAAGTCACAGGGGCAGTTAGCTGCCTACCTGCTGGGTGAAGTTTGCACACAGATCTTGTTTTGTAAGCATAGTGTTTAAAAAAAACTGGTATCATGAAAACCAGATGGCATAATATAAAAATAAGAATCTCTTGCTGTTCTTAAGGAACCCAGAAAAATTGGACACCTAACAGGGAGTTCTCGGTGGCAGGGGTGAGGCAGGATGACTCGCCACGCCTTGCCATCTTTATTTATATGTCGCCTGTATCAATCTTATTTATGACTGCCAGAATTGCCAAGAATTGGCTTTGTGGTATACTCTACTACTTCTTGGTTTATTTTGCTGGCTATAATATTCCACCCAGTGCTTCTATTTCAAATAGCTGGAAGAGTATTCAGAGTTATAGAATCTATGTATTGGATCATAAGCAACCCACTTAGCTCTCTAACACCTGAAAATTTTCTAGCTTTGCCTTTTATGCTGGACTCCCGCTGTGTCTGTGTGGGGCACTGTGTGATGCCCTGGGTTCACCATGCAAGAAGAAAACAACAAAAATAGTAAAAGCACAGCCATTGCTCTCATGTGCCCTACAATCCACAACAGTTTTCTGCCAACATCTCTTCAAGTAATTTGGTCAGTAATTCTACAATTTTTTTAAATGATAATAAATATTTGAACTTTTGTTTATTTACTTGTTTCTAGGACAAAACATCCATTCCTGTTCTAGCACACTAGTGCATGGTGGTCAAGCCCACAATCACCTAACCTCCTGTAGGAGTGCCCAATTTTAACGGTCCCTTCATTCACTTACTCCCTGGCATCTTGCTGCAAACATGCTTGGCGGGCCGGGGGCGGTGGCTCACATCTGTAATCCCAGCACTTTGAGAGGCCGAGACAAGTGGAACACAAGGTCAGGAGTTCAACACCAGCCTGGTCAAGATGATGAAACCCCGTCTGAACTAAAAACACAAAAAATTGCCTGGCGTGGTGGTAGGCACCTGTAATCTCAGCTACTTGGGAGACTGAGGAAGACAATTGCTTGAACCCAGGAGGTGGAGGTTCCAGTGAGCTGAGATCGTACCACTGTACTCCAGCCTGGGCAACAGAGCAAGACTCTGTCTCAAAAACAAAACAAAACAAAAGAAAACAAATCTGCTTTGCATATCAAAGGGTCCTAATGGACAGGATCAGAGCTATGCACTTGCTCCTCCAACAACTGCCTCCTCATCCACTTAACTATATTTGAGGGTCTATTTGTCCATTTCAACTCCATCCTTTCAGAGTGACAGTAATCAAAGCTGCACAGAAAATTCTGGAGTCTGTCACAGCTCAGCTGTGCCACTGGGCCTCGGTGACGTTTTACATCAGTGATTGCCGCGTGTCTGAGGGTCAGGGTCTGGATGACTTTGAGGACTGCAGCCTCTAACAGGGCAGGGCTCTGAAGCACCGCCTAGAGTGGTTTATATATTTTGTCTGAGAAAAATGATACTTTTTGTTGTTTGTTACTGTTTTGAGATTTCTATATTAAATGTTGAAATATCATGCACCATCTCTCCTAACCCATTCTTCTTCCTGAATCCAATTCTGCTTTCTGCTTCTTTGATTAATTAGCTACTTCTAGTATGTAAGTACTGCACAAATTCCTAAATGTCAGTAGGAAAAACAAGAATTTTAAAAATCTAACCACTTTCCATTGTTGGTTATTGCAAACATAAGGCCTCTTATACATGTCTGGGGAGGGATCCTTAGTTAAAATTGAATTCCCACTCTATGCCAGTCTGGATGGTTTCATGAATGTCAGTGAGGATACTTTGCCAGTGTGGTTATCGAATAGAGTAAACATAAAGAAAACACTTGTTGTGTACTTGTACTAGGAGTTATACAAAGAATCACCATAATCTATAACTTGAGCTCCACTGGAGTCTTAAATAATACTCAGAGAAGAGAAGCTCAGCAATGCAAGCTTCCTGCCTAAAACGCATGCCAATTTCTGCATGCTTCATTCATTATGCTACATGGACTGGCTTCCATCCCATAATGAGAGTAAGCCCTTCAGTGTGACACTGGCATTATAAAACCAGATGCTCCTGGCCTTAGGAAATGAGATTTGCTGTGTGCTGCAAAGGTATCCAGATGAACGGGCTACGAGTTATCCACCGCCTGGAGGTGGCTACGAAGGGACTACGAAGGGACTACGAAGGGACTACGAAGGGACTACGAAGGGACTACGAAGTTTACTAAGCCACGCTGTTCACAGTGAAGACTTTTGCAATAAAAACATCAATGTATTGAAAATACAGTAAGCATTATTAATTATTGAACCTTCAGGATTTTATTATACAAAGGACTTTCTTAAAAGGAGTATTTCCTGTATGTAAGAGGAGAAAATGAGACAAAATATGCATTTACACAACATTTGATATGTAGAAGGCACCAAATAAATGATTCTTTTTTGTATTTTTAGAGACAGGGTCTTGCTCTGTCACCCAGACTGGAGTGCAATGGATGGATTAGAGCTCACTAATTGAACTCCTGGGCTCAAGCAATCCTCCATCTCAGACTCCCAAATAGCTAGGACTATAGGTGCGTGACACCATGCCTGGTTAATTTTTTTTATTATTATTTTTGTAGAGACAGGGTCTCACTCTGTCACCCAGGCTTGTCTCGAAATCCCGGCCTCCGGAGATCCTCCTGCCTTGGCCTCACAAAGCACTGTGATTATAGGCATGAGCCTCTGGGTCCAGCCCTTAAGAGTTATATTTATCAAATATTTTATACAGTAAACAATGCACATTATTCAATGTTATCAAAATTTACTCCTAAACTATTTGCATGCATTTTTATCCCTCTCCCCCTTTGTTGATGGAAATATGCAATAAAGATGCATAATAGATAGATGTGTGATAAAAATGCACATAATTTGCTCAAGGAAAGCAGCACGCAGAAAGACGACATGTAAGCCAGCCATCTTATTTTTATTCCCATGCTCCTTCAAAAGCTTAAAGACAACAACAAACACAAAACTCTTTCAAAACAATCATAATTGAATGGTCCTTGCAAAAATCAAAGTAAAGTGTAAAATCATTGAACCTTTCCATACTCCCAGTTTTGGGAGTCCCAGATACAGGACCCACTTCTACCACCGATTAGTAATAGTAACTAATGGCCATTTAGTTGGAATAGGCTAGGATTCTGCATCTGAGGACCGAGGTTGGGATCCTCACTTGGCTACTTAGCTGTGTGGCCCTGGCCAGGTGATCTGCCCCAGGCCCACTGTCCTTCCCTGCACATGGAGAAGGCATTACCCACCATAGCACTGCCACCAGTGTGCAAGCTGATCTATCTGAAGCATCTAGCACAGGGTCTGGGACTTGCTGGTGCTAAAAATGACAGCTGTGAAAATGATGATGATGATCTTAAGAAAGCTGTCAGAAGGCCCTCCAAGGAAGCCTGCTGCTATGGACCCAATGTCTGTAAGCCACCCAAATTCCTACCCTCCAGTGTGGCTGTATATGGAGATGGGGTCTTAATGGTAGTAAATGAGGGTAAGTGAGGTCATAAGGGTGGGGCCCTGGTCCAGTGGAGCTGGTGCCCTTACAAAACAGGAAGAGATACCCCAAAGGTGTCTCTCTCTCCACCATGTGAAAACGCAGCAAGATGTCCACCTGCAAGCCAGGAAGAGAGAGCCCTCACCTGAAAATGACCCTGCTCACACTTCTGTCTTGAAGGTCTAGCTTCTAAAACTGTAAGAAAATAAATGTCTCTTTTTTAAGCTACCCAGTCAGTGGTGTTTTGTTACAGCAGTCCAAACTGACTAATACACCTGCCAACTCACCAAACATGAGTAAATTGCTTCATCTCTTTGGGTCCCAGCTTCTTCTGAACACTGGGAGATGGATGACTCACAAAGCCCTGGAAGCTTGAACCTCCTGCAGTTTTGTGATAACAGATGAAGGGCCTCCACCTCCTCTTCTTTCCTCAGCTGCCCGCATTACATTCTGTCCTTCCCAACAGGGAATCCCACCACATTTGCCAATTAGCACTCTAATCCTGTTTGTGTGTCTCCACTGCTCTGTGCCCTGGACCCCATTCATTAGAATGTCATTCATTAGGGATCAGAGATTCTGAGGACACAGAGCCCAGCATCATTAGTACTAATTGAAGCCTGGATTCCTAACCTGCTGCAGAATGCTGGCCTTTTTCCGCCCAGTCTCAGGCATCACAGCTGACAAAAGGCCCTTTCTGGGTCCAGGCGCCACCGTTCACAAAAGGCCTTGGTCTATTGACATTAGCCAGCAGAGTGTGGGGCTGTCCATGAGGGGTCAGGGAGACAGCTGCATGGTGCATGCACCCGCAGTTTAAATTACCCTTGCCTGTCTACACAAGGCTTCTGCATTCTTCATGGGGGATGCCAACAGTGCCCCTTTGTCCCCCAAAATTTACCTGGAAGTGGGGGTTTGGGTTGGGATACGGTAGCCAGGCCGAGCGCGAGTTCTCTTGGTACTTGAAGGGCCCGGAGAAGGCCTGCGCGATGGCGCTCAGGTTGAAGACGCACACAGCTGAGGCCGCAATGCTGTTCCTGGGAGCAGAGGGAGAGACAGGAGAAGGCAGTCAGAGAGCTCGGCAGCACCTGCTGACCTCCCCCTATGGAGTGGGCAGCAGCTGTGACCTACAACAGCTTCCAGAGGTCTCAAGACCACAATCTCTTAAAGATCCCAAAAGGATGAAGTCAGAGCGTGAATGGGGCTCCCCTGTGGAGGAACAAACATCTTGGTATAGAAACCAGGCTAGTTAGCATCTAACACCTTGTAATCCTGTCAGCCAGGATTAATTCACTCAGCTGCAACAGGGGCAAGAGGGATTTTGAAGAGCTAGCTATCTGCTTCACCTTTCAAATTCTGGAATAAAAAGACTTCCTTCTCCAATGGATGGTGTCTCCCATCAGCCTCATGCAGTTCCCTTCCTGACCTGTTTATCTGGTCACTTTACCCAGCAGCAGGGAAAGCTGTTTGTGTGTGTGTGTGTGTGTGTGTGTGTGTGTGTGTGTGTTTTAACCCAGATATTTGTTTTATTTGTCATCCTTTAAAAAAATCAACTCAAAGTATTTTATAAAAAGTGACTGACTCTTCATATTTTCTTTTAATTTAAAATAGATTTTAAATTCAAAGGGTCAAAGAGAAAAATTTGACATAGCACTGACATATGAAATCCAGAAGCCATAATTTAGAATTCAGGCTCTGAGAGAAAGTCAAAAATGGGAGCCCTCAGAAGGTCAGTGCCCTCTCACTAAGTATGGAAACAGCAACATTATTCGGTTAAGTAAATTCACATTTTGAGCTCAGTCTGGGTTCTCAAAGGGGAAGTGGAGATAAAAGGAGAAAGCTTACATATATTTTCTCTTGCTCTGAGACAATACCACAAGCACTTCTCATCAATTTTTTTTCCTGCATCAAAGGAAAGGTCAAACAAACTCCAAAACTGAAATACCTACCTTATATTTCTTTGATTTGATAAATACTGAATAGTAACTAGGCTCTATTCAAAGGACTTTACTATTTCCCATTCATTTAATCCTCATAAGGTGAAGGAAATTCACAGGTAAGGAAAACCAGGCACAGCGAGGACAAGACCCTTCCCCAATGTCAGCCAGCTACTAAATGGAGAAGCTGGACTTGAACCCAAGGCTGGCTCCAAATGCCAGGATTTTCCCCAGTATGGCTCCAAATGCCAGGATTTCCAATCCTTTGCAATATCTCTGGGTGAAGTAGACAGGATTCTACTTCAGGAGAGCAGACAGTAAACACATCCTTATGGAAAAGTAGGACCTGGAGGGTATTGTGGGCCTTCTGCATTTTCTCCAGAAGTCCAGCACCAAGGACAAGGCTTAGCATGATGCATACAGGGCCCAGCACTGGAAAATAAAGGGGCGAACACCAGCTATGGGTTTGTTCACTTTGCTCTTTTGACTCTTCATTATCCTTAGAGAGAATGGGAGAAGTTAAAATACAAGTACGGGGAAGAAACTGACCTTTGAACATGTGAATGGACTTTAATAAGGACAAGAAAATAAGTATGCTGGAGTAAGAATAGCTAGACACAGGATATCCCATCCAGGCATGCCTTGGGCCAGGTGCAGAGGCAGGCAAATGGGGGATATTACAAATAATAACAATATTTCCCTGAGCCCCCTGCTAAGCACTTGATATGGATCATCTAATTTCTCTCTGAGAACCTATAGATCCTGAGAAGACCCTGACTTACAGATAAGAAAACAGTAGCACAGAGAGGTTACTTAGCCCAAGTCACAGGCTGCAGAGAAATAAAGCAGGATTTGTACCTGCTTTGCATGGGGCCCCAGGTTTCCAGGCGGCTTCCAGGTAAAGGAAGAATCTAATCTTCTTCCTGCTGGCATGTTTCTCTGTTCACTACAACCACTAAGACTGAATGGGCTGACCTGGGCTCTGGTGTCACCCAGAGACTCCCCTGGATGTCCCAGTAGGTACCAGTCTGAGCATCCTTTAATAGTGTTGTGGGAACACTTCCTCCCATCCCCTGTGCCATCCCCTGGTGAGCACAATTGGTATAGTATAGCCCATGCCTGCCCCTCTACCCGTTCACTTGCTATGCTCTGGGGGCAAAGGATGGGCCTGTGTCACTCCACTGTGCTCCTCCCTCTGCCATGCCCCCTCTTCCTAGGATAGGACTGTCTACAGGAAGTACATATTCACTCGCTTCTCCAGGGTCTCCAGACCTGTGGGCAGGCTAGGGCAGCCCAGATATAGATCATGACCTTGAGAATGCGTAGACTTAAAGCTGGAATCAGTATGAACAACTCACTTGGACAACAGACCTGCAGCCACCTGTTCCAATCTGGCTTCTATCAGCAATCAAAATAATTTAGAAGAGTAATAAAAAATCCTACCCCCCATCGCAACTTTACTATCTGTATATCCATATCTATACATAGTAACACTTTACTACAATCTCTACAGTTTACTATCTACACTATAAACAACTATAATGGTGAGCCACCATTTTTAGATACCTAGAAATAAAGCCAGATCTTTAGAGACTTCATTGTAGTAGCCTAGAAATAAAGCCAAATCTTTAGAGACTCCATTGTAGTAGCACACCATTTCCTGCAGGCCAACCCATGCTCAAGTGATTGAGAAAACTACACAGTCGTGCTAGGGACAGAAGGAGTCAGAACGGTTATCTTTTCCCCATTCCCCTAGTGCTGAGAAACCTTGACGAATGTACAGAGGCAAAGCAATATTCTGAGCCCTGAAGCTCAGCCCAGTATTGGACAGCTTTCTAATTCATAAGACCTCTGATCCTCCTTTTCTTTCCGTTTGAAGAAAACCTTGTCTGAGACACAAAAAGGAGGTGGAAAATATTGTGAAATTTGAGATGGGCATATTAGAAATGCATTCTCAAGACCTAACACAAATTAGTATTCCAAGGAGAAAGGGGAGATGTAGCACTTCTATCTCTAAAAGTATAGATTCCGTACACTGGGTGACTTCTGACATGATGGGAATTTGCAACACTAAACAGTCTAGAGTAGTCTGAAACTTATTTTTGCAACTATCTAAATTGACCATACACCATCTTGGAATGTTTCAGGCATGGTACTTTTATAACTTCGGAAATTGGTGTTTTGTTTTGTTTTGCCCAGAGCCAGGGGAATGAAGAGCTAAGTAAACCAGACTCTCCTTGTGCATAAAACTGACGTCAGCTGAGCAAATGCACATTTATCTTGTGCGACCTACACTAGTTTTTAAACAAGGTTTTGGAAAGAAACTCAACTTCAGAAACTGTAAATTGATTTTTTAAAGAAACTTATCAAAGAGAAGAAATAACCTCTGGGTTAAAGACCAGATTTATGAAAATAAAGTGGCCATGGTGGAGCAAGGGTATGTGTGGAGCCATCTATACTAGCCTTATTTTTCTAACCTCATGTCAGAAAGAAGACTCTTCATGGAGGGTAAAAGTTATTATTAAGCAAATATTAACACAAGTTAAGCAGTGGGGAGACCAGAAAGAGAAGGTTAATGAGGAAATAAGCTGCAGGTAAAGTGACTTTTTAGAAATACCACTCATGGGCAGGCATCTGATGCCCAAGAGATGAAAAAGTAAATTAAAATACTTAGGAAGCAGAAAGGACATCATAGGGTGACCAGTTGTCCCGGTTCACCCAGGAAAAAGAGGTTTCCTTAGTTACAGGGCTGTCATCAATGCTAAAACTGGGATAATCTCAGGCAATTCAGGACTGTCAGTCATCCTACCTCATTTATCAGCACTTCCAACCCATCCAGATTTGGATCCTTTACTTTGGATACAAATATTCAGCTTTTGCTTAAAGTCTTAAGTCACAAGATGAGAGATTTCAAAGGTGATCCAAATCAGAACCCATAGTGTAGGATCAGCAGCAGCAGCACAGCCAATGTGTAGCAAAGTGTTGCTCAGAGTCTCAATGTGAGCCTTGATTCCTGGGTTTGGCACGTGCTCCTGTTGAGTCTTACACAGCATACCAGCTAAGGATGGGAAATAACTCTGGGGACATGTGATACTCCACTAGACTAAGAGTGAAAGAGATCAGAAAACTTCATAGGCTTCAGACAGCCCAAATATTGTTCATTCTAAAGTTAGGAGTATCTCCCTGTCCCACCCCCAGACAAAAAATACTATAACTTTTACAAAAATATTTCAAAAGTATAATTGACATTTACAAAATGTGTGCTCAAGTTAGCCATCTTCTAGAATAATAGTGTAAAATGAAGCTATGGAAAATGTGCATTTCAAATATGAGCAAGATTTAAGCAAGAGCCATGTTATCTCAAAGATTTCAGATTCTCCAGACAACACTATTTTCATTATACACGAATGCACGACTTGCATATAGAAAAAATATACGTATAATATATACCAGTATTTCAAAAAGCGCCCAGAACACAATGGCAAATCAGGAAGGAGCAATTTATAATAGAATAATTTAATGTCACTATATCCTAAAGATGGACAAAAACTTTCTTGATTTGGCGTATTTTTCCTAATACCAGTCTCACAAATCACATATCTTTATCTAACATGCAGTTCACTGAAAAGTCCTCTTTTTTTGTCTGTTAGCCCAGTACATTAAGAAAGATTTTCTTTAAAGCAAATTTAAAACCTCAGAGATCAATGAACAGAAGACTTATTCAGAATGAGTAAGAGAGAGGGGAGAAAAATTATTTCAAGTTACATACACATTGGTGGTAAAGATGCCATAGATCAAATCCAGCTCAGGCAGGAAGAAAGTACTCTGCAATTCGTTGTAGTAAAAGGGGACTTCCCCAGGACGGGAACAGTTCAGGCGAGCCTTCATGAATGTGGTCCAGGTGTCTTCCAGCAGGAAGCGCCCACCAATATCATTCTTGCACACCCGGGCAGCTCTGGAGAACACTGTTTTCCCACAGTCATGCTCTACTGCATTTTCTCGGAAAAAGAAGTAGGTAAAATTTCCGATGTCATAAGATGACACAAAGTTTGGCTCTGGAAACAATAGAAAAGAGGGAAAAAAAATCTCAACATTCATGTCATTCCCTTTTGGTCTTGCCTGCTCAGTATTTCATCCAAAGAGACATGGTTTTGTTTAGATAACACTTGGTTCCTATAGGACAATTGGGAGACCCTGTGAGCAGCCTAATGATCTACACTGTTGGGAAACTCAGTGTCATACACAGATTCTAAATAATGGGAAGTCACTGGTATGATTGCACACTCAAGTATCCCGAGCTAAATTAGGGCTCAAGTTAATGTGACGTTAATAACAAAAATTGGCAGCAAATATTTGCAGTACATTTTAGAGCAATATGTATTATTTTATTTGCAAATTCTTACAGAACCTTCAGAGAGGGAGAAAATATGATTAAAAAGATGAAATGTGATTCAGAATATAGCAGTCTACAATCCTATTTGTGTGCAAGACAACAAAATTATTTGACTTAACTTATATACATTCCTGTGACTTTGACATAATGTATGTGCTTTTACTAAGGACTTTAAAAATGTTTTCATTGCTGGGAATGAAAATAAAGACTAAAACTATAAGGTGTGTCTGGAATTAGCTGTAGCAATTTCTGTTGCTATGGTGACCATGGAACGGTGAAAAACAACTCTGATTTTCTTATTTCTGGTTTGCTGGGTAATCCATTTAGAGGAGGGAAGAGTATTGGGATGGAGACATTGCTTTGTAGTTTTCTGGTCTCATAATTAGCTTTAAAATGGGGAAATAAAGAAATGACAAAATTATGGCAAAGCCTTTACTTAATCACCAAGCTCATTGGGAATTTAGGAAATATACATTATCAACTGAATTTTACATATAGCATTTGAAGTTTTAGCTTCCTAACTTCCGGTTTGAAACCAGTGATAATAGAGATAGTACATTTTGAGATACACATACTCCCTAATATTTGCTTTTAAAACTCTAATCACAAGGTTTTATTCTTCACTATTTCTAAATGCTATTCATTCAATCAGCAAGTATCTTAATTTTATGGTGCAAATTAAGATAATTATAGCAGTAACTTTTGGCGTCCAAAATTAATGGAAAGATACAGACAACAAGTATATTCACAAAGACACATTTTCAGGGACAATTAGTTTGTTGGGGCAATTCAATTGGCCTTGTACTTTTCCAGATACAATTGCACTGCAATAATAACATGTTACTGGCAGGACAACTAAAAATATGTGTGGCTGCAAGATAAGCCATTAATGTTAAGAGTAAGACACATAAATGGAATCACCCGAGGTCTGAAATGCAGAAGTCGACTTCAGACATTGACAAAGGGTTGGGATTGACTACTCTGTTATTCTGTCCAGGAAGACTATTGCCAATGTTCAATTAATACGTATATTCGATATTTTCACAAAATGTTTTAATTTAATCCAACTTTACATTTTAAAAATGTAACAAATACTCTAAATGGTTTATGTATGACACTTTTCCCTTCAGTACAATACATTAAGTCATTGAAGTATATCAAGTAATATACTGAGGTGATTTTAATTTATAAACCATCAAACATATTCTTAAGTCACTATTGCTTTCACTCTAAATGACTATTTTAAAAAAAACTTGAATTGCATAACATTGTAAAAGATGGAGGTTAGATATCTTTACTGTGATAGTATGCTTTAATATCCTGGAGAGATGCTCACAAAAACAACAGATTACATATCTGTAACTTGTGTTCTTGGAAAATAAAGAAAATGCTGGGCGGGGGTGTGGTTAAGTTTGTGTTCACTGTAAGTCTTCAAAAAAGAATTACTTGATGAAGCAGGCCCCAAAAGCAAAGATATGGAACAATTTCAAAACCAAGTGTAAAGAAAATAATATTGGCATTTCTAATTCTAAACAAGAGGCCAAATTATTTTGGAATGAGTCCTGCACCCTGGCTAAACAAAACTAGAGTTTGGGAATTGTACTAAAAACAAACAACAACAACAAAAACAGCAACAAGCAACACTTCCTAAAATGGGGAAAACAAAGAGAGAAGGCATAAGGTTCCAAATGTGTCTAGCCTGGGACTTAGGTTACCAGCACACATGCAGGAGGTCCACCAAAACTTATCAAATACACTCACTATTACCCACTTCTGCTATTAACTTGGGGGCAAATGGCATGAAAACCACATTAGTAAATAGCTCCAGTTTCTCAAAAGTCCTGAGCCGAAAAACAAGAAGATACAAAGGAAGAAAGATCTTTTATGGTTTCCAGCTGAAGGATGAGTTTATAATAAAAACAGCTAATATCTGTAGAATGCTAAGTCTTGTGCCAAGATCTGTGCTTGGTGCTTTATATCCCCATTGAACTCACAAGAATCACAGAGCTAGGTGCTGTGTTATTCTTCCCATTTCACAGATGAGGACACTAAAGCCCAGAGATTTAATAACTTGTCCAAATTCACATAACTAGCAGTGGGGGAGGGGGATGGAAAGTCCTGAATCCATTAGACCAGGGATCACCAACCCCCAGGACATGGACCAGTACCAGTCCATGGCCTGTTAGGAGTCAGGCCACACAGCAGGAGGGGAGCAGCAGGCAAACGAATGTTACCTCCTGAGCTCTGCCTCCTGTCAGATCAGTGGCAGCATTAAATTCTCATAGGAGGGGGAACCCTACTGTGAACTGTGCATGTGAGGGATCTAAGTTGTACACGTCTTATGAGAATCTAATGCCTGATGATCTGAGGCAGAACAGTTTCACCCCTAAACCATCCCCTCTATCCTCCCTGCCACCCCCAGTTTATGGAAAATTATCTTCCATGAAACTGGTTCTTGGTGCCAAAAAGTTTAGGGACCACTGCATTACACTACACTGAAAAAAATAAATAGTGCTTGCAAAAAGAAAACAATCAATTAAATGCTAGCAATATTCAACAGGATTTGATTTTCTGCTTTAGAAAAACAATGGTAAGCTCTTGGCTGGACAGTCATCTTTGCATGGAGAGTGGTAAGCAGGTTCACTGAGGAACAGTCTGAGCGGGTTTCAGAACCAACCAGTGAGACAATAAATGATGAGATAAACTTTAAACCACAGCTATCACGGAAGTCAGGAATGACACAGAAAGAAGAAAAAGTGGGAGGAAGAAGAAACAACTTAAGGACTTATTAAACAAGAACATTGTTGGAAAGTGTTTGACCCAACTCCAGAGGGTGTTTCAAGGAGGGCCCACCATAGCCTCAGAGAGCGAATAAATGACTCTCAGGAGGTCATTCCGTACCCTGTGTCTGTTCCAGCAAACCACGTCCACTTTTGCAGACAAGGAGAAGACTGAGCAATAGTAGGCAGACTGACCCACAGTTTCCTCTTTCCACAGAGAGCCTCTACCATATCTCCAAACCACCCTGAACCAATGTTATAAGATCACAACGTGCATTTTAGATAGAAATGCTCAAATACATGTTTTCCTTTTGGTTTGCAAAAACAAGAGAAGATTTTGTATTCAGTGTATAGTGAGTGCTGTTCTCTAATTCACCACGCAGTGCAGGTCATGTTGGTCAGGGAGTGAGACTGCATTTGGAAACACATCCTGCGGCCCTACACTGATCCTTCAGGATGAGGGTGGACCCCTGACTGTGTGACCTGCCATTAACTAGGGAAACACAGTTTCTTGAAAAGTAGAGCCTTTTGAAATTCGGCTAGCATCCTGTTCCTTTTTCAAAGACAATAAAAAAGTGGGAATAATTGTAAGACAGACAGTCAAATAGCTCTTATATTTATTGATATAAATTTGGAAGTAGGGGATGTTAGAGTCTTGCCAGGCAGGATGATAAGATGAATTTTGTTTTCCCTCCATTATTTAAGTTCTGTCTTTTCTCAAAATGCAATTCACCACAAACTGGTATCTGTCACTCCTGAGTGAATTGAACAAGTCAGAAGAAAAATCAGGCGTTTTCTTCTCATCTACAATGGATAGGAGTGCATGCATGAAAGAGAGATCTGAGGTGTGCTGCTAACTAAATCACAGTAAAACAGGCACGTCAGCTGCTATGTAAATATATGCATGGAGAAACTTTTTTCTAATGTTTGTGAAACATACTGAGTTATGTATTACCATGTTGTACAAAAATATCATGTTAATAAGAATTATTCTTCATGATATAAGAACTTTTATTTTGCATGTTTACTTACATAATAGTGACCATACAGATAGGACTACCGAGAAGTGACTCATCATATATGTAATTACAAGTGACGCGAAGAAAAGCATCAAAAATTTTGAGATTTTGACCATGCAAAACCAAATACTGAGCATCCAAAATAAGCCTCCCATTCTATATTCTTTCTATTCCAATGCCTAAAGCATCGATATGGGGGTACACCATATTTACATGGCTCGATCTGATCATTGAGCAGATCATTAATAGGTTCTTGATATAAAAATATTTGTATACAATGGGAATGAATATTAAACGCACAAAGGAACCCCAACTCTACAAAAATCTTACTAGAATCAAAATCTATTATAAATTATTTTGCAGTCAAAAGTCGCTTTGCGAGACACTTGCCAAAGTCAGGCTGGAAAATGCCTGTACACGATGCCTGTGACTCTGCCCTGGCTGGACCATTGACATCTGACATTTTCTGCTGTTGCATCTGACAATCAGACCTAGTTTGCAAAGCTGTGAAAATTAAACGGGCTGATACATAGTAGGATGCCAATAAATGGTGGCTATTATTATTTTGGCATCGTGTACAGGCATTTTCCAGCCTGACTTTGGCAAGTGTCGCACAAGGTGGCTTTTGACTGCAAAATAGTAGCCACCATTTGTTTACTCTCAATGTCCCTTGGAATAATTTCTATTGAATAGAACTTCACACAATGATAATGAATGATCAAGTGTATATATAAATATATATATACACACACAAGTATATATATATATATACACAAGTATATATATACACACACAAGTATATATATACACAAGTATATTATATATACACAAGTATATATATATACACAAGTATATATATATACACAAGTATATGTATACACAAGTATATATATATATACACACAAGTATATATATATATATACACACAAGTGTATATATATATATATATAAAGCTGAAAGGTCATTAGAATTTTAGGAGCATAAATAAGCCATGCTGAGTTTTGTTTGTTTGTTTGTTTGTGTTTTGAGACAGAGTTTCCCTCTTGTTGCCCAGGCTGGAGTGCAATGGTGCAATCTCAGCTCACTGCAACCTCCGCCTCACAGGTTCAAGAGATTCTCCTGCCTCAGCCTTCCGAGTAGCTGGGATTTCAGGTGTGCACTACCACACCCGGCTAATTTTGTATTTTTAATAGAGATGGGGTTTCTCCATGTTGGTTAGACTGGTCTTGAACTCCCAACCTCAGGTGATCTGCCCACTTCAGCCTCCCAAAGTGCTGGGATTATAGGCGTGAGCCACTGCGCCTGGTCTACCATGCTGACTTTTTAAATAGCAAGCTATTTCACAAAAATAAGATGAGTTAATGGAAACAATATTCAGATGTGACAAACAGCCAGCAGTTTTCTGTTCCTAAGTTGTTGGTATCAGTCAGTACAAAATGCCTTCCATAAGCATTCCCCGATTTTAGACCCACTCTGTATTGGGTACGTTGTTTCCATTGTCATAGTTTATGTAGATAAAACTGCTGTAGAAGCTTCCAGGGCAAATCTATTTTTATCTAGATATTCGTTAAAATTAAAAGCTGATAACTTAAAATTAAATTAAATTAAACATAGGTTAAAAGCTCTTGGTAGGCTAAGGTTCTTTCCTGAGGTTTCTACTAAAAGACAGATGATAGATAGATAGATAGATAGATAGATAGATAGATAGATAGATAGATGATAGATAGATTTTAATAGATGGATGCGCACATTTGTGTCTGTGTATATGTGTGTATCATATACGTGAGTATAGAGATATATGTATATATGGCTCAACACTTCCACCTACTGGCTGTGTGAACTTAGTCACATTATTTACCAGTATATTTTCTGTTTCCTGTTTTTGAATAACAACAACAACATCCAACATACAGTAGCATCGTAAGAATCAAACGCGCTTTGCTGGTAATCATCAAAATACAGACCTCTATTTATTAAAAATAACTCCAAAAATTAATATAAACACACATGTGAGTAAATAGCATCAGTAATTAATAAGATAACTCATTGAGTATGCATTCTGTATATCAATTTAAGATCTACACTTATTCCATCAAGCCTGAAACCAAACACAGTGGCAGGGACCATGCTACAGACGAGCCTGGAGCCGGCCAGAGTACCGCTCTAGGCATTTCCTCACTGCCCCAAGGGGCTGTCCTGGGCACTGGGTGCTCCTTAATAAACTGATAGACACAGCCCGTGCCCTCAAGAGCAGTGTGAGGAGACAAACAAGACAGATCAACAAGTGCTTACAGTGAGGACAAGGGTACGGAGGGCCAGGGCAGCCGGGAGAAACAGAGGATCAGAAAGGAGAGAATAGGGAAAGGGCAGAGGTGAGGCTGAGAAGGGGCCACCCAGACAAGGATGGGGGAAGAGAACACCCCTACCAGAAGGAGCAGCCTGGGAGAAGACCATAAGGCTGGCAACGAATGGAATGAAGCCACAGTCAGAATCAAAGAGATCAACAGGACAGGAGGTGGAAAGCCAGGCAGGCCAGGAGCCCATAACAAGGAGTATGGATTTCAACTGCCATTGGAGAGACACCAGAGAGTTTTAAAGAAAAGCTTATCATTCCGTTTCCTGGGTGTGTGGTGTGGGATGGGGTGGGAAGTTGGAGCCAAGCACATCCTTGGTAACTATTTTCACAGCAGTCAGGGCCTTGCATCCTCAGGTGTGTCATTCACTGAGCCCCTTGACAGAAAAAAGTTATTGCTAAGACTCTTGCAGTAGGAATGGAAAGACAGTTCTAGCCCATTTGATTCCTTCCTTCTTCCTAGGGAATGTGACCCATTGAAAATGCACTACTTTCATGAATTTGCTGAATCAAGTAGGAACCACTTGTACCACAGGGACCTGGGCTGGCTTCCCCTAAATGAGAAGCACCACTTCTGTACACCGCCCTACAAGTCCAAAACTCACACCTACAATTCTCCATATCTTTAGGCCTATAGGAGTTTCATTAACTGGATATTTGTCTAAATGTTCTAGGTCAAAGTGACAGACTTTAGTGTCTACTCTGCTCTTATTCCATTCCAAGTACATAGCCCTCTCTTGTAAAATTCTGCCAAATCACACATTCCTATTAGTTATACATCATTTCATGAATATTTCTGAAAATTGTCAAAACACAAAATTTCTATTTGCCATGTTCATTTTTTTCTGATGCTATTTTAAATTTACAGGTTCACTTCTTTGAAGAATTAATCATTTTATCTGCAAGATCAAATGAATACTTACGAGTTTTTTTATTGGAACGTTAATTTAAATTTAAAAATCTGGTAAATATTTTAACTCCTAAAAAAATATGTTAAAAGACTGAAAGAAAACCATGTAAGATTTTACTGAAAGAAGACATTGAGCTCCAACATTATTCAGTTTTTATCACACTTCTTCCCAATAAGCTACGGCAGAATAAGGAAACGTGCATGATGGCTCTGGCTTTGTCTCCTGAGTTGATCTGGGCTGGGGCAAAAAGAAGACCAAGACACAGGGACCCGACTTCCCCATATGTGGCAGTGAGTGAACAAATGTCAGAGGCCCTTGACTGGGATAAATAAAAAGTTCAATAGAATAATATAGAGACAAATTTATAGAAACACATTAAACTGGGCATTTTAGAAACAAGATGACAACATGATTTATGCTCCAAACTGGGATGCTCTTAAGAAGGAAAGGAGGTAACATTAGTCATCAGGCAAGGACATCAAGAGGGATTCAAGACTGTCACTAGGAAACTGCTAGAATCTCTAGACAATGAACATTGAGCCATTTCCCAATTGTTTTAGCAGTTCTAGTACACATCTGCATGATATCTTCACTACAGTGAGGCACCCCTTCTTGTAGTGGATTTCTTTTTTATGAGGTTTCCTTGACTCATGTATATACAGTTCATGCAAGTATCCCCATAATGTGGTAGTAGGAGAAGGAAAGATTTATTCATCCCTTTTCTTTTGGAATGCGCAAATTAAAATCTAAAGGTAGTAAAAGACCTTTGGCAAGTATATTGGCAAGTGTAGAAGCTTCCTCACATGACTGGAGAGGACCTGTGGCTCCCCAGCTTTTAGGCTCTCTGTGCTCGATGTACAGGATGGAGCAATACAGTGTTTTCAGAGCACCATAAGAACTGACTCATGTCACTTAACCACACGTTTGTACCCATAAAGGTCTGCATTAAATTACCACACAGGCTTTTCTACTTTGGGTTAAACAGCCCCAGTTTATTGCATCAGGTTTGCAAGGCTATAATAATCAAGAAAGTCTCTCAACCTTTTCCAGAGTCCACATACCCCTCTTCATGGCAGCTCATGCATGAAAATGTGGGCATTGGGAGAGAGAGATGGAGGCCATTTGTAACACCGGTATTTCCTAAAGTGCCAACTAAACAAAGGGAAGTTCAGCAGCTTGTAAAGGAGGAAGAGTGCAAGCTCTGGAGTGGATCTGTTTTCAAGCCCTAGCTCAGGTAAGCATCAGGTATGGCCTGTGTCAGGGCACAAGTCCCTCTGAGCCCCATAGTGCTCATCTGTAGAAGGAGGAGAATGCAATCTCCCTTAAGAGGTTGTAAGAAGGATGGCAGATGACATGGATTTGGAGACTTCCAGCTACCTGGCATATTGTAAATAGCTATTGTGACTCTTCCTTGTGGGTGGTGTAACAACTACAAGTAACAGATACTCCAATAAGTACATGGACAGGCAGGCGATATGCATGGAGGCCATTGATTTAAAATGATTCCTGACCCTCAAAGATAATAAGATTAGATTTACAGCACGATGTCTGAACTGCAGCCATCCCACAAGGCATAGGCAATTGGCAATGGCTGCTTACAGGCTTGATCAGGCCTGAATATTAGAAAAGGGATCTCATTGTGCTGTGTCACATGTCACACAACTTTGCTCAACACACTTTCCATCCATGTCGTCTCATCCTCACCCTAGCAAGTTTAAACTTGAATGAGATATCAGCCTTGCACTTGTAATGCTGAAAAGAACTTATTGTTCACAAGGGCATTCTTTTTAAGCATCTCCCCAGGTGCTTATTTGGGAAAAAAAAAAAAACTAGGCTGCTGACTATGCAGTCTTGATTCTATTCTGGCTTTACAGAGCTTCTTCTTTTTCTTGACAAATACTTGCATTTTGGTATCCACATATACTTCATTCCCAATCCTCATTTGTCTTTGTTTTGCTTGTTCTCTGACCTCTGCTTCCATTTCTGAATTTCCAGCTGTAGCGAATCTTGTCAGTCGCGAGAGCACCTCCTGCAGACCAGTCACACCTCCAGGTACTGTGCTGTGTGTACTCTTCCAAACAGGCTCTCACTGTCCTCAGGTTGGAGCCCAACAAAGTCACGCCACCCTAGCTGTGCTCAGGCTGTTCGGAGTCAGCATCTGGTCCCAAGGAGAAGCACTGAGCTCCCCAGAGCACCTCTCTTCAGGACAAGCAGAAACAATTTCTCCTTGACTTAAGCATGGAGGAGATTTTCATCCTCCAAGTAAATTATCATTAATCATTAGAAAGTTAATAGTTGCATTTTAAAGACCTCAAGGGTCTACTTAATGCTTGAGTAACAACATCAATGTATTTCAAACCAATAGAATTTAACATTGTTACCAGAAGAGTTTTCTCAACTAGAATTATAATAGCTCATAAAAAATGATACAGTTGAAAAGAGAATGCTTGTGGATTTCAAGTGAGTTCACCTCCATATGAAATCCTGGCCAAAATCTCAGAGACTGCAGGACACTGTGGAGTTCCCTGGGAGAACTCAGTGGGATAAGTACACATTTCCACCAGAGAAGGAAAGCCAGCAGGTCTCTGAGTGTTAATAAGGCTACATGGATTAGATGTTCATGCTGAGTTATTAAGGCTCGTTTAGGAGTTAGTTTTTCCAAGTTCCTACTCAAGTTTTTCCTCTGTGTGCAAGCACATAGTTCCTTCAAAACTCACAAACTCAATTTGCACAATATTAATTTGGAAATGTATTTTCACCTTTTCGTGGGTTTATTGTTTCCCCAACTTGACTGCCAGTTTCTTGAAGCCAAGTTTTATTGCTTCTCTATTTTAAGCATCGACCATTAAACATTTATTATCCTGCCTTACAGTAATCATTTCATACAGTTATTAACGATTAATATTTTAATGCACTAAAGCTGTTAAGGTATTTCTCTAAACACATAAATTTGTTTTAAGAGCAACTTTGGCACAGGAGAAAATACGACTTTGAAATATATTCATTACCAAACACATAACTTAATGTTCCAGATTCATCCAGAATGTTATCCAGTTGATTGTACTGCCTTTGAGAAATGACAATAAATAATGGCTGGAAATGGGGGTCCAAGGGAGATGAGGGCTCAAAGGGAAGATGTTATAAATTTTTGGACCTGGTTCAATTTCAAATATGCATATCTGTGTTTTTGTTGCTGTTTAATTCTGATATATAATTAATAGAACATTCTCCCATGTTTAACATTATTCACATTTCTGCTATTTGTGAAGTGTGCTAATGTCTTACTCGTTCAACAAATATGGATTAATCCTCATCTATGTTTCAGACACTGAATAAGATGCTGAGCACACAAAGCAGGCTTCCACAGAGCCCCTGCCCTTAAGGAATTCATAAAATAGTGGGGGAAACAAAGAAATCAACTATCTACCCATTGTCTTCATCTATTCCAGCTGCTGTAACAAAAATACCATAAACTCGGCAGCTTATAAACAACCAACATTTCTTTCTCACAGTTCTGGAGGCTGGGAAGTCTATGATCAAGGCACCAGCAGATGCGGTATCTGGCAAGGGTTTGCTTTCTGGTTCCTAGCGCAGATGCGGTATCTGGCAAGGGTTTGCTTTCTGGTTCCTAGCGCAGATGCGGTATCTGGCAAGGGTTTGCTTTCTGGTTCCTAGCGCAGATGCGGTATCTGGCAAGGGTTTGCTTTCTGGTTCCTAGCCAGCACCTTCTCACTGTATCCTCACAAGGTGGGAGGAACGAGGGAGCTCTCTGGGGTCTTGTTTACTTGGGCATGAATCGCGTTCATGAGGACTCCACCTTTATGACCCAATCAGCTCTCAAATGCCTCACCTCCTAATACCATCACATTGAAGGTTCAATTTTAACCTGCTACTTTTGGAAGGACATAAATGTTCAGACCATAGCACCATTTAACTCATTAATTAGAAAAATGTCCATTGAGTGCTTACTTTAATGCCAGCACTGTTGTAAGCATGTGGGACCCAGGAGTGAGAAAAAGACGTAAGTCCTGGTCATTGGGAATTTTCATTGTAGTGGCAGGAGGAGATAACATTAATAGCTGAGGCTAAAACTGAACACAGTAAGAAGAGTCAAGGGGGCTAGATATGAGGGAGCTGTGATCTGAAATAAGGTGGTGAGGCTTGGGTTCCATTAAGAAGATGGCATTTGAGAAAAGACTCAAAAAAGATGGGACAGCTGGCCAGATGGGTTGTCTGGGGGAAGAGCTTTCCATGCAGAACAGGGGCCAGAACAGGGGCTAGAGCCCATGGGCCAAATCCTACCTGCTGCCCATTTTGTGAATAAAGTTTTATTAGCACCCAGTCACACTCATGCATCCATAGACTGTGGAGACTTTCATACTATGATGGAAAGATTGAAAAGATGCAACAATGGCCATGTGGACTGCAAAGCCTAAGACATTTATTCACTGGCCCTTTATAGAAAAGTTTGCTGAGCTCTGAAAGGCAAG
The DNA here is from genome assembly GCF_028885625.2 of Pongo pygmaeus. Taxonomy (NCBI): domain Eukaryota; kingdom Metazoa; phylum Chordata; class Mammalia; order Primates; family Hominidae; genus Pongo; species Pongo pygmaeus. The sequence goes on from NC_072377.2 coordinate 9,295,987, forward strand.
GAAGAACCAGAGACACTGTGTGGCATTTCAGAGGCTAAAGCCAAGGGAGCACATAGATGAGGACAGGAAGGGAAGAGGAGGGCCATGGCAGCACTCTGGCTTTCTCTGCAGGTAAAATGGGGGCTCTCATAAGGTTGGGGCAAGAGACTGACCAAGAGCTCTGGTAGTATGAGGGAAAGTGCAATCTTGAACAGTGTGAGAAAGGGATGGAACAGACCCACCAGAGACTGGGGAAAATGGAAATTTAAACTAAACTAACTAGGAGCCAGAATTAGCCAGGAGGCAAAAATCAAGGGAAGTGAGGACAAAATAATCACAAACTGCAAAGGAACATGGTGAGGAAGGCAGAATGCTCCCAGGAAACTGCACATTGCTCCTTAAAGGACACCAAGCATGCATGCGGGAAAAATAGCAGGAGCCAGGGCTGTAAAAACAGGCAGAGCCAGATCATAGTGGCCAGGCAAGAAGAAACAGACAGAACCCACAAAGGCTTCCAGAGCTCAGGCCAGGCCTGCTGGCCCTCTCCAATCCAGCTTGTGCTGACAGCTGACAGCACCTCCCACCATCTGGGAGCCCCTGCACAGGTGCAGAAGATCAGGGGGCAGGGAGTGTGTATTCATCAGTATATAACCAATAATGCTGGTGGTGTCATAAGAAATTGTACCTGGAACTGCAGCATAAAATCCAAGGGACTTAGCTTGCTAAAGGCAGGTTTTTAGAAACATACCAGGTATTTATGATGGGTTTCTGCAAGGTGTGGTGGGAAGGTTAGAAGTCTGGTAGGTCCTTACTCAGGGATCTCTGTATCCTGGCCAGATGTCACCATGGAAAAGCCAGTACTATCATTTGCCTGAAGATTAGTTCTGGAGCTCTGGGTCCTGGGGTTGCAAAAGGCCACAGCCTGTCATGTTCTGCCCACATGTTCTGATGATGCATGCTTTGTGCCTCTGTGCTCCTCTTAGGCTAGATTATGAGAGAACTCATTTCTGCCATCCTTCCCTGCAGTCTTTTGAGATAGTAATTCAGATGTAGAATAAGCAACACAAGATCGAGCTCACTGCTGAGCTCAAGCATCAGCAATGCTTAAGAGTTTTAGCATTGTTCAACTCAATAATGAAACTTGACTTGCTGGGTCTTGCATTCTTGAGTCTTGCAGAGGAGAGAAGCACCCCTTCCCCAGAGACATAGGGGCAGGGAGGGATGCACAGTGGACAAAACAGCAGTTTAAGTGAATGCATTGTCCATAGCAGTACTCTAGAGAGAGGAAGGAAGAAACACATGTCAAACAGCCCTCTGCCCTGGGCAAAGCAGACAGGAGATCGCCATCCCCACCTGAGGACTTATGATTCTAATGGGAAACAAGAAGAAAACGCCATCGGCTAACAACGCAGATGATATGGCGGATACGGGAAGCCTGAGAAGTAAACAGATTTACTAGCAGTAGAAAAAAGAGCATTAAGATTGTCAGCAGAAAGTAAGGTGTTGTGACTTCAGATTTCAACAGTTGAGCACTTCTTCCTTCGGACGGTGTTATAGTTTAACTGTACCCATCCCCCAACCAAAAAATATGTTGAAGTCCAAACCCCCAATTTTCATGAATGAGACGTTATCTGGAAACAGGGTCTCTGCAGGTATAATCAAGTTAAGATATTCCAACATGACTGGTATCCTTATAAGGAAAGGAGAATTTAGAGAGAGGCACAGGAAGATGGCCATATGAAGATGGAGACAGACATAGGAGTGAAGCTATCATGAGCCAAGGAGTGCCTGGGGCTACTAGAGCTAGAGGAGGTAACCATGGTTTCTCCCCTCAAGGATTTGGAGAGTGCATGGCCATGCCGGCACCTTGATTTTGGACCTTCAGCCTTCAGCATTTTAAGACAATACATTTCTGGTAGTTTCTGATGGTTATTTTTATTTCTGTGGGGTCAGCGGTAACATTTTCTTCTTCATTTCTAATTGCGTTTATTTGGATCTTCTCTCTTTTCTTCTTTATTAGTCTAGCTAGCGGCCTATCTCATTAATTTTTTTTTCAGAAAACCCACTCCAGTATTCACTAATCTTTTGAAAGAGTTTTTATGTCTTGATTTCTTTCAGTTCAGCTCTGATTGTTTGTTGTGCAGATGAGCTCAGAGAGCTCTGAGCTCAGAGAGATTTGTGGGGCTCAGAGAGATTTGTCCTTTAAACACAGGCCATATATGATGCATACCTGAGCTAGGACTTTGGGGTTGATTAGTTCCTGTTTCTTCTAGCTTTGGGGTTGATTTGTTCCTGTTTCTCTAATTCTTTCCATTGTGATGGTAACCTATTAATTTGAGGTCTTCCTAACTTTTTGATGTGAACATTTAGCGCTATGCCTCTTAACACTCCCTTAGCTGTGTCCCAGAAATTCTGCTTTGTTGTATCTTTGTTCTCATTAGTTTCAATGCACTTCTTGATTTCTGTATTAATTTCACTCTTTACACAAAAGTCACCCAGGAGCATGTTGTTCGATTTCCATGTAGTTACATGGTTTTTTGAGTGATTTTCTTAGTCTTGACTTCTATTTCTATTGCACTGTGACATGAAAGTGTGCTTGGTATGATTTTGGTTTTTGTGCAGCTTCTGAGGATTGTTTTATGTCTAGTTATGTGGTCAATTTTAAAGTATGTACCATGTGACAATGAGAAGAATATATGTCCTGTAGTTTTTTGGTGGAGAGTAAATCAGATTCATTTGGTTCAATGTTGAGTTCAGGTCCTGAATATCTTTGTTGATTTTGTGCCTCGATGATCTGTCTAATACTGTCAGTAGAGTGTTAAAGTCTCACATTATTATCGTGTGTGAGTCTAAGACTAATTGAAGGTCTCTAAAAACTTATGAATCTGGGTGCTACTGTGTTGGGTGCATATATATTTAGTATAGTTATGTCTTCTTGTTGAACTGAATCCTTTACCATTATGTAATGCCTGTCTTTGTCTTTTTGATCTTTGTTGGTTTGAAGTCAGTTTTGTCTGAAATTAAAATGGCAAACCCTGCTTTTTTCTCTTTTCCATTTGCTTGGTAGATTTTTTTCCATCCCTTTATTTTGAGCCTATGGGTGTCACTTCATGTGAGACAGGTCTCTTGAAGAAAGCATACTATTGAGTCTTGCCTCTTTCTCCACCTTGCCACTCTGTGCCTTTTAAGGGGAGCATTTAGCCTGTTTACATTCAAGATTAGTATTGATATGCATGGATTTGATCCCATCATTATGTTGTCAGCTGGTTATTATGTTGGCTTGCTTATGTGGTTGCTTTATGGTGACACTGGCTGCGTGTTTAAGGGTGGTTTTGTATTAGCTGGTAGCAGTCTTTCCTTTCTATATTTAGTGCTCCTTTCAAGATCTCTTGTAAGGCAGGTTTGGTGGTTAACAAACTCACTCAACATTTGCTTATCTGAAGAGAATCTTATTTCTCCTTCACTTAGGAAGCTTAGTTTAGCTGGATATGAAATTCTTGGTTGAAGACTTTTTTTTATTTTTAATTTAAGAATGCTGAATATAGGATCCCAATCTCTTCTGGCTTGTAGGGTTTCAGCTGAGAGGTCCACTGTTAGCCTGATGGTGTTCCCTTTGTAGGTGATCTGTCTTTTCTCTCTAGCTGCCTTTAACATTCTTTCTTTCATTTCGGCCATGGAAAATCCAATGACTGTGTGTCTTGGGGATGATCTTCTTGTGTAGAATCTTGCAGGCATTCTCTGTATTTCCTAAATTTGACTGTTGGCCTCTCTAGCAAAGTTGGGGAAGTTTTCATGGATGATATTTGAAATATGCTTTCCAATTTGTTTGCTTTCTTCCCCTCCCTTTCAGGGATGCTGAGGATTCATAGATTTGGGGTCTTTACCTCTTTACATAATGCCATAATTCTCAAAGGTTTTGTTCATTCCTTTTATTCTTTTTTCTTTGACTGTCTTATTTCAGAGAACCAGTCTTCAAGCTCTGAGATTCTTTCCTCAGCTTGGTTTATTCTGCTGTTAATACTTGTGATTGCATTGTAAAATTCTTGTATTGAGTTATTCAGCTCTGTCAGACCTGTGAAGTTCTTTTTTATACGGGCTATTCCTTCCTTCAGCTTCTGTATCACTTTATTATAATCCTTATTTTCCTTAGATTGCATTTTGCTGTACTTCTAAATCTCTAACTTCATTCCTATCCATATTCTCACTTATAAATGAGAGGTAAATGAAGAGAACTTATGAACACAAAGAAGGAAACAACAAACACTGGGGTCTACTTGAGGGTGGAGGCGGGGAGGAGGGAGAAGAGAAGAAAATATAACTATTGGGTACTGGACTTAACTCCTGGGTAATAAAATAATCTGTACAACAAAACCCCATGACATGAGTTTACCTTTGTAACAAACCTGCACATATCCTGCAGAACCTAAAAGTTAAAAATTAAATAAATTTTTTTAAAAAAAGAGAATAAATTTCTATTGTTCTGAGCTACCCTGTTTGTGGTATTTTGTTTTAGCAACCTAGAAAACAAGCACAGGCACTGTCCAAAATGTCACTGAAGGTATGGCTTGATGAAACAGAATTCACTGGTGGCTGTCTGCTGGCTGCCGGGAAGTTTGGGCAGAACAGTGCCCAGTATATGAGCACACAGTAAAAGTTAGTGACTGCTCTACTGGGTGTTTCATCAGTTTGCCCAATAACCAGTGGAAACATGCAGAGGGACTACCTAAATGCATAAGCAAATTGTCTCATACACAATTTAATCACAGTTAATCTGAATGCAAAAATTTTGCTGACTAAGGTTAGCAGCTGCTATACCCTCCCAACTTCTCCTGCTGAGACAATTTTCTTTCCTCAACACAAAAAGGTTGCAAAAAACTGAAAAGCATGCAAAACAAAGAAGTGAGTTTTGTTCATCATTATATGTAAGCAGCTGCTAGCTGAGCGGTGGCCTTCTAGAGGATCCAAGTCCTGCTAATGTTCTGGAAGTCGCAAGATTAGATGGTGATGGATGTAGCTTGAATGTGCCAGTAAAGATGAGGAAAGAGGATGTTGGAAGGTGTCAGTAATTCAAGAACCACAGGCCCAAATAATCACTCATTTATTCAGTCACCAAACATGTATTAACTCCCTACTACATCTCAGACATTGTATCGGACTTTGGGGAGTTCACAGTAGCTCCTCTTATTTGTGGAGTACTAACTATGGGCCAGACACTAATACTTATCACCTTTGTTGTCCCACTTTATTCTCACAATGTCCAGGTCAGGTAGTCTGTGATCTGCAGTATGCAGATGAGGAAGCCAAGAACCAGTAAGACAAATTTATGCCCCAAGGGCCAAGCCTCAGATCTGTCTAACTCCAAAGCTTCTGCTGTCTATCTCAAAGCTTCACACCACATATTACTGGCTACTCTGTGGAGAGTGGGTCAGAGAGGGGCTAGTGCAGCATTTCAGATGAGGAAGGCTTGAACAAGCACAGAAGTGGAGGAATGAGAAGAAAGACTCAGGTCTGGGAGCCACTCTAAAAGTGGTCTCTGCAGGACCTAGGGTTGAGTGGGTCTGGAAAGAGAGGGAAGGAGTCGGCTGAGATTTGCAGATGTCTGGCTCAGATGAGGGGTGAATCATGGAGCGTGCTCTCGGCTAAGTTTTGTCTCCCAAAACTTATGTTAAGGTCCCAGCCCCCAGTACTCCAGAACTTAACTATACTCAAAAACAGGGTCTTTAAGTGGGTAATTAGGTTAAAATGAGGTCATTGGAGTGGGCTTTAATCCAATATGACTGCTGTCCTTATAAGAATAGGAAATTAGGAAGCAGGCATGGACAGAGGGAAGACCATGTTTAGAAGATATAGGGAGAAGATGACATCTACGAGCCAAGGAGAGAGGCCTCAGGAGACACCAATCCTGCTGACAGCTTCCTCTTGGACTTTTAGCCTCCAGAAGTTTGAGCAAATAAATGTCTGCTGTTTAAGCACCCAGGCTGTGATACTTTGTCATGGCATCCCTAGAAAACTAATACAGAGCCCATAACCAAGATTGAAAAACAAAGAAATGAACACGAATGGGGTAGGCTGAGCTGAAAGTACTGCAAGGAGCATCCAGCTGGAAGTGAACATCGCATCTGTGGACTAAGTCAGAGCTGAGACCAGATCAGTGAATGGTCCTCAGTAAGCAGGCATGGTGTGAGTCAGGGGAGTTAAAATTTTGGAACAGAAAAAAAAATGTGTTACATATACACCATGGACTACTACTCAGCTATAAAAAGGAATGAAATAATGTATTTTGCATCAACTTGGAAGGAGCTGGAGATCATTATTCCAAGTGGAGTAATTCAAGAATGGAAAAACAAATATCGTATGTTCTCACTTGTAAGTGGGAGCTATGCTATGAGGATGCAAAGGCATAAGAATGATACAATGGTCTTTTGGGACTTGTGGGAAAGATTGGCAGGGGAGTGGGGGATAAAAGAATACATACAGGGTACAGTGTACACTGTTCAGGTGAAGGGTGCACTACAATCTCAGAAATTACCACTAAATAACTTCTCCATGTAACCAAAAACCATCTGTGCCCCAGAAATTACTGAAACCGAAAACTAAGAAAAAACAACAAAAAAACTTTGGAATAGATGGGAATCCAAGAAAAGCATGTGGAATGAGAAGAGTGGGCAGAAGGAAGGGATTGAGGACAGAATTCCCAGGGATCAGCAAAGCTTAAAGACCAGCTGAAGGAAAAGAGTCAAGGACAGGGCAGGCACTCAAGCCACAGGGTGAACTATCTAAGGATGGTGCAGCATAAACTTTCTGTAAAAGAAACTTCGAGGCAACAATGTCATCTTTCCAATAAGATAGTTAAGGTAATGGCTGGAAATCGGTCCTCAAATAATGTAACTAGACACTGCGGGACTGGGGAGAACCACCGCAGTGCTGCATGGTGGGGTGCAAAGTGCAGAGAAGATGACAATTGCCTGAAGATGGGAGTTTAAGACTGCTGTCCTCAACAAAGTCAGCCAATAATGAAGGGCAACTGATGGGGCAGGGACTTACCCTCCACTCCTCCTGTTTCTGCTGAGAGAAAATTGCCACTGCATGGCCACCAAAGCAGGAAGACCTACCCCTTCACCATCCCATTGTAGCCTCCTTCTGGAACAAGTCCAACTCTCAAATTTGATTTTGCTGACTTGGTTGAAAGCTCAAGAGAAAAATCTGAGAGCATCATTTAATGGGTCCTTAAAATCACCATGTGAAACTGGAGCATTCTTGGACACGGCAGAACTAAGGGTGTTTGTTTTTAGCTTGTTGGGGTTTTTTTGTTTTTGTCTTATTTAAGAGAAAAGGCACCCGAACTTTTTCTTTTTTTTTTTTTTTTCTTTTTTTTTTTTTGAGACAGAGTCTCGCTCTGTCACCCAGGCTGGAGTGCAGTGGCGCGATCTCGGCTCACTGCAAGCTCCGCCTCCCAGGTTCACACCATTCTCCTGCCTCAGCCTCCCGAGTAGCTGGGACTACAGGTACCCGCCACCATGCCCGGCTAATTTTTTCTATTTTTAGTAGAGACGGGGTTTCACCATGTTAGCCAGGGTGGTCTTGATCTCCTGACCTCGTGATCTGCCCGCCTTGGCCTCCCAAAGTACTGGGATTACAGGCGTGAGCCACCACGCCCGGCCCCCCGAACATTTTTCTGAAATCATGAGTCATCATTAGAAAGGAAGAAATTTGAGGTTATGGTGAAAAGAAAGATAATGCATAAGGCAGAAATATTGTCCAAAAAATGAAAATTACTCCAGAACACAGCAGAAAGAATCAGCTACAGACCCCGAGTGACAAGGAGAGGTAAGTTTGAGGGCTTACTGGGAAAAACCCTTTAGAACCTAACATTTCTCTGTAAAGTAGGAGGAAAGATAAACCCATTGAGAATCCCTGGGAGAGGCTGGGAGAGGACTGGAGTGGGGGTAGCTGCAATGGGAGAGGACAGGAACTGGGGTGCTTACACCATTACGGAGCTGCCCTGAGGGCCTCACTGAAGATAGAGGCTCCACCTTTTCTGCTGCACTTTCCACCACAGGACGATTCTCTCTAGCACCCCAGTGTTTAAGAGACACAGAAGCCAAGGGGTGGGCCCCCCTGGGGCTGGATTTCGTGGGAGTCAGTGCAGGCGGGCAGGAGTGGAAGGAGAACTAAAGGAGGAAGACCTGAGACAAGGGCATCTGGCAAAGAACAGATGGGATGGAAAGCCTGTGTCCCAATTAGGCCAGGGAGGATAAATATCCCTGTGTTCAGGCTCAGCAGGGGATGGAAGCAGAACCTAGTGTGGTTAGAGACCAGAATCCATCCTGGATGGAGGATCAATTAGAGAAGCAAATCAGGGCCAACTAGGAGTGGAAATAGTATCTCAGGGCTCAGCAGTAGCACAAAGCGCCCTAACAAAACACAGCAGAGGTATGAAGACAACACTTCATATGCAATAACTCAGGGTCTTCAGGCAGGGCTCTTGGTTTTCTACCCTAGGAGAGAGGGTCTTCCCAATGCAGGCCAGGGAAGGAGTGTGGGGTAGGGCGGTGGAAATGCTGCTTTCCTGAGAAATGCAGGCTGTTCATTGTCATGCAAATTGTGCTGCCCTTATGGCCTGAGTGGTAGAGCCACCCTATTGACCTCTGAATTACTTTCAGTGTCTGCAGTTATCAGATCTTAGAAATGAACAGCAGAATGTTTTAGGAATCGGAATCATTAATATCTTTGTAAATCAAATAACAATGTTTTGCCTACCACAACTGTGATAAACACTGTCTTAGCTCTTCCATTGCCTGGATGGCAACACATGACTCTCCAATGGAAAAGGAGAATTCACAGCTGCTGACAACCAGGAGGCTGACCAATACTGACCACCTGATCAGCTGGTGGTCACTCAGTCACATGTAAGAAGGCAGCTAGTGTTTGTAACTCATGCTATGACCTGAATTGTTTTTCCAGGATATTCTTTTTTTTTTTTTTTTAATCTTTTTATTATTATTATACTTTAAGTTTTAGGGTACATGTGCACAATGTGCAGATTAGTTACATATGTATACATGTGCCATGCTGGTGTGCTGCACCCATTAACTCACCGTTTAGCATTAGGTATATCTCCCATTGCTATCCCTCCCCCCTACCCCCACCCCACAACAGTCCCCAGAGTGTGATGTTCCCCTTCCTGTGTCCATATTTTCTCATTGTTCAATTCCCATCTATCAGTGAGAACATGCGGTGTTTGGTTTCTTGTCCTTGCGATAGTTTACTGAGAATGATGATTTCCAATTTCATCCATGTCCCTACAAAGGACATGAACTCATCATTTTTTATGGCTGCATAGTATTCCATGATGTATATGTGCCACATTTTCTTAATCCAGTCTATCATTGTTGGACATTTGGGTTGGTTCCAAGTCTTTGCTATTGTGAATAGTGCCACAATAAACATACGTGTGCATGTGTCTTTATAGCAGCATGATTTATAGTCCTTTGGGTATATACCCAGTAATGGGATGGCTGGGTCAAATGGTATTTCTAGTTCTAGATCCCTGAGGAATCGCCACACTGACTTCCACAATGGTTGAACTAGTTTGCAGTCCCACCAACAGTGTCAAAGTGTTCCTATTTCTCCACATCCTCTCCAGCACCTGTTGTTTCCTGACTTTTTAATGATTGCCATTCTAACTGCTGTGAGATGGTATCTCATTGTGGTTTTGATTTGCATTTCTCTGATGGCCAGTGATGCTGAGCATTTTTTCATATGTTTTTTGGCTGCATAAATGTCTTCTTTTGAGAAGTGTCTGTTCAGATCCTTTGCCCACCTTTTGATGGGGTTGTTTGTTTTTTTCTTGTAAATTTGTTGGAGTTCATTGTAGATTCTGGATATTAGCCCTTTGTCAGATGAGTAGGTTGCGAAAATTTTCTCCCATTTTGTAGGTTGCCTGTTCACTCTGATGGTAGTTTCTTTTGCTGTGCAGAAGCTCTTTAGTTTAATGAGATCCCATTTGTCAATTTTGGCTTTTGTTGCCATTGCTTTTGGTGTTTTAGACATGAAGTCCTTGCCCATGCCTATGTCCTGAATGGTAATGCCTAGGTTTTCTTCTAGAGTTTTTATGGTTTTAGGTCTAACGTTTAAGTCGTTAATCCATCTTGAATTAATTTTTTTATAAGGTGTAAGGAAGGGATCCAGTTTCAGCTTTCTACATATGGCTAGCCAGTTTTCCCAGCACCATTTATTAAATAGGGAATCCTTTCCCCATTGCTTGTTTTTCTCAGGTTTGTCAAAGATCAGACAGTTGTAGATATGCGGCGTTATTTCTGAGGGCTCTGTTCTGTTCCATTGATCTATATCTCTGTTTTGGTACCAGTACCATGCTGTTTTGGTTACTGTAGCCTTGTAGTATAGTTTGAAGTCAGGTAGCGTGATGCCTCCAGCTTTGTTCTGTTGGCTTAGGATTGACTTGGTGATGCGGGCTCTTTTTTGGTTCCATATGAACTTTAAAGTAGTTTTTTCCAATTCTGTGAAGAAAGTCATTGGTAGCTTGATGGGGATGGCATTGAATCTATAAATTACCTTGGGCAGTATGGCCATTTTCATGATATTGATTCTTCCTACTCATGAGCATGGAATGTTCTTCCATTTGTTTGTATCTTCTTTTATTTCATTGAGCAGTGGTTTGTAGTTCTCCTTGAAGAGGTCCTTCACATCCCTTGTAAGTTGGATTCCTAAGTATTTTATTCTCTTTGAAGCAATTGTGAATGGGAGTTCACTCATTATTTGGCTCTCTGTTTGTCTGTTGTTGGTGTATAAGAATGCTTGTGATTTTTGTACATTGACTTTGTATCCTGAGACTTTGCTGAAGTTGCTTATCAGCTTAAGGAGATTTTGGGTTGAGACAATGGGGTTTTCTAGATACACAATCATGTCGTCTGCAAACAGGGACAATTTGATTTCCTCTTTTCCTAATTGAATACCCTTTATTTCCTTCTCCTGCCTAAATGCCCTGGCCAGAACTTCCAACACTATGTTGAATAGAAGTGGTGAGAGAGGGCATCCCTGTCTTGTGCCAGTTTTCAAAGGGAATGCTTCCAGTTTTTGCCCATTCAGTATGATATTGGCTGTGGGTTTGTCATAGATAGCTCTTATTATTTTGAGATATGTCCCATCAATACCTAATTTATTGAGAGTTTTTAGCATGAAGGGTTGTTGAATTTTGTCAAAGGCCTTTTCTGCATCTATTGAGATAATCATGTGGTTTTTGTCTTTGGTTCTGTTTATATGCTGGATTATATTTATTGATTTGCGTATATTGAACCAGCCTTGCATCCCAGGGATGAAGCCCACTTGATTATGGTGGATAAGCTTTTTGATGTGCTGCTGGATTCGGTTTGCCAGTATTTTATTGAGGATTTTTGCATCATTGTTCATCAAGGATATTGGTCTAAAATTCTCTTTTTTGTTTGTGTCTCTGCCCGGCTTTGGTATCAGGATGATGCTGGCCTCATAAAATGAGTTAGGGAGGATTCCCTCTTTTTCTATTGATTGGAATAGTTTCAGAAGGAATGGTACCAGTTCCTCCTTGTACCTCTGGTAGAATTTGGCTGTGAATCCATCTGGTCCTGGACTCTTTTTGGTTGGTAAGCTATTGATTATTGCCACAATTTCAGATCCTGTTATTGGCCTATTCGGAGATTCAACTTCTTCCTGGTTTAGTCTTTGGAGAGCGTATGTGTCGAGGAATTTATCCATTTCTTCTAGATTTTCTAGTTTATTTGCATAGAGGTGTTTGTAGTATTTTCTGATGGTAGTTTGTATTTCTGTGGGATCAGTGGTGATATCCCCTTTATCATTTTTTATTGCGTCTATTTGATTCTTCTCTCCTTTTTTCTTTATTAGTCTTGCTAGCGGTCTATCAATTTTGTTGATCCTTTCAAAAAACCAGCTCCTGGATTCACTAATTTTTTGAAGGGTTTTTTTTGTCTCTATTTCCTTCAGTTCTGCTCTGATTTTAGTTATTTCTTGCCTTCAGCTAGCTTTTGAATGTGTTTGCTCTTGCTTTTCTAGTTCCTTTAATTGTGATGTTAGGGTGTCAATTTTGGATCTTTCCTGCTTTCTCTTGTGGGCATTTAGTGCTATAAATATCCCTCTACACACTGCTTTGAATGTGTCCCAGAGATTCTGTTACATTGTGTCTTTGTTCTCGTTGGTTTCAAAGAACATCTTTATTTCTGCCTTCATTTTGTTATGTACCCAGTAGTCATTCAGGAGCAGGTTGTTCAGTTTCCATGTAGTTGAGCAGTTTTGAGTGAGTTTCTTAATCCTGAGTTCTAGTTTGATTGCACTGTGGTCTGAGAGACAGTTTGTTATAATTTCTGATCTTTTACATTTGCTGAGGAGAGCTTTACTTCCAAGTATGTGGTCAGTTTTGGAATAGGTGTGGTGTGGTGCTGAAAAAAATGTATATTCTGTTGATTTGGGGTGGAGAGTTCTGTAGATGTCTATTAGGTCTGCTTGGTGCAGAGCTGAGTTCAATTCCTGGGTATCCTTGTTGACTTTCTGTCTCGTTGATCTGTCTAATGTTGACAGTGGGGTGTTAAAGTCTCCCATTATTAATGTGTGGGAGTCTAAGTCTCTTTGTAGATCACTCAGGACTTGCTTTATGAATCTGGGTGCTCCTGTATTGGGTGCATATATATTTAGGATAGTTAGCTCTTCTTGTTGAATTGATCCCTTTACCATTATGTAATGGCCTTCTTTGTCTCTTTTCATCTTTGCTGGTTTAAAGTCTGTTTTATCAGAGACTAGGATTGCAACCCCTGTCTTTTTATGTTTTCCATTTGCTTGGTAGATCTTCCTCCATCCTTTTATTTTGAGCCTATGTGTGTCTCTGCACGTGAGATGGGTTTCCTGAATACAGCACACTGATGGGTTTTGAGTCTTTATCCAATTTGCCAGTCTGTGTCTTTTAATTGGAGCATTTAGTCCATTTACATTTAAAGTTAATATTGTTATGTGTGAATTTGATCCTGTCATTAGGATGTTAGCTGGTTATTTTGCTCGTTAGTTGATGCAGTTTCTTCCTAGTCTCGATGGTCTTTACATTTTGGCATGATTTTGCAGCGGCTGGTACCGGTTGTGCCTTTCCATGTTTAGTACTTCCTTCAGGAGCTCTTTTGGGGCAGGCCTAGTGGTGACAAAATCTGTCAGCATTTGCTTGTCTGTAAAGTATTTTATTTCTCCTTCACTTATGAAGCTTAGTTTGGCTGGATATGAAATTCTGGGTTGAAAATTCTTTCCATTAAGAAGTTGAATATTGGCCCCCACTCTCTTCTGGCTTGTAGAGTTTCTGCCGAGGGATCCGCTGTTAGTCTGATGGGTTTCCCTTTGTGGGTAACCTGACCTTTCTCTCTGGCTGCCCTTAAAGTGTTACTTTGAGAAAAGAGAGAGCGCTCCCAGTTGCTTTTTATTTTGCTTCTGGCAAATGCTAATTACAAAGCCTTTATTGGGATAGGGATTCTTGATTTCTAAGTGGAAACTTCCTTGGCCAGTCAGAATCAACAAACAAATGGAAAGAACAACTTGAAGCTGCACAGATGAAAGTTTCAGGGCCAAAAGGGGACCATCCACATAGAATCAATTGATTCAGTTGAAGCCAGTTCAACAGAAATGATGTTAATGGGAGAAATCTAGTTAGCACTTCAGTTTGGGAAAACAATTCATGTTTCCCTTTGGAAGCAATAGAGTCATTTAGTTTACTTGAGAAAGTTAATGATGAGGACATCCTTTTTTTTTCTACAGGACAGTCTTTTAAAGGCAAACTCTGATGGTTAGGTTGACTGTATTATTTGGCAAAATATTTGCATTGAATACATGTACACGTATCCATGGTTTTGCATATATGATGAGTCTAAAGCAGTGGTTCTCAACTAGAGTTAATTCCCCCCTCCCAGGGGGTACTGAAAAATTGCTGAAAACATTTTTTGTTGTTACAACTGGGCAGAGGAGGATGCTACTGGCATACAATGACTATAGGTTGAAAATGCTGCTAGCCATCCTACTATGCCAAGGACAAGACCCCCCGCCCTGTCCCACGACTAAGACAATTTGGCCCAAAACATCACTAGTGCTGAGGTTAAGAAACTCTGGTCTACATAATCAGCTGGTATGTGGCAAAAGTCTACTAACTCTCAAGATTTCACCTTTGTACAAACTATCAAATAAATGCTTGGGGCAACGGATTACACATGGTACATATACATTGCCTTTGTAGATGAATGTGTATGTATGTGTGTGTGTGTGACCACACTCACACATGAATGCACAGATATACAGAGGGCTGCATTTCAGCTGACACACATCAGGACTTTGTACACAGCGAACCTCAATTTGGATGGTTCTCACCATCTTCTGATTGCTTAGTAAGCAAGTGTCCAAGTTCTGGCCCAGAACTGAAAGAAGCCTTCTAAAGGTTTCTGGTTTCTTTAAAAAGAAATATACAGATGAAAAGGGGACAGGGATGTGGCTCTTCTTTGAGTGGATATTGCCACATGTGGATGCAATACCTGAATTTGCAGCAACGATTTTGCAACCACAAGCAGAGGTGGCCTGAGGGCCCATCTGCCAGACTGTGGATGGCAGAGACTGCAGTGAATACTCGCCTCCTTATTAACTCCCGAGTCACTGAATGAATAAACCCTGATGATGCCTACTACTAACTTCTAAGTAGGTGAGTTGATACATTGTTTACATTTTTAATTCTCAAACTTTTTGTAATTACCTATAGACAAACACATTCTTTTATACAGTTGCTGAAAATTACATGCCATGTTAGTAATTTCCACTTCTAGACACATAAAAAGGAAGTTAAGAAGTAATGCACAGGAGTCTACACATATCTATGACAAGCTGTCAAATTTTCTAGACATTAAACAACAATATAGAAAAAAACCAGCTAGTTTCTATAAGTGTTCATATCAACATTAGCCATATTATCATGGTCTAGAGTGTTGGGAATATCACTTCTCTTCCAAATACTAAATAGCCATATGATGTCCTTTTTATCGTTAGTCCTGAACAAGCTACACTTTGATTTCTTTAGAAGATGAAGAATTCATTTCTATTTAGAGTGTTGTAGTTTGCTTTTGAGTACCAAATCACCAGGAATCAAAGACAAATGAGGTGGGAAAGAGGGAGTGACTGAAGGCTTACCATTGAGCCATTTGGAGTTGTACTGCGCCGTGCGGAGAGGAGGTAAAATGCCCAGGCTTCGGTAAATGGCAGGATCACGTCCTGGAAAATCCATGGCCGTAGCAGCATAGAGCTCCCCGCCAGCTGTGAGGAGTGCTGTGGAATTGTGCTGGGGACTGTAGGGACAGCGGGCCATGCCACTGATCTGATCGTGGATCTCAGTCAGGTTGCTCAACTGTGGGGGAGGATGAGAGGGAAAGCAGTTATCTCTGCACAAGCCCCTTTAGTGATGCTTATGGATCACACCCACCATAATCCCAGTGATGCTTGTGCAACAGCCTCTTGGGGGCCCATGGGGCGAGATGACCAACTTTTACATTCCAACTGATGAAAACAGCCTGCTCTGCTCATGGTAAGAGAGTTCATCAATCAGTCTCTTTCTCATCACTTTAGAGTTACTGAACCTCATACCACTGAATACTCACAAAATAAGAAATAAGATCATTGTATATATGCCTTTGATTCATAATGCACAAGTATTGCATACTTTTCCCCTTGAATTTAAAAACCAGTGTCAATATTTACAGAAATAGGATCAGAATAAAGAATTATGTATAATTGTCTGGGTGCAGTGGCTCACGCCTATAATCCCAGCACTTTGGGAGGCCGAGGTGGGCAGATCACGAGGTCAGGAGATCGAGACCATCCTGGCTAACACAGTGAAACCCCATCTTTACTTAAAAAAACAGAAAATACAAAAAATTAGCCAGGCATGGTGGCATGCATCTGTAGTCCCAGCTACTCGGGAGGCTGAGGCAGGAGAAACACTTGAACCCAGGAGGCAGAGGTTGCAGTGAGCCAAGATCGTGCCACTGCACTCCAGCCTGGGAGACAGAACGAGACTCTGTCAAAAAAAAAAAAAGAATTATGTATAATATAAGTGAACCAAAATATAATGAATAGCCCCGAAAAATGTGCTCACAAGTAAGGATGTGTGGATATTCAACACTATGTGGCCCACATTTCCAACACTTTTTCTTTTTTTTTTTTTTTCAGTTTTCGGAGAGATATCTAAGCATCTTGGAGTCATTTCGTATGAATCCAGCTTCCCAAATGCTGGATTCCCAACCAATCATTGAATGAGAAAACCTCATGGGTACTGGCAGAATCTTTGCTCAATTCGGTTCTTGGTTCTCGCCTGAGAGGTATTGGAGCAGAAGGGTCAGGGCCGGTAGGCGCAGGCACGCTGCTTGCTCTGCTATGAGATGTGTACCCGGGTAAGTTCCCTCAGCTCTTTATGTCTCAGATTCTTCTTTCATAAAAGGGGGCCCCAAAGAGTAGCGATCTTGTGGGGCAGATGTTGAGGACTTGAACCATGGCACTGGTGAAAGCGCCCAGGGCAGGGTGTGGCACCTAGAGAGTTCCCTGAGCTTCACACCCCTTATCATCCATCTCCTCCCTTTATTTCCAATAACTGAATGCTAACCTGAAATCATGAACAGTAAAAGCAGATGGCCAATTAAGGTCTTGAGGAAAGTTGTGCAACCAGAGAATGAACATATTTCTTCATGATATTCCCAGAGGAAGGTTGCATTTATACCCTGAATTAGGAAGATTCCACGTGTGTTCTACTGACCCTGCCATGCTACTGCTATGGTGTGTGCAGCTGAAAATTACTCTGTCAATGATTGCCAGGTTAAAGACAAGAAAGAGGGTCAGTTATAACTGGACTTTGCCTAGGGTGCAATTTCTTAGTTTGCTTATTTTTTTTTACATACTTCTTATCCAATTTGTAGGCTAATTTTTTCTTCCCTTGGATTGTGATTTTAGACCATTTGAATAATTTTAATAAATATAAATAACAGTAACAGTATCTCTACCATAAAGCAAAATAAGACAAAAAATAATATGTTTAGGATTAAGATTTAAAGTCACTGGTGAGAAAAATGCTGGTTGAAATAATTTAGAAACATATTTAAGTTTAATTATACAAGTTATAATTATTTCCAGTTATTTACCTAATTGATGGTCCTGATTAGAAATACATCAATAAATCAAATATTTATTCAATTTGACAAAAACTGCTTTTGAATTGAACAGCAACACCTTGGTGTATAGAAATTCATTTAAAACTAATATTTTAACACAATGTTTTGCCTCTTCTGATATTAAATTCTTTTGAGACACAAAAGGAAGCCATACCGAGCGGTTGGTGCAGACAGGTGTGAATGCATTGGTCCCACAGGTGAATAACCGGTCGCCACCCACCAGAAGCACCCGGATATAGTTCTGACATTCCTCCTGAGGGAAAATAAATAAATTAATTTAAAAATATATATATATATATATGTATAATGAAAAACATGCTAACAAAGTCTGAGCACAAGAAGAATGGTGAGAATGAATACATTTTATCTAATAAATATGTAAGCCATTAATAAAATGTAAACCATTAAAAAAACAAACCTTTCAGATATTGACCAAAAAATAACAACAGAGCTATTAAACAATTTGATTTTTATCAAATAAATTTACTTGCTGTATCTGCACCTTGTTTGATAAAGAATATGAACATAAATACATGTTCAATTAAATTCTCAAAGCATGCATCTAATTTTGACAGAAATGATTTCATTTTGAATTGTATCTGATAGTAGCACAAATGCTAAATAGCCTTGGACGGGTATTAGGAAACTAAATAAAAGGAACCTATTAGATGCCACTCGTGAAACAGTGCCTTGGAAAACTTCCTCAGGACTTTGAGAAAATGCTGCAAGTGCTTTTTGATCAGGTCACATGAGAAACTCTGTACACAAACCAGAACAAATTTTACTTTATGGGATCAAACTGCATATTTTAAAAACATAGCAAGTATCTATATGCATTTTTAATTCATTGATTGAAAAGTGAAAATATGCTTAATGAGGAAAAGATGTTCGAAACATTTGGGACAAAACCCTAGGCTGAGGGATACTCCAAGAATGGAGTACTTTCTGTGGTTGCAAAGTGTTCTTAGAAAACCCTAGGTATGGTCACAGTAGTGATGGACATGTGAGCTGGAGAGCTCCTCACTTATTCAGCAAGCATTCACTGAGTAGCTCCTCTTTGGTAGCCACTGGGTTAGAAGTCTCAATCCAGGCCCCTGGCAGACAAATACGGGTTCATGACAATTACCACAGATCTGTCCATGCGCTGTAATGAGGAAACACAGAGGAATAGCATATTACATAGCTCCAAAGGAATAGGGAAGGGAAGAGGTGTAGAGAGGCTTCCTGAAGGAGTTGACAACTAAGTGTTAAATAAAGTGTAAGATTTAGTGAGGCTTCCTGGAGGGGGTGCTTGTAGGACACCTGTCGGACTTTACTGAGCAAAGGAGGGAAAAGACACTCCACGCAAGAGGAGCAGACTGTGTGAAGGTGTCGTGGCTAGAGAAAGCATGGCGCTCTCATTGTGTACAGAGGAGCTCACATAGAAGCCGAGAAGCCTGAAACAGGCCAAGTGTGCCCAGGTAGTGAGTTCACATGTTACTCTGAATGTGAAAGGAGCCATTACATGTTCTGACTGCGTGAAGTATTGATGAGCTCTCATGTTTTATCACTGAAGAAGCACTCAGAAACCAATGTGCAGGATAAGCTGAAGACAGAAGCCTGGAGTCAGGAAGCCAAGGAGGAAGTCACTTCCATAACTCAGGCTCTTGTCATCTCATGCCTAGACCAAGGTGGTGGGTGTGAAAGGACAAAGCCAGAATAGTGAGTCAATTGCACACCATGGCGAATGAATGACGCACGAGGTATGAAAGATGCTGCATGATAACATGATGATTTGAATCACATCATGCTGGAAATCAGGGGGATCTGGATGTAATGGTATAGCTCATCTTCTCTTCAACCAAATGGACCCCCACTCTAGATGAAAGTGTTAATTTCCCATAACCCAGTCTACTGCATAGCAGCGAGACAGCGGGAATGCATAGTGCTAATTTCTGTATTTTCTTTACTAGAGACAGGGTTCTGTCATGCTGCCCAGGCTGGTCTCAAACTCCTGGGCTCAAACGATCCTCCCGCCTTGGCCTCTCAAAGTGCTGGGATTACAGGTGTGAGCACCACTCCTGGCTCAGATTGGCTTTCTAAATGTAAAGGGAAATACCAAGGGTGGATTATCCTCCTAACATTATTCCTAACAGTAATAGTAACCACTTATCATTGGAAGCTGAACTGAGAAAGACAGAAAACAACCACAAAGATCTAAGTAGACTTCAGAAGAATTACCAAATGCTCGTAAACAGTAGTAAGAAGATCTCAGTGAATCTGGTAACTGAGAAAGGTACACCAGAGGTGGGAGGCTTGTCTTGTTTTTTTCTCTTTTGTTTTTATTCCTGGGGAAAGGTCAAGAGAGTTCTAAAGGGAAAGAACAAAACAAAAGACTTCAAAGAACCACACAGTTCCTCCTTCCCAGGCTGAAGAGAACACAGGAGGGCCAGGGAAGAAACCAGAGGGGTACGGGAGCCTGTAAAGACAGGCAGAGTGAGGATGAAAGAAGGAAGCCTATGCCTGTCAGAGGAGACCCACAAAGACATCTTCCAGAACACAGGGCAGAGCAAGCTGATGGACTTAATGGATGACATGTTAATGACACCATCATAAGGACTGGGATGGAAAATTACAAACAGTAGAGAAGGGTGGGGATTTTGTTTGTTTTTTGCTGCTGCTTTTAGAACTCTTTTAAAAGCAAGGCAAGATGTAAAAGAACTTTTTCTTTTATTAAAAAAAAAAAAGCAAGAGCTTGCCCCAAGGTAAACCACAAACAACATGGGCAAGGGTAATTTGTTCCAGGAGAATCATCTGGACTGAAAAGATGTGATTTCAAAGCAGAGTTCTACAGCCCTGGTGAAGAGAAAGCAAGGGCCTCCAGTCAATCATGGAAAGGAGAATAACCAAGATATTAAATATGGTGTTTACGTTAATTTCCCAAAGGAAGAACAAAGTGCAAATAAGACTGCAGGTTGCTTTCTTTTGTTTTTGTTTTTTGAGACAAGGGCTCACTCTGTTGCCCAGGTTGGAGTGCAGTGGCACAATCACGGTTCACTGCAGCCTCAACTGCTTGGGCTCGAGTGATCCTCTCACCTCAGTCTCCCAAGTAGCTCAGATTACACGTGTATGCCACCACCCTTGGCTATTTTTTTTTTCTTTTTTTTTTTGTAGAGACAAGGACTCATTATGTTGCCTAGGCTGGTCTCGAATTCCTGGGTTCAAGGGATCCTTCTGCCTTGTCCTCCCAAAGTGCTGGGATTGCAGGCATGAGCCACAGTGCCTGGCAACTGTAGGTTAACATTCCTGAAGACCACTCACAAGGTTGATGAAGAACCAGCATGTTGGTCGGGATGTGTGATAACCATGGTAACCATGGTGCAGCAGTGTGCCAGGGAGGGGCAGTGCAAACCCAGCTGGTAGTGTAAGAATATCAGAGAAAAAGTAAATGAGGAAAGGGACAGAATTATTTCAATTAGGGCAGAGAATGAAAGAACACGTTCTGATCATTAAGACCACGTGAGAATACATGAAGACACTGGCTCTATTATTGGTGATGAGCCACATCCCCATGTGTCACTGGTGTGCTTCACAGAACTGAGTGAGAGTGTAGAAAAAAAGGAGGAAGATGTCAGGGATCCAGATGATCAGGCAAGGAGGTCTGTGCAGAATTTTTATAAAATGATGGAAGGTGGCCCCAGCCCTACGGAACCCAGAGGAGCCTGTGGCAATCAGGAGCTAATGAAGGAAGGTAATAGTGTAGTTGGCCCCAGCCTTAACTAGAGGTCTGAGTTATCACCAATAACGGTAGGTGTGCTCATTCACTGAGTCCTACAGGGCAATGAACGAGTGGAGGTGGGTGGTATTCGAGTTTCTTCTTAACTGTCAAGAGCAGAACTCAGTCACCCAACTGGCTAAGGGTATCTCACATATTTCCCATTCTTACTCCCTTAAAGGCATCCTCATATTTAATTCACAGATTGTGAATTCCAGATGTGAATTCCAAACAAATTCATTTAAAATAATAAATGTTTTGAAAAGAGAGCTTGGGACAAGTTCAACTGAAACAGAATGTGAAAACACAGGAAAAAAAAAGAAAGTAGAAGTATTTAGCTTTTGAGCAGAAAATAAATTTGGGAATTGGACAGTCAATACTGTGAATAAAAGGAAATGAGTGGCTGGGCACGGTGGTTCCATGCCTGTAATCCCAGCACTTTGGGAGGCCAAAGCGGGCAGATCACCTGAGGTCAGGAGTTTGAGACCAGCCTGGCCAACATGAAACCCCATCCCTACTAAAAATACAAAAATTAGCCAGGCGTGGTAATGCATGCCTGTAATCCCAGCTACTACTCAAGAGACTGAAGTGGGAGAATTGCTTGAACTCAGGAGGCAGAGCTTGCAGTGATCCAAGATCGCACCACTGCACTCCAGCCTGAGTGACAGAGCGAGACTCCATCTCAAAAAAAAAAAAAAAAAAAAAAAAGGAAATGAGTAACAGTTCCAGGCTGTGTAATAATTAGTCTCCTCTTGATGATGTTTTGAAAACTCAAATTCTCTTGCAGATCTACTGGCAACGCACTTTGCCAATCTCTGTTACAAACGTGGCCTTTCCATGGGTTACCTGACCTTGCTTGAAGTACTGCTTGGAGTCACCTATTTTAAAGTAGAGTCATAATGTAGAAGTCCCTTTACGAGATTCTTTTAAAGGTTTCTCTTATAAATCAGCATACTTAAATGTCTATGATTTTCCTTTTCTCATCTAAGAATTTTTTCTTCTAGCCCATTTCTGTAACTTGAAAATGGGTGAAGAGGATTTAATGAATTCTGATTTTCCAAGAAGTCACAGTGCACATCTCCAAGGCCTCTAGCAGCTT
Source organism: Pongo pygmaeus (assembly GCF_028885625.2). Taxonomy (NCBI): domain Eukaryota; kingdom Metazoa; phylum Chordata; class Mammalia; order Primates; family Hominidae; genus Pongo; species Pongo pygmaeus. Next base: position 9,318,056 of record NC_072377.2, read on the forward strand.
GCTGCCACGTGGCTTCTAGGGTTGATAATGAGAGTCATCTATCTACATTTTGATCACAGCACTTGAACATTAAAACGACCAATGTGGGCCTGTGATCCACAGACGTATCAACCCGTCCTTGACTTCAAGGCAATTGATAGCCGAGGAGCATGGTTGCTGACTCATAGAAAGGGCTTTTAGATGGAGACTGGCCAATACCAACTTGGTCTCAAGGACATAAGACCCCAGCCCCAGCAGAGAAAACACGTTTTAGGGCTGTTTTCTTAATGAATTAATTGGTTTTGTCATATAGCATTTCATGATTTTTTTTTTTAAACAGGTATGTTCTGTGGATCTCTCAGGTGTCTCTTCAGCAACACCCAGCCCATCGCCCAACCCACTAATTTTAGGGAGGAAAGATAAGGGTTAGAAGGCTGACAGCCTTTATGTTAATCATAGTGCTCCCAGTGAAAGCAATGTGTCCTCTTCATAATGTGTTATCTTTGTCAGCATCAAAGTGCTGAAGAAGAGAAGTTTATAGGAATTGCATGAGCCTTTCAAAGTTGAACCCACATCAACCTAAATCATGATTACCTGGTGACTCTTGCAAAACCATACCTAACCCAATCAGATGTATGTGTGTATGTGTGTGTGTATAAAGGGTATATCTATATAATTGTATACATGTATTACTTGTGAATATATGCACATGCATATCACAGATGCAATATGTAGAGATAAACACACATATATACATATATTACATGCTATGTAATGTACAGTGTATTGATATATAAAATATACTATACTGTATATATGTACATACTCTATTTTCAACTGAGCTGACTTCATGGGAAACCTGTTTGGGTACCTCAATTAAAAAAATAAAATTAGGTGTGCATAATCTAATTTTAACCTAATGTTAGTATTTAACCTAAAGTATCCTCAATTTTTAAAGCAATTACATAAAATAAAAGCAGGGCTACAATGTGTCCCATGGATTGATTAACTCACAGCTTTCAAAATATTGACACTTAGGTACAAAATGTCAAGATCCAGCCCTACACCAGCAGGCACTTAGGCAGTATGGTGTCATGAGTTTCTTCTCCTGTTCACTAGGAGTTTACCTCTTTACCAGCATAATTTGACAACTTGGTAAATAGGACCACCGGGTATGACAGGGAGAACAATATACGTAGCTCTGGATTCTAATCAAAACTCTCCCACTAACTAGCAAAATAATTCTAGGAACTTGGTGTCAGAAATCCTGAAATGAGATCATGAACAAAAACTTTTGAAAATCACAAAGTGTAATAGAAGCATACAGCAGCTCTTTCATTCCCATAATAATCAGCTGTGTTTCCTTTGTAAAGTTCCTAAATGTCAGAGTGGGAGGAACATCAGTTCAGACATTATAGCCCAACACACACAAGGAACTCTTGTTAGGTCGTGAGAGAATTGACTATTTATGTTTAAAATAATATTTGTGTAAAAGATACTTAAGTAGTTATAGAATTCAATTTCTATAATGCTATGTCTAGAAGAACTAAATACAACAGGTTTTATTATAAGTTTTTGAATCCATAAAAACAGATTCCCCACCCCCACTTTTTTTCCCCATGGAATATTTAAGCCATTGCAGGCAAAGGCACTCCCTCTTTCCCAAGTGAGCAGAACATTTTCTAAATAAAATAGAACTCAAACTTTACAAGGGCTTGGCAGCTTCAGTACCTACCTTCCTTTCAAACTTGGCCCAAATAAAAAATCTGGATAACTTCTCTTGACCCTAATTCCCTAAATTGTACTTTTAATGGATCATATGTGAAATCATATCTGTGTCTGGACACAGACATCCCAGGGAAACAAGGGGGAAATCTGTCATCTCTACTCTCCTCCGCTCTGCAGCAAGCTGAGGAATGCTCCTATCAGAGCAGCAAGTGGGCATAGGCAGTGTCCTCCCTGCAAGACCCAGCCACCTCCTTCCGTGCATGCATTCCAGCTCAGCTCTGCAGCTAAATGTATTATGCACAGAAGCACAGACCACTTTTCTCAGAGTAGGAAAAAAAAGAAAAACAACTCCAGTTTAAATTGCTGGCATTTTTCTCATTTTTGAGTTGTCACATTTTGCATTATTCTTTTTATTTCGGGGAGAAGGGAAACTTTGTAATTCTATTCTCATAAGAACTTCAGCACAAGCAAAACTACAAAACAGCTGAATTCGCCTTCTAAGCTCGTGACCACTAAGAAAAGTCTTAATTCCATTCACCCAAAGAGATATTACCTATCAGTCAAATTGACTGTGAGAATGTTCTCTGAATTGGCTCCTAGGAACCGTCAAAATGGGGAAATGTGGGTTGTCTGAATTCTGAGTTCAGGGGGCAGTCCTTTGGAGGCTGCATTTGGTCCAGTTGCCCCTGTTCATAGGGGCTGCCTTGTTTCTTTCCCCTCTCTGTCCCAGGAGCTGGGCTTGGTCAGCCAGCTTGGTCACATCACGGTCATTGCTCAGTTACTATGTTAAGAAAGCAAGAGAGATGCCAAATAAGAAAGAGGAACTTATAAAGGTGGATGAAGAGCCCTCTCCTCTCACCACCCGTGAATCAGCCCAGTGCTGTCTAGACCGACACGTCTGTAAAGCTACTGCATCACTTTTGTACACAGGAACTTCCAATGCACACAGTTCTGCTACATAAACCAAGCTGTACTTCAGAGCAACAGAAGTTATTTAAACTCTCTGTAAGTTATCAATATACTTAGTGCAACCTAAAAGAATGTGTGATTTATCTTTCTCAGAGTACATGGTGCTTGACACTCATCTTCATCTGTCTTACTATATTAGTGTTAAAAAATCCATTCACAAACACAGTTTGAGTCAATTAACAATTACTAAGATTTCCCATTATTTTTAATCCATTAAAACCCAGAGCACGTGAAACACAAAGGTTTGATTTTATTTGAAAATATTTGTTTCCCTCATTTCCTTTCTGTGTATCAAGAAAATTCAATTAAGTGTAGTAACGATTGGTCTCCTCTGTGAATCGAGGGTATATTACCCATCGGTCACAAAAGATGGCCTTTTCCTAATAGTTCTCTGGGTTCAATTTACTTAAGTTTTAAGCACCAAACAACCAATGAACATGGCTTAAGGCAAAACGTGGGCTAGTTCTTCTTCAGCAGAAGCAATTTTTCAACCCAAGTAGAAATAATCTATTAGCAAAAGGCAACCACATAGATTCTTTGTAAATTATGGACTTCCAGACTATGAGGAGGAAAAACCCCTCGCTACATGATGGAATTTGATGCTTTGCTTTAGTAGGACAAGGAGTACAAGGAGACTGAAGCTCATAGAGGGGAAGGGAGTTCACTGTTAATTTTTAAATGTCTTTGTAAAAAATATATACATGTAATCAAGATGAAATATGAGAGGACTCTAGTGAGCATAAAAATCAAAATAAACAATGCAAAAGTGACAAATAAATTTACCATTTTGGAAATTAAAGCAGGGATTCCCAACCAAGTCAATGTCTGGCAATGTGTTTCCTGCCATGTACGGAATAGCTGCCATGTCAAAGAACAATCTGGCCCCAAATATCAATAATCATAAAGATGAGAAACCCTAAATTAAAGTTCACTGCCCTGGTATGGGCTTCTCATGTTCATTCACTCATTCAGTGGAACATCTTTAAACACTCACTGTGGGCTTGGTGTGTTAAGATCGGAAGAGGAAACAGCACTGGGACCTGGGAGAGGGAAGGAGGGTGGGGCCCCTCAGGTCTGGGCTATCAGCTAAACATTTTCAGAACAGACACTGTGACAAGTGTGCATCAACAATGTCTGCTGCTAGGTTGCTCAAATCTGAATAGTGCTTATTGATGTGCCCATAAGACCCAGAAAGAAAGAAAAAGAGGAGATGAAAGAGTCAAAGTACCAGAAGGAAGATAAAGACAAGAAGAAAGAGTTGAGGAAAAGCAAGAGGGAGAGCTAGGCCACTGTATTAGTCTGTTCTCACACAGCTAATACCTGAGACTGGGTAAATTTAAAGGAAAGAGGTTTAATGGACTCATAGTTCCACATGACTGGGGAGTCCTCACAATCACAGCAGAAAATGAAGGGGAAGAAAGACATGTCTTACATGGCAGCAGGCAAGAGAGCCTGTGCAGGAGAACTCCCCTTTAAAAACCATCAGATCTTGAGAGACTTATTCAGTATCATGAGAACAGCACAGGGAAGCCCCACCCCTACAATTCAATTACCTTCCCCCAGGTCCCTTCTAGGACACGTGGGAATTATGGAAGCTACAATTCAAGATGGAGTTTGGTGGGGACACAGCCAAACCATATCAGGCATCACACAGAGCACCCCCTGGGAGGCATTGATATCCCCAGGCAACGCCCACTGCAGGCCTTGAGAGCATGGAAGGGTGGTGCTTGCATCAGTGAATCTTACTAGTTGAAATAAAGAAAGCCATCTTTCCACCCCTCACTTCATGTAAGTCTGATTCTCCAGGTCCCATCTTATTCCTTGGCACAGGTGGTCTTATTTAAAGGACTGTGCTCTGATCAGTGAAGTGGGGCTGAGGGCCAAGACACACAACCCCCACACTGAGACTCAAACACCACAGGGAGGAAAAAGGAAACTATTTAGAAATCACCTCTTCAAAAGTTCTATACATCATTTCTACAAACTCAACAAGAAGGTTATAGGGGTCCCTGATGTGTGGGCTTTATATTATTTATTTATTTTGGGGAGCATCTGAAGACATCAGATTCGAATTCTTTGACAGTCAGAGTACCTTTAAATCTCCTTACATCTCTGATGATTTATCTCAGAGGCTTTTTCTGAGGTTAAATATCTTCCAGAAAATACTCTTCATCAATTCCTGCTTTATTTGCCCCTTGTCTCCAAGTGATTCCCTGGCTAAGACTTCATTCTCCTCCTTCTCTTCTTCCTACTCCTTTATTCAGGGTTGGGAAACCCCATAACTAGGCTGGCTGACACTTGCCTCAGTGTCTGACTCCCACAGCTATTCGGTTAAAAGGCAGGGAAGCGGACAATGAAATTGGGTAAAATAAGGTACATAATACTCTTTTATAAATACAGAAAGGGGAGGGTCTTTTGCCAGTGCTCTCCGCTTTTGCTATATTTTTTTCCCCAAGCTTTTGGTCCTGGGACCAACTTTGCATAGCAAGCCCTCTTTTCTACTCTGTGTATAACTGCTGTCTTCTGTAACCCAAAGCATAATTCACCATTGGAAAAGTCTGTGCTCCAATATAATGTAAGAAGATCACTAACAGAATAAGACACAGTGAGCCTGTGTACAAGCTGCAGAAGAATTTCCTCAAGTTGATCATGAATAATTTTCTCAAAGACATATAGTCTTCCTGGAAAGGCAAAGAATCATGCATCTTTTTGAGCCAGACAAACATTTGAAAGAAGCCTGCAACATGTACAATTGCTCAAGAAACACATTTCCAACCTTAGCTATAAACTGCGCATTCTATAGGAACATGGGATGTAGATTTTAGTATGAAAAGAGAGTTTATTATAAAGAATATGTTAAGATAAATTATAAAGAATCTATCATAAATAATATTTTATGTAATAATTTTATTTGTCATATCATTACCTTCTAGATTTAGCTGTAAAGTATGAAAGAAGGAATTTAAAATATTTTAAAAATTCAGGCCCATATTTTTTCCAGTGATGTCAATCAATTAATTTCTTATCTTAGTCTAATGACAGAAAGGGCAAATTAGCTCTAATCTTATGTTCTGAATCCTTTTTGGAAATGATTGATTGCTGGGGTTAATTTTAATTTAGTATTAAAAATTTGAGAATATACTGTATACATATTTTGAATCTTGCTTTTTTCACTTTACATAGCATCATAATCAGGAATACTCTTCATATCAACGTGCTTTATATAGTGTAGAGTCCTTCAAAACAGGGTGATGGCTGCTCATAATTGCATTCTTCTTACCTTTGATTTGCCTTTGCTGTAACAGGCCTTTTTGGTAGCTTCATCACACTCCCATTCCACAGCCTGTAGGAAATACCAAAACAATAGCAGTCATGGTTTTGACTAAATAAAAGGGAAAATATAAACAAGGCAACAAGGCACTGGTAACCAGATTAGGAAATATGGCTGCACCCTGGCACTAACATTTTCATACTCATAGAATTTATACCAAATACATGAAATTTAGTCATGGGCTTAGATTTAGCTCTAATATTGAGGCATAAGGAACTTCCCCCTTACTATTTCCTTTTAGGTAGTAATGATGTGATGCTTAGATCTAGTCACTGTTAGAAAGGAACAATGAGTTGGTGACTACAGCACTGATGGTAGAAATGATCACTTCAGTGAAACTATGGAATAGACCCAGATGAGGCTTAAAGGAGAGGCCTTGAGACAAGATAATTTAAATATTCATTTTAACATTTTTATTTTATTCAAATAATATGTCATTTATCGATATTCATAGATAATGAAGAATGATTTTGCATATTCTTACTACCAAGATACACCTGTAAATGATAATCAATCAATAAATAGCTCATGCAAAGAACATAGCTAGGATTTTTCCCCAATAGCAGTCATTTTCGTACTATTATTAGCTCTGACTAAATGTTTAGAGCCACAGCTTTTAAATATTTTTTCTCAGAATTTCCAAATTTCACTTACGCTGATTAATTTGCTATGTGTGCTTTCACGTCTGATGCTGACTCACAAATGAAATGTGTGATTAGTGAAGAAAACAGACAGGGCTTGCTTTACAGAAAGGATGCCTGCAAACATCCATGGCCTAGCTCTCGTGAATAGTTTTTTGCGCAAATTGAGGCATCTGGGCTTTTTTTTTCTCTTTTCTATCATTGTATACAGTGTGAACTTTTATAGGGTAAAAATATTTTCTTCATTCTCCACACCTGTTATCACAATTATTATTTTCTATTTTACTATTAAAATTGGATTTCTGAAGGAACAGGGATGTGCGGTAATTCAATCATTAACAGAAAGACATTTTGAGATAGAGACTTTTTTCTGTTAATTTGGACTAATGTCAAATAATAAACTAAACCAAAAGCAACCTAGTGTCAAATCATGTGAAGGAAAATAATGGCTTCACCCTTGTTTTTTAGTAAGAAATGTTTTCTTTCTAATTATCCAAACTTCGGAGAATAACAAAGTCAGGCTAACACCATTCTCTAATATCTTCTGCCTTCCAAAGAATGTTACATAACAGAGATTAAATCATAAAACACTGCATCTTGTATAATTTATGCTACTTGGCAAATATGAGTCCATAAGAAAAGTATTCTAGAGAGAACCACTTCAGTGTCTTTGAAACCAAAACAATGCTATAACTGTTTTCCCTTGTGCAGACTTGAAGATTTTTGTCAGTGTTAACATCTGATAAGAGAATTTGTTAATTCCTTCTGTGTTGTTTCCCTGTTCATAATGTTTGATGGTAACAATACAGTCACAGCTAATCAGCATCTGATGCAACACATGACTTGAATTCCATACCAGGATGACAAATATTTTCATGAAAAGCAATGACACCTCCAGAGAAAACAGCCTGTCATACAGTTGCATAACTATATCCCCATGAAGTACAGATAAAATAAATGAAAATAAATGCGTTGTTGTTCATCTGATTTGACCTTTAGTATATTCCTTTCTTAGATGTCTTTACAAAATATCACTCAGTTTTTTTGTATTTAAGTAGATATCCACGTCTTGGCCTTTACTTAAACTTAAAAGAGTATTGAGGATTGATTAAAACAGTATTGAGGATTGAAAGAATATGATATATTCTTTCAGCAGAGTAAACCTCATTATAACTTTGATTGTATATTGCCAGAGGTTTTAGTATTACCTATCACCAAGAAGAACTGGTATTATACAATTACTAGGAAAACTATACAGTGAAATACTTTAGATAAAGAGTCATTCACAGTGGCTTTCATTGGTCTAGTGATTTTGTTAAAAGTTAAATAATAATGTTCTCTTCTATAAACATGAAAGCTATAAAGAGAAGGATTAGTCCCAGGGCTAAGGGAGAAGAATATATTTACCAAATGCCATCAGAATTGTTCAGATCCTGCCGCTGAAATGGCAAACAAACAGCTTCACAAGTCTACCTAATGCCCAAATAGCCTTTGCATTTTCAAGATAAATATTGGCCAAAGATTGAAAGGGAAAATAAGAGAAGAAAGAATGTGAGAGTTTGAAAAATATTTCATTATTTTTATCCAGCATACCAAAAAATAGCAACTGCTCTTACAAGTTTATTAGACCAATAATAAATATGACAAATCTTACAGATTTTCTGAAGATAGTGATTAGAAAGAAAAAAAATTAATTTCCTAAGGCATTTTATTACAGCCTCACTAGCTTGCCTATAATATTCAAATCCAGAATTAATTAAAGACCATGATTGTACAGCCTTTCTGTTCACTTTCTACCTGAATAGAGAACAGGATAAAGGGAAATTTTATATTAAGATTGGAACTTTACTTATTCCAGAAGACAGCAGGAATATATATATATATAATTGGATAGCACAGAATTTGAAAAGGAATAGAATGGAGAAAAGTGGCTTTTCCAGATTATACTAGAATGGGATGTTCCAGATTCATCCCATAGTGTCCTCCTATTCACTAGGTCAGCTAGACTTTGCCCATTTCATCACTCGACAGACATGAAATTAAAAAAAAAAAAATCCATCAGAGACAAATAAGAGTATCATGGACCTCTTCTCTATGGGATCTTATTTCTCACAGTGACCCATTTTTCTGTTTGAAATTAGGCTGTTTGTTTAACCTGGTCACAACTTCCTTATTCTTCTAGATCCATTCTAATGAACTAAATACCTTTTAATCAAGCCTTCTCTTTCATTTCTCAGTGAAAATTTTTATTCTTTCATGTATTGTGATTATAGAACAAATCTCACTACTGATTTGAGAAGCCACGTGTCCACTTGTATTCAAAAGACGTTTTTCCACCAACCCAAACCTATCTTTACAATAGTCAAAACAAGTGCTAAAGCATTCTACATTTCAGATCTCAACCCAACATTCATAGTCTCATTTCCTGAGTCTCCCTTTTAAAAATATTTAATTTTTGTCATCTTTTGTCTTTTTCTATTTCAGGATAGCCCAGTAGAGAAAAGAAATATTTCTACTCTACGCTATTCAATACTTTATCTGCATTATATATTTCAGCAGCAGACATATAGCAGTAATATTGTGGTTACTTGAATATTCAAAGATTAGATACAGTAGGCAGTGAGTTTGAAACATCTACATTTTAAAAGACACAACAATTCCTGTTTGTAGTAAATTTTTTTCTGTAAATACATACAAATAATACCTGTACTACTGAACAACTCACAGAAGTTTTGCTTTATGCAAATACATTAATTATCTCCTTTATTTAACAAATATTCATCAAGTACCTACCAAATGGAAGACACTCTTCTATGTGATTGACAGAAGGAAAAACAGACATAGAGATACACATCAGATATTAATTTACGATATAGCATAAGTGTATTCCATCAGCCTAGAAAGAATTATGTTAAATCTGAGGAGTCAACAGTGTTCATTTTCATTGTTATAGTAGCCATATGCAAGTTAATCTCAGGTCCAGTGACACACTCTGACTTATCATTAGCTTTCAGCATGTGACAAACATACAAAGAGAGCTAAAAAAAAAACAGAAGAGGCTTATGGAAAACCGATTTTATATCTGCGTAAATCCTGGGGATGCAACAAAGCCCCTATTGTTTCAAGGTACAGCATCCAATGGACCGTGTTGCACACAGACATACTATGGTTAGGATAAATGGAGCTGTGATCTCAAGAGTAAATCAGATGCAGAAAAGAAAAAGAGATTGGCTCTTTTTATGTATGTGTTACATACATATAAATCCACAGTTCTCAGAAGTATATAAACAAAGCTGTGTATTATCACACTCCACCGCCAGATAAGTTAATTAGATAGGGACCAGCAAAGGCAGACACTTCATAAAAATGAAGGGAACAACATTCTAGGCAAATGGGCTACTACTCTTTCAGCAGATGGCTTTGCTAATTAGATATGGGCAAAAGATAACATTAAACAAAACTAGTTTAATTACACAATGCCAAAAATTAACAACCACCTGAGGGCTTTCTTTTTTCATATGTTTACATTCATATTCTTATGTCACGCATTCTGCGATGTGCTGGGAAGTATTACATTGCCATGGCAATTATAAACAAATCGTCAGGGTAAGCAAGACTATATCTTTGTTCAAAACCGAAACAAAATGCAAATGAGTTGGAACTAGAAACAACTGTGATTTGACTTGAATAAAGCGTCAATCTATAACAGTAACTTTGAGAGAGGACATCTTTGCTAATTATAATACCTTCATGGTCACACGTGTCAGGGTCACACAAGTGTCACTTGAGCTAGAATGGTGTGCATTGAATGAAAAAAGGCAGTAAATATTTCAGTCAATTTGGAAGGATTTGTTCGATGTTCCTCTGCCTTTACTTCCTAGTGGATATTCAATGTGTTTGTTATTTTTTCATATTAATTTTCAGTATACTTTCATTTCCATCCATGTCAAATACAAGCAAGTACAATTATAACCTTGAAATCAAAAGACTAGCCAAACATCTTATGTTCTCATTGATATGTGGGAGCTAAGCTATGAGTATGCAAAGGCAAAAGAATGATACACTAGACTTTGAGGACTTACGGGGAAGAGTGGGAGCAGGGCAAGGCATAAAAGACAACCAACGTGGTGCAGCATATACTGCTCAGGCGATGGGTGCACCAGGATCTCACAAATCTCCACTAAAGAACTTACTCATGTAACCATATACCTTCTCTACCCCAATAACATATGGGAAAATAATTTTTTTTAAATGATCAATTTCAAAATTTAGAAATTAACTTAAAAAAGACTGGAAGAGCACTAGAGTCATATCATCCCACTATTTTTTGATTCTCATACACTGCCATCATCTAAAATTAGAAGAAATATCTTAACCTTAGAGATACCTATGAAAATGTGTTATAATAATTTTTAAAGCCCTTATGCTAATGCCCAAGGTTTTCTTTCACATAGTAACACCACATTAAACTTACATTGATAAGGAACTGCAGAGTGGTGCTCCCAGCCTGTTGAATGCTCACTGGGCGTTCTGTTTTCTAATTGGGAGTTGACAATGTATTCATTCCCTAGAGCTGTTGTGAGAAACTACCACAAACCAGGTGGCTTTAAGGACAGAAATTTATTCTTACAGTTCTGGAGGCTCGTTGGCAGGGTTGTCTCCAACTGAAAACTCCGAGGGAGAATCTGTCTGGGCCTCTCTCCCAGCCCCTGGGGTCTGCCGCTGATCTGTGGTACGACTTGGCTTACAGGGCATCACTGCAGTCTCTGCCTCACTTATCGCGTGGTGTTCTCCTTGTATCTTTCTTTGTCCAAATGTTCCTCTTCTTATAAGGACACCGGCGACTGGATTAAGGCCCACTGTAGTACAGCAATGTCCTCATCTTAACTAATGACATCTAGAAAGACTCTTTTTTCAAATAAGGTCGTATTCTGAGAATCTGCATGGACATGAGTTTCGCGGGGACACTCTACAACCCAGTACAAGCAGCGTGGCATAAGAGATTTGGAGAAACAATTCATAGTCACAAATTAGGGTCATTGCTTTGCCACAAATTAGTTGCCAATTCTTAAGCAAAATAATGGTAACAATTTATTAACCGTGTGATGTGCTAGCTACAGTGCTAAATGCTTTCTATACACTTACCTCATTTAATGCGAGAGGTACTATTATAATGAGATTTTGGATGAGGACTTAGGGTAAATAACTTGCCAAAGGCCACAAAGTATTAAGTGGCAGCCCCAGGATTGGCACTTTATAACTTGGATCTGGAGCCTGTTATCTGAACTACTCTCCTGCTATTTAAATTGCCGAATTAAGTGCCCCTTCTTACCTGATTTTTTACAGTTTCTTTGTTTTCCACCCCGTAATTTAGAAAAATACATATCTGAAGCAGAGAAATTTGTGCATGTCTAAGTTCAGAGCTGTTGGCATTCAGTAAATATTAATCAAAAAAGCCACTGATTCCCTTGTCATAGAATGTATTCATGTTTAAAGCCTCTGGGCCCATTCACAGCCCTAGAATCGATTTTAAAAGGACCGTGATTTACTTAATGAAACTCTAAAGTCAAGAAAGGTGCAGCCAGGGTATGATATAAGAATCTTTGGTTGGTTTTGTATAATTAAACATCTTCTGTTTAAGAACACAGTTTGTTCTTGACAAAGCAGCAATGTCCTGCTTTCAAAATTCAGTCTGAAGACCCATCACTCTTCTACTAAGCCCTCCCAGGGCTTCCCACACCTCCTGGATTAAGAGCCAAAGTCATCTAGAAAATTCTTCCATTTCCAGGTACTTATTTCCTAGTGCCCCCACCCCATTCTTTTACGGGTGGCATGGGTTTCTCAGCGTGGTCTCTGAACAAAGCAGACACATTCCCTATGGCCTGTGGACCTACTGGCCCCACTACCTGGAATACTTTCCTCCAGATGGCCACCTAGCTAATGCCTGTGCCTCCTACATACCTTTGTTCAAGTGTGAGCTCCTCGCTGGACCCTCTGTAGCCATATATGTATACATGAAACTGCCATTTGCCTCCCCCTTTCTCACTACAAAGCAAACTGCACTTGGGCAGGCAGCTTGGCTGCTTGGTACCCTTCTGTATCTGCAGCACCTAGGGCAGTGCCACATACACAAGCACTCAATACCTGGTTGTTAAACGAATGGATGTGTTCATAGAATGCCCTACACCCATGCCCTTAGAAGTAGCTCAGGTATCCTTCTAGAGAACCTTGGAGAATGGGCACATGAGGGTTGGCAGCCCTTGAGCTGGTTGGGTGAGCCTACCACATGTTGCATCTCTGTGGCAAAAACATACCACAAGAATTTCTCTTCTGCACTTCAATTTGCCCTGACACTGGGAAGAAGAATATGAATGCATCCACTCTGGGAAGACGGAAAGGGAAGGATCAGAGCAAAGATTTTACTACTTTTTCAGCAGTAGACAACATTTTTTTAAATAACGTCTTAAGCCTAATCTCAAACAAAAGGAGATAAAAGTGGTACAGTATTCCCCTTGTCTGCAGTTTTACTTCTTGATACTGTGGTCAAATGAAGTTCAAAAATATGAAATGGAACATTCCAGAAACAAACAATTTCTAAGTTTTAAATTGTGGACCATTCTGAGTAGCATGGTGAAATCTCAAGCCGCCCCGCTCCATCCCACCTGGGGAAATGAAGGATTCCTTTGTCTAGAGTATTCACATGTCTATGTTCCCTGCCTATTAGTCACTTAGAAGCCCTCTCAGTTATCAGATCAAAAAAACATAGCACACACAGTGTTCAGTACTATCAGAGGGTTCAGGCATTCCCTGGGGGTCTTGGAACATATCCCCCGTAGATAAGAGAGGGACTACCATATTATGTCAAAGTCATGCTTTAAGTGCAAAATTATAATACTAAGTCATTAGAAAAATGTGAGGCCAAGTGACTGCTGAGTCATAACACCCTCGGTATCCAAGCATTTCTGTATTTTGTTTTGGTTGCCTGCTTTTGAAAAAAACATAAATTTATAAAGATTAATACTTATAAATAAGACCACTTTGAATCTCAGTAAATTTGGAGTATACATTGAAATGACAGCGGACACCTTATTCCGTACTCTGTAATAAACCAGGTAAGCCAAGTAATGTCACAGTAAAAGTTAATTTACTGAGTAAGGGATTCTAAAGTCTTAAAATTCTGTACATGGTATACATTTTTGGTATAAGCGTTTCTTAAATAATGGGATTAAAGCAATATAATATCTCAAATCCCTGAAGCACCTCTAGAAACTGAGGGTTCTGAGTAACACAGTTGGCAAGTCACTGTTTTAAGGAACCAAATTTATCTGATAAGAAATGTTGGGGCTGGACCTGGGGTCAGACAGAGAAAAACAAAGTGATGGAAGATGAGTTCCAACGACCCTACTCCTGAACATGAATGAACCCTGCTGGGATGATCTTTTGAAAGAAGAACATTAGAGAGAGAGAAAAAAAAAACAGTATCAAGGACATTATAATATCTGGTATAAAATTTAAAACCATGATTGTCAGACCTTGAAGCATCAAACGACTGGTGCACTTCAAAAATATTTCTAAGGTAAGGCTCATAAGAGCCCAACTTCTTGGTTGCAGGGTTTTACAGAAATTATTTTCATGAACGCAAGTAGGATTGGTTTAAAAAATGGTGCATCGTCAAATTTGTAAGACTAAATGGAGTGAAAAAAATCAAATCACTGGAGGGATGGCTATTTTTATACATGAATTTCCTAAAAGTATTAGTATAAGGAACCCAATTCAAAGTCGATCAAGCAGGGATAAAAGTATTGACATCGGAGTGGATTGACTTCCCAAGTACTGGCTTGCCTAGTTTAATATTTCCCAAACGCATTTGGTGGAAAATTGATTGCATCTAATGTTATATTTTCTCTCTTTTACAACATACAATTATATCTTACATCACATGGATGATGCCATCCAAGTACCACAATATCTGTGTACTGTTCAACAGAAATGTTTGCTAGGAATTAGATATATCACAAGCAAATTAAAATTAGATGTTTTATCTGATGTAACATTTATTCTGCATATGTAGAGCTATTTCAAAAGGAATAAGTTGATTATAGAAAGTTATGAAAAATATCACATCAAGCTGAGCTTAGTAAGACTATCTGAAGATTGTATGGGACACCAATATGAGTTCACAAGATGAATTTTTAAACAATATGAGAAGCAGCATGTTGGCATGGGATTCTCTGTAAAACCTTGACCAACACTAGAGATACACAACTTGATATAATGAAGCCTGCCTTGAAAATATTTTTACAAGGCTAAGTTTGTGGTGTGGCTTTGACCAAATCTTTCTTTCACACACCAGTTAACTACTGACAATAATATTCTAGCACTATTGGTAAAAGTGAAGATTAACCATCCTGGCCCTAAAACAAGAAGAAATTTCACAGTTATATGCCAAGGTTTCATCTGGGAATATAGTTAAAGGGTTCAAAAGGGACTGCATGTAGCAAGTAAGAAGAAGTACCAATCTTTTCATTTTGAGGCAACATGAAACAGATGTAGAAAACGATGCCAGCAACTACAGCATGAATGCAAATGAAGGTGCAGAAACCACGCAACTCTTTATTGTTTGGCTTAGAATTTTATTTTACTGATGTGAATGAAATATTTTTATGTTTTCAAGAGGAATATCCCATTTGTGATTTTGTGTGTTAGATTTCTCTTGCTTAAAATGTAAAGCCACCTATATTGGCATCATCAGTTTGAGTCCTTTTATTGTGTATTCTAGCTAAATCTTAATGAAGACATTCTGTGTGAACTGTCAGCCTAATAGCCAATATTGATGTAAATATATGCATGTTTGCTTTCAGTTTCTCCATAAATCTTTTCTATTTTTCTAGTCTTCTGAAACTGGCTTCATGAAAACAAACAACACTTCATACCTGATTATTTTCTCTAGAGTTCTGGGTTAATATCTATGCACTAGATTCACTGGAGCACTTACAAAACCCAGATTATGAATGTTTCCTGGGGAATTGTTTTATACTCATGGAACCACTCAGAATTTATTCATTATTCAAGTTAAAAATGCTTGCTTCCTGAGATATATCCTATCAAAGTCAACAAAGATTGACTTTACTTCCAGCTTGAGAACATATTGATCTATTTTCCAGATCTCAAGATATATGCAAAACCCTCCTTATGAACCTTATTCAGCATTATTTCCATAAGCTTTTGTTTTCAGCTACAAAAAAAAAATGAACATGAAAATTTGTTTTCTAGTGTAAGTTTGGTAGTCATTGTTTACTCTTATTTTAAATAAAATGTGTAACAGGATAATATACTCTGTTCAAGAAACACATGATTTACTATATTATCACAATGGTAAATGAGCTCTTAGTGAACATGACTGATACATTCATGTCCTAGTTAATATTTTACACTTTCATAACTTAATGAATATCTGCTTAAACTTATTAAATCAAATAAATAATTTGGCATTAAACAGCAATTGTGTGGTTTTGCCATTTATTTCTCCAAACATTTTTCTCTCTTCTATAATTTGCTCTCTTCTATAATTTGCTCATTTACATGCCAGAGATGTCCTAAAATATTGTCATTACTATTATTAAGATGTTTGATAAGAGTTCCAACTAAGAAAAAAGTCCAAAAGCATTTCAAGTGTGAGAATAAGAGTTGGTGAATTTTTAATGTCTGTAACATCTGGGATATTTTGATGGAAAATTGATGGCTTTTGTTATAATTTTACAACAAAATGAAGAGAACATGAGGCACTCCTTCCCTTCCATCTATTTAAATCATTGCTTTTGTTATGTGATTAGCCAGGGTTGGCAACTAATTGCCAAATGTTACAACTTTACTCAATTTCCTACCAAAGGAATTTGATTTTGAAATAAATTAATTGCCTACACCAATTAGGGCCTTGAAACACAAATTTGTGTATATCTGAGGGTGGAGCATTGGAGTTGGATGAACACTGGTCCCTTAAAAGATATCCATCATCATCTCTGCAACCTGTGAAGTTAACTCATACGGCAAAAAAAAAAAAAAAAAAAAAAAAGAAAGAAAAGAAAAGGACTGAAGATAATTATATTAAGGATCTTGAGATGGAGACATTAATCTATTATTCAGGCAGCATCTCAACATCACTGAAAACATTCTTATATGAAGCAGGCAGAGGAAGATGTGGAGCATACAGAGGAGAAGGAAATGTGACCATGGAGGCAGAGATAGGGATGAAGGAGCCTCAAGTCAAGGAGGCTGGCAGCCACCCGAAGCCAAAAGAGAAAAAGAACAAATTATTTCCCCCCAACTTCTGGAGGAAGTGTGGCCCAGGGGACCCCTTTATTTTAGTCCCATAAGAATTATTTTGGACTCCTAGCCTCCAGAACTGTGAGAGAAAAAATTTCTGTTGCTCTAACCCACCAAGTTCATGATAATTTATCACAGCAGCCATACAAAACTAATACACACATACATACACATGAATTACACATGAACACAGTCACACTCAAGCGAGTTTAGGAGCATGGGGTGGACGTGTTAGTATCTGTGTGTCCATCTACCAAACATCTGGGCCAGGCCCGTTGTAGGAAATTGGAACATGTCATCCCAAAATATGCCTTTGTCATGGGATTATTTTGAGCTGATTATTTTGAGAAAGCCTAGACACAGGAGAAGCTCTGAAAACAGAGTAGAAATTGTCTTTGTGTAAGGTAAGCTTACATCTATAAAGGAAATCTCTATTTGTAAGGGTGTCTCCCCTACTGTACCAGGAAGAGAAATATGATCCTAGTCAGGAGATAAGTCACTGGAGAAGACACTGACTTAAATGTGCATAACAAACCTTACTCCTGCTAACCATGCCATTCCTGGTTACGTTGCCATTACTTACCTCTCCCACACACTTCTTTCTTTGATCTAGCTGAAGATGGTATTTAAGCTTGAATTCTAAGATATCTCTTTGAGAGTGACTCATGTCCCTGGGTATCTCCCGTGTGTGTAAGGCATAAACATATTTTTATAACTTGTTTGTTTTTCTATTGTTAATATGTCTTTTGTTACAAGGGCCCAGCTGAGAATTTAGAAGAGTAGAGGGAAAATTATTTCTTCCTTCCCTACAATATATATGAAAGATGTAGTTGTTGATATCAAAGAGCTCTTAAGGAAAACATGTTGTGATCTTGGGCGTCTGAAAGGGGAACACTCAACCCAGATGCAGGGATCTGGAGATGGATGAAGGAACATTTCTTAGGGAGGGCAAGGCTTGAGCTGGATCTTGAAGCAAGCTGGATCAGTGAGCGAATAAGTGGAAGAGTAGATGTTCAAGAAAAGCAAATGAATAAGCCGGTACAAAGGCCTGAAATGGGAAGAAAGGACATCTAAGCTGGAGAACTGGACCCCAGGGTGGGGATTGGAGAGGTCTCTGGCTATACACTGATATGCAGCTCAGGACAGGCCTCCTGAACCATGCTAAGAGAAGTTAGTTCAGATTTATTTTTCATGAGTTGAAGAAAAGCCATGAATAAAATTTTAAGCAAGATATTGTCATGGTGAGAGATGAGTAGTTGAGAAAGACTTCTCTGCGGGTATGAGAAGACCTGGAATGCAGTGTGGCTGCAGGGGTGAATACAAGGAGAGTGATGTAGAGGTCATTGCAGGCAACCAGCAGGTAGGCATTGGGAACCTGAAATTAGCAGGGACAATAGGGGTAGAAGAAGGGATGGGTAACCAGCTATTTAGTAGTGGGAAGGGCATTGTCTTTTGATCATGTAGATGTGTGGGTGGACAGCAGTAGCACAAGTCTGCCTAATCTGCAGTATGAAACTAATTCCCACCCATTCCTTAAGCTGGGTTTAGACTGAATGCCACACACAATTCTGGACTGTTTTCTTTCCACCCCCATAAGTAACTTTAACCTTAGACAAATAAAACTACCTATACAATCCTGTTTAAAGAAAACATAATAAGACAGTAAATCTCCTTCCAAAATAGCAAAGTAGTTCAAGAAAAAAGACCGAATTCATACAATGTTTTGATCATCACATTTTTAAATCAAACATACTTTAATTCATTGGTAATACATTCTGGATTTTTAAAACAAATGAAAAACCAACCAAAGAAAAATCTTGCAAATCACATGAAAGTTACCTTTAAAACTGTAAGAATTCAAAGTAATTCAGTACAAGAACTTCTTTTTCAAAGTAATATAATAATGATTTATTTGTTTGGAATTCTGTGTCCTGAGTCAAGCAAATAAGACATAAAAAATGACACAAACATAAATTTCAAAATGAGAGAAAACTTACAACTCTTGACTTCCAAGACATTTAGCAAAGCTAAAGAAGTTGGAATTTGAAAGTGGAAAAACATAAGAAAAATAGACTAACAAATTAAGATTTTCGTATCTATTAGTATTACATTTTTCTTAGGTTTTCACATGTTCCACCAAAATTTACGTTGAAATTTAATTGCTGTTTTAAGTATTAAGAGGTAAGACCTTTAGGAGACAACTAGGTCTTGAGAGCTCTGTCCTACTAAATGTGACTAATGCCATTGTCTCAGGAGTGGGTTTGATATAACTGGAGTGGGTTTCTGAGAAAAGGATAAATTTGGGCTAGTGTTCTCCCTCTGTCTCATGAGCTTTCTTCGTATGATGCCTGCCATACTAGGATGACTCTAGTCAGAAGCTGGCACCAAACTCTTGGACCTCACAGCCTCCAGAACCATGAGTCAAATAACCTAATATTTTGTATAAATTACCCAGCCTATGGTAGTCTAACAGCAGAAAAAGTGCTAGACATCACATCTGAGAAAAATTCTGAAAAGAGCCATGCTATTAAATGCTGATATTAATTCTGTCTCCAACCTAGAAGAGGGAGGGCATTTCTTCCTTAATCAGCCAACTTTAGAATTCACACTAAAGTTTCAGCTGTACTGTGTCTCAATTATAATTCACAATATCAACAGCAAAAATTCAATGCTATTTTCTAAAAATATTTTAGGTATGACTCTGATTTCTCAAGTTTTGACAACAACTATGAGTCATGACTACCAACATTTAGATCAGCACTATGAGATTAACCAGAACCAACATGTAAATGTATAGGGCAGAAAGCCATCAATCAATCTGGAGTGGACACAATGTTTCCAAGTGTAACTATAATAGAGGAGCAAAGCAAAAACAGAATCCTGGAATCAGACAATGTGTGACAGTACAACAGCCTAAAAGAGCTGCCGGCAAGACATATTGGGAAAGTTAGTCCAAAGGAGCACATCCATGCTCAGAGATGAGAATGAATCAACTCCTGATGGGGAAGATGGCTGGTAGTCTTCTGCCCATCATAACTAACTCTACCCTCCCAACAATCTAGGGTATAGGTACCAGTATTACATTCATCTTACACAGTAGGTAGAAAGGAGCTTAACAACTTGCCAAAGATTACTGAGCTTTTAAATGGATGGCCTGGGATTATGAAGTCAGGCCACCCTGGCTCCAGGGTCCACAATCTTAAGCCACGTGCGATGGACTCTTCTTTCAGTGAATGAGTTGGCAGGATCTCC
Source organism: Pongo pygmaeus (assembly GCF_028885625.2). Lineage (NCBI taxonomy): Eukaryota > Metazoa > Chordata > Mammalia > Primates > Hominidae > Pongo > Pongo pygmaeus. The sequence goes on from NC_072377.2 coordinate 9,338,279, forward strand.
CAGATTCCTAATTCCTTCCTGTTTCACCAGAGTTCTATTGACAGATTGAGTTTGTTTGCTTTGAACTTGTCAGACAAAATAAAATGTGATGCTTTTGAAAGGCCCTTGGTGGGAAACCGGGGAATGAAATGGTTTGGCTGGAGAGATTACACTACTCCACATCTTCACTACTGAGATTTCAACGCAGTTGTTATGATTTCAGTGCTGATTTCACAAAGTCATCGATTTGAAAGTTTTCCCTATTCCCACCCTGCAATCTGAACTCTGAAAGTACATGGAAAACACAAAAGTAAACTTAATTGTGAATAGTCTTATTATTCTGCAATTTTGTGTAATTATCCAAACCCACTTGAAATAATAACAGAGGTCAAGACAAAGAACATGCGTGGATAAACATGGATATTGTTCCATAATCTGACACATTATATGTGGGTAAAGATCTTTACACTATACATAGAAAATTCAAAGTGGGTTATATTTCCAAAGCGAGTCTATACGTTGAATTAGGAGAATACAGCAAAAACTATCCCATGGAGACATTATGCAAGCTGGTAAGCATGGAGGTCAACAAGCCTTGTGTACTGGAGACGGTAGGACAGATCCATCCATTATCCAAGCACAGCCAAGGAAGTGCACTTGAAGTTCCAATCTAAGATTCTAAGATTCCATATTCTTCCTTTATGGTAAAAGATGGGTTCCAAGTTTCCCATATGGAATATAATAGCCAAGCCCTTTCTCATACAGCACAGAGCAGGGACACCCTGGGGAGGTGTGAAGAACCATGGAAGAGATGAAGATGAGGGCCTAGTGCGCTCTTGGGTTCTCACCCTTTTGCATGGGCTAGCTCCCTGCTTTCTGACCTGCTCCCTACCAGAACACAGCTCTTCCTCATCCCCAGCCTCATTATCCCCCTACTCTCCTCTAATTGGACTATCCACCTCATTAGAGTCTCCTTAAATGGTCTCAGGGCTGACAATAACACAACAATTTATGGAAGAGCTAAACATTACTCCCTATGCTATCACACAGGCAATGGGTAAGTACTGCATTTTAAATTTAGTGCTTTCTAGGACAATCATACCCCAAAAGAGCTCTAATATGTCTGAAACAAGAAATGAGAGTTGTCTGCCTCATTTCCTAATGCTTCGAGCTCTTATTAGGCTGAATAATTAAGAAAACTATTTTTCCTTCTTTGTTTTTCCAGGTAGGATAACTTTCTTCCATACATGTCTATATAAGCTTTTACTCAAGGACAGCTGATTTAATGGGTTGTGATGATGGATAATTAAGTCTCTTAATTATTCTCTTAGGATTATTGTAGCTGTGAACATCAAGCCACATACATGTACATTCAAACAGCAATTAAAAATATTGAATTGCTTTTTAATTTAGAAATGATTTCTACTTTTGGAAGCTATCTCTGGCCCCAATATGCTCATCATTTTATTTGCAATTTCAAAGACTTCATCAGTCTTTATAACCATTTTGATTGGTCTACCTCCTATGGTGTTTTGACAAATATTATTATAATCTGTTAGACTTATGTTCCTACTAATACACTATCCAGGTGATTTAACAAACATATAGTGTTTCGTTATCCAATTTTAATAGAACCTGTAAAAATACAAATGTAACTAGTCCAAATGTGGTACAAAAATCTCACCTTTTCAAGAAACCTCAGTCTGGTTATTACCCAAATAATTTCTTCCTGTGCCATCTACACCAGCCTCTACTTTCCCTTTAAATAATGATGACCCTTAAGAGAAAGAAACTCAACATTAGGAAGTAGCTTCTATATTGCCTTTACATGAATAACAAACAAAATTTTTATAGCATGATCATCCTAAGATAAAACAGTTAACTTTGCTCCTCCATGCCTAACATCATTAAGGACATTCCTTGAGGTTCAGTAATGTTTAATATCAATAGATTCACAACATACAAAATAGAAATAGAAACATTATCAACTATATAAAATCACTTGATTGGTTCTCTACCAAGAAAATGCCACAAAACAGGAAAAGTTAACTCTTCAGTAATATTCCTGCATAGTCAGTGGAACTTGTAAATGTATTCAACTAATATTTACTGAGCACCTATTATGTAACAGAATTTGGGATATAATATGAGCTTTTTCTAAAGCCTGCTGTATTTTAGAAATTCTCAGCCTAGTAAAGGCAAGAGAAAAAAAGTAATTGTAATACAAGTTGAGAAGTAAAGGTATATACTGTAAGAACATAGAGAGAAAAAAACGTTTGTAGAGAAGATGGAGGATTACACAGTGATGCCCAGCCCAGCAGCCATCTGAGCAGGAATGAAGGGAAGATAGAAGTTCTTGAGAGATAAGAGAGACGTATGCTTGCTGAAAACAGGTACTAGAATGTGCAAAGTCTGTGAGAAGTGGAAAAACATCTCACGTTCATGAAACTGCAAGAAATGTGTATGGTTGAATCCCACAAGGAATGGTGAGGAATAAGCAGATCTTGAAGCTGGAAAAACAGGAAACGTCAGACCATGGTGTTTCATACATGATATTGTTTGAAAACAGGATTTTTTTTTTTTACATTTAAGAGTTTTAAGCAGTAAGGTAATGTCATAGTTTACATATATTAAGCCATGAACCACAGTAGGAGGCAGGAGGAATGGAGGACACAGAGCATTACAAACAACTGCCCAAGGCCAGAAAGCAAGTAAAGGAGCTAAGATTCAAATGTGATCAGATGTGCAGTTTAGAAGTATGACTTGAGGAAAAAGGGATAGAATGTATGTGAGGATAGAATACAATTAATAAAAGAAGATTAGCTAGTTTAAGCCCATGGTGATAAGGCAACGAGGCTGAATTCAATAAGCCTGAATAAGGCTGAATCCATTGTTAAGTTGTAGACTGCACAGAACAGTATAGGTACACATTTAGGGACCATCAATGAGAATGGGGAACCAGCAAAGGCATCCATTGCTCTGGACAAAAGGTTATGAATCTGATCTCTGAGGTCAGTTTAAAGAGCTCCATCCAAATGATGATAGTATGAAAAACTATTCTACTGCTCAGGAAAGAAGTTAGTTTGGAGGTAAAGACAAAGCATTCCTTATCTTGATTTTTGTATGTCTTTGCTTGGGAAGAAATGAGATAGAGTGATGTAAGTGTGGCTCAGATGTTTTGTTTATTTTGACTTTTCTTCTTTTGAGGGGAAAGGAATGGAGCAAGAAGTCACTTACAATTGCTCACACAATCATCCATCTGCATTTGTCATAGCTGGTCAACATGCAGGGTCCACACCAAGGTGCTGACCACATTATGGGTATGATTAAGGATGCGGACTCTCATGCGAAATAGCTTTGTTGAGCGTGAGAAACAATGTACCCTAACACAAAGACATATGGCTTGCTCACCATGATGTGGGGATCACAACAATTCACTACAGCTCATTTTCCTAAAGAACAGAACAAAGTATCCATTATAGCATTTGACAACCTAAGCATTCCTTCTGGGACCACCTTCTGCCCATGGCTCATCCTGTCTGGGTTTTCTTCCTCATCACTAGCTGCTCCTTCTCAGTCTCCTTTAGCAGACTGAGCTGTGTTTCCTCCAATGGTGGCATGGCCCTGGCATCTGCTTAGGATCCTTCACTTTCCACTCTACCTTCCTCCCTGGGTAATATTACCTTGTTTTATGACCGTAAACACCATCAGTACAACACACCTGCATTCCTGTCCATTACTGGAAGGTATTAATTCTTCCACCTCTCTCCTGGGTATATTCCTTGGCATATCCAAAAGCATCTCAAACATAATACATGCAAATCACCAGCCATGATTTCCCTCTCTGCTTCCCAACTTTCTTCTCCCCTAGTGTTGCCCATATCACTACCCACTTAGTTGCTCTGGTCAAAGGTATACAAGTCATCCTTGAGTCTTCTTGTTTCCTCACTGCCAACATCCAATCCACCAACAAATCATATTGACTGTAACTAACAAACAAAACATTCCAAATGCATCCATTTCTCTACCAGCATCTCTTGCCTAAACTCTAATGCAATTTCCTAACAGATGTCCTTCCTCTAACTTTGCCCCATTATAACCCTTTCCTCTACAACTCACCCAAAAGTATCTTTTTAATAAGAAAAATAGATGATGTTTAATACCTTCGAGTGGCTAGCCATTTAGGTACCTAAACCACAATTCAAAGTCTTGGGCCTGGTTCACAAAGCTTGAGGAGTTTCTGCCTCCAATTCTCTGACCCCATGTGTCACCATTTCTCTACTCCTTGAGCCCTGTGATCCAGCAACTCTAAACCTCTGTAGGTTCGTTTAGCCTTATCCATTGTTCCCTCTTCCAAACCTTTGTATCCACTGAGCTCTCTTTCCCAAAGGTGCTTTCCCTCACCTGTGCCTGACTCCTCATTATTCAGATATTGACTCAACTGCCATTCTATAAGAGTAGACCATTCTTTGCCACCCTATCTACAAGAACTTCGTAAATACTTTCTATCACATCACTGCATTTGAATTCTTGGCAGCACACTTACCACTTTCTAACACTTTTCCTAACTATTAATTGATTAAATATCTCCTCCAACTATAATAACACTGCTAAGAGAAGTCCTTCCCTTGGTTCAACACCTTATTTCCTGTACTTGGAAGTCTGACTGCCCCATAAGAGATCCTGATTAAATACGTGCTGAAGGAAGGAATAATCTAGGAATTTGAAATGAGTTTACTTTTAGAAACTTCTGTCTGAAGGTAGGAATTTCAAGGCGAGAGCCTCATCACATTTGTCATCAGGTGAACCTGGTTTTAAGAGCATAAGTTCAAGATTAGCATGAAGAGTGAAAAAATCAGTTTGCATTTAGTTCTCAAATTCATCTTGCATAGCTATGTGATGTGAATAATAATCTCTGACCTTCTTGGTTCATAAAATTGTTGTGAGATTTAATGAGATAGTTACAGAAGCACTGTATAAACTCTCAGGCAAAGTAATTTAGTAGAAATAGTTGGGTCTGTAATCTTCTGTCTGCATCACCAACTGGAGAGCTTATTCATGGCATGGAGGAATTTGCTGGTACATTGAGTGAGTGTGGCTTAACTGGGGCAATGGGAGTTGCCACCTGGCCCTTGAAGAGTTTTGCATCTGGCAATAATCCAGAGAATGACTCCACTGTGAGGTAATAAACACAGAGAAAACTCTTTACCTATCATCTCTATGACCTTCTCATAGCGTCTTGTATTGGAGACATTTCAATTGCTCCTTGGATGGAAAGTAGCTCACTTTTACTGTCAGCAGGACACATGGTACATGTGCCATTACATTGGGAAATGGCTGCACAACTATTCTAAGTGGAAAAGTAAAGCTCTACACATCTGTATAGTACCCACATAGATCCTTTTTTCCATTCTACATTAAATGTCACTGAAAGTAGATCAAATGAAATGCAAGCTCCCATGTCATCCTGGAAAATGTCCATGAAAACAATCGGCTTCAACACAAAATGTGTGGTTTATACTAGGGACTGAGATTCTATTTTGCCCTAAGAAAAGATTATAATTTCTCCTGACAGATGAGGTCAGTGAATAATGTTTAAAATAGATGACGTCCCCTCACTTCTTACCCTTCCGCTTGGTCATAAGGCACCACTAGTGGTTCAGAACTGCCAGCATTACAACCACCATTACGTGCATCACGGTGGTGGTCAGGGCTTGCAGATGTTTTATTACAACTATACCAAGGGGCATCCATGGGAGGGTTCAGCAAAGCCCAGGAACAGGGTACACAGGGGTGTGCAGAGCAAGTCAGCCCTTAGACAGCTCTGTACCCAGCAATTGAGGCCTCAGAAGGCAGAGAGAAGCCAAGTAAAGGGCAAGGAGGGTGTTAGGGTGTTTTGTTTCCTTCCTTCAAGGCTGTAGATGATACCACTACACCCTACAACTAGTTGCCAGCACCCAGTGCAAACAGGCTGAGATTTTGACCTGCTGAATACACATTTGGACTGAATACTGAAAACTCGCTGAGAAGAAACACTAGGGGGAAGAACTGTCAAATGGCATGGCATATTACTAACATAAAAAAAGAAGCATTCCTGTTGATTTAAAAAGAATATCAAGAGAAGTTAGAAGCCTTACCATCGCCCCTTCAAATAGGTTATCAAATGCTAGCTTGAGTCCTAACTCTATATTTTCATGTAAGTTCTTAAATTAAGAGGCTCAGGGAACCAAAATTTTACTATGCAATGAACATCTTGGCTATTGGGTTACAAATGAATTGATCAAACTTACTTTGCCTTGGGATTGGATTCAGGTTGCCTATTGAAGACTGGTAGCCAACCAGGCGTGTTGTCTTTCAGTGAGGTGGCAAGAGACCACAGGCCTATCTCTCATTCTGTCTTCTCCATTCTCAGGCTCAAATGCCAAGGCCTCAATGCACCAGCTCTCTCTCTCTCTCCTTATGTGTACAAGACAATGGAAGAAGTCTTGCCTTAATCACCCTTAGGTTATCCAGGGGTACGAAGAGCTGGGCTGAATCCTGGAGATGAGATTTAGTCAAGTCTTTTTATTTCCCTATCCCTCATTTTTCCTCATTGCTTACTGGATATAATAAAAATAGCAACGTCAAAGGGTCTTGGTGAGTATTAAGGAGTGCTTACAAATAGCATTTAATACAGTGTCTGCACATAGTAAGCCTGTGATATTGTTAACTACATAATTACTTCCACTATTATTTGTCTTTTTTTCTTTCTTTCTTTCCCCCCTCCTCCTCCCCCGAGATGGAGTTTTGCTCTTATAGCCCAGGCTGGAGTGCAATGTCATGATCTCTGCTCACTGGAACCTCTGCCTCCTGGGTTCAAGCGTTCAAGCAATTCTCATGCCTCAGCCTCCCAAGTACCTGGGACCACAGGGGCCTGCCACCACACCTGCCTAATTTTGTATTTTTGGTAGAGGTAGGGTTTCACCATGTTGGTAAGGTTAGTCTGGAACTCCTGACCTCGGGTCATCTGCCTGCCTTGGCCTCCCAAAGTGCTGGGATTACAGGCATGAGCCACCAGGCCCGGCCCCATTATTTTTTACAAAAAGGCTTTTTAATCCCATTCTAATTCTTTTGTTATCTGCCTTTCACTTGGAAATACAGCTACAATGGAAGGGAGAAATGCAAACTGCTCCTGGGCAAAATTTGTTTTTAATATTCTTAAAAGGTTTGTAGTAACAAATTTTTCCCCACATGTTCACTTGAAATTATTCTTCGCTTTGGGGGATATTTAAAAATAAAATTTTAAATAAATGCCTAAGGAATTCCAAATGATTTCGCAAGCTAAATCCATTCTGTCAGTAGAAAAAAAAAAAAAAAAAAACAAGATACAGATGTCTCTGCCAACAAAAAATCAGTTCAGAATATTAGGTTGCTTATTGCAATATTTGAAGAAACCCACAATGGTTCTGTACTTAAGAATTTTTTAGAATTTGTTATCATTAAAAGAAAGAAAAATTCCCCATTCTTTTTTACTCTGTCCTCTAGGTCATCTAAATCAGGGGTCTCCAACACCTGAGCCACAGACTGGTCCTGGTCCATGGCCTGTTAGGAACCAGGCCGCACAGCATGAGGTGAGCAGCAGACAAGTGAGCATTACTGCCTGAGTTCCCCTGCCTGTCAGATCAGCAGTGGCATTAGATTCTCTTAGGAGCATGAGCCCTATTGTGAACTGTGCACTGCAGTGAGGGATCTAGGTTATCCACTCTTTATGGGACTCTAGTGCCTGATAATCTGAGGTGGAACAGTTTCATCCCAAAATCCACCCCCACCCTTTCCCCACCGCCCCATTGCTCGTGGAAAAATTGTCTTCCACGAAACTAGTCTCTGGTGCCAAGAAGACTGGGGACCACTGATCTAAGTCATTAGAACTCTTGTACTCTACCATTCAACCTTTACCTATGACATGAATTTAGGTTCTTGCAAAAGAAAGAGAACATAGGTTTTAATGCCTGTGATTAAATGCCTATGATCTGTACTTCGCCATGTGATTCCATGGTGGAAGGCAAGTTATCCTCATTGATCACATTTAGAGTTTAACCACATGAGCTACTCTAAAGAAGATGTTCTCATGGCTGAGTTTTCCCTGTGTCTCTTGGGTATTTCTCAATGTGCACTGCATTTAGAAATAAATCTCGAAGTGCTCTGATGATGTATCTTTTCTCAAACACACATTCCCCTCATCTCTCCCCATCTCCCCCTGCAGAAATTGATAAGAAGTGAATTTCTCTAGAAAATCTAGTTTTGTTGTTGCCATTAAACTAATTTTAGGATTGGAAACTCACATATATGGTCACTATGTGCCTACCTTCTTTTTGGGAAACATGAGTCTGTGAGGAAAGATATAAATGAATCCAAATTCAAGTTTAATTTTGGAAACCGTATTGTAAGATAGGAAGAGAATAAAACATAGCATTCAAATAGATCACATTAGTTTTCATGTAGACCTATTATTTACTATTTAAGAACATTTTACATTTGCCAAATACATTTCCATAAGCCAAGAAGAATCAAATTTTTAGAGCTAGAATAAAGACAGAAAAAAGCAGGAGCCCAGAAGGAGGAAAAGAACGGAAAAAGAAGGCCAAGAAGGTGAGGGAAAGTGGGAATAGTCAAAGGAAAGAGGATGGCAAGGACAAAGAGGAAGTGAAAGAAAACATTAAACCTTCTAGGCTCCAAGTAAATCACGCATTTTATTTCAATATGTCAAAGTAAATCCTAGAATAATGTACCAGGCACTTGAAATTAAAATACAGCCATATGCTCCGGGAATGATTTTATAAAGAAATGAAGGCAGAACCGATGTCAGCTGAACCACTTGAGAAGAAAATGCCCTATAGTTCTCAGCTTCGGGGTTCCAGGTTGCTGGGGGTGTGGCATTCTTATAGTGACACCTCCCACCCTGAGGTCACCAGTGAGTTAATGTTCAGTTTGCCCTTGGTAGATCCTGGCAACCAGGAATGGAAACATAAACAAGGAAGCACATCTCTCTTTTATAATTTTATGTATCATATTTGAGGACAAAAAATATATCTTTCCAAGTAAAATGAATCTAGTTCTTAAGTAACAACAACAACATTCATCACTCTCAAAAGTGTGAGAGGCTGGCTGACTTCGGGGTGGGAAGAAACATGGGGAGAGGGTGCAGTGGGGAAGAATCAAGTTTCTTTACCTACTAAGTACATTATCCCTTGTTTCAAACCCCAAAGATGTGAGCAGAGATTGACTTTGATCTGAAATTCCTTCTAATCTTACTTTGGGAGTCTTCATTATAATGCACATGCATTTAGGAATAAAAGTTAGGGAAAATTCTTACTATGTGGATTGAATGACTGAAACTGTGAGTGAATGGTCTGTTGTGGATGAAATAAGTACATTCCCCATAGCCCCAAACCACCGCCAGACATTGTGGTGTGAGACTAAATTCAGCTCCATGGTTGTGTGCTAGCTCAACATCTGGGAGGAACCAGGAGGGTCTCCAAGGGCCTAATTACATAGTCCCCTCCTGAGGCTCCTCTTGTGGATGAGGTGCTCTAGACAAATAACCCCCTTATTAGAAGGACAGGCCCACTTCCCGACTATCCGTGAGGTGTGGGCTTCAGCTCCCTACCAGACCATATAATTTATCTAACAAGTCAATCCCATCCTTCTATGGAAACCACAGGCATCCTACCTTCCTTCCACTGTAAGACCTGCCTCCCACAGCCCTGCGATGTTCAACTCCTCTCCAGCGGGACTCCCATGTGGCTTTGTGTGGTGTGTGGGGTCCTCCTGCTCCAGGCTGTGAGTATATGTGACTCATAAACTGCTACTGATCTCATCTGTCCAGTGCCTGGCATCCCATGTTCAGCTATCCCCATATGTCTAGGGCAAGGGATCCCTCCCTCACGAATAAGACAAACAAAAGGAAATTAAAACAAGCATCAACTTCTGGGGTCTGCTAAACCAAGTTCAAGTGAGCTGTCCACTTAGCTTCTGTTTAGGCCACTGCAAGGCTGCTTTCTCCCTACTCTGAATCCTGTTCCAGGCACAGGATTCAGCAAGCCCTGGCTGGCTCTCCAGCAGGCGCTCTTGAGAATGTTAAGGGCTCAGCAGGCACACCGTGTTTTCATGTTGAGGGCCTGGCATCTGAAAAATGCTAGCGGGAGAAGGGCAGCGTTTTGTGGAGGAAGACCAAAGAGTAATTGCTACATTTCAACATTCCTTGCCCCACGGCTGCCCTGCTTCCAAATCTCTCCCACATTTTCACCCACTTACCGTGAAAAAATCCATTTATCTCACATTTCCCAATCTGTTTGTGAACAAAAGGCATCCGTCCTCAATGCCACACTGTACGAGCTCCAAATACTGCTGGTGCTACATCTGCCTTGAGGGCATTTTAGGATAGCAGGGAATGGTTCGAGTCTCTGAATACAGGTTGATGTTTCCAAAGGAGAGAACAGTCTTATCCATGGTTCTGTGTTTTAGTTTGATATATCAGATAACACAAGATGCCAGAGTTAGCCAGGGCACATTTTAAAGCACAAGTGAGCTTCTGTGCTTTCTAAGTATCTTATAAATAGAGTCTTTTGGCAAACTTCTGCTTTTAAATACTATTATTAATGAGAATGAATGGAAATAAATGATCTGGAGGGTTTCCTGTTATTCGTGACAATCTTTAGAGGGCCATGGCTCCTTAAATGACGAGATACTACACATTTTAAAAGTCTCTATCAATCTAATGATAAAATGCTAAGTTGAATACACCATTATTATTTAATGTAATTTCAGGCTAAATTAGAAACTTTTATCTGGTCCTGTAAGACAGTATTAGAAAACAATATTTTATCTTTTAAGCAACTTCTTCTCACCCTCATGAGAAAGAATGTAGGAAGATTATAGCAATGAAATAATTATAACTATTCTCTTTTGATGGGACAAAGTAAGCATGATTAACTTATTTCTCCTACAGTAATAAAGGTAACTTTTCCAGCTCAGAAAGCCCACGAAACTCTAGCCAACTTGTGGCCAGACCCTGTGTAACTCACTACTGTACCCCAAGTTCAGACTGCTGAATAAATCATTACAAACTCAACTTTACCAAAGCAGTATCAATATGGAAAGTTCAGCAAGCCCTGGATATTGGAAGAGTAAATATGAACACCTAATACAAAATACCTAACTGGGTACAAAATGAAAGAGAGAGATTTTAAGTATGCACCTAATTTAATTCTCAGAAAACTCCCTTAAAATCCCATTGTACAGATTAGAAGCCTGAGATTCAGTGAAGATGTGATATACCTTACAGAGCTCTGCCCAACTAGAAAGTAGCAGAATCAAGGTGGATTTCTAGGTTGCTGGCTCAAAGCCTTTGAACAGCTCTCTGAGTCCACACTGCAAACAGCAAGATGAGGCTCTTACCTGATGTTCACATTCAGAAAAGATTAGATTCTTATTTAATATATGAGCCAGGAAGAGTTTCAGCTGAGAAGCCCGCCACACTTTGCAGGCTTCTGGGTATGGAAAAACTCACAACACAAAATCTCACCTGAATCTCCTGTACTTTGCCTCTATATCACGCTATCAAGCTGTTGCCCGATCCACTTGAAAACTCTGCTGAGCTGAAACCATCAATTCCTTGTGACAGTTCATTGCATCTTTGGTCCACTTTACTTTAGGAAGTTCTTCCTTAAACTGAGTGACATCAATCACCCCACACATTGTTCTCTTTAGTTCTGGGTCTATGCCTTAATGACACAGAGATAAATTCTTAACTGGTTTCCACATTACTGTGCTTTTCTTATTTACAGACCCTGAAATCTTCCTCCTGGGTCTTCTAGACCAGTGTTTCTGAAAGAGGGTATTCCTTCTCTCATTTTTCAGATAAAAGGCATCTGATTCCTCTGACTGTCCTGGTCTCTTTCTTCGCTCTTCTTTCTGATTAGCTAGACCTCAAAAGTATAGAATTCAACTAAAATAGTTAAAGATAAAAAGACACATCTGAGATCGACTTCAGAATCATCTCTGGCCGGGGTGGGCATGGGCGAAGTGGATAAGGAAAGAGATGAGAAAAGATTTACAGAACACGTGGATAACTTTTTAAATTGGCAGCTGGGTACAAAGGGTTTTATTATACTATTCTCTTTACCTTTGTCTATGATTGAAATTTTCCATGATAAAAAGCTTTTTTCAAAAGTGTAGCATGCAAAAACATGCATATGACAGGATCTGTTAGAGGAAGCTAAGTTATCACATCCTGTATCATAATAATATAAATTGAGTTAAAAATATGATTAAAAAATTTAGAGCCATGTAAATATGCTAATTTGTGCCTTCTGAAACACCTATAGTATTGGTTATACCTATAGTAGTTGGTTCTTGTTGTTCTTGTCGGTAGTGGATTTAGCACAATTATAGGGCTTCTTATTTGCCCTTGAAAATTTTTTATTGGTAGATTTCATCTGTTAAGAACCTATGGACCCTAAAGCTGTCAATCAACTGATTCACTTGGGATGATCCGCAAATATTTTTAACACATCAATAAAAATACAGAGACAGGCTGAGTTTAGAAACCTAGAGAATCAACTTCCAAGACATTTTCTGTGTGTGGAAGATGTGCACAGTTAGCAGTTCAGTCTGGAAGGATGACTGAACAAACAGTGATAAGACCACCCACTCACTGAGGAAAACACAGAAAACGGGGTCATGAGACTCCCAGGGAAGGAAGTGTAAAGCTTACTTTTTATCCTTTTTTGGCAACACAGTTCAGAATTTTTCAGTAAATAGTAATGTGATAGCACTGATCTGGAATTTGAATAAAGCTAAATTATGATGGAACTAAAAATGCCATCTTAATAAATACTATTGCCCCCAGGCCGTAAGAGTTGATATAGAGGTAGGACATATTGAATCCAGAAGTGAGCAAAAGATAATTAGATGTTAATAAAGAATTTATTTTCCCTGCACTGTGGCAAATTTCATTTACATCACACTTTATAAATAATCACCTTCAACACTTCAACAGATTGCTGTAATTTATCATAAATTTTTAAAATGCTACCTCGTATATATATAATTAATCAGCACCAACTGCTTGAATTTGTAATTGCTGAATAATTTGGGGATAAATTATTATCTGTGTTTTAAACATACTAATTTATTTTTAAAGTAAGTATATTTCTATTTGTTTTAGAAATGATGGCAATTTCCAGATCAAGAGCTAGGAAGGCATACAACATTTACATCGTACAATTATCTTCTGGATGCTAAGGACAATACGCATTTTTGTTTCTCCAGGTTGCAAGATCTATAGTCTGATAGAAATGCATCCATCTGCAACAACACACAGCACATGTAGTGGGGGAATGAACTGAGAGAAAATCCGTGGGATGGAGACTGGAAGCCTCATGCCTCTAATTTGTTATCACACTGAATCATCCAACATCCTCACCTACAACAAATTACTGAGACTGGCACCCTGCTTACCCCCTCCCTGAGCTCTGTGAGAGACACCTTGGTGCCAGATGGCAGGCAGGAGATGGCCAGGCAGATAATACATGATCTCCTGTAGGCATGGAAGCAGTAGAAATAGATAGTAATAATAATAACCTATTGTGTTGGAGCTGTGACTTGTATCTGACTCAGTAGAAAGACAATGGAGATGGCTGTGGAATTCCTAAAAAATACAAGAAGAGTATTTGTGTTCTGGCTTGGTTTTGATTAGCTATGCAACCTTGAGCAAATGGCCTCACCTGTCTAAATTAGCATACTCACTTGAAAATATGGGGAGAAAATAATAAATGCCCTAATTACCAAAAAATGGTGATGTAGAGTTTGAAAGAGATAATGTTCAGGAAAACATTCTTGTTAACACCAAAATAGAATAGGAACATTGTAATTATAACAGCTATTTTAAGAGTAGCAAAAGAGGCATAAAATATAAAATGTAAGATTATATATGATGGTGATCTTAAGGCTTCTATAAATTTTTATAAAATATCTATTTATATTCTCTATGTCTATATACATAATATGAAATGTAATAAATCTGCATATGCAAAACATAAGAATCAGTTCTAACATTCACTTCTGAGTTAGGAAACCAGTGTTATTAAATTCCATATGACAATGAACTCCATCCAGTCCCCTTTTTACAGCTGCACAGAGAAGACTTAGCAGAGTAGGCCTGAGACTGTCATTCTAGAAGGGCCTTCTTGCAAAGTTGGCCCCCTAGCTGGTTTCTGGAAGCTCAGATGTCAGGAGGGTTTCCACAATTCCCTGTTAAAAATGGCTCACTGTGCCTCAATTATTAATACATGCAAGGTGGTTTACACAAGCATCTGCTTTCCTTCCAGGAGTCTGCAATTTTAATACATTCCAAGCAGAGAGGTCCTATGTGATCTGCCCACAGGAGAAACCCAGGGCATTGAGCCTCTCTGGTAGACAACACTCTCCTTGTGTTGTCACAATTTGCTGATGGAAGGATTAAGTGCATCCAGTGTGATTCCACTGGAAGAGGACTCTTGGAAGATCACACCTTGTTTTCTTCATAATCTATCCATGCACCTCTTGTCTTTGCTAATTTTTTTTCCTTCACTGTAATAAATCACAGCCGTGCATGACTATATACTGAGTCCTTGAGTCCCAGAGAATTATTGAACCTGGGGGTGATCTACGAAAACCTCAATTCAATAACATTACAAATCTATATGGAAATGACAATTTTCAGAGATAGATGACCCAAAACTTGAGCAAGTCCCATAGGAAACAATAACAACTCTTTCTAGATTCTGGCCAGAAAAAGAAGTATGAAAGGTATTGAGAGCTGGGGAAAGTCGAGGCTGGTTGGAAACACGGCATTCACTTTGGGAGCACATTCTCAGCTTGCCTGAGAACTGACTAGGCTTCCAATATACCTAGAAAGCAGCAGCCCAGATTTGGCATACTTTGATGTTGGGGCAGCAGGTGGGGGCAGAGGGGGAGGAGGGTTTCCCCAGGACAAGGTTAAAGAGCTTTGCTTTACCTGGAACTTCTGGTCAAAAAAGAAAAAAAAATAGATGAAATATGAGCCATAATGTTATTGAAATCTAAGAGACAGACTTCTCCAATGTACATCAGAGTAGCAAACTACGGCCTGTGGGTCAAATCCAGCCCATTGCCTATTTTCTGATTGATTGCTTGCTAAAAGTAGGTTGTATATTTTCACATATTCAAGAAAGAATTTGTGAATGTTTGTTTTCTCCTTTTTAACATAAGGAACTTGATATGGTTTTGTTCTCTGTCCCCACTCAAACCTCACGTTGAATTGTAACCCCCACGTATCAGGGGAAGGGCCTGGTGGTAGGTCTTTGGATCATAGTCACAGATTTCCCCCATGCTGTTCTCATGATAGTGACTGAATTCTCATGAGATCTGATGGTTTAAAAGCATGTGGCATTCCCACGTTTACTTGCTCTCTCTTCTGCTCCTCCATGATAAAACGTGCTTGCTTACCCTTTGCCTTCCACCATAATTGTAAGTTTCCTGAGGCCTCCAGGCCATGCTTCCTGTTAAGCCTGTGAGACTGTGAGTCCATTAAACCTCTTTTCTTCATAAATTACCCAGTCTCAGGTAGTTCTTTATAGCACTATGAGAATGAACTAATAAAGAAAATTCGTAACAGGAGTGAGGTACGGCTATAAACATACCTGAAAATGTGAAAGCGACTTTGGAACTGAGTAACAGGCAGGGGCTGGAACAGTTTGGAGGGTACAGAAGAAGACAGGAAAATGTGGCAAAATTTAGAACTTGCTAGAGACTTACTGAAGGGGATTGCTGGCAAGATGGCTGAATAGGAACAGCTCTGGCCTGCAGCTCCCAGCAAGATCAATACAGAAGGTGGGTGATTTCTGCTTTTCCAACTGAGGTACCCAGTTCATCTCACTGGGACTTGTTGGACAGTGGGTGCAACCCAAGGAGGGCAAGCCAAAGCAGGGTGGGGCATCGCTTCACCCGGGAAGCACAATGGGTCAGGGAACTCCCTCTAGCCAAGGGAAGCCATTAGGGACTGTACCATGCACTCCGGCCCAGATACTGCACTTTTCTCACGCTCTTCACAACCCACAGACCAGGATATTCCCTCCAGTGCCCACACCACCAGGGCCCTGGGTTTCCAGCACAAAACTGGGCGGCTGTTTAAGCAGACACCAAGCTAGCCACAGGAGTTGTTTTTTCATACCCCAGTGTTACCTGGAACACCAGCGAGACAGAATCATTCACGCCCCTGGAAAGGGGGCTGAAGCCTGGGCGCCAAGTGGTCTGGCTAGGCAGGTCCCACCCCCACGGAGCCCAGCAACCTAAGATCTACTGGCTTGAAATTCTCGCTGCTAGCACAGCTGTCTGAGCTCGACGTGGGATGCTGGAGCTTGGTGGGGGGGTGGGGGAGCTTCTGCCATTGCTTAGGCTTGAGTAGGTGGTTTTACCCTCACAGTGTAAACAAAGCCGCTGCGAAGTTCGAACTGAGTGGAGCCCACCACCGCAGCTCAGCAAGGCCACTAAAGCCAGACCGCCTCTCCTCTCTGGGCAGGGCATCTCTGAGAAAAATGCAGCAGCTCCAGTCGGGCACTTACAGATAAAACCCCCACCTCCCTGGGACAGAGCACCTGCAGGAAGGGGAGGTTTTCAGCAGAGCTTCAGCAGGCTGAAACATCCCTGCCTGATGGCTCTGAAGAGAGCAGAGGATCTTCCAGCATAGCATTTGAGCTCTGATAAGGGAATGACTGCCTCCTCAAGTGGGTCCCTGACCCTGGTATATCATGAATGTGAGACACCTCCCAGTAGGGGCCGACAGACACCTCATACAGGAGAGCTCTGGCTGGCATCTGGTGGGTGCCCCTATGGGACAAAGCTTCCAGAGGAAGGAACAGGCAGCAATCTTTGCTATTCTGCAGCCTCTGCTGGTAATACCCAGGCAAACAGGGTCTGGAATGGACCTCCAACAAACTCCAGCACACCTGCAGAAGAGGGGCCTGAATGTTAGAAGGAAAACAAACAAAGGAATGGTATCAATATCCACCAAAAGGATGCCCACTCAGAGACATCAGCTGAAGGTCACTGACTTCAAAGACCAAAGGTAGATAAATCCACAAAGATGGGGGAAACCAGTGTAAAAGACTAAAAATTCCAAAAACCAGAACACCTCTTCTCCAAAGGATCACAACTCCTCACCAGCAAGGGAACAAAACTGGACAGAGAATGAGTTTGACGAATTGACAAAAGTAGGCTTCAGAAGGTGGGCAATAACAAACTCCTCTAAGGTAAAAGAGCATGTTCTAACCCAATATAAGGAAGCTAAGAACCTTGAAAAAAGTTCTTGAAAACTGGTTATATCTAACTAGAATAACCAGTTTAGAGAAGAACATAAATGATTTGATGGAGCTGAAAAACACAGCATGAGAAATTTGTGAAGCATACAAAATATCAATAGCTGAATCAATTAAGTGGAAGAAAGGATATCAGAGATTGAAGATCAACTCAATGAAATAAAGGTGAAGACAAGATTAGAGAAAAAAGAGTGAAAAGAAATGAACAAAGCCTCCAAGAAATATGGGACTATGTGAAAAGACCAAATCTATGTTTGATTGGGATACCTTAAAGTGATGAGGAGAATGAAACCAAGCTGGAAAACACCCTTCAGGATATTATCTAGGAGAACTTCCCCAACCTAGCAAGGCAGGCCAACATTCAAATTCAGGAAATACAGAAAACACCACAAAGATACTCCTCGAAAAGTGCAACCCCAAGACACATAAACA
Organism: Pongo pygmaeus; assembly: GCF_028885625.2. Lineage (NCBI taxonomy): Eukaryota > Metazoa > Chordata > Mammalia > Primates > Hominidae > Pongo > Pongo pygmaeus. The sequence goes on from NC_072377.2 coordinate 9,356,065, forward strand.
TCAGATTCACCAAGGTCAAAATGAAGGAAAAAATATTAAAGGCAGCTAAGAGAGAAAGGTCAGGTAACCCACAAAGGGAATCCCATCAGACTAACAGCAGATCTCATAGCAGAAACTCTACAAGCCAGAAGAGAGTGGGGGCCAATATTCAACATTCTTAAAGAGAAGAATTTTCAACCCAGAATTTCAAATACAGCCAAACTAAGCTTCATAAGTGAAGGAGAAATACAATCCTTTACAGACAAGCAAATGCTGAGAGATTTTGTCACCACCAGGCCTGCCTTACAAGAGCTCCTGAAGGAAGCACTAAACATGGAAAGGAACAACCGGTACCAGCCACTGCAAAAACATACCAAATTGTAAAGACCATTGATGCTATGAAGAAACGGCATCAACTAATGGGCAAAATAACCAGCTAGCATCATAATGACAGGATCAAATTCACACATAACAATATTAACCTTAAATGTAAATGGCTTAAATGCCCCAATTAAAAGACACAGACTGGCAAATTGGATAAAGAGTCAAAACCCATTGGTGCGCTGTATTCAGGAGACCCATCTCATGTGCAAAGACACACATAGGCTCAAAATAAAGTGATGGAGGAAAATTTACCAAGCAAATGGACAGCAAAAATAAAGCAGGGGTTGCAATGCTAGTCTCTGATAAAACAGACTTTAAACCAATAAAGATCAAAAGAGACAAACAAGGGCATTACATAATGGTAAAGGGATCAATGCAACAAGGAAAGCTAATTGTCCTAAATATATATGCATGCAATACAGGAACACCCAGATTCATAAAGCAAGTTCTTAGAGACCTACAAAGAGACTTAGACTCCTACACAATAGTGGGATATTTTAACACCCCACAGTCAATATTAGATCAATGAGACAGAAAATTACTAAGGATATCCAGGACTTGAACTCAGTCCTGGACCAATTGGACCTAATAGACATCTACAGAACTCTCCACACCAAATCAACAGAATATACGTTCTTTTGAGCACCATATCATGCTTATTCTAAAAGTGACCACATAATTGGAAGTAAAACACTCCTCAGCAAATGCAAAAGAATGGAAATCATAAAAAAACTGTCTCTCAGACCATAGTGCAATCAAATTAGAACTCAGGATTAAGAAACTCACTCAAAACCACACAACTACATGGAAACTGAACAACCTGCTCCTGAATGACTACTGGGTACATAAAGAAATGAAGGCAGAAATAAATATGTTCTTTGAAACCAATGAGAACAAAGACACAGTGTACCAGAATCTCTGGGACACATTTAAAGCAGTGGGTAGAGGGAAATTTATAGCACTAAATGCCCAAAAGAGAAAGCAGGAAAGATCTAAAATCGACACACTTACATCAAAATTAATAGAACTAGAGAAGCAAGAGCAAACAAATTCGAAAGCTAGCAGAAGGCAAGAAATAACTAAGATCAGAGCAGAGCTGAAGGAGATAGACACATGGAAAACCCTTCAAAAAATATATGAATCCAGGAGCTGGTTTACTGAAAAGATCAACAAAATAGATAGACTGCTAGCCAGACTAGTAAAGAAAAAAAGAGAGAAGAATCAAGTAGATGCAATAAAAAATGATAAAAGGTATATCACTACCGATCCCACAGAAATGTAAACTACCATCAGAAAATACTATAATCACCTCTATGCAAATAAACTATAAAATCTAGAAGAAATGAAAAAGTTCCAGGACACATACACCCTCCCAAGACTAAACCAGGAAGAAGTCAAATCCTTGAGTAGACCAATAACAAGTTCTAAAATTGAGGCAGCAATTAATAGCCTACCAACCAAAAAAAGTCCAGGACCAGACGGATTCACAGCCTAATTCTACCAAAGGTACAAAGAAAAGCTGGTACCATTCCTTCTAAAACTACTCAAAACAATAGAAAAAGAGGGAATCCTCCCTAACTCATTTCATGAGGCCAGCATCATCCTAATACCAAAACCTGGCAGAGACACACACAAAAAAGGAAAATTTCAGGCCAATATCCCTGATGATCATCGATGTGAAAATCCTCAATGAAATACTGGCAAACCAAATCCAGCAGCACATCAAAAAGCTTGTCCACCACAATCAAGTCAGCTTCATCCTGGGGATGCAGTCTGGTTCAACATACACATATCAATCAAGGTAATCCATCACATAAACAAAACCAATAAGAAAAAACACATGATTATCTCAATACATGCAGAAAAGGCCTTCGACAAAATTCAACAATCTTCATGCTAAAAACTTTCAATAAACTAGGTATTGATGAAACATATCTCAAATAATAAGAGCTATTTATGACAAACCCACAGCCAACATCATACTGAATGGGTGAAAAACTGGCACAAGACAGGGATGCCCTCTCTCACCACTCCGATTCAACATAATATTGGAAGTTCTGGCCAGGGTAATCAGGCAAGAGAAAGAAATAAAGGGCATTCAATTAGGAAAACAGGAAGTCAATTTGTCTCTGTTTGCAGATGACATGATTGTATATTTAGAAAATCCCATCATCTCAGCCCAAAATCTCCTTAAGCTGACAAGCAACTTCAGCAAAGTCTCAGGATACAAAATCAATGTGCAAAAATCACAAGCATTCCTATACATCAATAACAGACAGAGAGCCAAATCATGAGTGAACTCCCATTCACAATTGCTACAAAGAGAATAAAATACCTAGGAATACAACTTACAATGGATGTGAAGGGCCTCTTCAAGAAGAAAAACAAACCACTGCTCAAGGAAATAACAGAGGACACAAACAAATGGAAAAGCATTCCATGCTCATGGATAGGAAGAATCAATATCGTGAAAATGGCCATACTGCCCAAAGTAATTTATAGATTTAATGCTATTCCCATCAAGCTACCATTGACTTTCCTCACAGAATTGGAAAAATCTACTTTAAATTTCATACGGGACCAAAAAAGAGCCCACATAACCAAGACAATCCTAAGCAAAAAGAACAAAGCTGGAGGCAACACGCTACCTGAATTCAAACTATACTACAAGACTACAGTAAAACAGTATGGTGCTGCTACCAAAACAGATATATATATACCAGTGGAACAGAACAAAGGCCTCAGAAATATCACCACACATTTACAACCATCTGATCTTTGACAAACCTGACAAAAACAAGCAATGGCGAAAGGATTCCCTCTTTAATAAATGGTGTTGGGAAAAGTGGCTAGCCATGTGCAGAAAACTGAAACTGGATCCTTTCCTTACACCTTATACAAAAATTAACCCAACATATATTAAAGACTTAAACATAAGACCTAAAACCATAAAGACCCTAGAAGAAAACCTAGGCGATACCATTCAGGACATAGGCATGGGCAAAGACTTCATGACTAAAACACCAAAAGCAATGGCAACAAAAGCCAAAATAGACAAATGGAATCTAATTAAACTAAAGAGCTTCTGCACAGCAAAAGAAACTATCATCAGAGTGAACAGGCAACCTAAAGAAAGGGAGGAAATTTTTGCAATCTATCCATCTGACAAAGGGCTAATTTCCAGAATCTACAAAGAACTTAAACAAATTTACACACCAAAAAAACAAACAACCCAATCAAAAAGTGGGCAAAGGATGTGAACAGACACTTCTCAAAAGAAGACATTTATGCTGCCAACAAACATATGAAAAAAATGCTCATTATCACTGGTCATTAGAGTAATGCAAATCAAAACCAGAATGAGATAACATGTCACGCCAGTTAGAATGGTGATCATCAAAAGTCAGGGAACAACAGATGCTGGAGAGGATGTTGAGAAATAGGAATGCTTTTACACTGTTGGTGAGAGTGTAATTAGTTCAACCATTGTGGAGGACAGTGTGGCAATTCCTGAAGGATCTAGAACTAGAAATACCATTTGACCCAGCAATCCCATTACTGGGTATATAGCCAAAGGATTATAAATCATTCTACTATAAAGACACATGCACACATATATTTATTGTGGCACTGTTCACAATAGCAAAGACTTGGAACCTACTCAAATGCCCATCATTGACAGACTGAATAAAGAAAATGTGGCACATATACACCATGGAATACTATGAAGCCATATAAAAGGATGAGTTCCTGTCCTGTACAGGGACGTGGATGATGCTGGAAACATTATTCTCAGTAAACTAACACAAGAACAGAAAACCAAACACCACATGTTCTCACTCATAAGTGGGAGGTGAACAATGAGAACACATGGACACAGGGAGGGGAATATCACGCACTGTCAGGGGGTGGGGGGCTAGGGGAGGGATAGCATTAGGAGAAATACCTAATGTAGATGATGGGTTGATGGGTGCAGCAAACCACCGTGGCACATATATATCTATGTAACAGACTTGCATGTTCTGCACGTGTACCCCAGAACTTAAAGTATAATAATAAAAAGGAAGACATCTAGTAGAGACAGCATTGACTTATCAATAGACCCAGAAAAAAATGTTTAAATTAAATTTTGGAGATGTTTTTATTTTACTTTATCAGTAGTTTTAAAATCAGCCATATTTACTAAAGATTATTAAAGTCATGTAAACTTAAAAAAAAAAAAAGAAGTCCCAGCTGATGAGGTCTCAGCTGGTAATGAGGAACATACTGGGAAGTGGAGTGATGGCAACCCTTGCTATGCTTTAGCAAAGAGACTGGTGGCATTTTGTCCCTGCCCTAGAGATCTGTGGAACTTTGAACTTGAGAGAGATTATTTAGGGTATCTGGTGGAAGACATTTCTAAGCAGCAAAGCATTCAAGAGGTGATCTGATTGTTTCTAAAAGTGTATGTTCATATGCATGAACAAAGAGATTATCTGAAATTGGAACTCAAAAGGAAAGCAAAGCATAAAAGTTTGGAAAATTTGCAGTATGGCCATGTGGTAGAAAATAAAAACCCATTTTCTGGGGAGAAAATCAAGCCTGCTGCAGAAATGTGCATAAGTAAAGAATAGCTAAATGTTAATAACCAAGACAATGGGGAATATATCTCCAGAGCATTTCAGAGACCTTCGTGGAAGCCCCTCTCACCACAGGCCTGCAGGTCTAGGAGGGATGTGGGCGAGGCCCAGGGCCCTGCTGCTCTGTGCAGCCTCAGAAAAAAGTGCCCTGTGTCACACATGCTCCAGCTCCAGCCATGGCTAAAGGGGCCAAGGTACAGCTCAGGCTGAGGCTTTAGAGGGTGCAAGCCCCAAGCCTCAGCAGCATCCACGTGGTGTTGGGCCTGCAGGTGTACAGAAGGTGAGAGTTGAGGTTTAGGAACCTCCCCCTAGATTTCAGAAGATGTATGTAAACACCTTGATGCCGAGGCAGAAGTCTGCTGCAGGGGTGGACCCCTCATGGGGAACCTATAGTAGGGCAGAGCAGAGTGGGAATGTGGGGTTGGAGCCCCAGTACGGACTCCCCATTGGAACACTGCCTAATGGAGCTGTCAGAAGAGGGCCACCGTCCTCCAGACCATAGAATTATAGATCCACCAACAACTTGCACTGTGTGTCTGGAAAACCCACAGGAACTCAACACCAGCCCATGAAAGCAGCCAAGGGGGGTGTACCCTGCAAAGCCACAGGGGCAGAGCTGCCAAAGGCCTTGGGAGTCCAGCCCTTGTGTTAATGTGGCCTGGATGCAAGACATAGAGTCAAAGGAGATTACTTTGGAGCTTTAAGATTGAATGATGGCCCTGCTGGGTTTTGGACTTGCATGAGGCCTCTAGACCCTTTGTTTTGGCCAATTTCTCCCATTTGGGATGTGAATATTTGCCCAATGCCTGTACCCCTATTGTTTCTTGGGAGTAACTAACTTGTTGTTGATTTTACAGGATCATAGGTGGAAGGGACTTGGCTTGTGTCAGATGTGACTTTGGACCTGGATTTTTGAGTTAATGCTAGAATGAGATAAGAGTATGGGGGATTGTTGGGAAGCCCTGATTGGTTTGGAAATGTGAAAAGGACATAAGATTTGGGAGGGGCTGGGGCAGAATGATATGGCTTAGCTCTGTGGCCCACCCAAACTTCATGTTGAATTTTAATCCCTGCATGTCAGGGGAGGGGCCTAGTGGAAGGTGATTGGATCATAGGGGCAGATTTACCCCTTGCTGTTCTCATGATAGTGAGTGAGTTCTCATGAGATCTGATGGTTTAACAACGTGTGGCACTTCCCCCTTGACTCTTCCTCTCTCTCTTTCTCCTGCCCCACCATGGAAAGACATGCTTGCTTTCCCTTTGCCTTTTGCCATGATTGTAAGTTTCCTGAGGCCTCCAAGCCATGCTTCCTGTTAAGCCCGTGGAACTATGAGTCAATTAAACCTCTTTTCTTCATAAATTACCCAGCCTCAGTTTCAGGTAGTTCTTGACAGCAGCGTAATAACTGACTAATATCAACTTGCATAGGACCATTTTGTCACTGGCTAAAATATTAACTCTCCAGCCCTTTCCAAGAAAGAGGTGACTGAACTCTGATGCAGAATGATGAGTGTCTGAGGGACAGGATTTTAGAGCAATTTCTTTTAACATGTATTTTTTCTTGGAGGAATTCCATCTTAGGAGTAGAAAAAAAATACCTATGTCAAAAGCAAATCTAATACCAGGGCTTTGTACACTGACAAATCCAGGACCCCTAATTACAGATTCTGATTTTTGCTTTACATTTACTGCAGCAGATGTCTCTGTATTCAATAGATTCCATTTAATTGTTAATAAATGGACCAATCACTACAAAAAGCACATGATCCCTATTGATCTTTTCAATGAATAATAGAAAAGTAAAGAAAGGCAAAGATGAAAGTGGGAAAGGTCCTTCGAGACCATTTGAGCAGCATCATTCTTCACAGGTGAGAAAGTGAAGCACATCTGGACACAGGACTTGGCCCAGGTCACACAGCCCTTGCAGAACCAGGACTCCCTCAGCCTGACCCCGTGTTAGTGCCTATGTCTCTCAACAGGACCAGGGTTACTACTCATAGGAGAAGCTCTCACTTGCCCAGCCTCAAATTATATCAAGGATGACAATCTAACATGACATTTGAAGTCCAGTTTCCTACATTAAAAATATGCAGTGTTCAAGACTTCAGTTATTTTGGTACATAGGCAAATTGTATACCTCTGAAATTAACAGAAACAAGAATTTAAAAAGCCAACCAAAATTTTAAGGTGGAAGACTCTCAAGTTAACAAGGCTTGCTAAGATGAGAACATCACTGACAACAACAATACTCATCCAATTGTCTTCCTCAGACCTGGAAGGAAATTGTTCCAATTATGAATAAAATGTAAAGTTTTAGCAAATAACAGTAAATAATTATATGTGTATGTGTATCTGTGTGTATACAATTTAAATAATTCCTCCATTAATTTAACCCAATTCTTCATTAATAATATTAGCATGAATTAAGAACTTCTAGGCATGAGAAAAACCACTTTAAAAGTCTCATTTAAGCTTCATATTAACCCTATGAGTTATGAACCATTATCATCCTTACTTTATAGATGAGAAACCAAATATATTTATATTACTGAATTAAGATGAGTTATCAGAATTTCATTTCTAATATTTAATGATCCTGGTAGGATGGAAAATACACAAAAATAATGCATAAGTTACTGTACTTTGATAATGTATCTTTACTTCTATAGGAATAAAATTTCCATTTTCCCTCTAGCACAGAATTTTTCTCTTCTATAATGTAAATACCTTCACTTCATGCAAATACCTAATTCAATCCAGCCAACAACTCCCATCCAAAATGTTTTCCCTATAATTTTTGTATATATTTATAACAGTGGTCCCCAAATAGGGATAGTTTTGCCCCCCAGGGGACATTCAGCAATATCTGGAGACAGCTGGGAAGGGGTTGCTACTGGCATCTAGTGGATAGAGTCCAGGATGCTGCTAAATATCCTATGTTGCACAGGGCAGCCTACACAACGGTGAATTATCTAGCGTAAAAAGTCAACTGTGCCAAGACTGAGAAACCCTAGTTTATATGAAAAGCAAATCCTATATCCATATTATTTTATTAATTATCTCTTGACTTATGGACTAACAGGGTTCTTCAGGGACAATGAGAATTATCTGGATTCTTATAGACTCCCAGATCACCAAATAGGGTAAGGCAAATAGAGCCATACAAACTGATTAACAGGAACCAAGAGATACTGCCATCCAAGACCAGGCAGAAGACAGCATGCCGTGACTAATGGGCATCAGTCAATAATTTCATAATCTCTTTGGGATACAGGCACTTTTTTTACTTTTTTTTGAGACAGAGCCTTGCTCTGTCACCCAGGCTGGAGTGTAGTGATGCAATCTTGGCTCACTGCAACCTCTGCTGCCCAGGTTCTGCCTCAGCCTGTCAAGTAGCTGGGATTACAGGCGCTTGCCACCACGCCCAGCTAATTTTTGTATTTTTAGTAGAGACAGCGTTTTACCATCTTGGCCAGGCTGGTCTTGAACTCCTGACCTCATGATCCACCCATCAGAGCCTCCTAAAGTGCTGGGATTACAGACATGAGCCACCATGCCCAGCCCGGGCACCTCTTAAGTAAAGTGAGACAGTTCACTCCCCATTTCCTTCCACATTTAACACAAGAGCATTATGGCAGATTAGTTCGAATCTTGGAGCAAAAATATTAATGCCAAACACTTACAAAATGAATAAAAATAAAATTACAAAAACCCATCAAATAGAAGAAAGTAAAATAAAAAAAAAATGAAGCAAAGAGGAAGTTGATTGGAAAGACATGAGGCCAAAACTGACTCAAACGGTGAGTCCTGTGAACATGGGTATGGGCCACATATTTGTCTCTGTGGTTTTCAGTAATGAAAGAGAAGACGACATAGGATTTCTAAAGGCAGAACCCTGGAAAAGCAATAACTTGCCCATTCCTAAAACTTTCAACCAATGTAATACACATATACAAAATGACGCACTCCTCTCTGAAAAATGAATATTAAGGAAAATGAGCATTATATGACATTTATTTATACTTAAATCCTCAATACTTTTTCTAGAAAATAAGAAAAAAACAGTATAATCTCAGAGGTCCACGGAGGTATCATGCACTTTCTGGCAGTTGTAGCTGACCAGATGGATAAAGGGACCCCCAAACGGACACCTCCCGCGTCATCAGATTGCTCTAAAATACATAATTCCATCTTCTCACATGTGCACCTCCCCATCCCACAGCATCAATCCTAAATTCCTAGTGGTAGGCAAAATAGAGTCCCACCTCCTAATCCTTAAAACCTGTGACCATGTTATGCTTCATGGCAAGGGGGAAAGTTTAGATTGCAGGCAGAATTAAGGCTGTTAATCGATTGAGCCATGACAATCAGGTAGATTATAGAAGCTGGAAAAGGCAAGGAATCTGATTTTCCACAGAAGAGCCTCCAAGAGGGAACCAGACCTGCCAACACCCTGGCCTAAGCACAGTAAGACCAATTTTGAACTTCTGGCATCCAAAATGGTAAGATAATCAATGTGCATTGTTTTAAGCCACTGAGTATGGGATAATTTGTTGCAGCAGTATCACAAAACTGATAGATCTTTTGTTTTAGTTTCCTTTTGCTGTCTAATAAATTGCCATAAACCTAGAGCCCTGAAGCAATACCTATGAATTATCTCTCAATTCTCATGAGTCAGGAGTCCATTCGTGGTTTGACCAGATCCTCTGTTTAGAAGCTCATTGTCCTGAGACTGAGATGTCTTTTTAGGCTTGTGATAGTCTTCTAAACTCATTGGTTGCTGGAAAAATTCAGTTCTTTGTGATTGTAGGACTGAGACCCCTTGGTACTAGGGAGTGCCCACCCCTCTCTGCCCTGTGGTTCTCTCCACAACATGGAATTTTGCTTCTTCAAAGACAACAGAAGAGCACCTGCTGTGGCCCTTTTAAAGACTTGCCTGTTAGGTCAAATCCACCCAGGATGATCTCCCTTTTGACTAACCTGTACTCAACTGATTAGGGTTCTTAATTCCATCTGCAAAATCCCCTTACTCTTACCATATAAGGTAAATTAATTATGGTCCTGCTCACATTCAAGGAGAGGGGATGACATAGGGTAGGTCCACCAGGGGGCAGAATCCTGGGGCCATCTTAGAATTCCACCCACCACACTCCTTGGCTGGGCAAAGTAGCTACTGTGCTAGTTTGCCTCTGCCTATTAATTTTTAACCAAATGCCCCAACACAGGCAAGTTAGTAAGGTTTGTCCACTGTCCTGGACGTGCTCAGTATTAGATACATAGAACATATGCAAATGCCAGCATATTTCTCTCTCTCCAGTGACTGTTCCCAAACTTCACCTTATTTTCATGATCGCAGAACATAACAAAGAACCCGAGGTACATGGACTTAATCATTATACATCTCCACGCATGTGATACGTGGTCTTACTAAAAAATAGATAGATAGATAGATAGATAACAGATAATAGGCAGATGATAGATAACAGATGATAAATAAATATCAAATGATAGATAACAGATGATGGATGATAGATAACAGGTAGTAGATAGACAGATATTAGAGAGAGAAAGAGACAGATGCTGTCTGTGCCCAATTTTTTTCTTGATTGAATACTCTAATTCCAAATGAAAGCATATCATAATGAATATCTAACACAGTAGTAATTTACAGTAGACTATAAAACAGTAGCTAATACAGAATTCTGAGAGAAACTAATAGTGACAAGGAGAAAGCAAAAGACCTTCAGTTTCATAATGTAAACTCAAACTCAGATTTGCTTGCCTGAAAGGTATCAACGTAGACACATCCTGAATGAATTATGTAGAGAAGGCAACCATTTGGGAGTTAACAATGAGCCAGCATATAAGGAAAGATGACAATATAATTACCTCCATCCTTTTCTATAATGGATTGGGTTGATTCAAATTCAACATACTTCATCAATTTTTTTTTAACAATCACAAGTGATGGTATTTTTCCCTTTATTTGCTAACTCAGTAATTCTTTTGGAGGGTAAAATTTTGAGGAAATCACAAATGAAACAGACTCCCTGATCATGGGCTAATGCAGACCTAAGATGTTTTTGTATAAAATTAAGAACAGCCTTCTTATTTCTTCTTGCAGTTTTTAGCTGGAAGAAGCCTACCAGCACAAAAAGGATAAGCTTTAATAAATAGATCTCCTTGTGACAATGTACCACACATTGCTTCAATTATAGTTCTATTCTAGTACTGGGGGAGGGAAAGATCCATCCTGGCAGCCAGAACACTGCCCAAGAAAATGTGATGATAACACAGGAAGGGGGCACCCCCTTAGCCAGCCAGATAAACTCTACCAGTCTCAGGCAGACTTCCCAGCAAGAAAATTCTCACATCCTCCTATTCTAATAATAGAACCAAACTAGAGGAAGGGAGGAAGAAACATCTGTAGTTGTGTGCTAAATTCCTCAAGCCTCCAACACTTTTTGAGGCCCCTCCCTTTAATTAGAAGCATTTACGCATCATTCCACAGTCTCTTTTTCCTTCCAACTATCGTCCAGTATGTCTTCTACTCTAGAAATGATTTCTAACATTTCTTGTTACAAAATGTTCCTGTGTGGAAAATGCTAGTATTTCATGATGCAACTGACCCAACTCCACAGTGCAGTGTAGGATTCTGCAAACACCATCTTGTTATTCTCCGTAAATATCCCGCTTTCCTTCTTCTGGAGAAAATCTCAAGCTTCAATCACTGGGCCGTGAACCCGCCAAGACAGTGGCCTTTGAGTCAGTTTGAAAGAACAAAAATGCCTAGAGCCTTTCCTCCCCAAAGAAACATGGGATTGACAAGAAACTCTTTAGTCTCTCAACATACTAACATTGAAATTAAACACATTGTTTAACACAAACTATAGTTGCCCCATTAAAACTATCAGTCAGAAGACTCAAAACTAGCCAGGCTTGGTTCTTATCCAAGCCAGACTTAAACACCAGCTCACAAGTTCCCACAACATCTGTTTCTAGATGCTTGATCAATCTCCCTGCCAATCATTCCTCCACAGGCAGGCAAAGGTGCCTTTTGAAGCTTCAAGGACTGATCTCAGGAGCACAGGATGGAGAACACCCTCTCAAGAAGATGAAAAGCCCTTCTCAAGCCATGAGGCTGACCTCCTATAATGACCTTGACCCAAATGTTCTGGTGATGGCTGCTTCATGGGGAGCAAAAGGAATACTGTCTTAACAATAATTTATTGTCTATTTCAAAATACGCAGAAAAACAGATTTAGAATGTTTCTGACACAAAGTAATGATAAATGGTTGAGGTGATGCATACCCCAATTAGCCAGATTTGATAATTATATATTGTATATGCCTGTATCAAAATACCGCATGTGTTCCATACATAGGTACAACTATAATATATCCATAAAACTTTTTTTTAAAAGAATGCTTCCTGAAAAACTGAGGCAAGCTGCACTAAGTGATATTTATCTCTTCGTATAATGCTGCAGAATGCTAGGAGTTCATTCCACCATACTGACTAAATACACTTGCTAAGATAAGGTGTAGCAATTCCATCCTTAACATTATAATAAAAAGAAACACACGGGAGACTTCTTATGAGCCTCTATTTGATAATATGCCATGTGTATTATATACAATTGGGTAACTTTTAACTGATTATAACAACATAAAGGCAAATTTTCGAGTAATTGAAATGTTTTAATAAGCTGATTTTTTAAATGTATATTATATGAACTTTTTTCCTACCATTGATTTTTCCCCCAGACTCTGGCACCCCTCCATACTCTTTTTTCTATCTCCCAGACCATATTAATAAGGTTCAGCAATCATTGTTTGCTGATTGGGTTTGACTTCCCATGTACTGCTTTGGGCAACGGATATTTGCATGCAGAGAAGTGTGGTCCTCTCCTCGGCTCACCACCTCACTGCCAGGAAACTACCCCTTCAAGAGCTGACTGACCAGGGCTGGACAGTTAACTCACTCCTCCAGTCCAAATAATATGTTCCCTATTCATGTGTTTTTATTCAATCATTCATTCATATTTTCAAAATCTCTCTCTCCCTTACACACACTTATACACACATACACACACACACGATGTGAATTTTTATAATTAAGTATATTAAGACTGAAAAATGGCAAATTCATCTTGGCAAATACCCAAAGTAAAGACCATCAGCAAAGAATAAGAAACAGTGAGTGATAAGATAGCTGACAGTCCCCTGAGATCTTGGCCTTGGGCCAGGCTCCTTCTGCACCTTGGACCAGAACTGGCTTTGGACTCTTCAATCTTTGAACACATTTCCTTTTTTAGTTGCAAGCAAAACAATCGCAAGCAAATGCTGTCGGTCACTGTTTTCCTACATGTACCCAATGCATTGAGGGAGATAACATACACTCCTGGGGTGGCCAGGAATGCAGAGGACCAGAAGCGAACGGGTCAATTGCCCACTAACCCTCCCCCATCCACCTGCACTTCCTCCAGAGACATAGACAACTGTGCACTTGAGTGCAAACACATGCACACACGTACGATGAATACAGACATTCACCTTTATATTAACCCAGGCAGCAGCATGATCCGAAAAATGCCATCTATATTAACATCATCAGCTAGGTTTAATTGAATATCTGTTAAGTGGCTTTTGTGTCAGCAAAAGTATCAAATTCTATTTTTAGACATCACATAATACAATAGATATTATTCAGTTTAAACAGAATAGACACCACATCCTTTCATATATACATAATTCCTAAAGCTGAGTATTTCTTTGTCCACTGTATTTATTTTTAGAAGAATGTAACTAAAACTTTTCCCCAAATATGATTTAAATAATAATTTAAATGTCAAAAATATTTTAATCTTATCCATTGCAAGAATTTATAACTTATAAACCTTTAAAAATTATATTCTTCTGAAATAAATTATATCAATTTTCTAATGTTATGTTACCCTAGTACAGGACTTGGCAAACTATAGTCAGCAGGCCAAATCAGGCCCACCACCTATTATAATAAATAAAGTTTTATTAAAACTCAGCCATCCATATTCATATACTTATTGTCTATAGCTGGCTTTGTACCATCATGGCAGAATTGATTAGTCACACCAGAGATCACGTGGCCTGCAAAGTCTCTGCATTTACTATCTGGTCCTGTACAGAAAATGTTTGCAAAGTCTTGCTCTAGCCAAATACGGCAAAGTAACTTAAAAATTATTTCCCTCAAGCCCTAATTTTTAAAAAATGTCATCATGTTCAACCAAACTCAATAGATTCTGAATATCCTTCCAGATATTCAGAATATTCTGAATACCAGAATAGTAGATTCTGAATATTGCTGTCTTCAAAAACACTTATGGATTAAGAGGATAAGCAAGCAAATCTATAAGATAAATGTAAAAGAGACACATGACATATCTAAAATAGAATTAAAAGCACTTCACAAAACTGGGAAAATATTAAAATATATTTTAGGATACTTTATGAGTCAAGGGTTCTATAGGAATTACGTGACACCATCACATAAGATAATTTGAAGAAGGCTTGACAAGACAACTATCAACAAAGACACAGGTGTGGAAGAGGCAAACACAAGAGTTCCCAGTGGCTACTAGGGGGGCCCAAAGGAATGCTGGGGGATAAAGGGTCATAAAGGGAGAGCCAGGTGGGTGTGGCTGCTGTGGTGTGAGGCCAGGGCCACAGCAAGTCCCAGGTGACCCAGTGGCAGCCAGTGGTGGGAATCACAGCTCGGACTTCCCTCCCCTTTCTCCCACAGGCCTTCCAAGGACCTTTTCCACGGCCCCATCCAGCTGGCCGTGAGAGGGCACAGGGGCATGACAACAGTCATAACAGCTTCCCAGTACAGAGGCAGGAACGGACGCTGGGAGGGGCAAGAGAAAACAGCCAGCAGGAGTTCACTTTCTTTCGAAGATGATAAAACAGGAGAAAATAAATGTGAAACTGTTCTCTGCAGTGTTTATATTTCTAGCCAAGAACACTCTCATGAATGAAATTCATTTTCTAAAATTAGGGCAATGCTAAGAATAAGTCTTTTCTCCAACATTAAAATAAAAATAAATTTACCAAAAAATGGTTGCATAATGAAGTGGCTGGAACCAAAATGTAGTCTTGGTAAGATTAAGCCCACAGTAGCTAATGTACAAGTTGTAAACTATATCTCATTCATATCATGTTGATATTTGAAAGAAATAGAAATGAGGACACAAAACAAAAAAAGGAAAGCATTTTTACCTCATCTTTCAAACAAAAACAAAAATATTTTTTCTCCCAAAATGATTTTTAAATTAAATGCTTCTTTTGTCAGAAAGTGAATCCTAGCGTAGTGACATTTCCATTGATGGTTTAAGCCTATTAGAGACCTGTGTTGCTCACAAAACATGTTGAATGAGACTCTAATGGTATTTTCATAAATATTTTTCTCCCACACTCTCATCAATGAGATCTGGCATTTACTTCCAATCAATGTATATGTCTTCATTTATATATTATAAACACATACAGCTGTGCATGTATATAAGTATATTTTAACTACAGTATACATATGTTAAAATACTGACATAAAGATAAAATGATTGATATAATAAAGTAAATATTATGTTATAGTCTGATTTAACAAAAGTTTTTAAACCTTAGTACAATCATTTATGATAGAATGAATTGAAATTCTGTTTTCTACATTCAATTTATATTAATTTTTAGTTTAAAAACTTCTATAACTGAAGTGGACACCTAAAACAGATATATAAATCCAATTTCTTGGGAGGCCGAGGCAGATCCTGAGGTCTGGAGATTGATACCATCCTGGCTAACATGGTGAAACCCCATCTCTACAAAAAATACAAAAAATTAGCCAGGCATGGTGGCATGTGCCTGGAGTCCCAGTGACTCAGGAGGCTGAGGCAGGAGAATCACTTGAACCCAGGAGGTGGAGGTTGCAGTGGGCCGAGATCGCGCCACTGCACTCCAGCCTGGGAGACAGAGCAAGACTCTGTCTCAAAAAAAAAAAAAAAAAAAAATACAATTTTATTATTGGGCTATTTTTAATAAATTTTGATATACTAGTTTTTCAACTTTATCTACCAATTAGACAATGTTTTTTTGTTGAAATTTGCCAAGCACATTTTCATCTTCACTGATGTCAATATCTTGTGCTTAAAAATTTATCAGAAAGATTAAAAAATGAACTTAAAGTCCACTGAAACTTCCCTTTTGGGAGTTTTTAAAAAAGGTTAAAAGTACATATAAGACATTTCAAAAGTGAATTTTCTAAATTTATATATTTAAAAATCAGGTAAGATTGTTATTATAGTGACTGTTGAGCATCATCTTTAACAACCAATTCACATAAGGACAGAAATCTTCTGAGGTATCTGATTAAAAAATAATTACTTTTAATTTTTTTTATTTCAATAGGTTTTTTGGAAACAGGTGGTGTTTAGTTACATGAATAAGTTTTTTAGTGGTGATTTCTGAGATTTTGAGGCACCTATCACCCGAGCAGTCTACACTGTACTCAATGTGTAGTCTTTTATCCCTCAACCCCTCCCACCCTTTCCTCTGAGTCCTCAAAGTCCATTGTATCGTTCTTATGCCTTTGAATCATTATAGTTAAGCTCCCCCCTTATGAGTGAGAATGCATGATGTTTGGTTTTCCATTCCTGAGTTACTTTACTTATAATAATGGTTTCCAGGTCCATGCAGGTTGCTGTAAATGTCATTATTTCATTCATTTTTATGGTATACATATATATATGTATATATATATATATATATACCACATTTTCTTTATCTACTTTTTGACTGATGGGCATTTGGATTGGTTCCAATGAGTATTGGTTCCAGTTGAGTATTGTGCTGCTATATTGCATGAGTTTCTTTTGGAAAGCAATTACGGTCTCATTAATTGTGAAACAAGACAATTTCTTTTCTACAATTTCTTTTCTACAGGTACCTACTATTTATCATACTATTAAAAATCACAGGAAGTTCACCAAATTTAGATCCCTTATATCTTAAAAAAGGAGAAACAGGTACATAGAGATGATAGCACTAGATATACAGAAACATTCATATATGTGTGTATACATACACATCCATCTACGTTAAGCTTCACAATTTTTCAATATCTTAATGACAGCTCTTTAAATATGTTGCTACTAGGTACCTAGAGACCCTCCCTATAAAACAGAAAATAATGGCTCTTTCTCACCTCATTTCAAAACTTTATAAATATTCTCCCATTTTAAATAACATAACACAATAATGCACTTTACTGGAACTTGTAAGTCAAAACCCTTCCAATATTTCCCTGATTCCCTCAGGATGCCTTAGAAACTCACTTTGGCATGTGTCAGAGCTTGACATATTGAGCAAGTGAGGCACCAGCATCAACTTACATTTTAATATTAGTAAATTTTACATTGCTGTGGCATAAACATTATAGAAACAGAATTTCCAATTTTCTTTCCATCCATTTTTGAGATCACTGCTATTGACTCTAGACTATCTGCTTCAGAATCACATCTAGATGTTTGCTAAAGATGGTCGTTCTTGGCCACTGGAGTCAGAATCAATGAGAAGTGGAGTCACAAAACCCAGAGTTTAAATAAGCTCTGGATGCGGCAGATTTTGCACTTCGCAGATGGTCCCAACAGCATGTCCCCCACAGGCTCTCCTGCACGCAACCTGCTGGTCATCCATCCACAACTGGAGTCTATTTCTCTACCACCTTGGATTCTGGAAAGCCTAACTCCTTTGACCAATAAAATATGACTGAAGGGCTCCTTTGCCAGTTCCAGGCATGGCCTTAACTGGCCTGGAAGTTTCATTTCCGGACTCTTGAAGGCAGGTGCCATGTAAGAAGTTCAGCCATCCAGAGACCACCATGTTAGGAGAGAACAAAGAGATGACGTGGTGGGTAAAATGACAAATGGAGAAGAAAGGGGAATGTAGAAGCAGGAAAGACAGAGAGAGAGAGAGAGAGAGAGAAAGAGAGAGAGAGAGAGAAAGGAGACAGAGACAGATAGCAAGGAGCAATGGCATGCAGTCCCTGTGAGTGGATCAACCACCTTGAATATGGAACCTCCAGTCCAAGTGGCCTCATCTGATGCCAACACAATCATAAACAACCTTCTAAGCCAAGTTCTTTTTTTTTTTTTTTGGAATTTTGGAATTCCTGTTCAACAAGATTGTGAGCAAAATAAAATGGTTGTTTTAAATCACTATGTTTTGTGGTGTTGATTAGGCAGCAATTAATAACTGAAACAAGAAGTCATTATTTTGCTACAAGTAAGGATGTCTAGTCAAGGTTCTCTCCCAGCCCATCACAAGTCTCCATACAGGAAGCCCCATTCCCCTACCTGGGATTTGCGGTGAGGCTGCAGCCCTAGAAAGGTGGCTGGCTGTCACCCCTGCCTCAGGAGTCCTCGAGGCTACTTTTGGTCAACACTATAACTGAAGCAGAAGCAACAGTGGCATTTAGAAGATGTCAAACATGGAAATAACGACTTCTTGGACTTATACAAGTATTTAACCCTCCTTTCCCTTTGTTGAATGCCTGACATCCCACGTTTGTAAATCAGTTCTGTGAATCCTCCAGCCCATTTATGGTCCATAACTTAAATTGCATCAAATAATTTCAAACACAGTAGTTACCAGTATATACCTGATTTATAAAATTCACAGTTATAACAATATGTTAACTCGTTTACTCAATCTAAAACCTTAAGGAAAACATTACTATTATTCCTGAGAGGGAACTGAAATATGGCGAGATTAAGTAACTTGACCAAGGACACACACCCAGTAAGTTGAGGCAGTGGCTACTCAGATCATATATCCCCAAACCCTCTTCATTACTGTCTTCAGTTATTAATACAGAAATTGTAGTTAGGATGTCAGGTAAATAAATGGTGAATTTCCATAAACCAAAGGGAATTTACAGAAATATTAACTATTCTAAAATTCTTTCCAAGTTTAAACAACCAATTTTCATGGTGATTTATTCAATAAAAGCTGCAAAAGAATCATATTTGTTTGAAAATACACACTCAAGTCCATACAAAGAAAAAAATCAACTGTTTAGATTATATGAGTAATTCAAAAGGTGAAGCAGTTTCTATTGGTGTAGACCAGGGTTTCTCAACCAGGTGCGATTTTGCACCCCAGGGAACATGTGCAAATGTCTAGAGACAGCTTTGGTTGTTATTACTAGTATGTGTGGGGTGTGCTACTGGCATCTAGGGGTACAGGCCAAGGATGCTGTTAAACATCCTACACTGCACAGGACAGCACCCCCATGACCAAGAATTATCTGGCCGAAAATATCAATAGTGTGCAGGTGCAGAAACCCTGATGCGAAAGATGATCGAGGCGTGCCTTCTGCCCTGACCATCCTTGCTTGTGGTCATCTCCTCTCCCTGCTCTGAGTCTTGGTAGCACTGTTTCATATCCCACACTGAATACCTTGTGATGGCGCTGCCACTACCACTTTTTTCAGGTCCATAAATCTTATTTTGTCAACTGGAACAGAACTTCTAGAGAGCTCTCAGGTCTCTCTCTCTCTCTCTCTCCTGGAAGAATGTAGTGCAAGGAGGTGGCATCTGATATCTTTTTGTCAACACGGTTTATAATTTCTAATTTCTTGAATACTTGAAATGAAATACTCAAAGCCAACCAGGTAACTGCCTCCTTCTGAGAAAATGTCTTCCTTGAGTGTATTTTACTTCTTAAGGGCTTAAGAAGCCATCTCCTTACCCAGGGCCATATGAAAAATAAACTTCCCTTTGTTTTAATTTCCAAGAGGAAGTTATCACAAAGGGACACAAACTTGAACTTTTGAACATGGAATGGTCAACATTCCAGCTTTTATACTCACTGTGTGGACAATCACTAATTGCTGCTTTTTAACAGTAGGAATAAATCTAATACGTGTTATTAAATTCTGCATATTTTGTCACAGTTTGTGTTTGTGTAATTTTTCTTTCATGTCTGTTGCACTTGTGTTATTTGATCATCTAATTTCTCTTTTACTTTTCTTTCTCCTCCTCCAAAATGGAGGCTTATTTAGATCAATTATTGATCTGCCAGATGTCTAATTTAGCCCTATGTCCAGTAATTGAACTTGGGAAACTGTTAAACCAAATTAGTAATAATGTTTAGGCTAGAGGTGGAGGGGATATTGGGTACTTTTTGCAACAGTGAATACATAATTAAATAAAAAATAGTAATACTGTTGGTGGCCACATTAGCTGTAAACTAACACAGAGAAAAGAAATAACGAGCAATTGGTTCCTTTCTTTGTAAGATCCCAATTGCAGTCCACACAGTTATCCTCCACGGCTTATCACAGGGTAGTCCCCCTGTCAATAGTGGTATAAGTGAATTGAAAACACATTACATTTTAATTACTCATTTAATTAAAGGGAAAAGAGAGACATGAAAATGAAACAGGGAACAAAAGCTCAGGTCACATACAGCAATGGGTGATCTCCAAATCTTGTCTCCCTGTCTTTGAAATAAGATCAGACAGCACTTGGCCTTCTGGTACATCGTCACCTCCCCTCTCAGCTCAGCTGCAGCCACTCAAGGTTTGGGACTTCGACTTCAAAGTGTCACGACTCCTCATAGGCACGAAGCCTACAGTATAAGCCCCAGCACCCCCAACCTGCCTCACTCTGTGGACTTGCACACAACTGTAGGCTGCTTTCCACCCACATCAGCAAAGCTGTCCAAAAATGGGGCAGGGGACCCTGGCCTTCGTTTCAAAAATCACAGTTCTGCCAGATGCCACGAGATGGATGCTAAACCTCTGTTCCTTCCTGGATTCCCCTGCCTGCTCCTCACACATATATGGATGTCATGCCTCTTTCATGTCAACACCTATTGTGCTGAACTCTCCACTTGGAATGTCTCAATACCCAGTGCTGTCCTTATACCTTGACAAAAAAACTCTCCCTAGATTTACTGAGCACTCTACTTGCTTTACCACTCAGAATCCAAACACTACATATGTCATCTGCTTTGTCCAGGGAATTGGACTTCTAAACACTTCCCCCATGGAGAAGACAATCCACTCTTCCTTTACACTGAGAGGTCTCAATGAAGAAATGGCTTCCAAACCAGCCAATAATCCAGCCCCATTTTCAGATCTACCTGATTCAACAATTCATTCATTCATTCCTTATGTCTCTCACTCATTCACTTTCACTTGCTCTGTTTTCTTCCTTCATCCCTCCCCTCCTTCTCTTCCACCATCAGAATTCTCAATTAGCCTTTCAATACCCACAAGATAGTCCCACTGTAATCCTCACCATCACTCAAGGTCACCAGGGCCAAAGCACAGCTTCCTGTCTTCCATCCCTATAACTGGCCTACACATCTAGACCCTCAAAACCCACTCTCCCTGCTACTCTCCAGTGCTTCTGGGATCGGGTACACTATTTTCATAGCCCCTGTGAGGGTCCATTCCCACAAAGTATGACTCACAACAGGCTCCAGAGCTCTAGTTTCCCAGGGTTCATGTTCAAAGCAGGGATTCCCACTACCCCAAATCCTTATTCAGTAAGCATAGAAAGGATTTGGGAATTTCCATTATTAAAAGTCCATTCGGGTGAATCTGATGATCAACAGATTCTAGAACTCCTGTGCTCAAAAGGCAGTAAGCCTCTCATTCTAACTGCCCTCTGTAATGCTGATGCTATTGACAGAGGCAGTGCCTAGGATTAAACTCCCCTTTGTGAGTTGGAATTCTGGTTTGCAAACTCCATCTACTTTTCAGAATTAAGTGAACAAAGAGAAAGATGAGAAGCCAAATAATTCACACTGAATGTTTGAATCTTAGGCTGGGCAGAATTTGATAGTGGTCTAGGTGGTACATGGGAGTGACTGGGGAGAAGAACAAGTGATGGGGAAGGAGGAGGAGGAGGATTTTCTACTCTTCAGAGCTTATGGCAGAAAGTCATCAGCATGTGAGCTGGAGCCAGGTGGTCTGAGAGCTAATCTGGAATGCACCAAGGCTGGAGACACTTGATGCTGACCCGTTTTCCTCAAGCAAAATCAGGATAAAGATGATACCTATCAAATATAAGCACTGATAAAATTAAATGGAATAATGCATGCTGAGCTCTTACCATAGAGCTGGATATAAAATAATAACTCAATATTAGCTATGATCATCATTATATGCATAAGATTCAGGAAAACTTAACCTCTTTATTTTGTTATATATCTTCAGAGAATTCCATTGTACACATCCAGAAGACCTGCGTGGAAATCATTGTACTCATCCAAATATCACTCAGTGTTTTCTTTAATTCTAGGTAGAATAATCAAAAAAGACACTTTGTCTCCATATGCCAAATAACAGCCCCAATCGACCAGTGGAATAACCAGATAATTACTTATTAACTAAGGAGTATTTTAATGTGATGCATGATAACCAAGGACTTAAAATCACAAATACAATCATGTTAATGTTTAAAGAGATGTGTAATTGGGGCAAGAAAATAGAGAGTTGAGCCCCACAGAAGGAAAGAAATAGAATCTAAAAATATCAGTTATTTTAAAAGTTCAATAAAGGCTATTAGTGCATAAAATGTATACTTAATTTACTATCTGTATATCTGTTTACAGGCTTATCATATCTTTGAGGTTGATCTATAAATCTTCAAATATATTAACTATATTTAACCAGCTGTGGTAAACTGTGATGTGTCAAAAACTGGTAAAACACTGTTTTCTTTTTAAAGCAGCTAAATATAATATATTTATAATGAGCCCTTCTTGCATCAGCTGTAAGTACATGATGTGACATAATTTATAACTGTAAATATACATTTTATATGTAAATAGAAAAGTCTCTGTGTTCTATTTGAAATACTGTACTTTTCACTAATGCATTGCTTAACAATTAATGTGGTCAAATCTTATAATGCCAAAATGTTTTTTAATTATGTATTTCATACCTTTATGCTCAAGCTTAATTTGGTTACCTGTTATTCTCTAATTACAAAAAGGAATCTTCATTTAAGAAAGTCTTGGACCAAATATAAAACATCATTCAGAAAGCAGGCTGGTCAAAAAGTAAAAGCTTATGGTTTCTAAATTTCAGGATTTATTTATGAAAAAATGTCTTCTGTAGTATTTTACAATTTTTAAATTTCAGGATTTGTACAGGCAGTAGTAACAGGCAGGAAAGGAGGGTAAGGGGAAGGAGAAACAGCATATTTCCTACAGGTGAGACATTATGCTCCAAACTGTGATCTCAAAAAAAAAAAAAAAAAAAAAGATATAAAAGCATTTCCTTAGGGAGCTTTAATGGATTACTGAGTTACTATGGGCAGAAGCTTCTTGATCTCTTTCTGGGAGACAACCAAAGCAATGTGTGATGGGAAATAACAAAGCTGCAGTTAAAGCTCAGAGAAGAAAACCAGCATAGCTGAGCTTCCATTATGAGAAAATTAAAGGGGTGGGGAAAAACATGAAAACAGTGTAGGATGGTGGTCACCCAAGAAAATGCAATAATAACTGCATGTTGGAAAGTGACAAATTCAACTTAAAAATATATATCTGTATATATGCATACATATGTATATACACATACATATGTGTGTGTATGTATATATATATATATATATACTTTTTCCTAAGTTTTTTTCCATCAACTCAAATATTCCACAAAGGGGGAATTACGCCTGCAGGAGCACATAGCTATGGTGTGAATGACTGTGTCCTCTGAGAAATTCATATGTTGAAATCCTAACCTCTCAAGGCCTGTAGGTGGTGATTAGGTCATGAGGGTGACGCCTTCTGATTGAGATTAGTGCCCTGATAAAAGAGGCCTCAGAGAACTCAGTCAGTGGCCACTTCCACTATGTGAGGACACAGAGAGAAGGTTCATTCTGTGAACCAGAATGTGCACCCTTAGCAGACACTGAACCTGCAGATGCCTTGTTCTTGGACTTCCAGGCCTTCAGAACTGTGAGCAATAAATTTCTGTTTTTTTGTTTGCTTGTTTTTGAGAGAGTGTCTCGCTCCAATTGCCCAGGCTGGAGTGTAGTGGCATGATCTTGGCTCACTACAGCCTCAACCTCCCAGGCTCAAGTGATCCTCCCACCTCGGTCTCCCGAGTAGCTGGGACTACAGGTACATGCCACCATATCAAGCTATTTTTTTTTTTTTGTATTTTTAGTAAAGACAGGGTTTTTCCATGTTGCCCAGGCTGGTCTTGAACTCCTGGGCTCAAGCCACCTGCCTACCTCAGCCTCCCAAATCACTGGGGTTACAGGTGTGAATCACTGTGATTACAGGTGTGAACCACCATGCCTGGCCAATTTCTGTTGTTTACAAGTTATCCAACCTAGGGTATTTGAGAAAACAGCCTATATAAACTAAAACACACACAAATGCACATAGAATTAAAGAATATATCGTTATAAAAATTAGGTGACCAAAATGTCCTCTAGTCATTAAAAATTATACTAATGTCATTATGACTTGAATTGTGTCCTCCCCAAAAGATACGGTGAAGTCCTAACCCCCAGTACCTAACAAATAATCTCATTTGGAAATTAGGTTTTTACAGAGGTAATCAAGTTAAAATGAGATCATTAGGGTGGGCTATAATCCATATGAATAGTGTCCTATAAAAAAGGGAAATTTGGATGCTGAGCCAGACAAGCATAGAGGAAAGAGGATGTGAAGACATGCAGGAGAAGATGGCCAAAAGGCTTGAGTGGTGATGTGTGTACAAGCTGAGGATGCCAAGGATTGCTGGCAACCACCTGCAGCTAACGAGGTGAGGAAGAAGACTCCCCTCGAGCCTTAGGGAAGAATATGGCCTTGCCAACACTTGATTTTAGATTTCAGTCCTCCAGAACTGTGAGGTCATCCATTTCTGTTGTGTTAAGCCTAGCTTTTGTTCCTCTGTTACAGCAGGTCTAAGAAACTAATACACATGAGTAGAACAGAAGCATCACAACCCAGTCCTTTTTTTATCTTTTAAGTTTTTTTAAAAGTTCTCTCCTAAATAAACAAAAATACATAAGTAATCTTTAATACTTACATAGGTTAATTTTCTAGTGCTGTACTGATTGGTTCAATTGTTAAGAATATTGACTATAAGTTCAATTCTGTCTTTGACATAGAGTTTTGAATAAGGAGTTTGATGGAAAATATCTGTAGATTAAGGCTCTTTCAAGACCGTGATGGTAGCTGACATTTTTGCAGCTTTAAATATATACTGAGTCACATCCTTAGTAAAGAAGGAAGGTAATCGTCAAACATTTTAAAATACCCCATTGTTATAAGATTTTGAAATACCATTATCACAGCATTTCAGTAATGAACTCTCACAGCCTTCAGCTCTACCCACTGTTGAAGAGAAGTAATCAGTCTAGATGGATACTTCCCTTATGGAGCTTTTAGGGGCATAATATCCATCCAGTTAGTCATTTGGACAGGCTTGATAAACTAAGCCCACAGTCAACCCGCCATTAAAAGCAGGGTGAATTAGATTTGTGGCATCCTCAGTATTAATTAAACATTGATGGTGGGTGTCACTGTTCAGAAGAAGAAGGGGGCATCTCTACCTAATGTGCGTGCAAATCTCAACAGTCTTAGAGCTGAAAGGGCCCTTAGAGATCATCTATTCATCTGGTCTAATCCCGTTGGAATGGGGAATCTCATATTAGAACTGCGGGTAAGAGAGTAGGTGAAGAAGGAGCCTGGCATTAGAGGGGAGACTATTAAAATAATACCTGGCAGGAATTGATGTGGGTGGAGAGTATAGACAGAAGATGTTCAGTGCCGAGCAAGAGAAATAGCAAGTGGAGATGGGCCTGGAAGGTTTGAATTCAGTTGGAGGAAATCAAGCAAACACCCAGGAGGAAGGGAAGTTGGGGATGATGAATTCACGTCTATCTCCTGCAGGGGACTTTCTCTGAGCTGACCTTGTATTTTTACCAGCTTTCTATCTTGGGTGGGGTGCTGACCAGTGGAGTGGGAGAGGAAGACTTGGCAGAAAATCTTCACTAGTGACCCAAGTCAACCTTGCCAGTGTTGGGCTCAGATGTCAACTTTAAGCATCCCTTGAGGCATAAACTTAGGCAGAATTTGATCATTTACAAACACCCGTCATTTGAACAGATTTTGGGAAGGAGGCCATAAATGTTAACACCTTTCTCTGCTCCCCCAACTGAAACTCTAAAATGCCAAAGAACATTTTCAGGAAAACATAGTGTGCTTACTCCAAATGGCACAGACAAAAGCCACACTTCACATCTCCTTTCCTGATGGGGCCAGGCCTCAGATATCCAAACGTAGCTGAGATGTAACAGAAGAGTTTCAAGGCCCCTCAGGGGCCCTCCTCTAATGAGAGCCAGAAGTTCCCAATGCTGCCACCTCAAGATATTATTACAGTACTGAAATGACATCCAAAACATGAACAAAAAGAAAACTGAAATTCTGCCCGCTTGTTTCTCCTCATTTTTTTTTTTTTTTTTGGCAGATCTTGCTCTGTTACTCGGACTGGGGTGCACTGGCACTATCATGGCTCACTGCAGCATCGAGCTCCCCAGTCTCCAGTGATCCTCCTGCCTCAGCCTTCCATGTAGCTGGACCTACAGGCACACCCCACCACACCTGACTAATTTTTGTAGAGACAGGGTTTCGCCATGTTACCCAGGCTGGTCTCAAACTGCTGAGTTCAAGTGATCCACCCGTCCTAGCCTCCCAAAGTGATGGGACTGCAGGCGTGAGCCACCATGCCCGGCCGTTTCTCCTCATTTCTAATGCCATGTCCTGGGTGCTGAACAGGATAGTCCCCTACAACACAGAATTATCTGACCTGCATTTCCATAGTGCTGAGGTGAACAAACTGAGAAGGAGAAAAAGAGGATAGTAATTTAGAACAAATCTTACAGCCATAATACAAGGAGTAGCCTTATGTCACCATGGGTAGGTAGAATCTCTTCCAAACAAAGAGGCATAAACCCAGGAATATTTTCTTCTAAAGATCTCCTGAATACTACCTGAATTGGGTTGAATGGTGGTCTCCCAAAACATATATCTATTTGGAACCTGTAATGGTAACCTTATTTGGAGAAAGGATCTTAGCAAATGTAATTAAGAATCTCAAGATGAGATCATCCTGGATAATCCTGGCGAATCCTAAATCCAGTTGCAAGTATCCTTATAAGAGAAAGTTCAGGGCTATATTAGACACACGGGCACACAAAGGTAGCCATGTGAAGACGGAGGCAGAGAACACCTGGAGCCACTAGAACGGGAAAAGGCGATGAAGCTTTCTCCTCTAGAGCCTTCGAAGGGAGTGGAGCCCTGCTGATATCTCAGTTTCTGACTTCCAGCCTCCAGCACTATAAAAGGATAGATTTTAGTTGTTTTTAAGCCACCAAATTTGTGGTCATTTGTTATGGCAGCCCTAGAAAGCTAATACACTACTAAACAGATAATATGTTCAGACAACTTATATTCTCTCTAATGGCCAGAACTGACTGGTTTAAATGTGACTTCAGAAAAACTTTGACAACTATATTAACAAGCCAAGTGTTTCTCATGAGTTACATGAGTTAAATGACTTCCTTCACAAAAGGTAATGTTTAGTATTTTAAACAGAAGAAAGTCACACTTGGTATCTGTATCAGAGACAACTCTCTAAAGACAGCCTCTTATCTCAGAGTTGATAAATTTTAGGCAGCGAATTCACAAGCATCAGGTGTCTCAAAATGTGCAACGTCATTGAAATCTGTTTCGAGAAGTTTTAATGTGAGCAGCAGGCAGGAGTAAAATCATATTACTCAAGCCCTTAGGGCTCTCTGGCAAGTGATAAAAACTCAATGCCAACTAGGTTACACCAAAAACAAAAGTGCAGATTCAAGCATAAACTCAGGGAGTCAAAGTATGCTGTAAGAATTCTATGGTTCTTACTGCTAGTTGGGCCTCTGTTGGGCCTTCTTCTTGGAAAGACTCCATGTGGTGACAAGATGGCTGCAAGCAGCCTGCACTTGATGTCACTCTTTGAGCTCATGATTGCAAAGAAGAAACTGGTCTTGCATCTCTCAGGCACAGTGCAATGTCATTAAAGGCCACTAATTAAGGGCACTTGGGTCACTTACAGCACTCAGGACCCAGAGGATATTCTCTTGTTGGGCTTCCTGGGAGACCTGCCCACCTGCAATATATGAGAAAGAGGAGCCATGCGTATTAGCTTCCTATGGCTGCTGGAACAAATGGCCAGCAATTTGGTGGCTTAAATCAATATGACTTTATTCTCTCACAGTTTTGGAGACAAGTCAGAAATCAGTATCAATGGGGCAAACTCAAGGTGGTAGCAGAGCTATGCTTCCCTAGGAGGGCCTAGGGGAGAGTCCATTGCCCCTTGCAGCTTTGGGTGGCTGCCAGCTTTCCTTAGCTGTAGTTGCTTCACTCCCATTTTCAAAGCCCATCTCTTCAAATCTCTCTCAAATCCATCTTCACATGGCTTGCTCCTCTGTATGTGTGTAATCTTCTTCTGCATCTCTCTTCTAAAAACACATGTGATTGTATCTAAGAGACACCCAGATAATCCAGAAAAATCTCCCCATTTCAAGATCCTTAATACAATCACATCTTTGCCACATAAGGTCTCATTTACAAGTTTCAAGAATTAGATATCTTTTGGTGAGCCATTTTTCAGCCTACTGCATCATATCACTGGCAATACTGCCCAAATCACAGGGAGTAGAGTCCTGGCAATCCCAGAAGAAAAATAAATAAGGCACTGACAGATGCACCTTACAGGCTAATGCATGGATCATCTCTCAGCTGTCTGCTAAATACAGTGATGTCATTACAGAGTTGAACCATCACATAAAGCCAAACTCAATCTCATACTTGCTTTACATTTATGGTGGGGCTAAACAACAGATAGTGGTAGAAATAGCACATTTCATTTCATGGTCTCATTCATGTGTTCATTATGCTCATGAACCTGGATAATTCACAGCTGTTTCTCAGTGCAAATATGCAACGTTCATCAAGGCATGATCTCAGAGCAGAAGCACCTAAGATGCTATAATATCAATATTGAACACACCTAGACAAAGATAAGCCTTTAGAAATTGACATACAACCACCTACTGTCACATGCTAGCAGAGCAGGGAACTCTGCTGATAGTGAGAAAGAAGATACATATCCATTAGTTCAACGTGTTTTCCCTGACTCATCTCAGGCTCTAAACAAGAGGAAGAAAAATGGGCCCCTCAACAAATACTAATTATAATGTAGATAGAAATTTCAAAGCCAGATTTTTAAATTTTGCCTATTTTCTTTATGAATCAATCTTAATTTATTAGCCTTTGCTAGTACTATAAGTCATGCATATACATGACAGACAATTGGGGAAATTACAGTAAAGAACAAAATGAAAAATCCAAATCACTCACCACATGGAAATAACCACTTGCTGGTTTACTTATTTCAAATAGTAAATTTAACTTAAACACACACACACACACACACACACACACACACACACACACATATATATACTTTTTTTTTTTTTTTTTTTTTGAGACAGAGGCTTGCTCTGTTGCCCAGGCTAGAACGCAGTGGCGCCATCTCGGCTCACTGCAAGCTCCACCTCCCAGGTTTATGCCACTCTCCTGCCTCAGCCTCCCCAGTAGCTGGGAATACAGGTGCCCACCACCATAGCCAGCTAATTTTTTGTATTTTTAGTAGAGATGGGGTTTCACCGTGTTAGCCAGGATGGTCTCAATCTCCTGACCTTGTGATCCGCCTGCCTCGGCCTCCCAAAGTGCTGGGAACTTAAATATATTTTTAAAAGAACTTGAGGATAGACTCAAAGAATGCCTGAACTTCATATTTCTTCATCATAAATATCAACTCCTAAAGACTTCCCAAAAGATACCATTATTTTTTTTAAAGTTTACACACATAGATACATGTTTCTTTGTAGCATACATTTATGTTTCTAGGAGGCATAATATATCATAAAATAGCTGGAAGAGAGGTTTTTGAATGTTCTCACCATAAAGAAATGATAAATGCATGAGGTGATGAATAAGCTAAATACCCAGATTTGATCATTATGCCAAATATATATGTACAGAAGCATCAATTTTATCCCATCAATATGTACAAATACAATGTGCCAATAAATATTTTTAAAGGAATACATTAAAAATCACTTAATCAGAATCCAAAGAAACAAATAAGAGACAATCCTTGAAAACTGTAAGTTTAACAAATCCTATACAAAATATTTTTAAAATAACATATTTTGAAATTTGTGCTTGCTTTCAGCATTATTCTCAAAGACATACAGAAGGGAAACAATGAGCATTTCTCCAGCAAAATATTCCCTTTTGTAAAAGATGGATCGCTTGTTGAAGAAAAACAAAATAGACATTATGGAAAATTGATTTTATCATGAACTATAATAAAGCCTGAGAAATTACACACAAATAGACTGTGGTGTTTATGTTCCTCCAGAATTTGTTGTTTTCATTTCTTAGACTCAACTACTCAAAATAATCCTATTTGTTTTATAATTGGAGCTGTTTTCTTGGATGCCTGTTTTCTCTTGTATACCTATTTGTCTTTGTTGTCTATATAATTTCCAATAGCATTTCTATTTTTCTTAGTGATAAAAATAACCTTCATATAATTAACATTTTCTCTTTGTTAACCTTGTGATTTGTGTAAAAAATCTACTTTTCTCATAAAGTCATTTTTATAGAATCTTCTAATTTGTTCCTTAATAATTTTCAATGAACTATGTCTATGAAAGAACATATCCTTATTTTTTGTGAATTCTTTATTGATCTGATTTGTCCTTTTCATGTCAGTCTTTTCATACTTTATGAATACAATATCATCTTTATATTATTTTTAAGGTTAAACATACACTCAATTCATAAAGAAATCTACAAGATCTAAAATAAAATAATAAAGAAAGCCCTCTATGTCATACAGCCTATATAGTTTGCTTAAAGCAAAAACTTTCAACTCTTTAGCTGGTTTATTTATGTATTTTTCTCCAAATTTGTAACTAATAATATTTTACTGCTGTTTCTTGATATTTTCAGTTAGAAATATTATTCACTGGCTCCTTTTTACTTTATCCCTCTTCCCCCATCAACGTAGACACATGCTCCCTCCCCCACTTTCTCAGTATTGATTTATGATGATTCTGTAGGAATATGCAGTACCTACATAACTATGCAAATACTCTTCACAGATGGGCCATGAAATAAGATTTTACTACATCTTGTTTCTCAAAACAATTATACATTTCTTAGAGTTAATAATTGTCTCTTGTTTTTCTATGTAGTTATTCTCTTTTTGTCCCCCACACCCAAATGTAAGTCTCCTTTTTGTCTAAATGCATTCAAACACCTCAGATATCCCATCATTGATATCCTCCTAGAAAGATGCCTTCGGTAACTGTATCATCTACTCCAACCTGGACTGGTGGCTCCCAAGGCCCGCTGCACAACAGTTCCACAATTATCTCCCTTTGCCCTCACCCCAGGAATATTTTTCTCCCTCTCTCCTGTATTGGAGCCTCTATTTCCTGGGCCTAGTGTGTTAACCATTCATATATTTCCCTTCATTTTTCATCTCTTAGTCTTTATTCAACTTTCTGGGAATTTTTTATCAATTTTCCATGGATATTTTTATTTCTATGATCATATATTTTCAAAATAATCTATGAAGGCTTTTGAAATACACTGAATATTTCTTTTCTTCTTGTTTCATGGTGGTAATATCGTCTCTAATTTCAGAAGACATTTATCATAATTTCTTGTCTCTCTGTCTTCCAAGTTTCTTATTTAACTTGGTTCACTCTGTGTTTTTCACAACTGGGAACTGCAAGAACATTAGAGCTAGGCATCCACATTGCTTTGTAGACCAGCCATCATTGCTTACTCTGGGTGGGATTTTTTTGTATTAGAGTGACTACCGATGTCACTATCCTTAAGGTTCTAGTTGTAAGCTGATTAGATACCAACAAAAGTGTACGCCAAAACCCATATCAAATATATGCAAAGAGAAACACCAACGCTGGGGAGAAGGGCTGGGATCTCAATATACATTTTATATATATATCATGTATAATTATATATATATCATGTATATTATATATATATCATGTATATTATACGTGATATATATACATGATATATATCATGTATATTATACGTGATATATATACATGATATATATCATGTATATTATATGTGATATATATACATGATATATATATACATGATATATAATGTATATTATACGTGATATATATACACGATATATATACATATATATACATATATACATGATATATATATATATTTAGTATATATATATATACTGAATTCTCCCCTTCTTTTTTAAGGGAAGTTCTCAGGGGAAATCTGGGTCCCCTGGTCCAATATATCAGCAGCTTTGTCATCTTCCAGAATTGTACTTCTGTCTTCTTCCAGCATGGCAGAGGAACCACTGTGTTGAGACACAAAGTGAACGAGCAGGAAGATCTGGGTTCTAACTGCTTCTTCCATTGTCTCCTGAGTTTGTGGTTTCTCTTGAAAACTTGGCTGTGGATCTTATTTTTACTCCTCTGAAGGTTATGTCTTTTTCTCTTACTTGATTATTTTTAAGACTTTTCCCTTTTCCACCAGTTTTCAGAAGTCTGACTATAACGTGCTGGTGTGGTTATCTATTGTATTTGAGGTTTACAGAGCTTCTTAGTCTGTGAGTTGATACTTTTCATCACTTTGGAAAAGTTTCAGTGATAATTCCTAGGCATATAGCTTCTACATTGTTCTGTCTCTTCTCCTTTTGACATTCAAGTTGTATGTGAGTTAGAGTTTTCAAGGTATCATGTGTGTCTAACACTCTTTTATCTACCCTGTCCAATTCCTCTCTGTATGTCAGTTTGAATATTTTCCACAGACTGGTCTTCCAGTACACTAATACAATATTCTGCTATGTCTAATCTGCTGTTAAAATTATTCATTTAGTTCCATATGCCAGATATTGTTTGTTTTTTAAAAATTACAGAAAATTTACTCTATTACTTTTTATTCTAATGTTCTGGTAAAATTCTCCACTCTTTAATTAATCTGTCTAAATTATCCTCTACTTTCTTCCTTATATTAATCATAATTATTTAAAGTCACCTTCTGCTAACTTTACTAACTGGATCATCTGTGACTTTCATCAGCCAAGAGCAATTCTCCAGAGGAAGGGGCGGCTATGAACCAGTATCAACCAACCCTCACAACAGCCAGGGATAGGGTGCCCTGTTCTATAAGGAGAGCTGGGTAGGGTGTCTCTTGTGTTCATAGAGATTTTCCTTTGATGTACCTTTATTGTCACTTAAATGCTTTATTTTAAATCAATGAAAGAACAGTATATAGGTTCCCTTCATCTTGAATCAGAAACTAATGGCTATGGTTTAAAATTGCATTTGATTTTGATGCTCTTTTATTCAAATGGTGCTTGGCGATTTTCAGGCAATGAATTGCATGAGGTCTTTGGACTCCAAATATTACCAAAATTACATGTATAGTCATGCCTATTTTCTTATAAAGTAGCCTATTCTTAGTAGGGAATTTCTGCATGGGCAACTTGCCTCTGCTATCTAAGATGTATGTAAATAATAACTGAGTATTGCCAAAAATTGAAAGTAGAATTGAATTTCAAAAATTAAACTGTGCAACCAACCCATATAAAATCAGTGAAGGGATCATGTAGTATCACTTGAAAAAGCGGCAATAGCCCCCACAACAGTAAGAATTGATACAAGCAGATTAAACATTGTGTTCTAATGAAGAAGTATTATATAAACTCTTAAAGGTTAGCTATGAGAGCACAGCAAAAGGACTGTTTGACAAACATACATTAAGCAAGGGTGTTGTCCATTGCAGCCCTATCCACAATGACTCTACCCACCTCTGTGACAGTTATCAATACATTCTGGATGACAAATGGCTTACATGTTAAAGAGTCACCAAATTAAGAGTTCCAATCCATCCACTCCAGAGAGTGGTCAGCCAATGTGACTGTTTATTTTTTTTTTATTTATGTTTCCCCTTTGTTTTTATTTTCACTTTGTTCTTAGGTAACTGGGAGACAGCTTACAGAACACATTATCTCTTACTCAAACAAGAAACCATTACTAAAATTTGGAGCAATGAGTTTTCCTGGTATGTTGGCTTATTTATTTTTATTAGCATTTTGGAAGGGACATACAGATAAGGGAAATGAACACAGGGCAGAGAATTCTGAGCATGCCCATCACTCAGCACTCATGGCAGGTACAGGGGCCATTTTTGACATAGAAGGAGAAATGCATTTTAGATAAGTGAAATGAACCCCTCCATTTATCTAGCAGCTTGTGATTGTCAGACAGTGTTTGCTACTGGATTACAGAAATTGCCTGACTTCATTTCATGAAACTAAATGATATACATGACTAACAAAAATATTCATGCATCTTCAATTTAGTTTTTGAGGCCACAAGCAAAGCAACAATTTAGAAATGGATAAAGAGAGTTATTAGAAATTAAGATATGCACAACACAAAAGAACGAATTCAATAATAAAGTATGTACTTTTCTGTCAAAGACATAAAAACACTTCATTTCAGTGGCAGAGACTAGTGTCTGTGCAGTCAGAGTCAGGAACATCAAGAAAGCTCTAAGTAAGATACCTAAAAGTATTGAGTATTATCAGTCATAGTGGGTGCTATCGGCACCCCATCCAGCTCTTCTTATGAAACAGGACAATGTATCCCTGGCTGCTGTCACTGTTAGCTGATCCTGGTTCATAGCTTCCCAACTCTCTGGAGAATTGCTCCTGGTTAATGAGAGCCACCTCACCAGGAAGTTATGTCACCAAACACTCCAAATTTGGCAGCCGAAGAACAAGGGAGAGTTGGTTATAAATCACTACAGCCCTTGCCTCAAATGGGATCAACAGCGGTTCTATATATGCTCTAGAGCTGCGTCTGGGATCGGGTTGAGGCTATACTCCAGCTGACAGGAAATTTTTGCCTACTTCCTTTCTTTGCTATGTCACTCACTCCCTAACTTTTGAGAGCATGCCTTAAGTAAATCACATGCTTGAAGAACCCCTGTCTCAGACTGTGTTTCCAGGGTACCCAACCTAAAACCCATATATGAATTTCAATTAAAAATTAACAGTTATATTCACTGTAAGCCAGATGTCAACTCTAGGTGGTATGCTGGCCAGTACAAATGAGTACAATAAAGCAACAATTGTCCTCTGGAGCCCTACACACCCAGGTCCAAATCCTAGCTCTACCACCTATCAGCTGGCTGATCTTGGCTAAATCACATAAACCTGTAGACCTCAACGCCTCTGCTGTTGAATGTTGAAAATAATACCCCCACTTTAGTGCTGCTGGAGAACTCGATGAGATGATGCTTGCAAAGTGCCAAGAACAGAGTAAGGGCAGAATGAGTGATGCCTGCTATTATTTTTGTTGCTGTCATCATGATTTCATGACAAATTAGGTCATTAAAGTTACATCAAATAAGCATAATGCCAAGTTTCAAATTAGTAGGGAATGTTTTCCTCAAACAGGAATTCAGGCATTACTTAAGCATGACAGAAGAAAGAGTAAGTGGAAAGATGATGCATATTAAAAATTTAATCCTGACAGAGAATTCAGGGATAAATCCGGTGTACTCTTCTTCCTGGCTGTCCTCTCCAAAATGTACTATAGAGAAAATTGAGGTAAAGAGAGGTTAAGTGGCTTGCTCAAAGTATTCCTGCTTGTTATTTACAGAAATGTCAGAATCATGAAGAAATCTGTTTGTATGTAGCAAAAAAATTAGAATGGTATGGCAGGGTGCGATGAGGGTAGAACAGGGAACAGTTAAGTGTATCCCCAGGGGCCAGTCTTGTTTTCCCTAGCACAGACTAGGAGAAAATGCTAATATCTGTCAATGTCTGAATGCATACAAACCACGTATCCCAACCTGCCTTGTGATTTCTTGAAGCTATGTGACTGAGTTATGGCCAGTGGAATTTGGGCACAAGGGATGCACTTCCTGGCATGGCATGATCCTTTGCATGATCCTCCACTCGACTTTCTCTTTCTTCCCTACTGCCCCTGGAGGCATGGGTTGAAGACAGGATACCATAAGAGAACACTGTGGGATCCTGAATGGCAGCATGGAACCAAGCCCCACAGACTGC
Source organism: Pongo pygmaeus (assembly GCF_028885625.2). Lineage (NCBI taxonomy): Eukaryota > Metazoa > Chordata > Mammalia > Primates > Hominidae > Pongo > Pongo pygmaeus. The sequence goes on from NC_072377.2 coordinate 9,392,323, forward strand.
ACTGGACTCACTTGCAAGGGAGGAATAAGTCTTCTGCATGTGAATGTTCAGCTTCTAGGAGGGCGGAGTTGTTTTAATGGCAGTTAACTTGGTTCATATTCTCTGAAACTAGTAAAATCTTAGTCCTCATCTACATAAAATATACATAATCAACTATAAATCTTCCAGAACGTTATTTAAAAAGTAGAGTAAATATGTTTGAATAAATCGGTACATAAAACAGCATCTGACAGAAAATCTTCACCAAGGGGACAGATATAAGAGCCTAGAATCTGAGGCGGACAGTTGGTAACACTGTCTCAGGTTACCAACTTCTGGATCAAGATCGACTGGGGATCATGTAATTATTACACAGGGAGTCCAAATAAACACAGCAATCAAACATTGATAAACTAAAAAAAAAATACTGAGTCATATTGTGTTCATTCATCAATTCAGGAAATATTCGTTGAGAACTTGCTGAGTACTAGGTACCATAATAGGTGACAAACTTTTTCTTAAAGGAAGAGTCACATAGTTTATATTTTAGGATTGGTAGGCCAGACAGTCTCTGTGGCTACTGGTCAAGTTAGCTGAATAGCAGCCATAGACGTTATGTTAAAAAAATAAATAAATAAACGATATGTCTGGATTCCAAATAAAACTTTATTAACTATTATTATAGGCCAACGACATGCAAATGAATGGCTATGTTCCAATAATACCTTTACTATGATCAACACACCTTAGTTGTTAACTCCTGAAAGATTTTAACAAAAATAATCTTTAAAATCCACTTCTATGACACTAAGAACATATGACAAAGATAGGCAAAAAAAAAAAAAATGAGCTCAGAATCATGATTTTTGAGAGTGGTGGGGGAGACCAGTCTCTCCTTGCCCAATAAATATAAAACATAATTTAAAAAATTAATCATTGTGAATATCTCATTGGAATAGTTGTTCTAAATTATTAATTAATATATCATGCTTTAAATTATACAGAAGAATTCCAACAGAGGGTAGTTATATTATAGTGTTATGACCCATTAGAGAGGGTGTTATAAATTGCCTCAATTTATTTTTAAATTTAATTTCATATTAATAATAGGAAGTAATTTAAACACAAGAATCCCAGCAGCTTCTTTAGAACTGGCCACTAAAGATTCATATGTGTGTTCATATATATATATATATATATATATATATATATATATATATATATATAGGCAAACTATGAATCTTTAGTGTTTAGATTTCTTCATATATGGAGACATATATATTCAACATATATATATAGAAATCTAAACTGAAAAATTCCCTAAGCACATCAAAGATCTTATATGTTCAATCAAGTAATCTTAATATCACAGACTAGAAAATGGCTTCTTTAAAACATGTGGAAACTGATGCAACAATCAAGGAACATAGGGTTTCTCAACGTTGGCACTGTTAGCATTCAGAGTCAGGTAAATTTCGCTCAATGGAGGGGTCCTGCTCTGTGCATTGTAGAAGGTTTAGTACCACCCCTGGTCTCTAACCGCTAGATGCCAGTCAAAGCTTCCCCCACCAGTTGTGACAACTAATAATGTCCCCAGATATTGCCAAATATTCCCAGAAGGTAAAATTGTCGGGAGTTGAGAACTTCTAGTCTAAAAATGGACTCATGTTGAAACTCAATCCCCCCAACCCAGATATACAGGAAAGAAGTTAATATCCACTTTAGCTTTTGAGAGAATTCTCTACCGATATTGATCATGTAGTCAGAGAGACTTAAGTTTTCAATCTAGAAACCATAGAGAGGCAGGTGGCAAATTGGAACACAGATTTCATTTTTTCTGCTTATCCCAGCATTTGTGAGTGAGAAACAGGCAGTGAATTTCTTTCCGTTAGAAACAAAACAATATAAAAATGGATTTGGAGCTATTTCCCAAAAGAATTTTAGGAAGACGGTGAGGTTAAATGAGCTCCAGCCCCTTTGTGTTTTTTGAAATCTGTTCAGTGAGCATCTACCTCCAGCCATCTGTGGTAGGATCCCAGATGGGCAAATGCTGTGAATTAGTCTTGAGGCCAGCTGCATTTTTATATTTTTCAAAAAGCTTTGTTCTTATAAAATAATCTCCATGATTAAGGCAAGAAGAAAACTTCTACTGAAGATTTGAATCTGTTATTATGACATGAGGTAGAAGAAACAAATTATGTCCAACCATCACTATGCCTGAAAATGATTGGTTTTCAATAGGGGATGGCTAAACTTCAGCATGCAGTGAGTTGCAAAAAAAAAAAAAAAAAATTATCACAGTCTCTGAGCAAAAAGGTGCCTTATAAATGAAAATAAGTTAATATTTGATTCTCTAGTCATTGATGATAAACAGGTTTTATTTTCTTAAATTAAAAGCAACTCTTGGTCTTTAAATGTTGAGACATCTTCTCTTAATATGTTAAGGCATACCTGTCCGAAAATCATAAGAAAAATTCCCAATATAGCCATTTTACTTCATGGTACATTTATATGTGAATATTCATATGGTCATGCCAAGAGATTTACCTCATACAGATAACATTCACTCAGGGTAACAGAGTACTTGTATCCCAATTCCTGCTCAAATCTTCATGGCTTTAGCAATTCCACCAGTGATGTTTCTAGTTTGTCAAAAAGACAAGATTTTTTTTTGGCAAAAGGGAAGAGACTTCCGATTTGAAGTACTGTTGACTCCATGTCCAAAATATTCCTTGCACCAGATTTATCAGGCAACCTGACTTGGAAGTGAGTTTTCTCCTTTGGAAGCCACCCCACAGAAGCCTATTTTTCTCAACACTGAATTTCAGTATGGTTGTACAGAGCCGAGCCACCATGTGTGACAGTGCTTTGATAGATATCATAAGGTCAGGGAACGGTAGGAGGGGAGTGGAGAGGGTGCACTAAGGCGGTGTCCCCGTGCTGCTACTGTAGCCAGGAAGTGTGCTGGCTGCTGGATGGAAAGAACCACCCTGGATTTCAGGGCAGTTGACAAGGGACAATGCAGTGGGGTCTCCAGAATTCTATGAACGTCACTAAGTAGGAAAAAAAGAAGAATCATTATTCAACATCCGCTTTCTCATCATTGTTGCTAAACCAATGTCAAAGCAGGAGAAAAAATTTGGGAGAGAGGAAAATTGTAAAACAGTATTGAGAAGACAAGTGGTTAGTATGTAAGGAATGAATATATCAGTCAGGAATTGCCTGTCTCATCCACGAATTGTCCCCTGGGGTGACAGTATGCACACATGTGTTTTAGGATGTCTCTTCTAAAAGCATTTCTTATAACTCTAGCTTCTGGGTTAACGTTACTTTTCTTTTCTTCAATTTAGGGACAAAAATATGATGTTTACCTCCCACTCCATTAAAGTTATGTTTAAAAAGGTTAGGGAAGAGTAAGCATATTAAATACCAAGAGACAGAAACTTTTGACTCTACCACCTTCCAGGTAACCTACTTTAATAATCTCATCTAATTCTGAACATATAAAAAGAAAGAAAACACTTCTTACAACACAGAGAATGAATTTAAACATGAGGCAATAAGTACTAGTCAAAGATAAAGGCTATGAGGCTGTGAAATGCCTCAGAGGGTCACCAGCCAAGCAGGCACAGAATGGGTTACAAAGAGGTGTTGTCAAATGGTATTTCTAGTTCTAGATCCCAGAGGAATCACCACACCGACTTCCACAAGGGTTGAACTAGTTTACAGTCCCACCAACAGTGTAAAAGTATTCCTATTTCTCCACATCCTCTCCAGCACCTGTTGTTTCCTGACTTTTTAATGATTGCCATTCTAACTGGTGTGAGATGGTATCTCATTGTGGTTTTGATTTGCATTTCTCTGATGGCCAGTGATGGTGAGCATTTTTTCATGTGTGTTTTGACTGCACAAATGTCTTCTTTTGAGAAGTGTCTGCTCATGTCCTTCTCCCACTTTTTGATGGGGTTGTTTTTTTCTTGTAAATTTGTTTGAGTTCTTTGTAGATTCTAGATATTAGCCCTTTGTCAGATGAGTAGGTTGCGAAAATTTTCTCCCATTTTGTAGGTTGCCTGATCACTCTGATGGTAGTTTCTTTTGCTGTGCAGCAGCTCTTTAGTTTAATTAGATCTCATTTGTCAATTTTGGCTTTTGTTGCCATTGCTTTTGGTGTTTTAGACATGAAGTCCTTGCCCATGCCTATGTCCTCAATGGTAATGCCTAGGTTTTCTTCTAGGGTTTTTATGGTTTTAGGTCTAACATTTAAGTCTTTAATCCATCTTGAATTCATTTTTGTATAAAGTGTAAGGAAGGGATCCAGTTTCAGCTTTCTACATATGGCTAGCCAGTTTTCCCAGCACCATTTATTAAATAGGGAATCCTTTCCCCATTGCTTGTTTTTCTCAGGTTTGTCAAAGATCAGATAGTTGTAGATATGTGGCGTTATTTCTGAGGGCTCTGTTCTGTTCCATTGATCTATATCTCTGTTTTGGTACCAGTACCATGCTGTTTTGGTTACTGTAGCCTTGTAGTATAGTTTGAAGTCAGGTAGCATGATGCCTCCAGCTTTTGGGTATATACCCAAAGGACTATAAGTCATGCTGCTATAAAGACATATGCACACGTATGTTTATTGCAGCACTATTCGCAATAGCAAAGACTTGGAACCAACCCAAATGTCCAACAATGATAGACTAGATTAAGAAAATGTGGCACATACACACCATGGAATACTATGAAGCCACAAAAAATGATGAGTTCATGTCCTTTGTAGGGACATGGATGAAATTGGAAATCATCATTCTCAGTAAACTATCACAAGCACAAAAAACCGAACACTGCATATTCTCACTCGTAGGTGGAAATTGAACAATGAGAACACATGGACACAGGAAGGGGAACATCAAACTCTGGGGACTGTTGTGGGGTGGGGGTAGGGGGGAGGGATAGCTTTAGGAGATATACCTAATGCTAAATGACGAGTTAATGGGTGCAGCACACCAGCATGGCACATGTGTACGTATGTGACTAACCTGCACATTGTGCACATGTACCCTAAAACTTAAAGGACAATAATAATAAAATTTTTAAAAAAAGAGAATTAGAAAAAAAAAAAAGAGGTGTTGTCTCCAGTGAAACTCGAGGATGGGCAGTCTTTTTCTCCAGGAAGAAGAAGATAAATAGGGTGAAGGTGATTGAGACAGGACAGCAAGAGCAAATGCTTCAAGTTGGAAAATAGCCCACAATTTGGAAAACAATATGCAGCATGACACGACCAGACAAGGTAGAAACTGCCCTCAGGTGATCAGGAGAGACACAGGTAATGCAAACTGCCACTTGGAGGTGAACCTCTGCCCTGCCCAGGGGCAGGACCCAAGGACGCCTTGTCTAGTGTTAAATAAAGGCTACTGGTGAACTACATTCATTTCTCATTGTCTCCAGTTTTCTTGAAATTGGTTGTCCTCCTTGATCTGTTTCATCATTTTTCTACATTTAAACAATAATTTTTAACTTTGGAGAGAGAAAAGGAGAAAAATATTAACCTGAGATATACAAATCAACCCCCATGATTTGTGGTAGAAAACAATCTTTCTATGTAATAATTGAAGGCACACAAGTCAAATGTTCTGTCACTTATTATCTAAAACTGTGTTTTCCAATGGGGCACACCAGCCATCCAGAACACTTCAACTCTGGCTGGTCCAAATCCAAATGTGATGGAAATATAAAACACACTGAGTTCCAGAAAAAAAAAGTACAACAGATCATTAATTTCTTATAATGATTCTATACTGAAATTAAAATATTTTGGATATATTGAGGCAGTAAAATATACTGTTAGTAGTCATTTCCCTTGTGTCTTTGTACTTTTTTCAGTGTGCCTAGCAGATCATCTTAAATTACCTATTTGGCTCACATGATGCTTCTATCAGATGGCACTGTTATAAGACCCTTTGTCTACCAGTGTGCTTATTCCTTTCTGTTATCCTTAGGAACTGTCATGTAGATTAAAATAAAATATTCATAGAAACCAACAAGGCCTCTTTGCTGGAGACATGTGATATAAAAAAAAAAAGTGTGTCATGAAGAATTGCCAGCCTTTTCTCTCCAGACTAAGTAAACAGTAGGCTACAGAACTCCGTACACAGCCACAGAATATGAAAAAGCAGAATTTCCCTGCTTTGCACCAATGGTACAGCAGTCTGACCTCTATCATTAGAGCTGTATTTTCAAAACCACAGTTTAAAAAGTCACTGTCTTCTTGCTTGGTGCTATGTCAGCAGACTAAGCTCTCACCAGGTGGTGGTACTGATGGGCATCCTATACTTCAGTAATAGCTCATCAATCCCGTCAATAATTGCAACCTGATTTCCACCAAAGGCAGCCAAGACCAAGGAGGCAATGATGAGAAAAGTACAATCAGTTTCCTTGACCTCACAAAAACATATACACATGAGTTAATGGAAACACATCTCCTCACTTTTTTACGTCTATTTATTTGGACATCATGTCAGTAAAATTTGCAAAAATATCACAATAGACTCTCATAACCCCTTCACCTAGATTCCCCTATTAACACTGTATCATATTTGCTTTATTATATTTGCCTCTGCACACATGTATAGCTTCTATGTATGTATGTGCATAACAATTTTAAAAGCTATTTTGATATAAGTTGCAGAAATGATATCCATTACCCCTACATCTTTTAGCATGCTTTTCCAAAAAACAATGACATTCTCCTATATTACAGTTATCAAAATCAACAAATTAATATTAATACATTTCTACTATCTTATCCAGACATTTGAATTTCTCCAGTTGTCCAAATAATGTCCTTTATAGTAAGAAAAAATATATCTGCTCCAAGATTCAATTTGGGTCAAGTATTGCATTTGATCCCCATGTCTATTTGTTGAGCTTTATGATGGAAGAGCTCTTTATTATTTCTTCTTTTTTCATACCTTTCATGACTTTGTGATATCTGAAGGGTAGAGGCCAGTTTTTTGTAGGATGTCCCTCAGTGTATCTGGTGGCTCCTCATGATAAGGTTATTAGCTATAATTTTGGTTATAATTTTTGGCTGAAATATCAAGGACATCTTGCTGTGTACTCTGTGCATCAAATCACTGAACTCTGTCCCATTGCTGGTGAAGTTCCCCTTGACCTTTGACTATTTGGCCATGGGCTATTTGCCAGATTTCTTTACTATCAAGTTATAAGTTTTCCTGTTGTAATTAATAAGTATCATATAGGTAAGTACTTTAAGACTACTACGAATAAATATCCTGGCTGTCATCAAACTCTGACCCATAAATTAAGCATCCATTGATCACTTTTGCCTAAATCAATTTTTAGTATAATGGTTGCCAAATCATAATCTCCTAATCAAATTATTCCTTCAATATTTATTAGTTGGCATTTGTTTACTCATTTATTTATGTTTTATGTTAGCATCTACTCATGGATTCTTATGTTATTCAGTGTGTTATAATCTACTACTGGCATTATCTATTTTGACAATCAAACTGTCCCAGATTTCTTCAGTGAGCCCACTTCAAGCTGGCTCCTAGTTTCTTGTGACACACCCTCATCATTCTTTAAATATTTTCCTTAATTTCTGAAACAACAAACTCTTCCAGTCTCATCTGAGTTCTCCCTGCCCAACTCTAGATTAAGTCACTTCTCAAAAAATCCTTCGTTTGTTTTCATGAAGAATTAAGTTTAGAAACAAAGTATCAAGTGTGTTCACAGCTACTAAGACAATACTTCTAAACCCTCTCAGCTGACAGAGCTAGCAAATTTGGAAACGAATGTGTATATGTAAATATATGTTTGTGCACACACAGACCTACACAAGCTCACTTTTTAACACATGTGATATGCCAGAGAGTATACCATGAGAATCAGAATGAGTATAACATGTAGTTTCTATCTACTAAAAGATATATATTTTAGAACAGGTTATCTAAAACAATCTTTGAAATGGCATTTTGATTAAATTGTCGACATTCTTTTTTTTAATTGGGAAATAAAAATTGTATATATTGATAGTGTACAACATGTCACTTTGATATACATATACGTTGTGGAATGGCTAAATCAAGCTAATTAACATGCAGGTATCTTACATACTTTATTTATTTATTTATTTATTTATTTTGGTGTTGAGACACTTGAAATCTACTCTCTCAGCAATTTTCAAGCCTATAGTACATTGTTAGTATTTATAGTCACCATGTCATACAATGGATCTCTTTAACTTATTCCTTTGTCTAACTGGAATTTTTTGTTCTGTGGCCAACATCTCCCTAACACCTTCCCTGACCTTCTGGCACCCTGGAAACCACCAGCCCACTCTCTGCTCCTAAGAGTTTGTCTTTTTTAGATTTCACACATAAGTGAGATCTTGCAGTATTTGTCTTTCAGTGCCTGGCTTATTTCACTGAAGATAATGTCTTCAAATTGCTGATCATTCTGATTCCTTAATAATAAATTCATAATTTTACCACTCAATTAGCTCAAGACTCCAGTTATATACTAAATTGCAGTGGAAAGACAATTTATTGTCAATTGTGATAAAACTATTACAATGGAGATTTATTATTTATTATTATCACTTTAAAAAATCAAAAACAATAAAAAATATTGATAAATTGCAATGTTTTATCTCTTTTGAATGTCTTACTTATTTTTCACCATGCTAATATGGAGTTGGTAGTGATTTGTGACCATTTCACAGATGAGGAACCAATAATTCCTAGAAGTCATGGAACTAGATCACAAATCAGGTTGATGTGTCTTCAAAGCCCTTGCTTTTTATCAATATTAGCTTTGATCATGGGATTGGCTGATTTTAACACCCTGCTAAGTAAAAGATAGATTTAATATTAAAACCTAGCTCTGAAGTTCCCGAAATGTTCACAAGCAGCAGCATTAAAGAGAGATAAAATAATATAAAATCCTCTCCAATCACCTCTTAGAGCTCTAGCACATGAGAGTGAGACGAAAATTGGTTGAAGAACTTTTTCCAAACTCTACACAGCCCAAAGATTCTGGCATAGTCCATAGGGAGTTCCAGAATCTTGGTGAAGAAGATATTTGTCTTAACTCTCTTATTTTCTAGGAGACACTTTTTAAAGACTAGAGGGAAAAGTGGGCTTTTGTGACTCAGATCTGCTACTAAAATAAATACTTCATTTAAGCACAAGATCTCAGGTCCATTGTCCAAACCGCAACAACAGAAGTAGGTAAATTTCATTTTGTTCTATTTCCCTTTATTCTTTGTTATAGATAGCTTTTAATCCAAGTATTCATATTTATGTTAATATAAATTATAAAGAGGAAACAAAGCTGTTTTATAAGAAATTGATGCCCGAATGCATCAAACTAAATAATCGATGATTGCTGTAACTGTGGGGAAAGGAATGCGTCCAGGCTTTGAGATAATGTTCCTTGAATGGTCTCTCATCTAAGGAAGGATAAATCAGGATCACATCCACGGAACAAAGAGGGCCACCTGGCAGGAGGAAAAGGCTAATTGGGAATTAAGGGAGGTGATGACTCATAACAAGTAGGGCAGCCTTAGTCCTGTGGCCTGACCCGCTGAGGAAATGAGCCCCTGCTCAGGCTGGATTAACACCTTTACATGCATCTGTCTTCATTCCCCTCAAACAGTGAGTTAATTGGGATAGAAAATGAAAGCTTGAGAAAAATAAATTGCACCTACCTGGATAAGAGACAGATCCTCAAGCTGTAACCTGAAGAGGTAGTTTCTACAAAATACAAAAACAGAGCAGTTTTATTTTTAATAGATCACAAAAAGTTAAGAGTTTATAAAAATTTCAAGAACAAAGAAAATAAAATAATAATTTTGACTTCAAAAGCATCTTCTTTCTAAGAATATGTTTAGCACTACTTTCCTTGGATCTTAGAGTACAAAAAGGAATTCAAGAGGTCAACAAATACACATTAGAGATTGGTGAGAAAGCTAACGAATAAGTGGGGTGTGTTTGTACATAATTATGGTAAGTGTAAGTCATTAACTGGCTCTGTTGATCTATGTGGAATAAATAAAAGGATATGGGCATTCCATTCTGAAACTGTTTTACTTAAGATGATGTACAACTATTCCTCATAGGTCTTCCTTTTTAATTATCACCTAAATTCACCATGTTTTATAATTAAGATTTTGAATTCAAGCAATGCTCTGAGGTTCACAGTACTCTACCTTGTAAGATGGATTCAGTACGTAATAAAAGTTTAGAAATATGAACTTGGGCCCGGCATGGTGGCTCACACCTGTAATCCCAGCACTTTGGGAGGCTGAGGCAGGAGGTTGTTTTGATCCTGAGAGGTAGAGGTTGCCAGGCTCCTGGGAACCATGGCAAAATCTGTCTCTACAAAAAATACAGAAGTTATCCAGGCATATTGGCATATGCCTATAGTCCCAGCTACTCAGCAGGCTGAGGCAGGAGGATGCCTTGATCCTGGGAGGTGGAGGTTGCAGTAAGCTGTGATCACACCACTGCAGTTCAGCCAGGGTGACAGGGCAAGACCCTATCTCAAAAATAAATAAATAAATAATAAATACATAAATATAACTTGCATTATATAGGATTTGGTTTAAAAAGAAAAGAAATATGAACTTGGTGGTCTGCCCAAAGGAAACTGATGACATCAAGGGCTTCAAAGAGTCATTTCACTGCCCAAGTATAAAACAGGAAATTAGAGAAAAGTAAACTATCAATTTCAACAAAGAAGGGGAAGAATAGTGAAACATGCAACGGAGATCAGTAGAGGACAGGGAAAAAAAGACAGATTAGTTACATCGGGCTTTGGACTCTAGTGTTGTAGGTTTTAGAAACAACTCATTAACCTCCCTCAGTATTCTTTGCTTCAACCTCTAACTGAAATCCTGGTATCATGTAAATGGGAAGATGGGGCGGGGATGTTCACCAGCAGCACCCCAAAGAGGAAAGGAGGAGAAAGCCAGCCTAAGTGCAAATAATAATGTCAAGAAGATGCTGGCACATAATGGTAAGCAAACTCTAAGATGCAAATGAACATAAGGTGGGATCTCCAAGAAGCCAAGGATGCTGTTATGATGGGCTGGTCCAAGGTCACTTCTTATTGGTTTTACAACACCTATAAGACATAGATGTTGACTATTTTCACTATCTTGGGTGGGGGGGGGGTAGGTATATAAGCTGGACATATGTCCCAGTAGAAGTGACAAGTGACAGCCAAAGAGGCCCAAGGGCATAGCCTTGAGATGACCAAGAAACATCCCTATGGGTTATGGACAGAGTTAGGGAGGACAAAGCCCCCATGGAAGCTGGCACTCAGAAGCACATGTACACACACAGCTGCAGGATGAAAGAGGACTAGGCTCACATTCAGGTAGTCTCATGAGTCCAGGCATTGCCTCCTGGGCATTCAGGTTTCCCACAATTTGCCCCCTTACATGGGGGTACCGCCTCTCTAAACTGAGTGAAAATAGCCTCACCCAAACCACAGCAATAGTCTCTTTACCACACTCTTTCCACCTTTCCAATCTCACCTCTGATATACCCCAAGAGAAGCTCCCAGAAGCACTGCTTGGCACATGCCACCTCCATCACTAAGCCATTTCAGGAAATGTTCCCCTGTCCTTTATTATAATGCTACAGCCCTCTATGTAGAACCAGGTTAAGGATACCTCTGAGGGGAGGGAATATTACAGGAAAGTCTTTTGATTTAGTCAGTGCCATGAGAAGTCTAGGACTCCAACAGAAATGTCATCTGCAGGCCAGGCACATTGCCCTGTAATCCCAGCACTGAGGGAGGCCAAGGTGGGCTAATCACTTGAATCCTGGAGTTCTAGACAGGCCTAGGCAACATAGGGAGACCCTATCTCTACAAAAAAAGAAAAAATACAAAAATTAGTCAGGTGGCGTGGTGCGTGCTTGTAGTCTCAGCTACTCAGGAGGCTGAGGTGGGAGGATCGATTGAGCCTGGGAGGTCAAGGCTCCAGTGAGCCACAATCCTACCACTGCCCTCCAGCCTGGGTGAAAGAGAGAGATCCCGTCTCAACAACAACAAAAAGTCGTTTTCAGAGGAACAAATGTGAACTTGGTGCACATACAGAAGAGTATGTTGAAGCAGCCAAGGTAGATGGCACTGGAGGGTGACTCGCATTTCAACATTAGCCAAGCTTTCACCCAGTGTGACCTAGAAACCAGAACACCTCCTCTAAGGGAAGTGAGAAATCTACACACACACAAACACACACACACACACAAGTCTTTCAGAAGTGGGGCTTACCAGTGTGATATAGTTTGGCTGTGTCCCCACCCAAATCTCATAAACCCCATAATCCCCAATCCCCTGGACACATGGGGGTCCTACCAGGGACTCCCTACCAGGGAGGGGCCTGGTAGGAGGTGATTGGATCATGGGGGCGGGTTGCTTCATGTTGTTCTGATGATACTGAGTGAGTCTCATGAGATCTGATGGTTTTATAAGCATCTGGCATTTCCCCTGCTTGCATTTCTCTCTCCTGCCACCATGTGAGAAGGCCCAAGCTTGCTTCCCCTTCACCTTCCACCATGATTACAAGTTTCCTGAGCCCTCCCCTGCCATGTATAACTGTGAATCAATTAAACTTATTTCCTTTATAAATTACCCAGTCTCAGGTATTTCTTTATAGTAGTGTGAGAACAGACTAGCACATAGCGGCACCAGGGAAATTACTAGCCATTGTACACCCCATTGCCTCTATGAGCAGCTCAGCTCCCTACCCTCACATATTTCTCACTGTCTTTCTGGTTTCAGGAGGCTGCCCCTCTGCTATGGGAGTCAGTATTACCTAGCCGTTAAGAATATTCATGCAAAAACTAGAGTTCTGCCTCTATACAATCTCAGGAAGAAAGCATTTCTCTCTATGCCTTAGTCTTTTCATCTGTAAAATAGAGCTAATAATCAAACCCATTACCTAGGGTTGTTGTGAGGTTTAAATCTAAGAAAAACACTTGGAATGAAGTCTGACCCATTGTAAGCATCAATTAGTGGTGCCAACTTCTATGTTTATTTTGTCATTGGTCCTGGAATCCAGTCACCCTACTCCTTTTCAACTCAGTGGCAATTTTAAGAAAGACTTCTTCAGTAAATATTTCCAATAAAAGAAACTCATTCATTTAGTAAATGAATTACCTAAGAGCTTTGGTGATATCTCATGGTTCATTCTTTCTTGCTTACTCGCACACATACGTGTGCACATGTATGTTCACACTATGGTATCGGTCTCCAGAAACTTTCTTGAAAAGAAGCTCTCATACACAAAGGAAGAGCTGGAAGTGCTGTCAGGCCCTTTGAGAAAAGACGATAGCAGAGTCTGCAGTGCTCTGTAGAGCTCTGTGCAGATCAAGTGAAGAGCTCTCTGTCTACTTGGAGAGAGGAATGGAGGAGACACAGAGATCACCGTCCGCAACACCTGCTTCCAATTTTCAGGTGTTTTCCATAGGAGAAGATAATGGCTTAAAATAAAAAATATGCCACTTTCTCAGTCCACATCTCCATAAGCAAATATAAATCTTCTGATCATTATTTTTCTGCTTCTCAAGTTCCAACGGGCTGTAAAGGTACCCCACCTCTCCAGAAACATTGCTAGTGGAGTTCAACCATCTACCTCTTCACCTTCCAAATACCTGAGAGCTATGGTGCCCTTCCAATTATCTCATCAGTAATAACAAATCGATATGGCAGAGGTATTCAATAGGTGAAAGGAAGGGGCAAAGAGGATGGAGGGGCACACTTACTAGGAAAAATAGCACAGTTACTATGAAATACCATCACCAGCACCATCATCACCATCACCATCACCACATCCAATACCCCAGGAAGGAAAGCAACAGAGGATTTGAACTTTTCTTTTTGTAGTATTTTCTGGGTTGCAAGATGAAAATTGGTGATTATTTTACCCCATCCCATATTTTTAATCTAATAATATAGAGTCTAAGAAATTGAGAACTAAGAGTCTCTAAAGAGTATATACCCTTCAATTTATAGATGAGAAAACTTCTATAAATTAACAGCTGCAGTGAGATTTGTCCAATATTGTAAGGTTTCAGAGAAAGTCCCAGGATTAGAAACAAGTCCCCCTGTCTTGGTGTCCCTTGTCCCATCATGCCTCAAGGCCCCACCTATTAGTTATTCAATGTCCCCTTCCTAATTTCACCTGCACCAAACATGCACACACACAAACAAACACAGTAACAGCTCTTATGCCACTACTATTTCATATCTTCACTGGTCATTTACAGGAACATTTACAAATCATTTTAAGAAAATTCAAGTCTTAGTTCTGCTAATAAACTTTGGATCCTAGGCCATCAATTTTCACCTCTGGGACTGTGATCTGGCTGTGATGTATGTCTCCCCATGAGGAGAACAGTTTGAGCCTACGGGTCTGGCTGTTTAAATGGCACCTCTTTTCTCTCTTTTTATTTTGCCTGAATAACTCCCTGCCCGTACCTAATTCTAAGAATATCCCTATTTCTTAACTTATGAAATGAAAGAGATAAACTATACAATTATCTCAATGTATTCAAATAATACAAATTCCCAAAAGACTGTGACCATGTTTAGATATACACAAAGCCTAACTAAGTTTTATGAATAAATGGCCATTTAACAAAAATATTTTTATTATGGCAAATTTAAATCATTTCCTGAGAAGTGTTTTTCATGTGTTATTTTTCACAACTGAGTAACTTATTTCAAAATAATCTTAAAAGAAACCTCAACATATAAAATAGATACAATAATTCTTTAATACTATAAATTGATGTAATAAGTACTTATGTATTTGTTAATAATAAAATCAGTTGACAAAGCTTTCTTAAAAAAAGTAAAACTCCACTTATCAGAACTATTTATTGTCTTACACAGATCAACATCTATTTAATGTGTATATTCATGCCAGTTGATTGGTTACATTTTTGTTGATTTTTGTTTGATTTTTAAGGCACAGAGTTGGTAGGTACTTTTAAATATTTCTTTTTTTCCTTTTTTTTTTTTTTTTGTCCTGAGATGGAGTCTCGCTTCTTCGCCCAGGCTGGAGTGCAATGGCATGGTCTCGGCTCACTGCAACCTCCACTTCCTGGGTTCAAGCAATTCTCCTGCCTCAGCCTCCCCAGTAGCTGGGATTACATGGACGTGCCACCACGCCCGACTAATTTTTATATTTCTAGTAGAGACAGGGTTTCACCATGTTAGCCAGGCTGGTCTTGAACTCCTGACCTCAAGCGATCCTCCCAAAGTGCTGGGATTACAGGCATAAGCCACCGTGTCTGGCCTAAATATTCGTTTAATAAATGACTATGGTCCATGTAAAACCCAAGTAGTCAAATGCCTCGCTACACAAACAGTTTAGTATTCACCTTATTACAATTTTCAGCTATTTTAAACAATATTTTATTTTTATTTATTTATTTATTTATTTTTTGAGACGGAGTCTCGCTCTGTCGCCCAGGCTGGAGTGCAGTGGCGCTATCTCGGCTCACTGCAAGCTCCGCCTCCTGGGTTCATGCCATTCTCCTGCCTCAGCCTCCTGAGTAGCTGGGACTACAGGCGCCCGCTACCATGCCCGACTAATTTTTTGTATTTTTAGTAGAGACAGGGTTTCACCGTGTTAGCCAGGATGGTCTCGATCTCCTGACCTTATGATCCGCCCGCCTCGGCCTCCCAAAGTGCTGGGATTACAGGCATGAGCCACTGCGCCCGACCTAAACAATATTTTAAAAGGTGAACCATAAGTAAAACATTTGTGGAATTCCCTAATCACATCCCAAGAACCTAAGAATCTGACAAAACACAGTGTGGATTCTGCTATTCTCAAATCTCTTTCCTCAAACTATTTGGCCCCACGTACAACTCCAAATGCACTTTTGCTGTAAGAAAAATTCCAAGCCAGCTGGCAACATGAGGGACTTGAAATCTCTCAAGACAGCTTGATCCATCACAGTTTAAGTCAATGACCTACAAAGTTAAAGGTTACAAAAAGAAAGAAAACCTTCTAAAGGGGATAAAAAATTGATATTCCCAGGTGTTGGGCCACTCACAAACTAAAGTAAGATCTATGGAACTCTGCAAGTGGCTGTCCTCCAGGGTATTACAGAAGAGGCAACCACTTTATCTTGCAATTGTGCGAGCACAGAGGAGGGAAAACAATATGCGTGAGGTTCACGAGAAAGGCCACCAGCCTTTCCAACATGGAGGAATAATGCTTCTGGCCCCTGGCCAACTGGAAATGCTAACCAAATGTTGCAAGTAGGGTCAGTCTCCCTAACAGGGCAATGCTTTGAGCAACCCAAAGCATTTAAGTGATCTCATTAATCTTCGTAACACCCCTAGATGTAAATAGGTAGTAATAATGAATATTGCCATTCTTCAGCGAAAAAGGCAGTGGTGCAAGAGGTTAAGAGATTAGATTCTTTGAATGCATTAGTTGTATAAGCTTGGGGGAATGATTCTATACTTCTATTTTTCTCCTGTCATTACCAAAGTGAAAAGCAAGAGTTTGCCAAAGTGTAACAGTTCAGTTTTATGGCTATAGTAAATAAAAACATGAGTTTTTCTGCCCTTGGTATGGATCTACTTTTTTTTTTTTCAAATGCCATGGAATAAAATTTGACATTGCACATTCATGTGCAATAAACCAGATTCCTTTTAGGAGTAATAATATATGAGGAGTACATAGATCCAATGGGCTGAATAATTCAAATCACAAAGCTACTAAATTTGGCAGATGCAAAATCACAATATTGAAGCCCATTCTTCGTTTCCCCACTAGACACCTGAGTGGGTTTTCTACGCCTTCACCAAAGTTTCTTGCTTACTGACTCTAGGATTGAATAACTCATTCCTGGGTCCCAACACTTCCCCCAGTGGCCTATTAGAAACAAATCACTAAGCACAACAATATATTCTCGGAGGGAGCAGTGGGGACCTTAATAGATGAAGTTCATTTGTATCTTCCTGTAAAGTAATAAAATGCAGCCGGCATTAAAGAAAAGGTTGAGCCATCATGACCCTATTAACTAAATGACTCATTTCATCTAGAGACACTACAAAACTTAACTTTGACCTCCATAAATTATGAAAGACACAGGTGTTTTAAAATGACATTCTCTTAGAATAACTCAATTGGCCTCTGATGAATATGACTATAAAATCAAAGAAAAAATTACAAGTTCCTATTGAACATATGAGTTAGAGGCTTGCTTATAACTGAGAAAAGAAGAATTAAGGAAGGTAGATTTGTATTTTGTACTAGAGCAAATGAAGGCAGAAGCCGATTAAATGTATAAAGACATTTTAACAATGTTGACAGAAACGTTTGTTGTTGATTAATAAAAGTTTAGACCAAGGCTGATCACGAAACAATCCAAAGACAAAACAGACACTGCCCATGAGCCAGTTGGGGAAGGCTGAGAGCTGACCAGTCTCTCCTGTCCCTGCACCAGCTTCCCGAGCACAATACTTTCCTCACTGCAAGTTTCCTTCCATCCTCACTGCTGCCAACATCTAACTGGCACAGAACATTTCAAGCACAGTGACATCCTACGTGATATGCACATTTTCACTTGCACTGGTAGACTTTTGAAGATAACAAGTTATGTTTGAGATGGAGTCTCGCTCTGTTGCCCAGGCTGAATGTGCAGTGGCAGGATCTTGGCTCACTGCAACCTCCGTCGCAGGAATTCAGCGATTCTTGTGCCTCAGCCTCCAGGGTAGCTGAGATTACAGGCATGCGCCACCATGCCCAGCTAATTTTTTTTGTATTTTTAGTAGAGATGGGGTTTCACCGTGTTGGCCAGGCTAGTCTTGAACTCCTGACCTCAGGTGATCCCCCTGCCTAGGCCTCCCAAAGTGCTGGGATTTCAGGCATGAGGGAGGCCAAAGCAAATAGATCACCTGAGGTCAGTAGTTCGAGACTAGCCTGGCCAACATGGCCGGAACCCACCCCTACTAACTAAACAAAAAAATTAGCCCGGCGTAGTGGTGCACAACTGTAATCCTATCTACTTGGGAGGCTGAGGCACGAGAATCCCTGAACGTGCGAGGCGGAGGTTGCACTGAGCAGAGATCCTGCCACTGCATTCCAGCCTGGGCTACAGAGCGAGACTCTGTCTCAATAAATAAATAAAATAAGGAAAAATAGTAACTATATCCTTTAAGACATAAAATGTTGTAAAATTAGTTTGATTATCTAAATGTAAATATTTAACATCATGATATCAGTAAATTTAAAGAATATAATGATTTAATTTAATCATGTAACCAACTCGTATAATGCACCAATTCAACAACCTATCTATAATTGTGATTTCCAAGGCTTTTCATTATGTTGGTCGACTCAAAGCACATTCTAGGAGCCTTTTTATTTTCTGGTCATAACCAACCTAAAAAATGTCTGCTTCATGTACTTTTTTCATGGGTTTCTCAGAAGATAATTAAATTTCAAAATTACAAAGCCTTTCCAAATAGTATAACATTATATTTAAATAGTTAGATCACATTTAAATCACAGTTTTCTTTTGTGAATTATTTTCTAAAATATTTTAAAATATGGTGACAAATTTATAATATGGTCATGTGATTAGCTATCTCCTCAGTCAGAATTTTCTCTACCCTCCTCAAAAATAGTAAATATGCATTCTTCGGGCTATGCAAATTTCAAGATAACTGTAATTTAATTTTTGTTGCTGTTAATGCTGTTATGTGTGTCCGGTACCCATTCTCCCAGAATCATATTAACTTCTTTCATTCCCTATCCCAGAAAGAGCACTTTGAGCTCCTTAAAAGTCTTGGTTATTAGAAATAAATTTCAAAGAACATATTAAAACCAAGATCAAACCATTTTAATAGCATTCTTATATATATAAATACCAAGATTAAAAGGTGCCAGAATAGACAGATAGCCTCTTATTATTTAGCAAGTAGAATGAAATAACAAAGATACATTTTAATGGCATGAAATAACTAGAACAATGCTGCCAGAAAATCTCAGAGATATAAAATCAGAAAAATAATTTTCCACAAATATATTTAGGGTAAAAGTTATTAATCAATATTGTTAATAATTACACTAATAGTTTACATTTTATTATGCTTTAATTATTACTTGCAAATCTCTAAGTGCTGTGAGGATTACAGATGATGATTTATTGCTCTAAATTTAACTCGCAACTTTTGCCTTTGTGGGTCCACTGGGTATCTGATTTGTTCCTTTCCATTTTTCAGTTAACAGAGATAATTTTTCATTTGAAAAAAAATGCCAACTGAATATTTCTATGGTTCCTTTAATCTGTGATTTCCTAGGACTATTCATGCTTTAAATTATCTCCACATACAATTAATTTTCTAGGTTATCTTCAGTATTCATACAAATCTGAGATTTTTTTTCTCATGTATCTTCTAATAATCAAAGAATTACAGCTCATTCTCCCATATGCTCTATCCCAGTCACACTCCCAAAACTCACTGAATGGTTTGATGCTTCCCACCAGCCAACCCACTCTGTTGGCCATCAATTGCTGTCAAACTCAGAACTGAAACATGTCTCAAATCCGGCTTCTCATCTCCATTGCCATCATCACTGCCTAAGTCTAAGCATCCTCTACTCTCACCTGATCCACCACCCCCAACTGCCATGCCTTGCTCCAAATTCTGCAAGTTCTAGTGTGTCCTGCACACAATATGGTGGATGTATCTTCCTAATGCAAATATGATTATGTGAATACATAAATGTAGAAATCTCCTGGACTCCTCAATGCCTTTAGTAGAGGTTCTCAAATTTACCAAGCCAGCAGAGCAATGGGAGCTTGATTAAATCAAAGATTCTGGCTGGGCACAGTGACTCAAGCCTGTAATCCCAGCACTTTGAGAGGCCAAGGTGGGTGGATCACTTGAGGTCAAGAGTTTGAGACCAGCCTGGCCAACATAGTAAAACCCTGTCTCCAATAAAAATACAATTAGCCAGACATGGTGGTGGGTGCCTGCAATCCCAGCTACTCCAGAGGCTGAGGCAGGAGAATCGCTTGAACCCAGGAATCAGAGGTTGCAGAGAGCCGAGATCACACCATTGTACCATTGCACTCCAGCCTGGGCAAGAAGAGTGATGCTCTCTCTCCCAAAAGAAAAAGATTCTGGCATTACTTCCAGAAAGTGGAATTCAGAGGACTTGAGGACAGGCCTGGACATCTACACTTTTGAAAGGCCTGTCAGGTGACCCTAAGACTGCCCCAGCTGGAGTCACTGGTCTAGAGGACCAAGTCTAAACTTCTTTATAATCTGACCCCAGCTAATGCTCACAGCTTCACCTATAGTTACTTCCCCCTCTCTGTCACCAACAGGTGCCACAGAGTCAAGCACTTTTCAGCTTCATCAGAATCTCTGACTTTTCCCACGTGACTCTCTGTCTTCCCTGCCAGATTCCTCAAGCATCTCTCAGGCCCAGTTGGAGGAGCACCTTCTCTATGTAGCCTCTTCAGATCGATGCACCATCATATCCCTTTACTTTCGGTGTTTTCAGGACCCTTTACTCAGGCTTCCCTTGGAGAATCTAATTGCTTGTGCCCCTGTCTCACCCACTAGGCCAAGATCAGCATAATTTTGTTATGGGGCCAGAGAGCAGATATTTTGCTTTTGCGGTCTATGTGCCAACTACTCGTCTCTGCAGTTTTAGCTCAAAAGGAGCCACAGGAACTTGAAGGGGGGAGGAGCCAAGATGGCCGAATAGGAACAGCTCCGGTCTATAGCTCCCAGCGTGAGCCACGCAGAAGACGGGTGATTTCTGCATATCCATCTGAGGTACCGTGTTCATCTCACTAGGGAGTGCCAGACAGTGGGCGCAGGTCACTGGGTGAGCGCACCATGCGCCAGCCAAAGCATGGGCGAGGCATTGCCTCACTCGGGAAGAGCAAGGGGTCAGGGAGTTCCCTTTCCAGGGGTGACAGACTGCATCTGGAAAATCAGGCCACTCCCACCCCAATACTGTGCTTTTCCGACGGGCTTAGGAAAAGGCGCACCAGGAGATTATAGCCCGCACCTGGCTCAGAGGGTCCTACACCCATGGAGTCTCGCTGATTGCTAGCACAGCAGTCTGAGATCAAACAGTAAGGCGGCAGCGAGGCTGGGGGAGGGGCGCCCGCCATTGCCCAGGCTCCCTTAGGTAAACAAAGCATCCAGGAAGCTCAACTGGGTGGAGCCCACCACAGCTCAAGGAGGCCTGCCTGCCTCTGTAGGCTCCACCTCTGGGGGCAGGGCACAGACAAAAAGACAGCAGTAACCTCTGCAGACTTAAATATCCCTGTCTGACAGCTTTGAGGAGAGCAGTGGTTCTCCCAGCACGCACCTGGAGATCTGAGAACTGGCAGACTGCCTCCTCAAGTGGGTCCCTGACCCCTGACCCCCGAGCAGCCTAACTGGGAGGCACCCCCCAGCAGGGGCAGACTGACACCTCACACGGCTGGCTGGGTACTCCAACAGACCTGCAGCTGAGGGTCCTGTCTGTTAGAAGGAAAACTAACAAACAGAAAGGACATCCACACCAAAAACCCATCTGTACATCACCATCATCAAAGACCAAAAGTAGATAAAACCCCAAAGATGGGGAAAAAACAGAGCAGAAAAACTGGAAACTCTAAAAAGCAGAGTGCCTCTCCTCCTCCAAAGGAACGCAGTTCCTCACCAGCAATGGAACAAAGCTGGACGGAGAATGACTTTGATGAGCTGAGAGAAGAAGGCTTCAGATGATCAAATTACTCCAAGCTATGGGAGGATATTCAAACCAAAGGCAAAGAAGTTGAAAACTTTGAAAAAAAATTTAGAAGAATGTATAACTAGAATAACCAATACAGAGAAGTGCTTAAAGGAGCTGATGGAGCTGAAAACCAAGGCTCGAGAACTACGCGAAGAATGCAGAAGCATCAGGAGCCGATGCGATCAAATGGAAGAAAGAGTATCAGCAATGGAAGATGAAATGAATGAAATGAAGTGAGAAGGGAAGTTTAGAGAAAAAAGAATAAAAAGAAATGAGCAAAGCCTCCAAGAAATGTGGGACTATGTGAAAAGACCAAATCTACGTCTGACTGGTGTACCTGAAAGTGATGGGGAGAATGGAACCAAGTTGAAAAACACTCTGCAGGATATTATCCAGGAGAATTTCCCCAATCTAGCAAGGCAGGCCAACATTCAGATTCAGGAAATACAGAGAACGCCACAAAGATACTACTCGAGAAGAACAACTCCAAGACACATAATTGTCAGATTCACCAAACTTGAAATGAAGGAAAAAATGTTAAGGGCAGCCAGAGAGAAAGGTCGGGTTACCCTCAAAGGGAAGCCCATCAGACTAACAGCGGATCTCTCGTCAGAAACCCTACAAGCCAGAAGATAGTGGGGGCCAATATTCAACAATCTTAAAGAAAAGAATTTTCAAACCAGAATTTCATACCCAGCGAAACTAAGCTTCATAAGTGAAGGAGAAATAAAATACTTTACAGACAAGCAAATGCTGAGAGGTTTTGTCACCGCCAGGCCTGCCCTAAAAGAGCTCCTGAAGGAAGCGCTAAACATGGAAAGGCACAACTGGTACCAGCCGCTGCAAAATCATGCCAAAATATAAAGACCATCGAGACTAGGAAGAAACTGCATCAACTAACGAGCAAAATAACCAGCTAACATCATAATCACAGGATCAAATTCATACATAACAATATTAACTTTAAATGTAAATGGACTAAATGCTCCAATTAAAAGACACAGACTGGCAAACTGGATAAAGACTCAAGACCCATCAGTGTGCTGTATTCAGGAAACCCATCTCACGTGCAGAGACACACATAGGCTCAAAATAAAAGGATGGAGGAAGATCTACCAAGCAAATGGAAAACAAAAAAAGGCAGGGGTTGCAATCCTAGTCTCTGATAAAACAGACTTTAAACCAACAAAGATCAAAAGAGACAAAGAAGGCCATTACATAATGGTAAAGGGATCAATTCAACAAGAACAGCTAACTATCCTAAATATATATGCACCCAATACAGGAGCACCCAGATTCATAAAGCAAGTCCTGAGTGACCTACAAAGAGACTTAGACTCCCACACATTAATAATGGGAGACTTTAACACCCCACTGTCAACATTAGACAGATCAACGAGACAGAAAGTCAACAAGGATACCCAGGAATGGAACTCAGCTCTGCACCAAGTGGACCTAATAGACATCTACAGAACTCTCCACCCCAAATCAACAGAATATACATTTTTTTCAGCACCACACCACACCTATTCCAAAATTGACCACATACTTGGAAGTAAAGCTCTCCTCAGTAAATGTAAAAGAACAGAAATTATAACAAACTATCTCTCACATCACAGTGCAATCAAGCTAGAACTCAGGATTAAGAATCTCACTCAAAACCGCTCAACTACATGGAAACTGAACAACCTACTCCTGAATGACTACTGGGTACATAACGAAATGAAGGCAGAAATAAAGATGTTCTTTGAAACCAACGAGAACAAAGACTCAACATACCAGAAACTCTGGGATGCATTCAAAGGAGTGTGTAGAGGGAAATTTATAGCACTAAATGCCCACAAGATAAAGCAGGAAAGATCCAAAATTGACACCCTAACATCACAATTAAAAGAACTAGAAAAGCAAGAGCAAACACATTCAAAAGCTAGCAGAAGGCAAGAAATAACTAAAATCAGAGCAGAACTGAAGGAAATAGAGACACAAAAAACCCTTCAAAAAACTTAATGAATCCAGGAGCTGGTTTTTTGAAAGGATCAACAAAATTGATAGACTGCTAGCAAGACTAATAAAGAAAAAAAGAGAGAAGAATCAAATAGATGCAATAAAAAATGATAAAGGGGATATCACCACTGATCCCACAGAAATACAAACTACCATCAGAGAATACTACAAACACCTCTATGCAAATAAACTAGAAAATCTAGAAGAAATGGATAAATTCCTTGACACATACACCCTCCCAAGACTAAACCAGGAAGAAGCTGAATCTCTGAATAGACCAATAACAGGAGCTGAAATTATGGCAATAATCAATAGCTTACCAACCAAAAAAAGTCCAGAACCAGATGGATTCACAGCTGAATTCTACCAGAGGTACAAGGAGGAACTGGTACCATTCCTTCTGAAACTATTCCAATCAATAAAAAAACAGGGAATCCTCCCTAACTCATTTTATGAGGCCAGCATCATCCTGATACCAAAGCCGGGCAGAAACACAACCAAAAAAGAGAATTTTAGACCAATATCCTTGATGAACATTGATGCAAAAATCCTCAATAAAATACTGGCAAACCGAATCCAGCAGCACATCAAAAAGCTTATCCACCATGATCAAGTGGGCTTCATTCCTGGGATGCAAGGCTGGTTCAATATATGCAAATCAATAAATGTAATCCAGCATATAAACAGAACCAAAGACAAAAACCACATGATTATCTCAATAGATGCAGAAAACGCCTTGGACAAAATTCAACAACCCTTCATGCTAAAAACTCTCAATAAATTATGTATTAATGGGACGTATCTCAAAATAATAAGAGCTATCTATGACAAACCCACAGCCAATATCATACTGAATGGGCAAAAATGGAAGCATTCCCTTTGAAAACTGGCACAAGACAGGGATGCCCTCTCTCACCACTTCTATTCAACATAGTGTTGGAAGTTCTGGCCAGGGCAACTAGGCAGGAGAAGGAAATAAAGAGTATTCAATTAGGAAAAGAGGAAGTCAAATTGTCCCTGTTTGCAGATGACATGATTGTATATCTAGAAAACCCCATTGTCTCAGCCCAAAATCTCCTTAAGCTGATAAGCAACTTCAGCAAAGTCTCAGGATACAAAATCAATGTGCAAAAATCACAAGCATTCTTATACACCAACAACAGATGAATAGAGCCAAATCATGAGTGAACTCCCATTCATAATTGCTTCAAAGAGAATAAAATACCTAGGAATCCAACTTAAAGGGATGTGAAGGACCTCTTCAAGGAGAACTACAAACCACTGCTCAAGGAAATAAAAGAGGATACAAACAAATGGAAGAACATTCCATGCTCATGAGTAGGAAGAATCAATATCATGAAAATGGCCATACTGCCCAAGGTAATTTACAGATTCAATGCCATCCCCATCAAGCTACCAATGACTTTCTTCACAGAATTGGAAAAAACTACTTTAAAGTTCATATGGAATCAAAAAAGAGCCCGCATCGCCAAGTCAATCCTAAGCCAAAAGAAGAAAGCTGGAGGTATCACACTACCTGACTTCAAACTATACTACAAGGCTACAGTAACCAAAACAGCATGGTACTGGTACCAAAACAGAGATATAGATCAATGGAACAGAACAGAGCCCTCAGAAATAACACCACATATCTACAACTATCTGATCTTTGACAAACCTGAGAAAAACAAGCAATGGGGAAAGGATTCCTTATTTAATAAATGGTGCTGGGAAAACTGGCTAGCCATATGTAGAAAGCTGAAACTGGATCCCTTCCTTACACCTTATACAAAAATCAATTCAAGATGGATTAAAGACTTAAACGTTGGACCTAAAACCATAAAAACCCTAGAAGAAAACCTAGGCAATACCATTCAGGACATAGGCATGGGCAAGGACTTCATGTCTAAAACACCAAAAGCAATGGCAACAAAAGCCAAAATTGACAAATGGGATCTAATTAAACTAAAGAGCTTCTGCACAGCAAAAGAAACTACCAACAGAGTGAACAGGCAACCTACAAAATAGGAGAAAATTTTCGCAACCTACTCATCTGACAAAAGGCTAATATCCAGAATCTACAATGAACTCCAACAAATTTACAAGAAAAAAACAAACAACCCCATCAAAAAGTGGGCAAAGGACATGAACAGATACTTCTCAAAAGAAGACATTTATGCAGCCAGAAAACACATGAAAAAATGCTCACCATCACTGGCCATCAGAGAAATGCAAATCAAAACCACAATGAGATACCATCTCACACCAGTTAGAATGGCAATCATTAGAAAGTCAGGAAACAACAGGTGCTGGAGAGGATGTGGAGAAATAGGAACACTTCTACACTGTTAGTGGGACTGTAAACTAGTTCAACCCTTGTGGAAGTCAGTGTGGCGATTCCTCAGGGATCTAGAACTAGAAATTACATTTGACTCAGCCATCCCATTACTGGGTATATACCCAAAGGACTATAAATCATGCTGCTATAAAGACACATGCACACATATGTTTATTGAGGCATTATTCACAATAGCAAAGACTTGGAACCAACCCAAATGTCCAACAATGATAGACTGGATTAAGAAAATGTGGCACATATACACCATGGAATACTATGCAGCCATAAAAAATGATGAGTTCATGTCCTTTGTAGGGACATGGATGAAATTGGAAATCATCATTCTCAGTAAACTATCACAAGAACAAAAACCAAACACCGCATATTCTCACTCATAGGTGGGAATTGAACAATAAGAACACATGGACACAGGAAGGGGAACATCACACTTTGGGGACTGTTGTGGGGTGGGGGGAGGGGGGAGGGATAGCATTGGGAGATATACCTAATGCTAAATGACGAGTTAGTGGGTGCAGCGCACCAGCATGGCACATGTATATATATATGTAACTAACCTGCACATTGCGCACATGTACCATAAAACCTAAAGTATAATAATAAAAAAAAAAAAGCAGCCACAGAAGATGTGTGAATGAGTGGGTGTGGCTGTGTGCCAATAAAAGCATATTTACAAAAACAGGAGGCAACTCTGGGGCCCCAGCTTGCCAACCCTAGCGCTGGACTAGAAAGTCCTCATCAGGTAGAGAAGATGTTTCATCTTTGTTTCTCTAATGCCTAAGAAGCTTCCTGGCATAAAGTAGATTCAATAAATATTTGAGTAACACAGAGTCTTGAAAGAAGAACTACATGAACTAATACATTTGAGTGAACCCCATGTGGACCTGGTAGGAGAAAAGCTCTCAATACTCAGTCTGTAGCACATGTACATGCAAATAAGTTATTCAATTATTATCACAGCCCTTTGTTGGTTTGTTCATGGGATCTGGGAAGTAGGAAGCCTTTGCACATTTATTTATTTATTTACAGCTGTCCCTTGGTATCCCCAGAGCATTGGCTCCAAGACCACCTCGAGTGCCAAAATCCATGGATGCTCCAGTCCCTGATATCAAATGGATTGGTATTTGCCTATAACCTATGCACATCTTCCCATATACTTTAAATCATCTCTAGATTACTTATAATATCTAGCACATTATAAATGTAAATAGTTGTTATGCCATATTGTTATTGGTATCATTTTTATTGTTATATTGTTTGTTTTTAATTTTTCCAAATATTTTAGGCTTGTGGTTGGTTAAATCTGCAGATGCAGAACCCAGGGAGGACCAACTGTATGTACTTACTTATTTATAACTAAATAGATAACTGTTGTACTAGGCTGATATTCTCCCAACTCAAGCAGAGAAAAAAAAAATACAGATGGGAGGCCGAGGCGGGCGGATCACGAGGTCAGGAGATTGAGACCATCCTGGCTAACATGGTGAAACCCCGCCTCTACTAAAAATACAAAAAATTAGCCCGGCGTGGTAGTGGGCGCCTGTAGTCCCAGCTACTTGGGAGGCTGAGGCAGGAGAATGGCGTGAACCCGGGAGGCGGAGCTTGCAGTGAGCTGAGATCACACCACTGCACTCCAGCCTGGGCGACAGAGCAAGACTCTGTCTCAAAAAAAAAAAAAATACAGATTAGTTTCTTTTTTTTTTTTTTTTTTTTTTAACAATAGCAGAAGGAACAGAATGGTTAGAAATCTTTCCCAGGCATGTCAGTGGGCCACCAGTTTGTTAAAAGCACACACCCTGTGCCCAGCTAAATCAGCAGAGCTGGGAGGGGCATCTTAATTTTGAACAAATGTCCTAGCTAACACTTAAGAACACTAATGTTTGGCAAACGTTGGACAAAAGGTAACAAAACCAGCAAACAACAAGGAGACTTTTTAACATATATTGGGTAAATTAATCAAATAAGCCAATTAGAAGAAAGGGGAGAAAAAGTAGAAGAAAGAGAGAGATAAACCCAGAGAATCATAAAGGACATACCTGTGCATAGGGGCCAGCCCTGAGAAGGAAAGGGACAGAGAAGGGGAAACCTTTAAACCCTAAAGTGGAGGTTCATAAAGATTTGATTGGAAGAGGATAAAAAAGACCGCAATGAAAAGCACTGTTCCTTTTCCATCACCAGCTGCTTGTCCTAAGTCATAATTAATGTAAACACAACATGAAAATCAGCATTACCTCAGATCTCTTCCCACAATGGGGTTCTACTCCTTTTTGCATTCACTGCTAATCTCTGATTTCGTACCGCTCAGTATGTATTCCCTTTAATTGTGTAAACTTGACTAAAATATATCCTTTGGAAAAGACGAATAAGTGTGGCTACTGGAAGCAGAATTGCTGATCTGATACACATCTTCAGTTTTCCTGTTAATTATATATTGCCTCCAACAGAGTAATTCCAAGGTAAAATTTTCAAGTAAAAATAAGAATTATAATCACTGAAAAATAATGATATTGGCCAGTTGTTTAAAATAAATTTTATGTGAATTTAAAATTAATCCCCCTTGTTTAGAACCAGTGATAAAGTCATTTTGTAAAGAAGAAACTCATTAAATAGAAGCCTACCATTTATTTTATGTGATCTCATAAGAATATATGCTATGTTAAAATAATTGGGAGGCCATTAGACTGAGAAGGCTTCACTGTCTTGGGTTCCTATGTAAACAAACCATAATTCAACTCAATGTAAACAGTAAAAGGAAACTTAAGCTTAACCAATCAGAAACGAAACCCTAACTAAAGTCTAACTTGAGACTTAACCAATTAGAAACCACCAACTAACCTCTAACTAGGGAGTTTCCACTTTAACCAACTAAAGGCATTTTCTTTGTCTTGCTTCTGGGAAGAACATTATAAAAGTTTCCTCCCTTGCCACCCCCACCCACAAGTGGAGAGCTGCTGGAAGTCTGGTGACGCTTGATTCCTGAATCTCTAAATGCTCAAATAAACTTGGTAAAATTTTAATGCACCTAAGTTTATCGTTTAAGGGTTTTGAATACTTAAAGCAAATTGAGCCCGAGCATAAAAACAGCAAGTTAATCTTTCCTTTTTTATCTTTAGTTTTGTAAATTCAAACCATTAGCCAAACAAGTGGTTCAAAATAATAAACGAAAAGGATCAGAAATCCATACTATTTGTTGTACATACATTTATACAGACATGTCTTCTGATATCTAGGAATACTGTAATGGTAAGTCAAGGGGTTTAGTGCAAGGTGTTCAGGCAGCTGTGGGCTGATACTCACACAGGGTCAGGTGTGCAAGGCGTGCAGTTATGGGCTGGTACTCACATCGGGTCAGAAGTACAAGGTGTGTAGTTATAGACTGGTACTCACATTGGGTCAGGTGTGCAAGGTGTGCAGTATGGACTGGTGCTTACATCATGTCAGATGTGCAAGGCATGCAGCTATGGGCTGGCACTCACATTGGGTCAAGTGTGTGAGGTATGCAGCTATGGGCTGGTACATTGGGTTAGGTGTGCAAGGCGTGCAACTATGGGCTGCTACACACATTAGGTCAGGTGTGCAATGTGTGCAGTTGTGGGCTGGTACTCACATTGGGTCAGATGTGCAATGCATGCAGCTATGGGTTGGTACTCACATTAGGTCAGGTATGTGAGGCATGCAGCTATCGGCTGGCACTCACATTGGGTCAGGTGTGCAAGGCATGCAGCTATGGGCTGCTACTCACATTGGGTCAGGTGTGCAATGTGTGCAGTTGTGGGCTGCTACTCACATAGGGTCAGGTGTGCAATGTGTGCAGCTATGGGCTGGTACTCAACATTACATCAGGTATGTGACGCATGCAGCTATGGGCTGCTACTCACATTGGGTCAGGTGTGCAAGGCATGCAGTTATGAGCTGGTACATTGGGCCAGGTGTGCAAGAAGACTCATGCATCCCTAGTGCCTTTTGTTCCCTTGGTGACTTAATGTTCTCATTTTATGATGTTATTTTGTATAGAATTAAAATCAAACAGTTCCAAGGACATAAATCATTATATCTGCTATGAATTATGATCATTATCCGATCCAAGTATTGGGTCTGTGGGCCTCAATCCCACCACCTTACCCATGGCAGATGTTTTGTGGACTCATAGGTATTTGCTTGAGAGCTTACAGATGAACTTTCTTACTAAAATACCATAGTTTGTAAGACTGTACCCTTTGATTTATGTTTATATTACACTCAAGCTTTTTGGGAAAAGTAAGAGAATCAGAATTGAGTAATTGGATGAAAATAACTTAAAGACCAAGAAACACATTTAAAAACCTGAAGAAAATTCACATTTTAGAAACTGAGATAGATGTTAAAAAATGTTTTCATTTAGAAAAATCACATTTTGAAGAAAAGTACCTAAATAGCCAGAAAGAGTGACTCCACATCTTCCCCACAGTTCAGTGGCAAAGACTCATGCTACAGATGCTTTGATAATAAACTCTTTTTCATTAGCACTGTAGGGCTTTATGCATTATAAAAATATGGCCAATTTGTAAATGCCCAACAGCATTCAAACACTGCCTTATGTGTCAACCGAGTTAGTTGCCATTTGGAATAATACTTGGATTCAGCACAGAATACATATCAGAGTGATTCGGGATGGAATCACTTGCCACCCTTAGAATGAACCTGAAACACTAAAGACGAACTAATTCATTTGGGAAATAAAAATGTAATCACCCTCCCTTGCATCTGTTGCAACAATTCAATCTGCAGTGAAACTTACACTTGTATCAAGTGTGTGGAGTGTTATCACTGCCATTCCTTTTATAATCTTCTATACAAAAACCAGTCATAATATATTCTTTCATTTTGAATTTTTTTATACCAAGAAACTGATCTTAGTAGGATTTGTGACAAAGAAGTATGCAATCATTCAACAAATATTATCCCAAGAGTAGGAACAAATAGAAATCAAATAATGCAAGGAAATAACTGAAATGCTTCACTGTGATTATCTCTGAAATTGTTTTTTTCTTTATGCTTTACTGTATATTCTACATTTTCTAAATGAAAATACCTAAGTTTCATTACTGAAAACACAAATATTATTAACTTTTAAAGAGACTGGGGGAAAACAAGATATGACTGTCAATGCATTTAAGATGATACGAAAGTTCATGTGCATCTTGGATATGAAAATGTCTGACTTCTTCCAGAAATTCCCTGAATTCAGATCCAAGTACCTTCCGATGCTCCATAACCACAAATGGCTGAGAGGCTTTTCTTTTGCAGCACAATGAACTTCCTTTATCAAAGAGTACAAAGAATCTTAAACTGTATTCAATTTCAGGAACATACAGTATCACTAGCATAAAGTGAAACCATCCAATAAATGGCTCCACAATGCCTAGTGCTATGACAAAAAAAATCGACTATCATTCTATTTTTTCACAACTCATATTTTTAAACCATTACTGATTTCTGAACTATACACCTGTTATCTAAACTTACTCTTGCTAAATCGAGTTTGCCAAACAGGAATCTGAGGGCTGCATTATTTTTAAAGTTTTATATCTTACTCATACTCCCTCTCAAACTTTCTGAGGCTAATCCCATGATATTTCCCAGGTGAAATTCCTATTCTCTCCCTTAGGTAGTGTCTGCCTGAAAGGCATATGCACACATATGTGAAACTCGTGAAGACCCTCAGAGCTTGCATAGGCTGCATGCTCACCAGCTTGCCTGTTAATGTGACAATAACTTCTCATGGGTTATTTTATTTCATCTTCACAACAGCTGAAAAGGGTAGAAATTGTTGCATCATCTTTAGAGGTGAGAAAATTAGGCTCTGAAACTGGCTTAGAGTCACTTAGGTAGGGGCCAGCCTATTTTCTTTCTGTTACTTATTTATCAAGTGTCTATAATGCACCACACACTGCTCTAGAATAAAAAACTACAGCCCATGCTCCTGGGGTCACCAAACATTTGGAACATACTTATGATAAAAATACAAAAGTTTGTTATTCGGAATTCAAATTTAACTGGGCATCGTGGATTTTTATTTGCTAAGTCTGGCAATCCTATGTATTCATGTCCACCATGCCATACAGCATGCTAGGTTGACTCAGTGGCCCATTCAATCCTTCCCAGCAGACCGTGTTGATATGGGATGGATGGAGATCTCCAGGAATGCTGGGATGAGGACTCCAGGGATACTGGGATCCAGATTCCAGGGGCCCTGGGATGGAAGCCACAAGACACATTGGGATGGAGACTCTAGGGACACTGGGATGGACACTCCAGAGACATTGGGATGGAGACACCAGGGACGCTGGGGTGGAAGCTCCAGGGAAACTAGAAGACACTGAGATAGAGACTTCCAGGGATGCTGAGATGGAAACCATCGGAGATATTGGACAGAGACCTCTAGGGATACTGAGAGAGAGACACCCGACTGACACTGGAATAGAGAACTCCAGGGACTCTGGGATAGAGACCTCCTGGGACAGGAGGATAGAATACCCCTTGAAAACAATTCCCAGCTGCTCTCTACAGCCAGAACAGGAGCATAAGACATCTCTTCACAATACCCTAATTTGCTCTGTGGTTTCTCACATCCCTTAGGAAAATCTTGAGTCACTGATCAAAAGCCAACCACTTGCAGAGAATGCAGCGCTGGTCTGTTCACACAGCACCCAGGACCTCCAGAGACAACAGAGAATCTTGTAAGTCAAAGCCATAGGAAAACCATTTCCAAAGTTCTTTAGAGATGAATGAGGGATGCAAGACTCAAAACACTAGTTGGGGTCACATTTGTACCTGCCCCGCCCCAGTAAGGGGTCTGTTCCCTTGGCTCAGAGTGAAAGCTCATTTTCCCCCAGGGTGAGCTTTGGTGTATACAGCCTGACACTGGCTCATGCCCTTGCCAAATGTAGGTATCTGGGATGAGCTGTTATAATCCTAACACCCCTTTCCCTAAGTGTTCACCTGGATGCAGAGGGGAACATATACAAATTCAACTCTGGAAATAAATGTGTCGAATCAACAGGTATCTTTGAGCTTCTATGAGCAGGAAAAATCTGTGCTATATTCTGGGGAAATAAAGAAAAGACAGGCACTTCCCTTGCCTTCTGGTAAGTCACCATCTGATAAGGGTGACTTCTCAAGAAATAATGCAATATCCTACAATAAGTGCAGTTAAAAAAAAAAAAAGTAGATGTCAGGTATATTACTAGGGCCACACAGGACAGAGAATGTGGCGGTTCAGGACTGATGGTGGACCCTTAAGCCAGGTCCTTACTACAAGTGGGAGTTTACCAAGCAGATAATTTGGAGTGGGGGTGGGTGGTAACCAGTATTCCAGAAAATGAGAAAGAGGTCAGAAGGGAAAAAGCCCAGAGGCAACAAAGAGCATATTCCGTAACTGTAGGCAGAATAAATAATTCCACATGCCTGGACCATGTGAGAATGAAAACAGGCAAGTCTGGAAGGGAGGTGGGAAAGCAAGGCAGAAGGGCTGGTGTACCACACCAGGGAAACAGCATTGATCCGATGGGAGCTACTGAAGGTGGGCATTTTTAAAAGATGATGTTGGCTGTGGTATGCAGAAGCAGGAGAACATCTGGAGGCCAGGAGACTGATTTAACACCACTGCAAAACACAGGCTGAACTCCAAGTGGAGAAATTTGATGGAAGCGAGCATCAGAAATCCCCCAGTATTGCTACTGGACTAAAGTAAGGAAGAGAACACCAAGTAGCCTTGTCCAATCCATACTCACCACCTCCTCACAAACGTCAAAAGAGGTGAAGGTAACTTGCTAGGTGCGATAAGCTATGCCAACTTCTTCCTACTCATGTAAAATTACAACCATTCATCACTTCAAGTGTTGAATGTACAAGGACACCTCAAGATCTGAGAGCAAAAGCAATGATCCTAGAAACGGTTCAATATTTATCTAGAGTGCCCAGACTATAAGCTAGATTTAGCTGCACTCACGTTTATAGAGAGACTGCAAAACCTCTGTAGCTATGACAGGTATGCTTTATACTCTGGTACATTTGGACGAAAAATATAATGAACTCTCCACTGCCCAATGTGCCATCCTTAGATGCCAGAAGAACCCAATTCTACAAACGGACCCTTTCTTCAACTTTAATGGCAATTTTCCTAACAGATGGATATATAATCCCAAAATAGGTAATCTGAATGCAAGGTTTATGCAGGTTTTCTAAGGAAGTGATAGTGAAAACAGGGGAAAGAACTCAAATTTGTTTTGATTGTGTTCCGGTGGCCTCATCGTCAAACTGGGATGCAGATGTTGACCTAGATACGGGAACACGCGCACCCTTGAGAGACAAAGATAAAAATAACTTCATTGAATCTCAATTTACTGGTATATGGCCTAATCAAGGTGACAAAGAAAGGTGGTGGTGGGCCTTGGAGTACACATCAAGATCTCTGGATCTCTAGAATCCTACTGAAGAATATAGTGGGAAGTCAGGAACACGTTTTCAGGAGTCAAACTGACTGGGTTTGGAACTCAGGTCCATCTTTTCTTAGGCATATGCCCCTGGACAACTTATTTATCTACTTTCTTCCTCAGTCTCCTCATCTCTAAAACAGCAATGTTGATAGTACCTACCTCTTAGGTTTGAATGGAGGAACAAATGAGTTAATTCATGTTAGAACAGTTACTGGCACAGGGTGAGGGCCTGATCAATGCTTACTCTAAAGGGCAGCCATCGACATCTTATTAGCAGTAGTATATTTTATGACACTCACACCGTATTTCATTCTTATAAGAAATAATATTATTCAGCATTCTTCAGTTTTGTCAGGGAAGGTCACATGCAACTGCACAGATGTAAAATGAAGTCCAAAAATATCTGCGGTGGCAAAATACAATATCTCTCACCTTGCTCCTACAACAAGTTCTTTCTGTCCTGGGTCAAATGTTAACTGCGAGAAATCCACAGCATTCTTCGCTCTGAACTCCCGTAACCAGGGGCCAATTTCTAAATAGAAAAAATAAATAAATAAAAAGATAAAAATGAATTATTTTTCCTCTGGGGACCACAGATAGTGCACATCAGGTAGCAGACGTTACATTTCAGAGAGGATTCAGAGGTCCCTCTATGCCATCTTTCAGAGGCCACTGGAAGTTTCCTTCAGGATGCCCCATAAGCCATACTAAGAACTTGTAAACCACAGAGGGCAGCCACCCAATAAAGAGCAAGCGAGGCATCAATGCTTGGTTGTGATTTACAAGCCAGATGTGCATTTTCCTTTTGGCTTTGGGCTGGGCAGAAAATAACACAGCATTCACATGATTCATCAGAGGAATACTGAATGCAAACAAGACCATTTCCTGTGCAACTTGACTCAAAAGAGCTGCAGATTTTTAAATATTACAAAAGCCTCCTTAGGAGCAAGGACCAAGCACACAAGCACCATTTGCCTTCTTTCAAATTAGATGTTCCATTTCCCTGTCCTTTGGGTTTCTATTTTGGCCCCATGATTAGACTTGTTAAACACATTCAGACCTTTCTAGATGAGAAATCCACAGTTACTTCTAGGCTTCATTTGCATTTTTTTTTCTAAGGGAAATCAGGAAATAGCCACTCTACAGAGACAGGTTTTTACAAGCATGGTTAACTCCTATTAGACAGCCTCCAGCTCAGAGTCCGATAATTATAAAATGACAGTATTTGAGGAGAGATAGGATGCTGCTTCAATGAGCCATTTTTGCAACTTTCATTAGCTCATTTTTAACACTAAAAAATATTCAGTGAGTTGCCTACCAATCGTGGGATACCTTATCATTATCATTGACAATTAACCATGTCATCTGATTGTCTTTTTTTCTTGGATTTAGTATTTTGAATAACACCACCCTGACTAGCCAGGCACATAACAACTGTCAAATCAATGAAGATGTTGGTTTGAGGAAAAAGTGTGTAATACTGGAAAGAATCTCCTCCAACAAACGCTGATGCTAAACACATCAGTGTTATGTTTTTAATGGGGGCATATGGAAATATGCCCCCATTCCATATCATACCCTAAAGAAAACGCTTTGTTGATGTGAATGAGAGGGACTATTTTTTCAGGAATGGTTCTGTATAATAAACATGTCTTTTCTCTACTAACAGTTACTGGGGGGAAGTGATATCAAGTAAAATTTATCTTCTGATTAAAGGAAACCAGGGGTGAGTCATATAGAGAGGGACTTGTAAGGATTTTCACATAAATTTCTACATTTTATAGGCAAATCAATTAAAATATGTAGAGCAAGGTATGTACAAGGCAATGGAACTATGAAAAGTTATTAATAATTCTTCCAGGACTTTATAATTCAGTTAAAGAAACAGCACTAGTATCTTTAAACAGGGTGTCTATCAATGCAAGTGTTTATAGGGGCTTGTGGGTTTACAGGAATTATTCTTAGATGAAAAGATGATTGAGAGCTGCGGTAAAACAAAAGGAAAGATTTGACCAGAGAGTGACAGGAAAGATGTGCTAGAGGGGCAAAGCAAGACAGCAACATGGGAGGCCATGGTGCCCCCTGTGGCCATAACTGGTATAACTCATCTTCACTCCATCAATGCCTCCATTCCTGGGCAAGAGAGAACCCAATGGCTCTTGCGTCTGCATTGCTCCCTGCAGTGCATGCAGCATACAAAACAGCACTTTGAATGCGATAGGAAATAATAAATATGTGAAATGAAGTAAGAACAAGTAAGTGAATTCAAGAGAGAAATAATCAAAAGGAAAGGAAATAAGAAAAAGAGAAAGGAGAAAAGAAAAAGTAATAGCAACTTAAACTACTAGGAAAGGAAACTGAAAGGTGTATTTAAATACAAACTGTAGAAAAATTCACTTACAGGTTAAAAGGTTTGGACTTGATTTCATATGTAACAGCAAAGCTTTGAAAAGTTTTCAGGAAAACACTTGTTCCATTTGAGCAGATGTCTTTGGAATATCAATGAGCCCTTGATAGAAAGGATGGTTTGGAAAGAGTAGAGAATGGAAGGAAAAGTAGTGTATTTTTAAAAACCTAAAAACCTACAATTTGGGTATTGGCTTTGAAAATGGATAAAGAAGATGTGGGATCACTGATTAGAGATGAAGTCAAGGGAAACAAGTTAGAGAACAAAACAGTTTCCAAATTAAACGAAGAAGAAAACAGTGATGACTGAGACAGGCATCAGGAGTTTGAGGTGGCTTTAGAGAAAGATAATAAATTCAGGTGCAACAAATGGGAATGTTGCAGGTGAAAAATTTCCAATGGTAGGTTGGCCCACAGCCATTGTTAAACATCACTAAGACCTAGAAATGTCCATAAAGATGTTCTAGTTCAGGAGGTTCATCATTCAGATGGGAAACACATGACCAGGGAGCACTGCCAGGACCAGGCTCCAGAGTGATATCAGGGGCTCTGTTCACAACTCATAGCCCCCAGAGCTGGGCTCGCATCCAATCTTCAAACCACATGAGGGAAGAACAGAGGGCCAAGGGCTGACCTTCCTGCTAGGGGAGTGAAGAGATGAGCCTCTAAGAGGAAAAAAGACTATGAAAGATAGAAGAAAATCAGGTTACTCATTTCCCATGCATTCATCTTTCTTTTTATTTAGAAGACTGGGAAGAAAGTGGCCAACAGGAACCAGGCTAAAGAGACATACATCAGGTTTTGGTCCCTATACTGAACAACAGGAAGGCAGTTTTGCTACTTCCTAAAATACCCTGAAGTAATACAAGGAGTCATGTACAGAGGAAAAAATGAGTTAACAGCATGTAGTTCTGTCAATATTGTTCAAGTTTCCTTATTTGAAATTCTAATGAACTTTCCCAATAAAACTGTGTATTTTTATGGTTAACATAGATCAAAGTTGAGTAATCTGCATATTCTCTTCTTTTTGACTTTCCTCCAGAAGGTCGGCCATCTCAACTTTGCATATTACATTGGCTTCTATCTCACTGATACCATGAGAGCCTTGCAAGAAAGTCTCTGCACCAACTTACCTCTTGAACTAAAAAGAATCCTGCACCAATACCTATCCTCCAAACTTTCCCAACAGATCAGAGAAAAGGCACTCAGTCCTCTTTTCAAAGACCAGTTGCTCTCATCTCTTCTTTCCCCTTTAATCGCTTCTCTAAATTACCTAGGCTTTCCTCTAAAATCTCCAATGTTACCTAGTCCCTTTCCCTCTGCCTATATGTACATACTCTCCTATTTTAAATAACATTACATATTTTTATTACACTCTCTTGTTATTATAGCTTCAAAAACCCCAATAAAATGCATAATAAACTTCCAAGTACAATATAGCAATATATCAAAAAAAATCACACACATACAAACACACACACACACATACACACACACACACACACACATACACATACACTATATTTCATATGGAATAGGGCTTAGCCCAGAAACACAAGGATGGCTCAGCAAGCTTAGTAACAGAAAACCTATTGCTACAATTCATCATCACAATAACAGATTTCAGTAGTAGCAGGAAAACATTGTCAATACTGCTTTCTAAGGAATCAGAAAATGAACAGTTTTGGAAATAGAAGATCTAAGAGAGTTCAGGGCAATTGGTCACAAACTAGATGCCAGAGGAAGTTTGGGGAGAGTGAGGGAGCAGGAGGGGGTCCACAGCAAGTGGTGAATTGAGGGGATACAATTTTCAATAACATTAAGATGCTCATTGCCCCCAAACAGTGAGTTTACCTTTTTCCTCCTATCCCTATTTTCTGATATTGCTGAAATAACCATACGATGAAATGCAGCTTAAATATGGCAGCCAATATGACTATATATATATATATATATATATAAAATTGGAAATTATAACATAAAATTTGTAAATTCCAACTGAACACGTGATAGATAATTCATAATATTTGACATTAACTATCCTAGATAATCCAATTTTTACACAAATCTTTAGGTGATTGTTGAAATACGGTCTCCAGCAATGATTTTGTATTGCAAAATTACATTCATTGATTCATATTTGCCTTCTCTTACAGCTACATAAGCTCCCATGTGATTGGTGTATAAAATATTTTATCAAAAGTGTAATTCCATTTTTTTAAATAATCCAGTCTTACAACTTCAAAAAATGATTTATTTTATGAACAAGTCAGTATTAATAAATTTGGTCCAAAATACTTGACAAATATAACTAGAGATAAGCTAAATAGATTCAAGTTAATGTCCCTTCCAAAAAAGAAAGAAAAAAAAATCAAAAAAAAAAAAAAAAAAGAAATGCAAAGAAAAAGAAAGGGAAAAAGGGGTAAACGCTACTCTTTTAATAAAAGCAGACACTCTAAATATAGCCAAGGTAATGATGTTTGTAAACCAAAACAACAACAGCAACAAACAAACAATAAAGGGCAGCTCTTGTGGAAGACATGACAGTCATTCCAAAATCTGATTGAGAGCCACTCCACATGCTAACACCTGCAGCACCAACTGTCCAGAAACCAATCTGATTTGTTAGCAAACACTGACCAAGGAAACCTCCCAGGTACACTAAGGGCTGGCTCCGGATACCTGTTTCATTCCTCACACCTTCAAACTTCAGTTAATTAAGGGACTCAGAAAGCAGGATTTCAAAAGCTATATGAGTGACTTGAAACCCACATTGGCAACTAAGATGCAAGCCAAACTAGGTGGGGCCAGGGGATGGTGAGTAAAGATTGTTGAAAAGCATGGAGAGCAACTTACATAACACACATAAGTACAGTATGTAGAAATACAAGTGCATATCACAGCCTGCTTCTATTTATCATGTAGTTATGTAACTGATTTAATCTGCATCATGACAAAATAACGCTAACAATATGATTATCAGCAAGACAGCTCAAAAATAGCTAACATTTAAATAGTAGGTTCTATCTTATGCACTTTATAACTATTAATTCCTGTATTTCTCACACCTGCCTTATCATAGGTGAAGAAACTGAGGCACAGTAAGGGTGAGTGTTGCCAAGATCAATAGCTGGTAAGATACAAACCCAACCAGCCTAGTTTTTGTGGTTCCAGCCACTATGCTATATTATTAAACTTCAGCAAATATAAAATTTAGCTTCCTATACAGCACATCTGGAAAATTACAGGAAGAAAGAAAAATCGACACCCTCTCCACTTTGAAAGTTACTCTATTTCCATTGATAGATTGTTAAGCAAAATCACTACCCACTCAGTTTTCAACTATGGACTAGAGAAAAATGAAATACAACAGAAAGCTGGGTCTCTCAAAACCAGCTACTACTTTAACCTGTGAATAAAACATTGATTGTTTTTGCCCATGTTAATAAGGGTGATGATCTACACAAAAATCATTCATCATTTTTTATTACCCAAGTGTCTTTATGTAAGTATGGAGGAAGAAAATGACAACCACGTGCTGATCTGCTTTATTGGAGTGAAGAACATTCTGAAATCAGAACGTAGGAATGATACAAGCAGTGTGGAATGCTTGAGTTTCTAAGCAGTCTAAACCACTCAACCCCAATACGGGAGTTCGGGGGCAGGGACAAGATACTGTCCTGAAAATGGAAGAGCTGTGTCTTCACCTCCTCAAGATGGGCACTTTCTGTGAGCAGCACAGGAAAAGAAGTACAGGGCATATTCTCTGTGGAAAAATTCTGGAAGTTCTTTTTTCTGACCTCTTCCTGCAGTTGTGAAAAGATCCATCCTACCTCAAAGGTAGGGACCTATTACTCCTTAAAGTTGGCATGCTTCTCCCTTCTATGGACTTCATTTTTGGTTTCAGTGCATTACATAAACCATCCTATCAATGAAATATGAGCCAAAACTATGATAGAAAAACAAGGGAGTGGAATGTTTAAAAGCCAACACAAGTAGAAGAAGAGCACGGCAGGTCTGTGCTGGTTTACTATGCTGTGTCTTGCCTGCTACCAGTTTCCTTCCCTTTCCTTTGCAGTCTGCGTTACCAGGCCTGTTACTCCAACAACCACTCAGAACAAGGGAAGCTCACTTTGGACAATAAATCAGCAGCAACCCCATGTCATGTATACCCCAAAAATAAGATACATCAGGCCTTCAACCAACTTGGTTCTCTCAAATCTTTTCAGTGATGATCATAGCTTTCAGTCCCAAAGCTTCACACACTTGTCTGGTGCCAGTGTGTGAATGCAAAACACTTCATAAGGGAAGAAACATGCACATTCATAAATGTTTAAAATATGCTGCTGAAAAACATACATATCAGAATAACCCACATTTCTTACTTATACCTCTTTATTTACTAACTATATTTTCAGTACTGACTTGGTATCAGGAATTGTAGGAGATACTTTTACATATTAACTATTTTTATGTTTATAATCTTGTGAAGCGAGAGCTATCATTTTTGTTATAAAATTTTTTTAAACCCTGAAATTTTGACAAGTTAAATATCCAAACATGACATAAGGAATAAGTAGCTAAACTGGAATTTAAATCCAGAATAAGACTAAGGCAATATTTCTATAAGATAAAAATTAAAAATCAATTTTCCAAGGAATGTATAAACAGCATGAATCCTTACTGCCTAGTAACATATAAGCATGGATTAATTTATCAAAAATGGTAGTTGTACCCACCAAAGGAGAGAAAAATTGGAAAGAAGGGAAGCTGGTAATTTCCAGATAGGATACAGGAATGTTCCAGCTTGGCCGCCCACTGGGCAGGACACAAGTGAAGGAGGAGTACCCCAGAGAAAAACAGAAGGAAACCAGGGCACACCCCGGCAGCAAGAGGTCCAGGGGAAAGAAGATCTCAATATTGGAGAATTTATCTCCCTCAAAAGATTTTCCAAGACAAGTCCTATTTACATTAGCAAACTCCAAAATGTGCAGATATGCTAAACCTTACTTTTGCTTTGTAGAAAGGTTGGAAAATATGAGGCCAATTTTTTTCTCCAAATATATGAGCCTTTACTATTTTCAGTATAACTCCTATCGAGGGCTTAGTTGAATCAAAGCAGGTTACAGCAGGACATGACATTAGCTGCCCTGCAGTCCAGCCGTTGACTTTATAGTTGAGGGCAAATGTGTTACACCACCTGCCCAAGGCTATGAATGTGCAGTGAGCTGGAAAATCCCAGGTCCTAAGGTTCCTTTGCTGGTCTATTTTCTTTCCCATCACAGCACTAGGAGAATATCTAAGTAGAAGTACCATGGCTGAACCTCACCTAACACTGGCATTTAGATCCTGAGATTTAACAAGTATTTATGGTATGACCTGAAAATCATGCAAACAATTGAAAACATAAGGCAAACCCACCCCTGTTTCAGAAAGGTAGTGGATTTCAACTGGTTACAAGATGATCATTGTTTCCAGTGGAATTCTGCTTCCTAACATTTCTCTTAAAATATCCAGGAAAAATATCAAACACGTTTCTTTAGTTGTTCTATATTATCCTGCAACAATCTAACTTGGAGAAATGATGGGCCTGGAAAGTCACGTGGGAGTCCCTTCCAGACACGAAGCCTGTCCACCACCTGCCCTGGCAGCGTTGGTCACCAGCTGCCTCCCCATGCAGGCCCCTACTCCTGCCCTCACTGGAACAGTGCATGCATTCTTTCCTACAATTTCACAGATTGGTGGTTAGTATTTAATGCTGATTTACATTATGGATACATTTTATAACATGGATTCCAGGATGTAAAAAAAAAAAAAAAAAAAGTGGTCTCTACCAGGCTAACCACATTATCTGAGCACATGAAAATTTCTAAATGACAGTATTTTAAAGGACCAAAATTATACTTATCTATAGTTATCAATATATCTCAGTCCCAAGGCCATCACACTCAGCAAGCATCCTCCTTCAAACTACCCAGTATAAGAACAAGAAAGCTCTTGCAGACTGCACAAACTTAGTGAAGTAGATTAAGCTTTCCAAATGTGGATTATAGTCATATTGTATCTAGATATATTGTATATAAGTATATGCACAATACATATATTGTGTATATGTATACAGTGTGTATGTATACACATGTATTTATTTCTATATATCTGTATACATATAGACACACATATACATGATAGGGAGAGAAGGCAGAGAAATTCTAGGTGGACATGGGAGGGTCCCTGGAGAAGCACCACCCTTAAGCTTAAAAGCCTGAGACTGCAGCCCAAAGTGACAACTTATATTCTGTTTTCCCGCTTGAATGTTACCTTTTCCTAAACCACCCATGGCCCCACCCCACCCCATCCTGTCCCTATAAAGACCCCAGATTCAGCTGGCAGAGAAGAGAAGCTGCTGGACATTACGGACTACGGTTGGATGTTGGAGAGAAGTTGGCTTGACTTCAGAGGGACAGTTTGATGGTGTAACTTTGAAGAAGAATCTGACCAGAGATGGCCGGACTCCAGTGGAAGATAACCTTCCTGCCCCATCCCTTTTCCAGCTCCCCTTCCACTAAGACCCACTTTCATTGGCATTTATCACCATTTACCTCCACATTTACCACCCTTCAGTTCGTTCATGTAACCTCATTTTTCCTGGACACCAGACAAGAGCTTGGGAGCCATGGGTGCAGACACAAAAGGGCCTGCTGAGCTGTTAACATTTAAGCTATCTGCAGGCAGCAGAGCTAAAAGAGCACTGTTATATGCCCTCTGGGGTTTCAGGGGTCACAGGTTCCCCACTAGATGTTGGTGCGGGGCATACAGGGAGTTGGCTCCTGCCAGCATTCAAAATTGCTCACCCTGGCTCCTGCATCTGTGCACCTGTGTGCTCCTTCCAGCATGGGGTGGAACACAGAGGATCTGAGTGAGTGGAACTCACCCCTGCCAGTGCCAAAGTGGCCAGCTGGTTCCAGTATGTGTGCACTCCAGTTCCGGCCTCGTTTGCACACTCCCTCCCACAGGAGTTGAGAGCTGAGGACTGAGTAAATGAGGCATCCCTGTTGCAAGTTCTGGGAAGGAGTCAGGGAAATATCTGGCTTCATACACACATAGATATATAAATATAAGCATCAATGTGGTCATTGTGTATATATATGTGTGTGGTATATATATATATGTATTTGCCTAAGTGTATACAAATAGATATTATAGACACTTATAGACTACAGTAGAGAGAAAAAAATTATCTCAAAAAATATCTATAGGAAATGAGTATGTCCCATTTATAGAACTTTTAAAAAACAAAAATAATAATAACCAATTAGAGAAATTAAAACATTTCATATCACGAAAAAAGACCCAAAATAGCAGGAAGCATAAAGCATCTTTCATTTGCATTTTCATTTGTAAATAATGACACTGAAAACACAGCATTTTAAAAATGCAAGCAGTGCTTTTTCAAATCTTTTTTGGTTTCTATTGCAGTCTATTGAAAGTGAGTCAAGTGTTCTATCAAGTCTTCATATGATTTTGTTGCATTAACACATAGTATACCTAATCCATTTTTCACATGTTCATTGTAGAAAAATATTCACAAACTACAACTTTTGCAAAAGGTCTACACTCTGGATTTGGATTCTTGCGAAGTTCACTGTTTCATCTTGGGCAGCCTTCCTGGTGGATGTCTCAGAAACCAAAAAGCTGTGATAGCTCCTTTTTATTCGATGAGTTCCTGACTGGGTCTTCCTTCAAACACCATTTGAAAACTACAAGCTCGTGTCACACATTTTTTTTTTTTTATTTTTTTACATCCTGGAATCTATGGCATAAAATGTATCCATAATGTAAATCAGCATTAAATACTAACCACCAATCTGTGATTGTAGAAAAAATGCGTGCACTATTTCAGTGAGGGCAGGAGCAGGGACCTGCCTGGGGAGGCAGCTGG
Source organism: Pongo pygmaeus (assembly GCF_028885625.2). Lineage (NCBI taxonomy): Eukaryota > Metazoa > Chordata > Mammalia > Primates > Hominidae > Pongo > Pongo pygmaeus. The sequence goes on from NC_072377.2 coordinate 9,437,289, forward strand.
TGATCAAGGCTGCTGGAGCAGGCGGCAGACAGGCTTCGTGTCCAGAAGGGACTCCTGTGTGACTTTCCAGACCTACCGTTTCTCTAAGCTAGATCGTCACAAGATAATACCAAACAACTAAACATATTTTTCCTGGGTATTTTGAGAGAAATCTTAGGAAGCAAAATTTCACTGGAACCAATTACCATCTTGTAACCAATTGAAATGCACTACCTTTCTGAAACAGGGGTGGGATTAATAAATTCCACTGTTACCCCACGTTTTCAATTCTTTGCATGATTTTCAGGCCATACCACAAATACTTGTCAAATCTCAGGATCTAAATGCCAGTGTTAGGTGAGGCTCTAGCCACTCTGGCCCAAGGAGTTCTGAGTCATTCAAGGGTTGCCTCAGACCCACCTGGCAAGTGCAAAGAGACACTAGTGAAAAGTTGTCAGTAATCTGAGTTCAAAATCTGCCTCACAGGATAGAGTTGCCTTCCCTTTTGTTTATAACTTTCAAGATCTTGGTAAATTCCTATTTCATTAAACCATCTGAAGCAATTAATTAGGATAAGAAATAAGCTTATAAGTGCCTGGGTTTTATTGCTAGATAACTCATAGAAGAAGCAATTTCTACTCATCCATCAGGAAAGACAGATTTTGTTTTAATTTATAAGATAATGCAAATTCATATATTATAACACCAACTAAGCATGACCCTCAAATTCCTGGACTGTGATTAACTTTGTCCTTCAGGCTATGAAGCTGGTGCCCAGCCTGCCCCTCCCTTAAACTTTATGTGGCTTCAAAGTACTTTGATTCACCCATAGGAAACTTTGCCCAGTGCAGAAGGGTTTTCATTTTGGCTTCTGACCTGCAGCATATGATTTTAGGCTATAAAATCTAATTGCAAAATCTCCATGTTGTGACAAAGAACAACAAACAGTAATTTCCTTCAGATTTATAACTTTAGAATTACAAATGATGTTAATGACTAAAATTACAAAAATGAATAATTTCTATTCAATAAGCACTTAGATTATTCTAGAAGTGGCCAAAGTGCTGGCTGTGTAAACAGTGATAGCCAGAAAACTGACAGGTACAAAGAAAGCCATTCACCACCAGATAACAACAGAGATTGCAAAGGAACGTGCCAGAGATTTCTTAGAGCCTTAGGGTGTGTGGTTTTAAAATATCCAGAATAGTTCTGCTACATATTCAGAATTTGCCAGACCTCAGCTTTAAGACAATAAATCATTTGCTTAAGGAAAATCTCTTTCTGTCACATTCTCACAATTCACACATAAGTTTCCTGTCTGCCTCCTCACTATTGGAAAATCTTTAGGTTCTAATCTAAGCCACTACTTCTGCAGACCTTAGGATTCAAGGGAAGAAGAAAGCTGTGGGAACTCAGGAGACAAGACAGGGTCATGCAAGGAAGTCTTCTTGCTTGAAGAGAGGTCTAATAAGTCCCAAGGTGGCCTCTTTGCCGAAGTACAGATTCTATCTACACATCAGAACTAGAACATATTTGCCAAGTCAGACCAAGGCTTTTCCAGGAACTTTAGGGTTAAGCATTAGGTGGATGTGCACCAAAAATACTGGGGCAGCACAATAATTCATTTATGTAGTCAAATAATATTTATTTATTGAGTACCTGCTACACAGAAGAACCAACTGTAGGTACTGCCTGGAATACAAAGTTATATAAGACAGACCTCTGCCTTCAAGACATTTATAATTTAGCTAAGAAGATGAGATACACACAAAAGAGAGTTAAACTGAAGAAGATAAATACTATCTGATCCCAGGGAAAAGCATAAAGATGATAAATGCTCTAAAGCAGCACCATCCAATGAAAATACAATGTAAGCTGCACATGTAATTTTGTATGTCCCAGTAGCTATGTTAAAAAGCTGTTAAAGAGGGTTGGGCACGGTGGCTCACGTCTGTAATCCCAGCATTTTGGGAGGCCGAGGAGGGCAGATCACTTGAGGTCAAGAGATTGAGACCATCCTGGCTAACATGGTGAATCCCTGTCCCTACTAAAAATACAAAAAATTAGTCAGGCGTGGTGGCATGCACCTGTAGTCCCAGCTACTCGGGAAGCTGAGGTAGGAGAATTGCTTGAACCCAGGAGGCAGAGGTTGCAGTGCGCCGAGATCACACCACTGCACTCCAGCCCGGGCAACAGAGCAAGATTCCATCTCAAAAAAACAAAAACAAACAAACAAAAAAAAACCATGCTATCAAAATAAAATTCATTGAGATATCTTTGTGTATGTGTATTCTAAGTCTTTGAAATCCTTACACTTACTGCACTGGCCACATTTCAAGTACTTTGAAGCCATACCTGGAGAGTGGCTACATGATTGGACAGTACATACCCAAGATATTAAGAACAGGCTTCCTTGGTAACATGGAGCCTTTGTTGGATGGAAAAACAAATTAACTTGTCTTCTCAGAACCAGCTGCCATAGAGGTCAGCACAACTTAATCAGGCACTGATTCCAACAAAACTACCCTCCCTTTACCAAATATACTGATGAAAGTAACACAGTCCTTGGAATTTGGTTGACTTAGGTTGGAATCTCACATGCAGAACTTTTTTCTGTGGAACCGTATTCATCAAGTGAGTAGTTTAATAATGGGTTGACTCAGCAGGTCTGCGGCATTCAAACCAAGCAGGTTCCAAGAGAGTGTCTGGTCTTTGACTGGCTGCTGGGAAATAATATCTAAACCCTTACGATATTCTGCCTGATATGAATGTCTCTCTCTCTCTCGACCTGAGATCTTTGATCCATGCCAGATAGTCTACACTAACAATGCAGTTTACAGTGGGGACCTGTGGCCAGGCTGTATCTGGTTGACTTCAGGAAGGGCTGGAGTCTGAGTAACTAAGGTCAGCCATGCAAGCATTCCATGCCTTTGTGATCAACCCTCAATAAATCCCTGGACACCAAGGCTACATTGCATTTCTTTGGTTGGCAATATTCTATTCATTTTGCCAAATGTCACTTCTGGGAGAATACAGTGCTGTCCTTATGACTCCACTGGGAGAGAACAGTCTTTCCCGAGCTTTTCTGAGCTCAGGATTTATACACAGTCTTTCCTAAGCTTTGCTCCACATGCCTTTTATGGGTGCTAACTTTAATCTACATCTATCCCATCACTGTAATCAACCCTAACTGTAAGTATAAATGCTTTTCTGAGTTCTGTGAGTCCTTCTAAAGAATCATTGAACCTGATAGTGGTACTGGAGACCACCAACTCAAAGCTTCTCCCTCTTGTGATGATAAGCACAGTAAACACAATAATAAAACCTATATAAATATCCCTGGACACAGATGTGTTAGTTTGGAAGAGTCAGAAATATGTAGAAATCACTGTCTCGCTTTATCAGGGCATTATGGTACCTGCTTATCTAGGAAGAGATCCAGTTCCCTCCAATAGCATCAGAATCTCTTAGGCAGCAAGTCTCTAGCTTTTCCAAAGGGTAAATTCCTTCCTAGGATCAAGCTTGAAACTTCTTTACATGAGTTATAATAGGCATGTGGCTAGAAACTAGATAAATGCCACTCATGATCCAGTTCCCTCCAATAGCATCAAATCTCTTAGGCAGCCAGCCTGCACCTTTTCCAAAGGGTAAATTCCTTCCTAGAATCAAGCTTTATATGAGTTGTAATAGACATGTGGCTAGAAACTAGACAAACGCCATTCATGATATAATTAATGCATTTCATTGTTATCTTTCTTCACATATTTTATAGCCCCCACTCTGTTTTTTTTCAAAATTAACATAAGAAGTTTCTTGCCTTACGTATTCTTACTTTGTACTCTCTCACAGAAACCAGTACATTACCAACAAATTAAGAAAATAGACATTCCGTTCCATTTTTCATTATTTTATTGAGCAGTTAACACTGATATTCAATGAAGAAAGCCAAAATGCAATCTGCTTTGCATAAATATTTCAACAGATTGGGATAGAAGAAAAGTCAGATCCCACATCATGAGTGTCCCCAGTTCATTGTGAAATACACCCACACAGATGAAGACATATTCTTAGTCTATGGTGTCCCCATGGACTTCCAGACATATGGACTAGCTAAAAACTTTTGGAAGCCAATCAAACCTCAAGTCTCAAAGCTGTACTCTACTTGCATTGGCTTTCTCTGCCTGCAAGGGTCTAGAGACCAAGGCACTCTACTATTAGCCTCCACTCTTTCTCAGACTCCCCTGCTTTTCACTTCTCTCTCATCGTTCATTCAAGGAGACCCCCTTAGCTTTGTTATAACACTGATTCTCATTTCTCCATGTTGATATCAGGATTCCATCCTGTCTGAATTATCTTCCTATGTACTCCCTGTTTATTCAAATTCTAATGAATGTAACAGATTGGGGGTTACTTAAGAGTAGGGTATAAGTTTACTAATATCTGTGTTCTTGTATCTAGTGAAATAGTCTTTGATGCATGTGTTAAATGGAACATGGGTCATACCAAAGCAGCATGCAGTCCTACATGTCATCTGTATTCTTCCTTAATAACCTCACTAACCTCCCTCCTTTCCAGGCCACCAGACACTGTCAATCTGATATATCTTTTTATTTTATTTTTTAATTTTTATCTATCTATCTATCTATCTATCATCTATCTATCTAGAGACCAGTTTATGGTGCTGGCTAATTTTTGTATTTTTCATAAAAACAGGATTTTGCCATGTTGCCCAGGCTGGTCTTGAATTCCCAGGCTCAAGAGATCCACTGGCTTCTGCCTCCCAAAGTGCTGGGATTACAGGCATAAGCCACCATACCTGGCCCAATTTGATATATCTTGACTAGTGATTGTGTTCAAGAAGCACTTATGAACTATATTCTATCATTCTTCTAATCATTTTACATGGGATTGTTTATATCCAAATAATATTGTGAATTTAGTGAAAGAGGTCATCTTTAACATTTATGAAATATAAGTATTAGTCTCTAGGCTCTAAAAGAGGGATTGGCAAACTATGGCCTATGGGCCCAATCTGTCCCATCACCTGTTTTTGTTAATAAAGTTTTATCAGAACACAGCCATGCCCATTGTTTACATATGTTCTACGGCTGGATTTGTGCTACACTGGCAGAGTTGAGTTCAGACTATTTGACCTGCAAGGGCCAAAATATTTACTATCTTACCTTTCACAGAATAAAAGTATGCCAACCCCTGCTCTAGAAAATCATAGAGTCAAAGGCTCAACAAATATGTATTACAGATAATTAAACATGCTAAGCATAGTGTTTTAGAAATGAAAGAAAGAACAAAAGAAGAAGGAAAGGAAAGGAAAGGAAAGGAAGGGAAAGAAAGGGAAAGAAAGGAAGGAAAGGAAGGGAAGAAAGACAATTTTAAAGTAAGAAGGAACCACCTCTGGGCACATCTACTCAAACCTCTTCCCTAAGACTCCGGAAGAGTAGAGGGTCTTACTGAAATTCACCCAGCTAGATATCAATGTGGATTAGCTTAGAAAGAGCCCCTAATCGTTCACCAGATATAATTTATCATATATCACATGGCATCAATAAGGAGGATCACTTCCACAATATTGCATCGCATAGTTTTATATGGCCTTTAATATCTTCCGGTGAAAATGATAAGGACATGCAGGAAATCATTACCCTCTTCACAAGTTGAGTATTTTCTACACTTTCACACGAAATCATTTTGAAACTCCAGCTAATTACTACACTTCCATTTCCTCTGAGGGAAAAAATAAAATAAAAAGCAAACCTTCTGGAATTCCTAGCGCAGCCTATTAGTTAATATTATCTACAGTCCCATAAAGTCACTGGCCTCACTCCCAGCCTTGCTTTGGTACCAGCAGCCCCAAGTCAAACACCAAAGATGTTAAACTTTAAAAAAAGAAAAAGCACGTGTTAAAAAAAAAAAGAAACAAAAGCTGACATTTATGGTTTCAGGGTTTTTATTTCCAACAGAGGTGGATTTCTGCCATGGCCCAGCAACCCCCGGAGAGCTCAGCATGCCACACCTCCAAATCACCAGCATCTGCAAAGACAGGTTCATAAGGCAATGAGGAAAATAAATATCCTTCCATTGGCTTTGCCCTTTTTGGTTTATTTTGGCCAATCTCTTCATGCTTTCATTTCGAGGTACTAACCTGCCAAGACCCATAAGCCAGGGGGTATAATAGTCACTCTTCTTTCCCAGCGTGGGACGAAACCATCACACGGACAAACTAGAAGCTGTATTTACAGCCCCACTGACTTCCTGGGAGAGAGTTGTGAATTCAGTGTCACAGTCTCATTTCTAATCTTGTTTCCAATTTTTCTTGACATGTTTATATTCTCATTTCCTGATGTGTGCCAAACAGCTTCAGAGACCCTTCCCGCTCTGGGCCCAGTTTTCATGGTGTTTGTCACAGTGAACTTTAATTATTTGCTTGACCCCTTTAATGTTTCTTCACTAGACCGTCTGCTCCCAGGCACACGACAGCTGTTTGTTCATTCAAGCCTTCGTGCGGCAAACGTGTACCTACTCTGTGCCTGTTCCTGCTGTAGACACTACAGAGGCTGCAGGAAAACAAGCAGAGAAGGCTGTTCCTCTCACTGAATGCTTATCCGAATGAGGGAGGCAGAATCAATGAAATAAGCAATCAGTGCCATGATGTAAATAAAACAGAGTGACTTTGTAGAGTGTGACTTAGAGCAACATGGTAGAGTCTGTGAGGAAGGCCAGTCTGTGCAGGTAACATTTAAGCTGAGACTGGAATGACAAGAAAAAGCCACATAGAGGTCTAGGCAAAGGGCATTCCAGGAGAGGGAGTTGTCTGGGGAAAGGCCCTAAGCTGATGATGATCCAGGGCAAATTAAGCAAGAGAAGCAGGACAGGAGTGTAATGAGAGACAGGAGAGGAGAGGTGTGAGGGAGGTAGGGCCACTGCATGCATTATCTTGCAAGTAGAGGTAAAAAGCTTTGGATTTTATTCTATGGGAGAGGTTGGCAAACTCGCTGCAAAGGTCTGGATAGTATTTTAGGCTTTGTGGGAATATAGTCTCTATCATAACTACTCAACTCTGCCTTTGCCACCACAGACAAGAGTGGGCGTGGCTGGGTTGCACTAAGACAATATTCACAACGACAAGTGGGAGGCTGATTCAGCTTGCGGCTATAGTTTTTGCCAACCCTTGTCTATGGCACTAGGAAGCCAAGGTATGTGTATGGAACAGTCAAGGGGGAGGCATGAGCTGCGTGGCATTTTTTGAAAACTTAGGACTGTAGCGTGGGGAATGGTCTACAGAGGATGGAGAATGCAGGAAATGGGATAGACCACAGCGGTCTAGAGAAGATGGAGGAAAGCAGGCAGATATGGGAAGCGTTTTGAACTAATTGATTAGGGAAATAAAGAAACGTGAGAAACTGAGGATAACACCCAAGATTTTCACTGGAACAGCTCAATCTATGGGGTGATTTCTGAGACAGGAGAGATGGAGAAAAAGTAAATTTGGGGAACAATCCAATAGTTCTTTCCTGGATGTCTACGTGGAGGTCTTCACTAGAAATTGCAATGGAGATGCGAGTAAGGTGGGAATAGGGAAGTTCTGGAGCTCAGAGGGGCTGGCTGGGCAGAAGATAAAGGTTTGGTAGCCCTCAACATACAGATGTCATTTAATAAGGTGCTAGAGGGGACATCGAGGCGAGGAACGACAGAAACAGAAGAAAATGGCCACTCATTACTGAGAGTTGGAAGAAAGATATGTGGAGTGTTCTGCATTAGAACAAATGAATGCATGCAGAAATGAATGAATAAAGCCCACATCCCTGCATTAGGAGGGTCATCTTGTTCCTCTCTATCTACAACCTCTATAGTTCACTGTAGAATTTCAGAGCGATGGCTATGACGATTTTGATCTTAGAATCAATTTGATTATTTAACCCTGATATGTAACCCATTTATCTTCATACAGACTTTTAAGGACTTCCCAATTGGATTCTGTTTCTACTGACATCAATATAAATTGGAACCCGCTCCTTCACTTCAATTCTTTCCCCAGAAGTGAGAGCTGATAGCCCCAGGTAAGTCCCCAGCCCCCACTGAAGATGCATTTCTTCTCTGGGGGTTACCTTGAGAGACAGAGGCTCTGTTGGTTATGATTAGATGGTTTACTAACATAAGATGTGAACATAATTTGTTCTGATCTGCTTCTGCCTTCCAGTCAACTCATGTTCTGTATATTAGAAGAAGAAAGGTTTGGTGTGTGTGCATGTGTGTGCACACACACAAGTGAAGAGTGTTTAGTTCTGCCTGTCTGTGCCTCAGGGAATGGAATGTAACAGATGTTACAGTAACACACATTTTTTGCTTTAAGAAAAGCATGAAGGAGGTGGAGTGGGCCAACTTGTAGACACTTTGGATTCCAAATCAAACCAGAAAAAAAAGAAAAGGCTGCACACAGTTACAAGAAAGTGCAAGCGGAAAAGAACCCCCACCGAGTTCAAAGGGACTTGTGTTTAATCAGACAAAAACAATTTTTATAGCCTCGGGAGCCCGTGTGGTGTGTGAGGAAGTTGTGCAGCAGGATGGCATTAGGCATTCAAGCCAGCATGCTTTTGTGTTATTTTTTTCTTTGTTTGCAACCGGGGTTCAAAGAAATTCACTGTGCAAAACAGATACTGAAGTAGATCATACCCACGAATTAACATTGTCATGACAAGCAGCTCTGTGTTATGAGCAAAATTACAAGTGACCCATCAGATAAAGCAGTTATTGTCTAAGTAAGAGCTCCTTTCTTCCAGGATTCCACCGTGTTGCTAGCTTTGTCTCTTCCAATGAAACTCTCATGCACCTGATATGAACACCAAGCAGCCTCCTGAACATATTCAGTGAGCCCGACTTCAAGAGAAAGCCCCAAACGATGAGGAAGTACCAGCTTGCAAGACATAGAGAACCCTTTTCTTCTGAAAAATCATTTTCCTTCCTGAGCCCATTCACACGGGGCTTTGACTGTTTCCTACCTGAAAGTGATATGCATGGCCCAATATCCATCTCATTAATTACAACTCTTGGCAAGCCATTAAAAATCTCATTTCATTTTACCATCCACCCTCCTTTTAACTGACTTTTCATAATTATAATTCTATTTTTGATATACTGGACCTATTAAATTTAATGCCATACAGAGATTTTAGAACTCCCTAAAAAAAGACTCAAACTAGACTGTGTCCACCAAAGGATGCGTAGTCCTTGCTTAGGAATACAAAAGGGGAAAATTGCAGTAGATTCTATTTTCATCCACAGAGGAAGAAAAGTCAAGCTAATTGCATATGGTCAGTATAATAATGCTGTCATTCTAGAAGGGCTATAATTAGTGAGAATTGTTTTCACAAACAACCGACCAAGCCCACAACTCCAGCTTGCATTAGTTCTTTTTTCCCCACCAGTTATAAACATTTCTATTCTTGCTCCTCCCCAAACATAAACATTACTCCATTAAAAATACCCAGGGAGAAGAGATCCTGACAGTATAACTGCAAACTCTGGGAATAGACATAAGCCTCTTTGCAAATGTTGAGTCTGTTAAAAGGATTAGAGTGCCAAGAGAGGGTTGGAGGAACTATTATCCAACAAGCTAACCTTTACCTGGTAACATCAAGGTGGGAAGCCCCAGGTGAGGCACCTCTCCTGGACACAGAGGAGTGAGCACTCCAAAGCCCCATGTGAAGATGAGGGGCCATTGGGATCTTTCATGTCTGAAGATACATAAGGCAAAACTTACTTAGCTCCATGTCATGTCGTACAGTATGGATGAATAACTACAGACAAAATTCTCTCTCACTTTAAACTACAGTTATTTAACAAATATTATTTGGACAGGAATTATGAGCAGTGCATTTTCCAGTGCTGAAATTCAACTAAGAAACAGGGATTGTTGAATTTTGTCACACTAGACTGAGACAGTGGATCATCTGGAGTATCTAGCAGTGATTCTCTCCCCAACATGTGTTCAGAGTCCTGTTGCTACAGCTTCTATAACACACTTTCCTCTGTCCCACTGCTTTTGGTTTGGACCCTCCATACCTCTCATTCCATCACTGGTTGTCCGCCTGTGCCAAGTCTGTTCCTTGGTGCCTGGGTGCTCCAGTCAGCATCTCTAACATGAAACCTCAATAAGACCAAAGCCACTAAGAACCACACTGGCTCCATTTTACCTTCAAACCCATTTTCAGTGCCGTCCCTTGTGCAATTTTGGTTCTAACTGTAGTGAATGCTTTTGGTCCAGGGACCACCCAGAGCTCCCTTGACTTCCCTTTCCTTACCTGGTAGTCTGACACCTGTCGTTCTGACTCCAGCTGGGATGACAGCTGCCACAGAACCTCTCTGTGCATCTCCTTCAACAAGAGGAAGGGTCCTCCTTGTGCACACACAGTGCCCAGACCTTGCCTCTCAGGTCCTATGCTGCAGCGTTCAATTTGTCTATTGACACATCCATCTTTCCACTAAATGGCAGGTGCGCTGCTACATCCTACACTCCCAGTGCCTAATGCAAAGGCTGCCCTGATGCAGGCACTTGATAAAGATGTGATTTAGTGAATGAATGGATGTGGGTTCAAAGAGTGGCTGAATGAATAAATGTCAAACACATTGATGAATGAATGAACATGAGTCATTCAGTGTGCCCTCTATGTTGAAAGAAACGAAGCTGGAAAATAAGACAAAGCTGGGGATGCTAGAAGAAAGTTCTTTGAACTACATCTGGAGTACACCTGTCCTCTGTGCTATGATAAATATGCCTGGAATCTAGAAAAGGAGGCTCTAGGTTGAGGCATTGAGGTACATGATGAGATAATTTTCCCTCAAAATTTTTTGATTCAAGGAGCAAAGCACTGGTTCAGAGCCCTCTTGCAAAGACAGCAGGATGTGGGGCTGTGGAAAAACTCAAAGTGAAAAAGGTGAGCACGTACATGTTAATTAGGGTTCAGCCCATTTCCTCTCCCAGACAGGCCCCCAGATCCTCAATAGCAGCACCCAAACTAGACACATACACACTCACAGACACGCACACAAGGCAGGAACACCACAGTAGCAGCTCTTCCCCCCACCAGCTAGAGGCTGCAGAATATGAGAACCTGGTCTTTGCAGTGTGACAGGCCAGGAATCTAGCCTCTGCTCTGTTCCATAAGCACCATGGGTTCATGGACAAGTTAATTAAATTCCTTAGTTTTTTTTTCCTCAGCTATATAAAAGGGAAAAATAGTCACTTTATACAACTTTTATAAAGACTGAATGGCATACTGTATGTAAGGCACTCAATAAGCATTTGTTGTTAGATTGCTGTTGTGAGGCATTGTTGGAACTTGACATTGCTATGCTTAGCTTGGCTTGGTCTTTATCCAACAGATTCCCTTTATAACATAATAGCCAGAGTAAAGGAATGGCCAGAGAAGGAATTTCCTAGCATAACCAAACTGAAGCTGAGTTGATGATAGGTTAGACATCTATGGAATCTGAAATGAGTCAGTCCTTCCTTTCCTGAAGGTCATGATGTAACTTTTGTACCTATAATAACTATTCCTCTACAGCTGATTTTGCCAGGTTTTTTTTTAACTCAAAATTTAACCAATTCCAATTAATTCCGTCTTTATATTTGCCACCACTCCATGTTGGCTTGTTAGGCAATTAAGTATTCAAATTAGTGTAACTCTCAAATAAGTATTTCCTTGCAGAGGAAAAACAAAGAAACAAAAAACTACGAAAAAAATTACCCTTTAAAGGCAAAATGTCCATCCAGTTTTGAAGATTAAGAACCACTGGGGCAGAAGAGGGAGAATGACCTAGAATTCAGAACTGCAATGATAAAATTATTCCTTTGACAACAATAGGGGGTTGATTCTCCTAAGGTTGTCTAATAGATTTTAAAACTTTTGTTATCCTTGTTTTATGGAAATATAATGAGAAATATAGACATGGTTTTGTTTAGTTTTTAAATTCAAGATAAACAAGAATTTCAACTGCGACATTATCTCTCAGCAATAGCCTTAGAATCTCTTGTGTAGTTCAATGAACTACTCACTAGATGAACCACTATTAACCTCTGCAGTGGGTCATCCTACTTCATCTGTACTGTTAGTACATTAATCAAAAGTTAGCATCAGGTATGCACACACCTGTGGTGATAATGTATACGGTGTTCTCCAGAGGGATGGGATTTGATTCTGTAGGTGACATTGATGGAATACAGCAGTCAGGGTCTTAAGAAATTTGATAGATTAAATATATCACAAAAGAGACATTTTAATAGTCTAAAAATCAGTAAAGGTGTTTTTCAAAATACATATAATTGAGAAAATATACACTACCCTAAAGAGAGAGTAGATTATGAGATAGAGATGCAGGAAAGAACTATCTCAACTGTGTCCCCCAAAGCAAATAAATTTTTATTAAGTCCAGTACCTTGCTTTTTGTAACAATACAATAGCTTACAAAAGAAATGAAGCTTTAGTACACACTCTTGGAAATACCTTTTCAGATGATGGTGAAAATAATAAAACTGCAATGAAAATAATGACACCCATAATAGTACACACTGTGTGCATACAATATTCTCAGCACTAGGCTGAGCAACACAGTGGATATTTTACATACACATTCCTGAATCCTTGAAAAATCCATGAAGCCATGTATTATTACATTATTCATGCGAGAAAACTAGAACTCTAAGGAAAAGCAAGAAACACAAATGATTCTTTTCATTTTATAATTTTCTTTATCAGTCTGTGATTTATCTTTTGAATGCCTGATTTTCTATCTTCTTCATCCTAGGGGAGAGAGTATTAAGTTTTTTAACAGCAAAGGATTAAAAATGTAGTCATTCTCTCCACCAAGATCTATAAAGTATTTGTTAGGGGCATAACAATAAAAAAGACAGAAATCTTGCCCTTTAAAAACTCAAGTCTGCCAGGTGCAGTGGCACATGCCTGATATCCCAGCGCTTTGGGAGGCCAAGGCAGGCAGACCACCTGAGGTCAAAAGTTCAAGACCAGCCTGGCCAACATGGCAAAACCCTGTCTCTACTAAAAATATGAAAATTAGCCAGGCAAGTTGGCGGGCGTCTGTAATCCCAGCTATTCGGGAGGCTGAGGCACAAGAATCACTTGAACCCCAGGAGGCAGAGGTTGCAGTGAGGCAAGATCATGCCACTGCACTCCAGCCTGGGCAACAAAGCAAGACTCTGTCTCAAAAAAAAAAAAAAAATTACAACAACAACAAAAACTCAATTCTATGCAGCATCACATACTTTCTTCCTTAAAAATAAGACAAAGACATGGTTCTGTTATACAGAAAGGAGGGAAAGTGATGAAAATTATACCAGCATCACCTCCATTTTTTCTGTGAGGTAGGACTGAGTCACATATATTTTTATATGTTGTGAGTTCTAGATAAATACTTAATAAATGTCTTACTCTGGGTTTAAATGTGAGTTAATCTGTTCCTCTCTATGCATCACCTTCTAAGAGATTTCCTCAGCATTTTCTTCCGCCTCATAATGCTCTTTCTCACTACGTCTATACTCTATCTCATCCACATCATGATCTCTTGCTCTGACCATATTGATGCTACTAGGTTGGTGCAAAAGTAATTGCTCTTTACCTATGTATCTCTTTAAATACTTTCAAGTCTGTTGGAGTTGGTCTATTTTGTGGATCTAGGGTCCAAATTCTGTCACTGATTGTTCTGCTGATGCGCTTAGTTCCATTCATTGTTTCATTAGTGTGTACCCTTTGACTTGAGTTCACCATCACCAAAAAGCTGTGTTTACAAGAGCCCCAAATCCCGGAACTGAGAACACTGCCATGGGCAGGAACACTAGAGGGTGCTCTCAAACTCGAAGATTTGGTGTTAAGGCACCTGCTGGCAAGGAAGGTTCTTATCTGGGTACCTCGTGGGAACCTAGAAAGCAGGCTTGAGGCCCCAGTTTCTTCTTCATGAGACAATGTCCACCCACAGCCATCTTCCTCTTCTCATCTTGGGGGGTGAATCTGCGGTTCTTTTGCGTTTTCCTTTTGCAGGTAGAACAGCTCACTGTAGCTTCCGGATTCACTTTCTGGCCTCCCTGCTCATCAGGCTCAAGCCTCACCTGCTTTTCCCACCCCTGAGCATGTTTATAAGCCCCAGCCCCCAGAGGCATTTCAACTTGGGTTCCTACTGAGGATTCCAGACTTGACCTCTCTTTTTTATTTCTGTCCCCTGGAACTGTCCCTTTCTTGCTTTGGGGACCCTATTTTTTTAATGCCATTATATGAGGGTAAGAGATTTCTCCCATCAAACTCGGCCTACTGTTTTGCTGGAAAGCTTACAAAAGAACTATCTTCTCTATGTTTTCATCTCAATTCCAGAGTAACTAGAAATACTACCCTACGTGGGCAGAGACACTTAGTTTAAATGCTATTCCAATGTTTTCATGTTGATAAATATGAACATTTTAAATCTTAAGGGAAGATAGGTAGTTTTAAGTTCGTTCTTTCAATTTTACATCTGCATTTAAAAATATAATTTAAACTACTATTAAACCATTAATTATATCCCAAAAAAAGAGGATATAAAAACCCGAGGGAACACAGTTAACCTACTTGCCCCCCATGGTTTTGAAACCCAGCCCACACACTTCCCAACCTCTGTAGTATGCTCTCATGACTAGATGAATATCAAATGTAAGCTGATTTCTATGGTTAGGAGCTGAGTTGAAAGCAGAAACTCTTTAGTCTTCAATTACAAGTTTCATTTTTTTTTTTATGTGCAAAAGCATCTATCTGCAAATGCCCAAATGAGAAACAACAGACTGGCTGAAACCATTCAGCACTACACCTGGCTCCTAGGGAGTATTTAGGATTTCTCAGCAACTGCCTCACCTCAGCATAATATTTGTAATGCATCTTACTTTTTACTTTTGAGTTTATTTCTTTGAATAGCATCAGGAAAATCCATTAATTAAAGATTCCAGGACTCTAAAGTACATTTCAAAAAAGCAGAATTGTTCATGAGATCTTATAACCATTCTAGGTTCTTCGGACATTACTTTGTGTGGTTATGTGGCCAGAGGAGTTTGGTCTCAGACTATAAAAGGCATAAGTCTTTCTAATCTGTGTATAAGCAAATATAGCACACAGGAAATCATTGCAAAGCGCTGATATAATCTTTTCTGTTTTACTCCATGTGAAGATGGTTCCTGTCTGAACCATGCACACTAATCATTTAATGTTCTACAGAAGAAAAAAACAAACAGAGCAGGGAGGCAGATGTGGTCACATACTGGATCTACACTTGAAACAGTGAATGGCTGCTACCCCCACCTCCTGCAGTAGGTAAGGGGGGTCATAATTACATGGTGGGGCAGGAATGGGTCAAAAGCAAATTGCCTGAGTGAGAGAAGTTCTAGAAGGTCACATGGTGAGACTGGCTGAAAAGTACCTCCAGAACTAGCAAATGTTTTCACATGGCTTGAAGTCACAGAAAGAGCATTGCAGCATAATAGAATTACACATCCTTTGGGAGATATCCTTCTCTTACTTGGAGTGTGAAATTCTTGGTGATATCAACCGAAGCTCCACATAGTTATGGAGGTAAAGGAAACTGGAGGCTTTGAGAATTACAAAACATACCACAGATGCAATATTATCCAACTATATTTCTTGCCTCCCCTAAACATCAGTTACATGGTTCTGTCAAGAGACTCAGAGCTGCCAAGGGTCAGTTGCTCAGTTGTAGCAAAAACTATTTTCAGTTCATGGAATGGCATGACTAAATCAAAGAAAAATAAAATAAAAAGGCATCTCAAGTGGCCAGAAAACATGGGGCATATGAAAGCAGGCAGGCGATGAGGCAGGATGTTCATGGGAGAAGCACAGTATTTCATTAGTTCCTTTCAAAAATGTTGCTGAAGAAATCTGGGGTGCTCAAATTTGGCTCAGAAGGAAGGGGAAGTCTTAAATAAGTATAGTAATGATAAACACATGCAAAGTTCACTATAATCTTCCCACTCGTTCTTTCCTTGCTAAGTTAATTTTTCTTATAGCAGGCATATTTAACAACCAACTATGTAAATTTATTATTTTCATGTTCTTTCTTTATTCTCCCTGAATTCCAAAGATTGCCCTCAAGAGCTTTCAAAATCTGAATTAAATCAGAGAAGACATTGAACAATTTTGTGCAGACACCTTTGAGAGCGAAGAACTATATCTTATAAATGGTGTGAATAATGCATTTGGCCCTTAATACAAACTTATTTTATAGCCCTGAATGTAATTCCTACTACATATCTATATTAGTCAGGCTTCACAGGTCTAGATGAAATTCTTTTCATCTAATATTTTCACTGAAGGAGCATAGCTTGTATTCACAAGGAACATCCTAATAGAATTTTAAAGCTTTTCCCAACGAGAGATGGCTTGCTTTTATCATGCTCCTTGAGGAGAAAAAAGCTTAAGAGGTTTCAAATAAACAGCTTATCAATATCGAATATTATTTAATCAGACCAAAGACATAGTGAGATTAAAATTATAAGAAGGACAAATTATTGTGCACCAGCTTTCATAACTTTTAATTATAATTCCTACAATTTTATAACGTGAATTATTTGAAAACATACTTAGCTATTCCTAGAGAGTAAAATTCCCGTTGCTCATCTCAAAAGTCATAAAAAGCACCAACAGATCCTTCCATTCTCCCAAACCTGTTGTGACTCATATTTTTGAATTTCGAGTCATTCGATAAAATGTCTTCTAAAATACAAAAAATATATTAAAATGAGGAATTATTAATTTTCTTCTTTGTATCTCAGAATTGATTGGGAATAATTTGCAAGGGTTGAGTTTTCTGTTTCTTGTTAAAAGAGTTTCTGTTCAGCTATTCAATAAAACATGTATTGTTCAGAAAGAGCCCTTATGTAAAGCACAAGATGGAGTACACATTTTATTTACTCACCAGGGTTTTATCACAGGGGAAACAGACATATTCCACAACACATATATAAGGATACCCATTTCTGTGGGCAGATGCATTAGAAAAGATACAGAACTGACAACACAGCTGAGGAGACAAGCTAAACTACGCTAGTACGGATCTTCCTTGCTAACAGAACCTGATTTTGTTAAACAACCAGGGCTGGAGCAAGGGCAAGGCTAGTAAGTACCTCATTTGGAGTGTAAAATTTCAGAGGATCAAAAAAATTCAGTAATCAAGATAAATAATATTTTAATATAATATTTTTAAAGGTCTAGATTGATGCAAAAATCCAGGAGGAGCAAACCATCAACATTTTGAATAAAGAGCCTGGAGCCCCAATGGGGCTCAGCAGGAGACTGTACTGATCCTGTCTTTATTTAAAATCTAGAGTGCTGTTCATCATTGCTTGATTTTTTTGCATTCATATAGCTTTTTAAAATATTGCATTAGTATATTATTTATCTTGATTACTGAGTGTTTCAGCACCATTTAAATAGTGTACCCAAGATGAGTTCCTCACTCACCTGATCCTGGTCCCAGGCCTGCCGGACTCAGGAGGTAAATGGTGGTTTTTTTCCATTCTCCCTTGCCAGACACTTCCTTTTCAATTACACCTACAGGCAGCCACACAAATAGCTCTGGCTATTCATATGCAAACAATTCTGCACATGGTTTCATGTAAGATTTGTCTTTTGTTGTTGATTTCTGATACTAAGCAGAGAGCAAAGAAGCTGGTTGCCCCCACCCTCCCACTACTGCCTGTCTCTGAACACTGCCAGCAGCCATGCCAACATGAAATAAAAACCAAGGGCAAGAGCCAACCCCGTGAGGATGATTGAGCAAAATGACAGCACTTGGGTCCTTGCTGCCGCTGTTGAGCTCTGAACCAGCCCTGCACTGCTTACTCTTTGCATCTAGTTAGGAGACAATGAGCATCCTTATGATATAAACCACAATTAGACTAACTATCTTTTACCTGAAGTCAAAATATTTCTAATGGATATTCTAGCTTAATAGCCAGTGAGCTTTCGGAGTAAGGGCTTCTAAACTTTACTGCATTGATGACTTAAAACATGTATGTTAATATTTCATCTCTGAATCATTTGCTTCTAGGTAGTGAAGCAGTGCAAATTCTCAATGGAATTCTCAATTGGAATATGGCTGTAATCTCTTTATATGGCAATTAATTGTGGAAATGTATGCAAATTGGAGGTCAAACCATCCTTCAAATAAAATATACTGATTTTTTCCTACTAAATATTTGTGATAAAAATGCCAATGTCAATAATGTCAACAGAAATCTCCATTTTTATTTTGCTCTTGCAATAAAGAAGTCTTTTTTTTTTTTTTTTTTTTAGATGGAGTCTCGCTCTGTCGCCCAGGCTGAAGTGCGGTGGTGCGATCTCGGCTCACTGCAAGCTCCGCCTCCCAGGTTCACGCCATTCTCCTGCCTCAGCCTCCCGAGTAGCTGGGACTACAGGTGCCCGCCACCACGCCCAGCTAATTTTTTGTATTTTTAGTAGAGACGGGATTTCACCATGTTAGTTAGGACGATCTCCATCTCCTGAGCTCGTGATCCATCCGCCTCGGCCTCCCAAAGTGCTGGGATTTCAGGCATGAGCCACCGCGCCTGGCCACAATAAAGAATTCTATTGTGTTGTTGTTTGAGGATGAAGAAAGGAGGGAATTTTCCTGAAGAGATAAAGAATGTCCCAAATGTCCCTTATGTTCCCTTATTTCCCTAGTTTCAAGAGCAATAGAATCAATGTCGTAGGAACCTTAGATATAGTAGCCCTATAGGCTCATTTTTCACTTGAAGAAATTGAGATAAAAATAGAAGACAATAGGAGATTTCCTATACATCAGAGAAGCAGTTAACAGCAGATTCACAACAATTGCACAGGTTTCCTTTCCTAGTCTAGTATTCTTTAAACATGAACCATGATACTTTCCAAAAATTTGACTCAGAGAGGAGGCCAAGGTACATGAGTCTCTGAGCAGAACGGCCTACAACGATCTTCGTTAAGTAATGCTGGAAGGCAAAGGTCTATAATTGTTCTATCCAATATAGTAGACACTGGCAATAAATGACTACATTTTAATTTAACTAATTAAAATTAAATACAATTAAAATGTATTACTTTAGAAGTAACATTTCAATCCTTAACAGCTACACATGGCTAATGGCTACCATATTTGTCAGTACAGAATATGAGCATTTCTTTTTTTTTTTTTTTTTTCTTTCTTTCTTTTATTATTATTATTATTATTATCATTATTATACTTTAGGTTTTATGGTACATGTGCGCAATGTGCAGGTAAGTTACATATGTATACATGTGCCATGCTGGTGCGCTGCACCCACCAACTTGTCATCTAGCATTAGGTATATCTCCCAACGCTATCCCTCCCCCCCTCCCCCCACCCCACAACAGTCCCCGAAGTGTGATGTTCCCCTTCCTGTGTCCATGTGTTCTCATTGTTCAATTCCCATCTATGAGTGAGAATATGCGGTGTTTGGTTTTTTGTTCTTGCGATAGTTTACTGAGAATGATGATTTCCAGTTTCATCCATGTCCCTACAAAGGACGTGAACTCATCCTTTTTTATGGCTGCATAGTATTCCATGGTGTATATGTGCCACATTTTCTTAATCCAGTCTATCATTGTTGGACATTTGGGTTGGTTCCAAGTCTTTGCTATTGTGAATAATGCGGCAATAAACATACGTGTGCATGTGTCTTTATAGCAGCATGATTTATAGTCCTTTGGGTATATACCCAGTAATGGGATGGCTGGGTCCAGGACCAGATGGGTTCACAGCCGAATTCTACCAGAGGTACAAGGAGGAGCTGGTACCATTCCTTCTGAAACTATTCCAATCAATAGAAAAAGAGGGAATCCTCCCTAACTCCTTTTAGAATATGAGCATTTCTATCATCATAGAAAGTTCTATTGGCCAGCACTGCTTTATAGCCATGAGTTCTCTTATTGTTCTGTTTCTAATTGTAGGAACAGGAAGAAGGGAAGGATCACCTATAGAACACTCACCCTGAAAAGGTAAAAGAAGAATTGCATGCATTACTACAAAAGCTACTCAGGCTAAATATGTATCTCTCTTATTTCCTCTCCATAGTTAATATAATATCTATTATTCCAAAAAGTATTTTTATCACTTAAATTCAAAAGCAATCTGAAAATCAACGACTCTCAAATGTGATGGCACCTCTGAAAGCATACATACTCAGAAATTTTCCTCCAGACTGCCTTTGGGAGTTGAATAAATTAACTTTCTTATGCCAAGTTAACATGAACTTTGCCCTTAAAATAACTTTGGGAGGAAAACTTTACTGATAAAACAGTCTGATATAGTCTGGTTGTTTCTTCTCTCCAAATCTCATGTTGGCATGTGATCCCCGATGTTGAAGGTGGGGCCTAGTGGGCTGTGTTTGGATCATGGGGGGAAGATCCCTCATGAATGATTTGCAGCCCTCTTTGCCTAAATGAGTTCATGTAACATCTGGTTGTTAAAAAAGAGTCTGGGACATCTGCCCTGTCTCTCTTGCTCCCGCTCTTGGCATGTGATATGCCCACACCCCCTTCGCCTTCTGCCATGAGTAAAAGCTTCCTGAGGCCTCACCAGAAGTCAAGCAGATGTTGGTGCCATGCTTGTACAGCCTGCAGAACTGTTAGCCAAATAAACCTCTTGTCTTTATAAATTACCCACTCTCAGGTATTCGTTTACAGAAATGCAAAATGGACTAAATCATAGTCTGTGGTGGGTTTTCGTTAAAGATCATCTTGGATTTTAAGTAATTTGCTGAAAAATGTACACACACATACACACACCTAGGTCTCATTAAATGTTACATAACACATTATTCAGAATTATCTTTCACATTGTAAAGTTCTCACATAATGCTTGGACGTGATGCCCAAAAATATGTGGCATTGTATCCTAACAAACTCAAGCTATTTCTAAAGCAATATGATTACTGGATTCGACGCTCTTGACAAGTTTATGCATCCTTATTTGAGTTGGGACTAACATAATTTCAAAAATTGGTTTCATAGAGGTACTATTTAGATAGAATAATATTTACCCATTTAAATGTAAAATTTAATGACTTTTAACAAATGTATAAAGCCTGTCACCACCTCTTCATCTTGACATCTTGATATAAAATATTTGCAGCAACTCAAATAATCTCTCATATACCTTGCAGTCAATTTCTTTCTTGACCCTGTATCCAGGCAGCCATTAATAGGTATACTGCTGCTACAGTTCTATCTTCCATAGAATGTCACATAATGAGATAATGAATACATAGTCTTTTGTATCTAGAATTTTTCATTTAGCATGATACTCTGAGATTTCATCCAGCTTGTTATCTGTATCTGTAGTTTGTTTCCTTTTTATTGCCCAGTAGTTCTCCATTATACATAATTAATTTGATCATTTCCATTGAGGAACTTTTGGGTTGTTTCCAGTTTGGAGTTTTTAAGAATAAAGCTTCTATAAACCCTTGGATACAAATCTTTCTGTAGACATTATTCAATATTATATTACTCTTGGGAAAATACCTAGGAGTGGATTTTCTGGGAATTATTCTAAGTATATGTTTAACTTTTGAAGAAATGTCACATTTCCCAAGTGGCTGAATCATCATGTATCATCATCCTGCATTATTAACAACAAAACAAGAGGTCCAGCTGTGCCTTATCCTTGTCAACACTTGGTATTGTCAGCCTTTCTAATTTTAGTCAGTCTGCAGTATGTGTGGAGGTATCTCACCATGCACTTATGTCTAAATCACTAGTCCATTTTTAAAAATTAGATTGTTTTCTTAAGTTGTAAGACTATATATGCTGGACACAAGACCACATATATATATGATAAATATGTGTATCTCTGTGTGTGTGTGTATGTATGTCAAATATTTTGCAAATATTCCCACACAGTGTATGGCTTGCTTATCCATTTTCTTAATGGTGTCTTTGAAGAGAAAATGCTTTTCATTTGAATGTCCAATTTATCAAATTTTCTGGTATGTGCTTTTCATATTCTAGCTAAAAAATCTTTCCTAATTAAAAGTTTTGGAAATATTTCTTATGTTTTCTTCCAGAGGTTTTTAAATTTTTGCTCTTAACCTTAGGTCTGTCATCCCTATCAGGTAATTGTTGTATATTGTGTGAAGCAATATTTAGAGTTTACTTTTTGCAAAGAGATGTACAATTTTTCCAGTACCACTTGTTGGAGACTACTATTTTCTCATTGATTTACCATAGCCTCTTCACTAAAAGTTAATTGACAATATATATGTATATGTGGGCCTATTTCTGATCTCTGCTTTCTATTCATTGCCTTATAGTTTTCCTCGTGCAATTACATCATTGTTTTGAGTTCTTGTAGTGTAGGTATTCCAACATTTCCCTGCAGAACAAACCAAAAAAAAAAAAAAAAAGGCAGTGCAGGAGCTTAGAGGCATACATGGTTATCATGATGAAAGTTCCATCTCCCATGGAACATGTGTGATTAGACGAACCCCTTCCTTCACTTAACCCATTCCCTGCCTTATATTTTTCCTCAGCCCTTATCACTATATAACCAATTCTACCACATGTCTATATCTTATTATTGTCTGACTCTCCTAATAAAATGTAAACTCAGTGTGGGCCAGGATTTATTTCTGTTTTACTTCCTGGGGTAACCCTAGTAACTAAAACAATTTATGGCACATAATAAGCACTCAATAAATATTGACTATTATTAATGAACTGGACTTCTGCTTTCATCTTTAAACAAGTAATTCTCTGTGCTGAAGCCAGAGAATTGAGTGGCACAAAAAATCAAACATACAAATGAGAATGACAAGCATTAATCACCTTCTGAGAGCTGCCATGAGCACTCTGCTCAGACGTTCCTGGCATCAGGGTCTTGCTTCATTGATTTTAGTTAGCAGGGTTTGCAGCCTCTCTAAGGCATACTCAGACATATTTTCAAGGTAGGATGGGTTAAATAGTGTTACCCCGACTTTTTTACACTGGGGATTAGAGGAATCCATTCATTTTGGTGCTTTAGCACGCAACATCACTGTGGATGACAGCATGAGTCTGGCAGGGCTCTTAATTATGAATAAGAACACTTTCTCACTCATGGAACATGTGTGATTAGACTTGCCCCTGAGTCATATGAAGGAATTGGGACAGCAAAAGAGAAATTAAAGAATAATTCCACCTAAAGCTAGAGATTACCTCCCAGCCTCTCTTTAGTCAATAATAAAAAAGATTCAAGAAAATACAAATTTAAAGTGTTGATTAAATTAAAAACCAAAGTAAATAATATTTGGAAACCTTCATGCAGTCTTTTTCTATTGTTGCGTTTGTAACAGAGAGACATCACCACTGCTGTCCGCTGGAAATGGCATAAGCTTTGTCTCCCAAATGTAACCAAGGTGGCTTACCTTGTGCTGATATAAAGAGAAGAAAGGAGGACATAATCCAAGAAAGATACCACCTAATTAAAACTTTAGTCACCCCACATTTAATCTCCAACTCTTCCTCTGTACATAAAATAAGGATTTTTATCTACCTTCAGTATGAGAAATAGATGAATTGCCCATTTCATGCTTAGAAAGATTATAATATACTTAAAGATAAATAAAATACAATAACATATCATTTGAGGCCAAATGGAAACACTATTTTAAATCAGAATTCTAACAGTAACTTTACAAATTCTTATTCCCAGTTTTAACTCAATCACATTGCACAACTTTACTTACAAGCAGTCCACTCAAAGACTTAAAATAATAAAAACTATCTCCCTATTGAGATAAATCAACCAAAAAACAATTGAAATTTTACCTGAAGATAAAATATAAATATTCAATCTTATAAATTATTTAATTAGTGGCCCTAGAATGCAAAAGTAACATGAAAGCTATTAATAATTTTCAAAACTCAATAAACCATTTTCATCAGAGTCTAATTATTGCATATAAAAATGCACAACAGGGACCCTCTCAGCGCTCATCAGCCAAAGATCAATAACAACATTAAAGTCCAGTCTAAGTATTAGAACCAATTCTCTTTGTTAATAACTTATAGTGGTTACATGCTGCATTTTCTCCTAACATCTCTGTGTACTCATGAATAATCATTACCTACCTAGATTATAGAATTGAAAAGTGGTTTTTAAAAAATATTTCATTTCTCCAGAGAGAAAACTGACAATATACTTTAAAATCAGAAATGTATCCCAAAATGCATTTTGTAATGTAAAAAGCAGGCAATGTGGTTATACCTTAGCTGGTTCCTTTGCAAACAGATTAAAATATTTTGCCAATGTGATTTTGACATTACGTCACATAAAACATCCAGTCATATGCATGATAATGAAAAGACAAATTATTCATGGAACAAAGGATATTTAAGGATCCGTAACAGCACGTTTCCTCCCCAAGTAAACTCTTAAGAGGATAAGTCACATCCTATTGTGAAACAAGTGAAGATCGCATTTGGTTTATGTAAATTTTAGTTTACAGAGAAAATGTTGAGTTCAAGACAGTTTTCAACAGTTAGCAGTGTCTTCCTATATGTTAATCAGATTCATATGAAAATATTAAAACTAAGTATTAAAATTAATGTCATGCTATCTATTTCTAATTAAAATAAATGTTCTTAATTCCTCCTTGGAGAAAGTAGGACATTATCATGCAATCACACACATTTATGATTTCTAAAGGTCAGAGTGGTATATCTGAGACTAGATGAACAGAGAGAAATACTGGAAGCAATTTTACCCAAGATTTATATTTTCAGACTCAGAAACCTCTGGAATCTCACAGGGACTTGAGGAATCCTCTACTGCAGCCCCTCCTGTGGCAATGAGGTTGCTGTATCCTAATGAAGAGGCTAAACTCAGCCAGTACCATGACTCCACACAACTGCTTGGTGCATTAGACACCAGACAGCCAAAACCCAGAGAGGAAACAGAGCATCATGAGACATGCATGGAGCCATGGGACACTCATGGAGCCATGGACATACATGGAACTGTGGGACACGCATGGAGCCATGGACACACATGGAACTGTGGGACACGCATGGAGCCATGGACACACATGGAACTGTGGGACACGCATGGAGCCATGCGGCATGCAAGGAGATGTGGACATGCATGGAACCATGGGATATGTGTGGAACCATGGGACACACGTGGAGCCATGGGACATACATACATGGAGTTGTGAACATGCCTGGAACCGTGGACACACATGGAGGGATGGGATATGCATGGATACATGGACACACATAAAGACATGGATATGCCTGGAGCTGTGGGACATGCATGGAACCATAGACAAGCACAGAGCCATGAGACATGCATGTAGCTGTAGGAGACACATAGTGCCATGGCACATGCATGGACCATGAGACACACATGCACGGAGCCATGTCACACACATGGAGCTGTGGACACACATGGAGCCTAGCACAGAAACATCTCCTTCACTCATCTAGCATCCCTTCGTTTTCTGAGAGGTTACAGTTTGTTGTAGCTTGACACTGTCCATGTTACGCCTTCTCCAGCCGCAGGAGGAGCAGGTGTCAGGCTGAGCAATGCCGGTGGCCCACAAGACAGCATGGGGTCAAGGGAAGAGTGACAGGAGGCCAGAAAACAGGCAAGAAGGGTAGTTATGATGACAACATGTAATATGCACATGGCCACATTAGAGAAGGGAAGAAAGAGCTTCTTAGACTAGGAGAGGGGCTGAGGGCACAGTGAGTGAATACAAGAAAGAGCCAACTCAGAGTTACAAAACATGTCAGATATTCTTGCTGTCAACATTTAACAAAGCAATGCATGCAACACACACATAAATATAATGTAATATAATGATATGTTTTGAAAGGAAAATATAGGATCCATGAAAAATAATCATTCATACTGTGATATGGGAATAAAACCCAAGTTTAAAATCCTAATAGTCACTTTCAGTCACTGTTTTTTCAATCACCTAAGACTACATATGGGGATAAAGGCAGCTGTTAAAACCCAAGATCCTTAGGGAAGCAGCAGAAAACCAAGTGCAACCCCCTAGCCCAGTCCCGGTTATGGCCCAAGCTGGAGCAGTCATCTCAATTCCCTCCATGTCCTTCCCAAGCCACTGGAGCTAAATGTTGCAAATCCTCCATCACGAGTCCATGCAGCTCTTGCTTAAGTTTCAGAACAATTCTCAGGCCAATCAATAAACCCATAAGTAGGAGGACACTCTATAGGAACATTAAGGAGTTAAAGATAAAGATCGCTGGGACCTGGGAATGGAAATCAATAGGGCCCTGCCTGATTCTGCAGGCAGGAGTAATCTTAGGCATTAATGCTAAATGCTGCCAGCTAACACTCTGAAGAAAGGCCTCCAAATCAGTCATATGAAAGACCCACGCAAAGTACAGCATGACTCACATCACTGGTGGTCTTTCTTTGTGAATAATGTGAAATTGCTTCCCACAAACCAATTCCTATAACAGGAGCATGCTCTCTAAATAGCCAACATACTGAATAAACTTTAATCAATAAACAAACAAAAGCAGAGTATGGCACATCGCCTTAAGTAGACATTAAACATTTAAAACTAATCTCAGAGATGGTTTTGAGACTCAGTAAGCATGCTGAGAAACATGCTGTCTTGAAGGGTCACTATTTTTTCCCCTCTTTATTGGAATAGAAATTTAAACAAATGATAAGGACATATGTGTGAACGGTGCATCTGTAATGGGTCAGGGTGTTTTAGCAGCCACTGCACAATCAGGGCTAAATATTCCAGAACATACAGTCAAGCAAGTAACCTTGCAAACACGGCAAGCTGTTAAAGCATGTTGTGCAATGAACTCCACTAGACAGGAGGAGCCTGCAGTGGCAAATATTTCACAGAGGCTGGAAAATAAAAGATTCTACCAGCATCTTCTGCCTAGCCAGGTAAATCAGACCAAGACTGACGGAACATGCTAAGTTGCATGAAGACATTCCGTTACCATCCAGTCCTTCATCAGTAGCATCCTGTGCAGAATGCCTCCAGTGCATGGAAATCAGGATTTTAAGTCAAGATTATCCGGTTCTCCCTTTATTTCCCTTTAGTCAGTGTTTCATCCTACTTCCTCAAAGTTTCTTGGAATGGTGCCTTACAAAAAGTGTTCACGGGGAGTCGCAGAGGCCACTTGTTCAGCTGTAACATGAGCCATTTCAAGGCCTGACTGGGTGCATAACATCACAACACATCGTGTGTGTGTGTGTGTGTGTGTATGTGTGTGTGTGTGTGTGTGAAAGAGAGAGAGAGAGAGAAATAGTTTTATTCCCTCCTCAGAGAAGCACTTCCTTTCTAAGGCCCTGTACTCTTGGCCTGGGGCCTGCCTACTCCTCTTCAGCCAAGACAGAGATCTTCAGGAACTCCTTCCTCTCCCGCATCCACCCCCACCCACAAGCTTTCCTGCATCCTGGGTGCTTTGGCCTCCTGCCCTCCAGGCTCACTGGAGGTGGAGTTGGCTTCCTATAACTTTACTGGGCACCTGTTCCCAGTTGCTATGCCCTCCTACAGCACCGGGGTCTCTGCTTAAACAATCGTCTCCCCTCTCTTCTCTCTCTTTAGCCTCTTCCTTCACCTCATTCCTTCCCATCGCCATTTGAGGATGGTTAAGTCATGCTCTTTGAAAAGCTGTTCCCTGCCCTTATGTCCCTGCATGACTGACATGAATTCTCTCCTTTTATATCTATCATCTAGTCCCTAACCTTTGATATATCCCCACACATATCACCATCTGGTTTCTTCCCCCAACCCTGCACTGAAACTGCTCTGATAAATGCTGCCTTTTATGTGTCCTCCCAAAAGATATACTGAAGTCCTAACCACAGGTACCTCTGAATGTGACCGTATTTGGAAACAGCACCTTTGCAGACAAATTGTTTAAGATGAGGTCATACTGGATTAAGGTTAGCCCTAAGTTCAACATGACTTATGTCCCTATAAAAAGAGAAGACAAAACGGCAGGGACACAGAGGGAGGATACCATGAGACTACAGACTAGGAGACTGGAGTGATGCGTCCATGAGCCAAGGAATGCCAAACATTGCTGACAATCATGAGAAGCTAGGAGGAAGCAGAGAACAGTTCTTCTCTAGAGACTTCAGAGAGAACACAGACCTGCAAACACCGTAATTTTGGACTTCTGGCCTCCAGAACTGTGAGAAGGGACAATTAGGTTGTTTTAAGCCATCTAGTGTGCAGTAATTTGTTACAGCAGCCCTAAGCAGCTAACGCAGTACTGCTGACAGAATTTCTCAGAAAGTGAGCAATTGTCCTGGCTTTCCCAGAACAGAAGCAACCAGGAAAATCCCAGGAAGACCAGGACAAGTGTGTCACTCTTCCTTCTGGCACACACCTGCCTTGAACACTCTGCAGTATCTGACGCTCTGCTGGACATCGCCCTCTTGAAAATATCCCCTTTCTTGGTTCTCAGGAAGGCTTGCTCTCAACTAGATAATTCCATCTGGTGGCTCACAGGAACTCAGCCTTTTCCATCTAAAATCACCACACCCCTCATATCTGCTTTCTCTTCTTGATTCTATATGGAATCAACAGCCAAAAATGTGGGGATTGCAGTCAGGGCTTCCTTCTCACTCCTGCTCTACATCTACGGAATCCTCAACCACACTCCTTTCCAATTTCCAGAATCTACCTCTTCTCTACATTTCTGCCTCCCTTCCCTTAATGCAGTTCCTCCTCCCTTTGGTCTCAGTAGCAACCTCAGAATGGGCTGTCCCTGCCGGCATTTTGTCATCCTCCAGATAGAGGATAAACTTGTTCAGATGACTTCCAATGTCAGGCACCTCCGAATCCCCACTTGCCATGTGAGCCTCATGCCCTCTACCTCCTCCTCCATATCTTAAAATAAGATGTCCTGACTTCCTGTGCATGAGGCTTGCCAGGACCTGCAATGCTCCCTCTCTCACTTCAGGGCTTATCACTTGCTCTTTTCCCCTCCCTGGAAACCTCTCCTTTCATAAGTTTTGTAAACACCTTCTAACAATCACTTGGGATGCAGCTCTGGCATGGCTTCATCCTAGAAACCTTCCTCAACCACCGTCCTACAGCCCAGGATGTGGGCTTAGAGCCCCTCTCCTAGGCTCTGCAGCACCCAACACAGGCACCTGTTAGGACCCTTCACAGAATGTTACGCAATGGCCCTTTTGGTTCACATTCCTAAAACTAGTCTAAACCCTTTTAATAGGAACTGAGCATCTTCTTGATCACCTCAATATCTAGTAAAGACCTTGTACACAACAGTCTTCTCTTAAATGTTCATTGAAGGTTCACTCAGAATTAAAAACATGCAAATAAAAATACACTGAGATGGCATTTACGCACTGAGTTTGGTCCAAATCCCAAAGCCTGTTGGTGTACTCTGCAGGAAAGGCGGCAGAAAAACAGGTATTCATATCCAGGGCAACTAGAATGCAAAGTGGTGCAACCTCTATGAAAGAGAATTGGGCAACATTTACAAAACCACAAATGCATTCACCCTTTGGCCCAGAAATCCCAATTCTAATAATCTCTTTCAACGGTACACTTGCAAAAATATTAAATAATGTTTACAGGAGGCATTACTCACTGAAACAATATCCATGGTCACAAATGACAGAAAATAACCTAAGCATCTCTCAATAAGGAGTTTTTGATTAGGTTAGGGCTCATCACATAGTGGAAGCTATGTAGCTACTGAAAAAAAAAAAAGACAAAAAAAGAATAACATAAATCTGCACACTCTTAGTTTACTCTACACTGGAGAGTAGACTCCAGCATATATCATTAGGTTAAAATAATGCTACACAGAAACAAGTCTATATAATTGCCACCTTTCATCTAAGAAAAGAGAATATAAATATATATTTGTATGTGTGTGTGTTGCTTTGCTTCTATTACAAAAGTAGCCTAACCCATAAAATATAGGTAAATAGCTAAATGCAGAAAGATCTCTAGAATAGGATCAACAAAACAGGAAGCAAAGCTAGATTCCTTTGAACACCTTTTGCTTCAATAATTTGACTCTGAAACACTGCATAATAACAATGTCAATTTTAAGAATTTCTAAAAATCAATAGAAAAATTAAACAAATGATAGTAACTGGGTCTTGGGTTGGTACCATAACCACCCAGAAATTATTAAATTATTTCTACTGATTTTAAAGCAGTAATTCTGCTAATTTCACTAGAATTTTCCAGTGAAATATATACGTGAGGACAGAAATAAAAAGAGAAAAAAGTCGTTTGAAAGATTTTTCAATAATCAAAAACAACTAGGTTTGCATGGAGCTGTTATTCTAAAATGACTGAGTGTGTACTAAAGAAAAAAGGCAAAGAAATAATTAGGTTGGTCAGCAGAGACTTGAGATTTTGTGCAAGGAAGAAATAGACACTAAGATGGGAAAGGTTAACAAAGACCCTAGAGTCCTGGAGATGAGTTGGGAGTACCAGGAGAAGCTTATGGTATATTTTAAAAATGCTTTTCTTAGCACTGTCCACTGAGAAGACCTGTGGGCACCTTTGGTGCTCAAAGCATACAGAAATGAGTGATTCCCAGGTCTGAGGAAGGAAATAAGTAAAAGGAATAGGAACATCTTGTCAACCCAGAGAGTAAAGAAGCTCTCAAGGATGACTTGGATGGAGTCAGAAGAATCCAAAAGCTGCTCTCAAGAGGCTACTCTGGGCTTAAAATGCTATAATTTTACCATGTACAAGGATGTAAACTACATGGATTAAAATGCATCAAATATGTTGAAATTCATGTATTCATAATAATTCTAATAATCAAAATAAGAAAAAGGCAAACATAACATCTTATTAATCCCCTTTGGATGACAAATGAATGACCTGTGGGGTGTTAAAGAACCAACCTATTTGTGAATTTAAAAAAAAAATAGAAGTATAAATTGGTGGGGGGCAGGAACCATTTGTTTTGCCTTTCCTGCATAAGGTGTACCTTCAGGATATGCAAACAGTTGATGAAGGAAAGATAGTTTGTATAGAAGTATTCTAACCACTAAATGAGCAAAATAATAAAATAAGAAAATCCCAGTTTTGTACCCATGGGTGAATCAGTAGATTGAGGCCGTGATCATCAATGACTGATCATTTCCCAGCTGGATATGCTCTGCCTCCTGAAGGAAGTACACAGCACTACCCATGACACGGTCAAGACAAAAAGATCCAAACCTGGATCTCAGCAGGTGTCTTGAGATTACTAGGAATTTACAGACATCTTTGGAAACAGTAATATTTGAACCACACAATCAGAATGCGATGAGCAAACTCCAGACTGTGGGAAACTGTCCAGGACAAAGAACTTGGTTTCTGTAATTTGCAAAGGGTATGAAATAAAAGTAAAATATTAAAAGAGACTCAAGAAATATACCAACCAATAGCAGTGTATGGAATTCACTTAAATCCTGATTTGACTTAACTGGCCAAAAGATGCCTAAGTATTTATGAACCCATGAAAGATCTCTCAATGCCCACTGGGTGCTTGATGATGTCATGAAATCATTTATTGTTTGTTTGTTTGTTGTGATAATGGTACTGAATTCCTTATCTTTGAGCATTATAAACTGAAATCTGATGGATAAAACTATTTGATTTTTTTTGAATTGCCTCCAAAATAATTTAATGGGTATGAGATGAAGCATGAGTGGAAATTTAGATGAAAAAGGATGGGGATGGGCCATGAATTGATAAGTGTGGGGCTGCATGCTCCTTAGACTATTCTTTCTATTTTTGTGCTGCATAGACTATTCTTTCTTTTTTGTGCTCCTTAGACTATTCTTTGTTTCTGTAGATATTTGAAAGTGTTTGATACAAAGTTTTAAAAACAACAAAATATAAAACCACTTGTTGCATGAATTACTGAAATACAATGTCTGATTCATCATATTTAGTCTGATAATATAATTCCTTGAGGACAGGGGCAGAGTCTATTTTCTTTTCCACTCTGAATGCTTGAGTGCCCCGGGTGTGAAGGACCTTAAATAAATTTCAATAAATGAAAGAATAAACGAGTGGATACACAGATTAATTATTTAATCCTACCAATCCATAGAGATACTTGGGACATTAAATCAATTCTGCTGCCATGCAATGCTAGATAGAAACAAACGGGTAGGTTTGTGGCTAGACTAAGGCTTTGCAGGAAAATGCCATAGTGAAGAATTTTAGGCTTTCCTTGGTTTTGTTGTTATTTTTATGGTCACATTTTTATCCTTTGGTTCAAACACTTAGGAGGCCTGCAGTACCTGTTAAATAAAGGTGACCAGAAACAATGAGATTTTTTTACCTTGGTAATCCCTGTCTTAGATCCCTCTTGAGGTAGTAATCAGTTTCTGGACATGAAATTCTAATGATAGAGGCTTTTTTAGTTTTACCTTTATTTTAAACTATGTCTAAAACAAGAGTCACTGGATTATACAGCATTTGTGATGCTCTATTATCTTCTATCACTAAACACAGAGTGTGCATTTAGATGACGGCTTTGCAATCAGTGCGTGCTGGTCCCTTACCTTTATAGGAGATGACTGGATGCTCGGCTCTCTGGCACTGAGTCGTACCCTGGGCCTCTGGGCGGGCGAGTCTCCACAGCCCCAGGCTTGAGAACAGCCATGCTATAACACAGGTTCCCTTCATGGTGGGCAAGGGGCCTCTGACTCTGGGCACGTGTCTTCTAAACAGAAGCTCTTCTTCTCCTCATGTGTGGAAAGTGCCTAAAACACACAAAAGAGAAGAATCAGATGACCGTGAGTTCGTTTTCTGGTGGGTGGTCTTCTGGTAAAACTTCCTCACTAACTTTAAGGTTACACTTTGTGGAGACAGAGGAGAGCTTGGAGGGCTTAGAGCAGCATATTTTTCTAGGTCATATCCCAGGCCGTGTGTGTGCATGAATGCATGCGTGAGTGCATGTATCTCAATACAGACCTCTCATTCTCCCAATAATTGCATGACATAGCCCATTTGTTTTAAACGAGAAATGCTCAAGCTTAAGCTGTACTGTCATCACACTCACTCCTAAGGAATGTAGATTAATAGTTGGGATTGGCTGGATTTCCCTTGGTCACCTGTCCTAACCCCTTGCGCAAACACAGGTCTATATGTGGAAGCCCTACAAATACCTGCCCATCCCTTTTTAACATTTAAAATATTTAGTTTTAAGAAGGCCACGGCCATTGTCTTTTACTAATAAATTGATGAATATTATGCTACTCAGCTTTAAAAAATCATCACGATTTGCTAAATTCTGTATTTAGTGATGCAGGATAACCTTTTAAAATTCTAGATAATCTGCCTGCAAATATCTGGCTAGAGATCAAGTGTGAATCAAATAAAATCTATATTGAGCACCTACTGGGTGAAATAAAAGTACTATGCTGGGAAACTTTAAAGATTATGAACAATTTAAATGATTAACAAGCATTAAAGTAATATAGGCCTGTAAAAATAACTATAATCCAAGCTGTTAGCAAACCTCAAAAAGAACAGGAGTGCTGTGGGAGTCAAGGGAGAGTACGACTGCTACAGAGAAGGATCTATGATGGGTCCATAGATGGGCTCAAATCTGAGTGTAATGCTGGAGGATAGAGAGGATTTCAACAGATGGAGGTTTCTGGAAGGACATTCCGTCCCCAGGGAAGAGGATGAAAAGGCACATTGGAGAGGCAAGAGGAAGAGGTATGCAACATGTTTTAGGAATGGTGTGCTATACTCGATCTAGGAAATTTAAAGGGAAGTACTGGGAAGAGCTTACAGACTAGGTTAAGATTTGGAAGGCAAACTACACTAAGGTGTGAGGACTTTATTTTCAGGCAACAAGCTACCATAGTACATTAATGTTAGAAGATCTTATTAATAAGACCATTATCACAATAGTGTACCTAGGAAACTAGGCAGATGAGAGCATAGAAATGGAGAAGTCAATTTGAAGCCATTACAATTGCTAAGAAGAGAAATAAATGAAGCAGTGACTTTGGGGGTTTCAATGTGAATCAAAAGGCAAACACAGTACACAATAACTGTGGGCAATGGAAACTACGGCAAATTAGAGATGGCCACAGATTCGGACATTCCTCCCATTGAGAGCTGGATCTATGTTCCCCACCTGGAATCTGGGTTGGCTCAGTGACTGCTCTGCTCATTTTAATACAACAGAGGTCATGTTGTGCTAGTTTCCAAGCCCAGGCCCTAAAAGCCTGGCAGTTGCTACATCCTGTAGCTTAGAACACATTCTTTAAGACACTGAGACACTAGGTCAGAAGTCCAAATACCCTGAGATGGCCATGCTAGAGAGAACACATTTAGGTGCTCTAGTTGATGGGTCACACATAAGCCCAACTCTCCAGCCATGAGTAAAGCTGAACCCCATTGAGTAATTTCAGTAGATACTATGAGAGCAAAAGAATCTCTCAGTTGAGCACTGCCCAAATTCCTGACCCCACAAATGCAAAATATAATAAAAGAGTGGTTGTTATAATCTGCTAAATTTGGGGAATACAGAGCAAAGAGACACAGATGGACTTAAGATAGACAATGTAAGTGACTTCAAGGATAGTGATGCCATTCATTTTAATAGGATAATCAGCAGATGGATTTTGTTTAGATGAGATTAGAATCATTTTGTGTGTATGTGTGTGTGTGTGCACATTAAGTTTAAGACACCTGGCCAGGCATGGTGGCTCATGCCTGTAATCCCAGCACTTTGGGAGGCTGAGGCGGGTGGATCACCTGAGGTCAGGAGTTCGAGACCAACCTGGGAAATATAATGAGATTTTGTCTCTACAAAAAATAAAAATAAAAATTAGCCAGGTTTAGTAGTGTGTGTCTGTAGTCTTAGCTACTTGGGTGGCTGAAGCAGCAGGATTGCATTAGCCCAGAAGCTCAAGTCTGCAGAGAGTTAAGAATGTGCCACTGGACTCCTGCCTAGGCAACAGAGGAAGACTTTGTCTCTGAATAATAATAAATAAATAAATACATAAATACATAAATACATAAAAGAGAGAGGAACTAGAAGAAAATCCAGAGAAAACTGAGGTGAAAAGCTATTAGGGTCCCAGCAAAGAAAGTGAAAGAAAGGAAAGAGGCCTTCTTTAAAAAGGAGTGCTTACCACCTGAACAAATGGTGAGATTTCAAGATAAAGAAAACATGGATTTGAGGGTGTATCAAATTTCACAGTCTGTATTTTTTGAGTCAAACAAATGGGGAGGAAGGAAAAGACATGATAATTGAAATTTTGAAATTGAAGAGTAGAAAAATTAAGGGTTAATTTCATAGAAGTTGGCTCAATATGAATAAACTTGACCAGAAACCTGAAGGTCCAGCTGAGTTTAGAGTCTCTCATTCACTCAATATTTACTGACAACTGCATACCCAGCTCTATGCATGTATGAATTTGCAAAGGAACCAAGAAGCATGAGGTAAGGCCTATTGCATCGATAAGCAGCAACCATGGAGTTGATATAAGGAAGCCAAGTACAGAGTCACCAGGACCAAGAACTTTAGAGCAGGCAGAAGGTTGGGGTCCTTAAGAATGGAAGGAATTCTACAACATTTCCATTGACCAAAACATTCAGGTTGGGCAGAGAAACAGGTAATGGGACTGCAAATCAAGACAAGGGAAGAGTATAGCTTCTATAGGAACAAGAGACGCTGAGCATGAAGGTGGGGATGGGCTAGGGAGGAAAACGGAGAGCCAGAGGCTCATCTGTCCGCCAGCCCACAATCCCTGCCCAAGCACAGAGCACTGTAATGGACAATGGATGAGCAAATGCTCATTGTCCCTGGGTTATAACATTAAAACTATGAGTTTCACTTTTGAAAAGGAGTTACAGTGTGCAAAACTGGAGTCTGCTTTAGAACTCCAGTCCAAAGGTAGCAAGATGAAGTAGCCTATCTTTTCTGAGCCTCCTGATCTGAGACTTAAGATATGAAATTTTATCAAATGATGTATTTCAAAATAAAATAGCATTTGTTAGAGGTGCTTTAGATGTGATTTCATTCTGTTAAAAGCAAGGAGGTTTGGGGCACACATATCGGTTCAGGTAAATTATCACAGTCCCACATCAAAACAGATCAGCAATGATAAAGATAAAATGGGAAGGATGATGAAGTGGCAATCAATCCTCAACACATGCTAGCTCTGCAGTAAGCATGGTGCCAAGCACTCACACCCATGCCTGGCACCCAACACCCACCCAGAGCCATATCACTGATGAGTCCACTCTCACAGAGCAGTAAGCCATCATGGAGATGGGTTGGAGCACTGCCCTGTCATTATCTCCAAGAATGAGTGCAAATCAACTAGGGACTAAGAGCACATTCTTTTCTTACACATAGTTTTTCAACGTGCACATCTAAGTCAGCATAGATTCCCCTTCTGCTACCGATGAAGGGCATCATCCAGACCTGCTTGTGACCGAAACTGTCCTTTATTTACAATATGCCCTCCACTCTGATCTTAAGATATTTGACATTAGAAGCCCTAACATCTTTGCCACCTGAATGAAAGGAAGAGAAAAATAACACAAGTGTCTGAAATGCTCTTTCCTTGGGATTTGGAAAGCGACAATTAGAGAAGAGGGGAAATGACACATATAGAGAACGAGCAGCTAAAATGGAACACGTAGTTTGAGGGTGATGAGCTGAAATGACATGTTTGTCATGTTAGGAAAGAACATTTAATGAGAACAGGTAATTTTTTGAGGTTTATAATTTTCAGACTACAACATATTACCTTTTTTCTTAAACTAAAGGTACTGTAAACTGTCATTACAGTAAGGTGACAGGAAAGGGCATTCATAGTCTCCATGCAGAGACGTGGGCTTTTTTAAGCAACTTACCATGGAATGCTAACTCTTTGAAGAGGCTTTTACTCTAAATAGACTCAGCTCTAAATAGCAGGTCCCTCCTTCCTGGACTCAGCAGGTCCATCTTCCACTGAATCATGGAGCTCTTGCCTCTCAGTGGTGTAGGAGGAACACATTTATACCAGGGCTCTTAGTGCTCAAGCTCAGCACTATTGATATTTTAGTCATAATTCCATGTTCTGGGCTATTCTATGAATTTAGCAGCATCCCTGGCCTGTACCTACTAGAGCCAGTAACACCCCCATCCCACCACCAACTTTGCACCAACCAAAATTGTCTCCAGACAATGCCAAATTGCGCCTGGTTGAGAACCTCTGCTATAGATAGATAGATAGATAGATAGATAGATAGGCAGACAGATGCGTACATACATCCGCATATGCATACATACATAGATAACTTCCCTCTTTGGAAGTTAAACAAGCTGCCATGAATTGAAAGATTATTCAAAATATGCTTATATAAAACACCAAACTAAATTTTGTGCTGAGTCATTCAGGCAAAATTTCAAAATATATGAAATTCCTTTTAATTATAACTATGTGCTACATTTGGGAAATACATTATGAAGGAATTTTCAAAGGATCAAAGTTCTATCATCATTCAACCAACTCTAGAAAAATAAAAATATATTACATGAGTTAATATGAAACAAATGAATTTGCCAATATGAAGATTTATTCTAGAAAGCCAATTTGGGAGACAACATATAAGCATTTTTGGTGCATCTACTTCAAAACCCCTGAAACCCCTAAACTTCCTTTTATTTTCCAGATGTAGGAGAATATCTCTATGAGCTCGATCTAAATAAGTACAACTCTGTATAGAAGTGTTTGTGCAATAAATAACATTTCTCATTCACTCCCACGCTACAACTGAAACTGAATAGGCTTTGAGGACAGAAAATAACTGCTCCTTTTAGGAAAAAAAATTGCTGTCAGATAAAAAAGAAATCAAAGGAATAAAAGCTTCCATGAGGCGTTTTGCTTAGGGAACAGTGTCTAACCAGTTATTAGTAAAAACAGATCCAACATAAGCTTAACGTACTTTTCACAGGAGGCTGGGTTTCTTCTGAGCTATAGGCCTATCATAAAGATGGATATAGCCTAATCTGTTGGTATAGTCCAGAGAGTCCACAAACCCCTCCTGGGCCCATCCCCTACTTGATGGCATTAGAGACTTGCTTTGGCAAGAGGACAAAGGAGTCAGGTGAGTGAGCTGACCCAGTGAGGTGGCCTCAGAGATGTCTCAGGAAGTCCTGCCCCATGCATGCCACAGCAGGACAATCCTTAGTACCAAAAGGCTGAAGTGATTGCTGCATGTGTGTCTCTTAATTAGGAACAGTTACAGATCGTTATAATGTAAAAAACAAAACATCCAGGATTTGCAGAAGAAGGAGTTGGAACGTGCTTTTTTTTGAGACAGAGTCCAGTCTAGTTCTGTTGCCGAGGCTGGAGTGCAACGGCATGATCTCGGCTCACTGCAACCTCCACCTCCCGGGTTCAAGCAATTCTCCTGCCTCAGCCTCCTGAGTAGCTGGGATTACAGGCACATACCACCACACCCGGCTAATTTTTGTGTTTTTCGTAAAGACAGGGTTTCACCATGTTGGTCAGGCTAGTCTTGAACTCATGACCTCGTGATCCGCCCGCCTCAGCCTCCCAAAGTGCTGGGATTACAGGCATGAGCCACCACGCCCGGCTGGAACGTGCTTTTCAAATGTTTGTTTTTGCATTTGTTCTTTCCATTTCTCAGCCCTGTTTTAGGGGATCAGATGAACTGCTCTCGCAGAAACTAGAGTCGCCTTCCAGACTGAATGCAGCAGAACTACTAAAGAATCATTCCAGCAAACAAACCAACCCCGAAGCCATGACCTACACACACTAACAGAGCCAAAGATGGGGTCCAGTGCATGATTGTCAGCTGCTGCCCAGTAAATAGTCCTGCATATTGAAAAACTCATGATTCAGCTTCTGCCTTTCAAAAAAAATCATGCTTTTAGAGGAATAGCTGAGAATTAGCTCCTTCTTAATCTGTCTCCACTACTCACACTGCAAGACCTTCCCTGTGGTCCCTCTCGCCTCGCCAGGGTCCTCAGAGGCAGCCTTGCACACTCAGTAGTTACATCTGCACCCTTGCTGATGTCATGAGCCCCTCATTTGCCCAGTCCTCCCACTGCTCCTGGTGCAGACTGTCTTCCATGGTCACACCATGGCGGCTGACACCAGCCACAGCGGCAGCTCCTTTCCAGAAACCCAGATGGGACATTAGAGTGCCTGCCACACCACTGCTTCCACGTGAAAGGTTGCCTTGGAGAGACCCAGACCTTTTGTGTTTCTAAGTCTTGATTAAGTTTTGCTTCTCTCTTCTATTGTAAACAATCTACACATAGTTCCAATGCCAAGTGTATGTGCTCCAACATGCTGAATTGGCTGCCTGAATGAACCTGAGAAAACAGAGCTAGTGTCCTATGGACCATTTATAATCCACCCATCCCCTGCCACTGAGTGAGCCCATTGTGAGGTGGCTTAGGCCCTTGGTATGTCTGAGACAAGAAATGAGTCAAGGACTCCCAGAATTTGGAAGGTGAACGAGGAAAGATAAATCATCTAGTCTGTCTTCCCTCTTTGTAGCTGAGAAGGCCATGGAGAGAGATTAAACAGTGCATGTGAGATCAAAGGTGCAGTGACAGGCCACATCAAGATGGGTCCTGCTACCTTCTGGCTGCTTATAGTCTACAGCCCGAGCTCCCTGCTCAAGCTTCTAAAACCACACACTTATGGCCACAAGATCACATGACCTGAATCACCCCCAGACCAGGAGTAGAGTCTTGTCTCTAGTGAATATAATCAGGGATGAACCTAAGGCATGAAAACGGGCAGTGTCTTCGGGGTATCCTTAATCCATATTAATCCAGCCATAATGAAGGATTTCTTCTGTGGACAAGGTACAGCTTTCCAAGATAGGAGCGAGGATGAAGAGGACGGTAGCCCCACTACTCTCAGATCACAGCTCAGAGTAGTCAAACAAAGAAAAATCTCTTTTCATATTTATGAAATAGAAGTAGGAATAGAAGCAAAGTGGTCAGAAACAAAGAAGGAAGACATCCTCCTGAATAGGGGAATATAGAAACTGTGATCTTTAAAGAGGTTCAAGTAGAGTGTTCAATGAAACAGGAATAAACAATCCAGGAGAATCAAAGCCCCTGGTGTGTTTAGGCCTAGAAGGAATGTATTAAATGAATCTATGCTCTTTTCTTGCTGTTGTATCAGATATTCTAGGTACAGTGCAGGAAATGGAATTAAATGAAGAATCAATAAAACAATAAACTTAAGTTAATGCAATGTTCAAGTAAATAGATTCTTCTAATCTTTTTCAAAAACAATAACTGAACATTTTATTATTTGGAAAATACAGTGAAATTAAAGGTTTCTTCTTATTACATTGAGCCCATAAGGGGAATCAGGATGTTCAACAAATATATCACATCTCTTCAATTTTTATAGTGCACTTTTAAAGAAACAAGATCTTTTTTATATTATTTTAACCCATGTGTCTTGATTGCCAAGTTTCAGCTGAAAGAAGTTTGTCATAAATGAATTAGGGAAACATCTTTAGGAATGTGTTACCGAAACACGGACCACCCTTAACTCCAGAAACACTACTCACTGCCACCTTCAGGTAATTGAAGAAGGTGGCTTTGTTACCCACAGATTTTCATCATATCTGAACTCAGAGGAGATGGAATTTTATGGCTATATAAAAGGACCTCATGACATAAAATGGAAAAAAAGCAAACATTAAACTATTTTATACATTTCAATAATGGTTCGGCTCCAGTGACCTTCTTTTATATCTCTCTTCAAAGGGAATTCTTATTACACTTTTGTCTTCTTCCCCTTGTTTAGCTCCAGATCGCCTGGAGGAACGATAAAAATAAATGAAGTCCATTAGATAAAATTATTATTTACACAAAGGCAATATTAATTTTATCTGTCAGCAGGTTTTAAAACTAAGTGAAAGTTCATTCAATCTACTTCTGTGTCAGCTAAACCAACAAAAGCCCTTTCTAAGAAAAAAAAAAAGAAAAAGAAAAAAGTACTTAAATAATGGGCTTTCAAGGCAATGTAACTACCTCGGCAATTTCTAAAGAATTTACCTAGAGATGTTTCCTCAGGGCAGAAAATTCATGTGGACACACTAAAATATTCCAGTTATAGGCCAGGCGCGGTGGCTCACGCCTGTAATCCCTGCACTTTGGGAGGCCGAGGCGGGCGGATCATGAGGTCAGGAGAACCAGACCATCCTGGCTAACACAGTGAAACCCCGTCTCTACTAAAAATACAAAAAAGTAGCCGGGCGTGGTAGCGGGCCCCTGTAGTCCCAGCTACTCTGGAGGCTGAGGCAGGAGAATGGCATGAACCTGGGAGGTGGAGCTTGCAGTGAGCTGAGATCGCGCCACTGCACTCCAGCCTGGGTGACAGAGCGAGACTCCGTTTCCAAAAAAAAAAAGAAAGAAAGACAGAAAAAAAAGAATGGAGCACCATTTTCTCTCTCGTCCACTGCAAGATGGGGAGTCTATGCCAACACAGAAAAGCAACGCTACCACGGTGGGAAGAAAAGACGATACCCTTCTACTGTCATCAGTCTGGTCAACATCACTGATTACCTCCTGCTTGTGAACTCCAGGAAGCTTATGTAACTAGATATCTCCATGGCCTTTGTGACCACTGACCTTTCCTTGAATATCTTCTGACATCCTGTCTTCCCTGGATTCTGTAAATCCCCAATCTCTTTGCATTTATTTCACATCTAGCATTCTCCTCGAATGAAAGTACACTCCAGCCTCTTCTGAATGTTCATCGTTTTCTCCATCTACACATTTTCAGAGGCCCTTTTCTTCAAACCCATGTGATTTCTCATGGTCTCTAAAAACTGGTGACTCTCAAACCTAGACCCTCTCCCCAACCTCTGTATATAATCTAGACTCATACATCAAAATAGGGGTCTTTACATAAAAAAGCCAGTGTAACTGCTCTAAAGCAGGCCTCGTTATCTGTCTTCATCAGCTATCTCCCTTGTGTCGACTTCCTCTCATAGCTAACTACACCTCACTCAGACAGCCAACTCAGAGCTCAAGGGACACCCACCATTCCCTCCTCCTCCATCTTCCCAAAAC
The DNA here is from genome assembly GCF_028885625.2 of Pongo pygmaeus. Taxonomy (NCBI): domain Eukaryota; kingdom Metazoa; phylum Chordata; class Mammalia; order Primates; family Hominidae; genus Pongo; species Pongo pygmaeus. The sequence continues at coordinate 9,479,402 of NC_072377.2, forward strand.
TCACTCCTCATTTTGTGAGTGTCTTGACAATCCTTCCCTTACCCACATTTAGAACCCATGCCCTCCTCTGGAATCCATGCCCTCCTCTCTGTCCTGACCAACTTCCTGTATTTCTTACCTCTGCAATTTCAGCCATTTTGTTGTTGTTGTTGAGTTTCCTTGCTGCTAATCCCAACCCGTAAGCATCACCTCTATGGAGCTTTCTATGAATTTTTTCCCACTTTTCTCTCATCCCTATCTGGCCCCACTGTACGTTGATTCTTATTCCTATTACAGCCTTTATCATCCCGAACTACAATTACCTGTGTATCTGCCTCCTTCTAAAACAAGGCTGTTAGAAACTCAGTCTCCAGACAGTACTGGACATAGTGCAGACAAACAATCAACACCTGAGAAGTGGATTGATGGAGAAAAAGAATGCAAATCCACATGTGCCTCTCTACCTTACCTCTGTACCTCTTTACAATATTAGCACCTCCATTAAAATGCTATCCAAGTTCCCTTTTCTTCTATGACTCTGCCATTCATTGTCACAGATGTTTTATCCCTCTTTTAAAATTCTCTTAACATCTGGTCCAAATATAAAGATTCCCATGGCTTTGAAAAATGTCCTTTCTAAATGTCATAATTTTCCAATTAATGGTCAAAGGGATGAAGGGATTACTATAGCCAGACAGACTTAAAAAAAGGGGGGTCCCCTGGGCCTGGAAACATGAAAGCAGACGGAAGATATAACCAAATGTATGAACCCTGAGGGGGTCAGATAAGTTATTCCAGCACAGATAATTCACTGGAACCACTTGAAATGTCAAAGGACAAAAAAGGAGGATATTATAATTCACAGCAGAAAGAAACTTACTGAATTAATAATTTTAGGTTAAGAAATACAAATACCTTAAAATATTATCAGATAAATTTACAGTAAATAGACTGCTAATACGCTTAGATAAACTAAACTATTTAGCGGAAAGGCCTCTGATGCGATGTTTTCAGATTTTAGTCAGGAATAACACGGTGTATATCTGATGAAGCCTTTTAAATCCGATGGACTAGACATGTCAATGCTGATATGTTCGAGTTAATTAGAGTTTGTCACAATCTTTGGTCTCAAAAAAAAAGAAGTCAGACCTCTAGAGCACTAATCACCACTTTTGGTGCGTATATTAAAAATAAAAATAAGAAATACATCCTAAAAGAAAAATTACCAAGACATATCATATAAAAATCAAATATTTCACTAACTAGACAATAAAAAAGATGCAAAAAATGCAAAGTAGGTTATGTACACTACTCAAACATCTTTTACAGGTTTCCTGAAATAGACCTGTAAGATAAGTGTTCTCATTCCTTTGCCATTTTGCAGATGTCGAGACAGGACTCAAGGAGGTCCCATTTCCAAATGGAAGAAGTAAAATTTTAACAGGTAAGTCCCTGGCCCTAAAACCCAGGGTCATCTTGCTGTCCCCTCACTTCTGCAAAGATTGTCTATTGACTAAGGATTAGGAGCCATGCTAGACACACAGATCATCCAGCTGAAGAAATAAGCTGATGATTTATTCCTACCAACTAACTTCTTGTCGGGCCTGAAAATGTGTTTTCTTAGGGATGAAAATTTCACTAAGTAACTAGCTGCAGCATCATTCACTGACCCTGGGACCAGAGACCTCACTGACCAGGATTTAATCCAGCAAATGCCACAATGGCTTTGTCCATGTCATGTGCCCTCCTCTGTCCGCCATCTACACACCCTCCCTTGAGGCAGGGGCAGAGGGGCTAAGTGGGCTCATTCAGTCCCATGACTTAAATAACATTTATCAGCTGGTGAATATAAGTGTACATATCACCTTCAACCTGTGCCTGAAACTGCAACTTCCATCTGCCTCTTCATCTCTACCTGAGACAAAGAATTGCCTCCAAACTAACCGGGATCAAGCAAACCACTGGTGGTCCCCCTTCCCCAGTCTGCTTCTTGGCTGAGTCTTTGCCATCACAGCTGGAGTCATTTTGGATTGCTCTAATTCCCCCACACAACACTCTAAACCATAAGCAAATCCCATCACTACTTCCTCAAAAAATGTATACTGCACCCCTGTCCCCTTCTCTCCCATCTGCTACTGCAATCCCACCTCAAGCACCTTCCTCTCTCACCTGGACTTAGCAGAAGCTATTCTAATTTGCCTTGGTGTTTTTCATTCATGTCCATCAAAAGTCCATTTTCTGTGTTGCATCCAGATAAATCTTTGTAAAGAGCTCATCTGATTAAGTAATTTTTCCCTGTTCAAAAATTTCCAATAGATCTCTTCGCAACCTCCCTAAAATGCAAGATCCTGACCCCCACCAACAAACCCTCCTCCATGGCCACCTCTTTATTTCTACATGATCTCCAACCTTCCTGTTCCCTGTGCTCCCACCACACACATGCACACACACATATGCACATGCACGCATGTGCATGGAACTGCTTTCTGGTCTTGAAACCCACCAAGCTCATCACCTTGCAGATGGCGCTTGCTGGCCCTTAGATCCTAGATCTTTTTCTAGATTCTCCCAATGTTCCTTCTCACTATTCAGGTTTCACTAAAAGGTCACCTCTCCAGGAAAGCCTCCCTGGCCAGGCAGGCTAAAGTACCTCCCTTTTACTCCACTATTAGATTCCATTATTATTTTGTCTTCTTCACATCACTTAAAACTACTTAAAATTGCTTGACTGATATATTTTTGAGTTTGGGGATTTTTTTACATCCTATTATATGAAATTGATTTAAAGGATCTATAATTTTCACAGCTTCTCCTTTTAATGTGCTGTATATATATCAAAATAACATGTTGTACATCTTAGGTATATACAAGTAAATAAATAAATAAATAAAAATATTTCATAGGCAAACAGATACAGGTATATTCAGTACCTTCAAAGAAGGTAAACTGAGGTGGGGAAGCTTCAGTAATGGGACAGAATAAAATATATTGGCGAGCTCAATGACAGCAAAATAGTTTCCAGAGGCCTTTGTCCTCAGTCATTTCAGTGATATTGGATATGTATGCTTGCATGGGAGGAATAACAGGACTTAGATTATGATAGTCAGTTGATGTCCTTGTGTGAGTCCTGTTTAACCCACTGGAATACAAGTAACTGGAGGACAGATTTTATTTTGTTCTCTCACTATCCCCAGGGCCTAGGACACAGTATGACCCATATAAATATTATCTACTGATTGACTAGGTAGTGGAAAGGCCAGAAACCAAGATAGTCATTGTCCAAGTGATGGATAAACTCATTATGAAGGCCAAGATACCTTCTACTAAATAAAGGCAATGAATCATCCACTTTATTTTGGCCATTGAGTAGTGCTTATGGCAAGTTTCAGGAGTGCTGCTATGGAAAAGTACAAGTTAGTTCACAGTCAGCCTACTAGGTGAAACTTAGGAATACAAAGTCAATACAGAATTAGCTTCCCCTAAAGCATCTAATGATTAGCACATAATGCGATGCTATAAAATCTCACATGCTGTGAACATACGGTATCTCATCCTTCAGTTCATTAGCCTGAAATGTGGAGAGGTCATGGGGGACATTACAATAAAGGTCTCCATGGTGGAAAAGTAACCCCCAAGTGTCTTCACTTCTGAATTTCAAAATATTAAAACCTATGTGATGGGGAATATGTTAATGAAAATACAAAAATGATCCCATCCTAAATATAAAGCCAGAAAAATGAATGACGGATTGCATCCATTTGGCAAGTAGTTCCTAAATACTGAAGGGGTTAAATACTGTTGCTGGATGCCTGATTGTCTCCTTTTTCAGTCCAAAAGAGTGAGAACCATCTATGGTGTTCCTCAGCCTACAAAGTCCCAGCTATCCTCTCTGCCTCCAATGCTAGTCTAGGAGAGGCAGCCTTGCATAGATATTAGGAGCACAGACTCTGGATCCAGATCACCTGGGTTCAAATCTTCGCTCCACCACTAACCTTATGCTTCAGTTCCCATGCCCTGTAATATGGAGATAAAAACCATAGCTTAAAATTATTTGAGTTAATTTGAAAGAACTTAGACCACTTACTGGCAATTAGGAAGCACTAAAAAATTTTGACAATTATAAACAAATAAAGGCTATTTAATAAAAAGAAAAATGCTTTATAAATCTTGTAGGAAAGATACGTCTAACAACCAAATCAGTGTCTTCCTAAAAAAAGACAATAAAATCAGTTCAGTGTTTAATAAGAACTGTGCGAATGGGCTGCCTCAGCCTTAGGAAAATTCAACATCTTCCCAAGAAATCTATAAAAGAATGCTCATAGCAGCATTGTTCATAATAGCAAAAAATTAGAAATAATACAGGTGTCCATTGAGAGAATGCAAATTTTCATGGTCTCTTATATCACAGTGAAAATGGATGGACAACAGCTATATGCAACATAAATATTAGAAATAAGAACATTGAGAGAAAAAATAATAATATAGTAAATCAATATTTATCACCAATAAAAAAACAAGCACAATTAAACAATATTTTGAATTCGATAAAACTAAATGTTCAAGGAAAAGTAAAAGGAAGCTTCCCAGTAGTGCTACTGCGAATATGAATAAGCGTGGTATGAACAACAGAGGTATTCCCCAGGATCAAGCCCCCAATAGAATGAGGTCACCCACAGTCCTTCTTAGGCCCCACACTTTCCCACTTACACCCTTCTGCCTGGAACACACTCCCCCATGTCCACTTTAGAACCTTATCCATTCTCTGAGGTCCAAATCAAACACCAGGTCCCACAAGAGTGGTAACCATTTACCGTGTGAGAAGCAAGGAAGCCTCCAGGAAGCCTGCTCAGGACACACCATTGCCTCCATGGCCCTCAGCAGGCCCTGCCATGGAGTCTGGCTTCCTGTGATGTGGGATATGGTGTCCCTGCTGTACATTAAAGCCACAAGACCAGAGCCTGGCCTGCTTGTTACTGTGGCCACTCACTGCCCACCAAAGTTCCTTGCACATAGAAAGTACCTAATATTTATGGAATGAACATATCAACCAACCGAGCAATAACAAGTCATGGAAATAAGCACCAGGTTGATCTGGGAGGAGGTGGGGAAGCAGGCAGGTTTTGGAAGTGTGGGAATCATGTCAACGAAGTGGAAATAAAAAGACCACACTTTTGGCAGAGAAATGAAATAAAGTCTCAGATAGAATGTACCAAGAACGGAGGCAGCAAATGCATTTCTGTTTGAAAAGACCAGTTATAAGTAGTAAGATCAGATAAATTATGGCACATCCATAATATTAAATATTATATAGCTTATTAAGCCAATGTAGTAAAACTCTATATACTGAGTTTATAAATTCAATAATGATGTAAGTGGAAAAAAATAAAGTGTAGACATTTATTTATCTATAGATTAAAAATAGAGAACAAAAACTCCAATGTTTGACTAAAATAAACCAATTTTTTTTAATGTTTGTAAGTGCCAAGAAAATTGTGGTTACTCCTAAGTCGTAGGAAAATTTTTTAAAATATAATTCTATATTGAATTTTCAATAATATGCATTTATTAATTTGGTAATTTAAAATGAGCAAAATATTTACATTTAAAGGAAGGAGGTAAGATTAGTTTTATGGGTTAACCAGTGAGACAGGACTTAAATGCACATATTTAGCTCCAGTTCAGGGTTGACTTGCCAGGTATAAGACAGCAGAAAACCATGGAGGGAACCATTGCTGCAGTGTGGAAAAGAAAAAACCGGTTCAAAGAATGGGAGGTGTGAAGATATAAACCTTGATAAAGCAGAGGTCTTCTTTCCATAAGTGTTCTCCAAACTGAACATAAAATCTTTGTTATTCTCAAGTAAAGTTGGGCCGAAAAAAAGTTATGTTCAGAATGTGTGGCGTACAGGTGTAGCCTGTGAGTCAATGATAGCCATTCCTAAAACTGGAACCTGCTACCTCTTACTTGCTAGACTCAGTTTACCTGGAGGGAAAAAAGTCACTTGTACCTAAGGAAATGAAATTGGTTTTATCAGCTGCATCAGATAAACTATATTATCCAAAGCTCTCTGCTTATACCAAGAAGAAATGCTCAGGCACATAGTCATTGACAAATACTTTCCATTGTGACTTGGCCATACTGCATTTTGGTCCTCAAAGTGGTCCCCGTAGCTAGGTAAATAGCACACACCTGTTAATTCATTATAGGAAAAGTAGCACACATGTTTATTTTCTCTCTATGCAATAGATTACATTTCTGGTTGAGTGAGTAGATGAAAGTGATGTGCCTTCTCTAACATCATATGTAGGAGGAAAAATGTTCTGCTTAATCTTACTGTTCAAGAAAATCCCTGCAGTTCTCTTTGATTATGACCACAGTAACATAAGAGACAGTTCATTAACCACAGAGATGAAACTGGAGGAGATGGGGCTGTGCTTTAACGAACAAACACTTCATTCTGGAAGGTCAGATGTTTCCCAAGCACAAATCTCACAGTTTAAGGACACTTCCTTGCAGGGGCACACAGATCTATTTAGTTTAGTAACTAATACCGTGTATCACAATAAATGACAGGTTGTGGAAGGAAGCTACCCATGTGAGAAGTCTGGAAAAAAGTTAGTTTACAACTTGTAGGATCAGGCAGTACTTTAATGACCGTGAGTTTTAAAACACAAACATGAGGCAGTTGGTTGGTATGGCTGCTTAACAGAACAGTCTCTTTTGATTTAATGCACGTGTGCCACGCGCACACACACACACACACACACACACACACACACACATCCTAAGAGCTTAATATTATTTATCTACTTTGCCTAGTTGGTTTCACCTCTAGGACGTTCTCCAAAGGAATTCATCAGATATTTTGTGCTGGGTACATTTTCTTATTTTCTGTAGTCTTGATCCTCTGGCATTTGGAGCCTTGTTCCTAGAGAGACTGGCCTTCCTAGGGCTAGCATATTCTTAAAGACAGTAAACGACACCCCAGAGGATACCTCTGCATACCTACCAACCAGCCAAGCCAGAGCCCACACTCTCAACCATCTTTATCAAATTCTCACCCAATGTGCCAATGATCCCTCTACCTAAAGCACCCCAGAGCCAACTACCACAGCACTAGGGAACACCATATAGCCCAGCACCCACCAAAAATACTCAAACTCTCAAATCCTAAACTTAGTGTACTCACCCTGCCTTGCCCATTCCTTCCCGAGAGAACCCCAGTCAAGGCTCTGCAAGCCTCAGTCTTCACTCTTCTGCCTCCCAACCATCCCTGGTCCTTCCCCACGTGGCCCTGTGTAGCATTATGAGCCTCCTGTTTACAGAGTCTGTGAGCATAAACCTTTTCTTCGTGACCATCATGTCTGCCTCTGCTGTCTCACCATCCTTGATTAAAACAAATCCCACAGACATTTTTAACACAGATGTCAGCAAAGATTTACACTGAAATATATTCAACGTAGTCTGATTATTATGTGTTACATGCATAGTTTGGAAGCTTCTACTGAGGAAGAGAGAAATAGTTCTATACAAATGGAACAAGGAAGACGAAAAAAAAAAAAAAAAACAGGACCAAAGAAGACAAAATAAAATCAGGAAGACAAGACATTGCTTTTAAGATAAATATGCTCAAGTTATAATATTAAGTGTATTGGCAAGAAACTCAACTCTATGTACAGCACATAAACAAACACACACATAGTTGCACACCCACATATACACATCCACACAGCTGCACACATAAATGAGTACTCATGTGAATGCACACACAAAAACACTTTCATATTGAAATATAAACATACATTTCTATAATTTATAAAACCAGCTGCACCTATCAGTGCCAGGTTGCAAATTCCAGCTCAGCCACTTCCTGGTTGTGTGTTCTGTGCTTCCATCTTCAAGTGGGGATAATACTAGCAACTTTCTCATATGGTTTGTAAGGATTTAATAATTTAACCAACGCAAAACACTTAGAACAGTGCCAGGCCCACTGCAAGTACTCAGTAATGGTTAGACATGACAATACAGGTCTTTAAGGTTATAATGAACATCTGGAGAAAAACACACCCAATCATTAGAACATTCTGAGATACATGGCTTTGCATATTTTTAATACTTCGGGGCAATTGTTTTTGCAAGATTAATGTAAATTAGCATGTATGATTATTATAATAAAAGGTCATGTATCCTTTTGCTAAGAAGATGCTGCAGACAAGAATCAAGATGAATTGGGAGTTTAAGCACCCTCTCTAATTCACACCACCAGAGGATTGCAGTAGCTTTACTAATAAGTCCAGTCCCCATAAATTTGTTATACATGGTCATGCTTGAAGATGGCATCAAGAATGTGGAAGACAGTGTCAAAGACAACACTTAATTATTTTTAAAATGACTAGAATTCTCACACCAAATTCTCAAATCACCATCCAAACAGCCTCATCCTAACTGCACAACACCATGTTGATCACGATTCCCTGGAGCTTGGCGTGTGAGTGGTGCTCTTCTGATAGGAAGAGCTAATCCATGCTATCATCTTCAGAGAAAAATAAAATAGAGTGCAATGATATGCCCAACTTCTCTACAGGAAATCCAACATGGCCAAGTATTTTTTTTTCCACAGTAGAAAACTAGAATTTAAATTAGATTTTTTACATAAGCAGCACAATGACCAAAGACCGCTGACTGAGATGAAAACAGAAAAACACACGTCAAGGAAAACACTATGATATCCAGAAGCCTAGAAAAAATATGACACCAGTGTGGCATCAAATTCCAGATCAAATTAAGTGCATTGGTGGCGAACATCCATAACTTCCTAAATGGAAGTCGGAGCTAAAGTGTTCAGAAACACCAGAGCTGGTATCTTCACTTATCTTGAGAGTTTCCCCCACAAATCGTACTGAAGATAAAATACAATGAGATCATAACCCTTCAAAAGCGTAGCTTATTGTGCAATATTTTTCTCCAGTGGTTAATGGTGATTCTCACAGATTGGAACAGAAAAGTTTATAGCAAGGGGCAGGTCTGCAAGCACATTGAGAAAATAATTTCCTAACAGACAAGAGCCTCAGTAGAGTAGAAAAGGCGCCAGCATGGCAGAGGATACTGAAGAACTGCAATTCAGGTAGATCAGGTACCAAGCCTTCTGCCCTTCAGATGAAAAGTCTCCTCCATTTACCAAATTTGCCCACAAAAATATTTCAATTTTATGTGTCTAATGTCATGAAAAACTTTGGAAAAAACTATGAGAGTTTGAGAAACACAGGCCTAGGTTTAATCCGGAAAAGAAACTATGATTCGGCAAAGTGAAGCTTCTAGCACCAGGTTATCAGCAATCTAGAAAGTGGCTGTGCCAGGACTTGAATTCACATGTGTCTGAATCAGAAACCACTGTGCAAGCCTGTGCTACCAATGGTATAAAGACTGACTGTTTTGAGTATCCTGATAATTTGCAAAAATATTGTACCATCATCATCAAAGAAAACGCCACATTTTTTAACTTTAAAAATGTGTGCTTCATTTCAAATGTAAGCTAGTGCTAAGATAGTTGCCTCTCTATAAAAAATGAATTTCAATAACCCAGCAATCCCACTCCTATGTCTATATCTAAGAGAAATAAAACATCTGTTCACATAAAAACTTATACATGAACATTCATAGCAGCACTATTGATAATAGTCTAAAAAGTAGCAATGATCTGAATGTCCATCAACTAATAAATGGAGAACAGATGAAGAAAATGTGGTAGATGCTACAATGAAGTGTTATTCAGCCAGTAAAAGGAATAAAGTGCCGACACATGCTATAACGTGCATGCTATAACATGCTATAAGCCTTGAAAACACGCTAAGTGAAAGAAATCAGGCACAAAAGGGCACACATTTTACGATTCCATGTATATAAAATATCTAGAATATGCAAATCCGTAGAGACAGAATATAGATTAGTGATTGCCAGGGGTTGATGGAAGGAAGAATGAAGAGTTTCTGCTAATGGATACAGGTGTTCTTTCTGGGGTCATCAGAATATTCTAAATTTAGATAACAGTGGTGGTTACACAGCTCTGTGAATGTATGAAAAATTATGAAAAATCTCAAAAGGGTAAATTTTATGATATATGATTTATGTCTTATGTAAAGCTGTTATTAAAAAATAATTTCCAACTAGCAACCAGGCTACCAGGTTCTTGTGATGATGGTTCCAGCAGGAGCTGGTGATAGAGAAAGAAGATTAGGGTGTGGCTGATGACCAGAAGGGACCTTGAGGGGAACTTCTCAGTCTGGGGTAAGAGGGGCTTTCACGGTGGTGTTTGGTGATAGCAGTGACTATGGGAATCACAAAAGTAAAGGAGAGAGCTCTTTATATATGAAGCTTTCCATATTCTAGGTTCCCATTAGCTTGACATAGATGGTGAAGGGGGATAAGATACTGGTATACATACAAAGCAAAAGAGCCATATACACTACAGAGTACTATGCAGCCATAAAAAAGGATGACTTCATGTCCTTTGCAGGAACATCTATGAAGCTGTAAACCATCATTCTCAGCAAACTAACACAGAAACAGAAAACCAAACACCGCATGTTCTCACTCATAAGTGGGAGTTGAACAATGAGAACACATGGACACAGCAAAGGGAACATCACACACCAGGGCCTGTCGCAGGGTTGGAGGCAAAGTGAGGGAGAGCATTAAGACAAATACCTAATGCACGTAGGGCTTAAAACCTAGATGATGGGTTGATGGGTGCAGCAAACCACCATGGCATATGTATACCTATGCAACAAGCCTGCACGTTCTGCACATGTATCCCAGAACTTAAAGTAAAATTTAAAAAACAAAAGAATTAAACTCAAATGACTTAAAAAATAAAAATTTAAAAATAAAATCTTTTTATCATTGTCAATTCAGAATAATTTGATCAATTTAGATGAATTAAGCAATCTGAAGATCTAAAAAAATGTAAAATTGACATTCTTCTTCAATAGTTTGAACACAATGCACATTTTTTACTGAAATTCACCAGCTTTCCAGATAGCTCATTGCCCTATTAATATTCATGAAGAAATCAACTCTACAATTACTTTAAATACTTTACATTATATACAATTATAATTTATTATAATTTACATTACCTAGAATTATAAATTACTTCATGCTTTATATTACTTATTTCCATGATTTATTTAATACTTGTATTGGTGGAGACCAGTGTCTGAGCTCAGGAACTCACTCTCCTCTCCAAAATGTGTGCTTTTGTGTACCCTTAGACAACACTGAGAGACTAGGTACACATTTCTTCACTCAAACTTGTTTAAGAGAAATTTCCATTCCTTTCCCAGAATTTTTTTTTCCACTATTCAAGCAATTAAGGCAAATAGCTAAAGAAAACTTTTTCAGTACTGGTCATTCCCAAAGAGAAGAGCAAGCTGGAAGACCCAGTGAGCATGAAGGTGGATGAGCAGTATCCATAAAAGCCATGCCACACTGCCTGGACCTATTTCTTCCACAATGTATCACAAGTGCTTGCATATTTTACTGCACAGCGTGTTAAGTTTCAGTGAAGACAAAGGCTCTAGTGCCATATGTCAGCCAAAGACAATGTTTCCCACGGTGTCCACCCTTAATTATTAAACATGTTCTTCTAGAATCTCAGAACTATCCCAAAGGCCATATGTTCCACCTCCTAATGTGAGGCCTCAATCATATGACACCTATGCAATTACAAGGACTCAGCATCCCTGTGTGGTCCTCTTCTCAGCTCCTAAAAGAATCACCCTCATTCCACTATTGCCACAGCACAGGGTTATAATGTGGGATATGCTGTCAAAACAGTATTTCAGATCACAAAATAGTTATGTTTCCCAAGATCACAGTTCTATAAATCGTTAGCAAGCATCTTTCCATAAATTAATTCCTTGACCACTAGGCAAGACTCTTCATCCTATGGGTATTTTCTGGGCAATGTTTTTGTCCTATAGGAGTTTTCCTTAAAAAATTTAAAGATTAGAATCAGCCTGGGGTTGCTAGTTAAGCTCAACACAGTCCTAATAAGCAGCTGCTTCTGCTCTCAACTGTCACCATTCCCTCCATATCAATATCTCTGAGAAGGTCAGCACACTGTGTGCGCATGCTCTAATAAATCAAACACAAGTTTGTCCCAGTCAAATAAGGCCCCATGTATGACTTGCTAGACACTTGTCTCCACTGGTCTACAACATAGAAAATTGTGTCCTTATTTGCTGTAACCACATGTTCACTACAATTAACTCTATACACGTACACACTACATGCTGGACTCAGATGTCTAAACCATACTTATTTGGCCCGTGTATCTCTCTTAATGTCAATCTATAAAGGAGGATCCACAGAACATTCATGTAATTTCTACAATTAACAAGGAGATGCAAGTCATGGCCAGGGACTAGTAAGTTCTGCTATAAATACACAATCACAGAGCAATAAAGGATTTTGGCAACTTATCTGCTCTTTCATCACCTCTCTGGCTTTTGCAAAAGTGGAATGTCTCAACCTCACCACCAATTTCACAAGAGATGCTATGACTTTACCTATGATTCCTCCATGCAAATGTGGCTATTCTATAGGCCCTTTGAGCTCTTTTTGGAATCACACAGATGTGAGTTTGAAATATGCCCCACTTTCCAGCTTTGTGACTTTGAAAGAGTTACTAATCTTCGGTAACTCTCTTTTTTCTTCTTCTAAGAAGTACCATCTACCCGTCAAGGTTTTGGGGTTTTGAGTGTTAGTGAGGTAAAATGATCTACTGGTACCATCTACCTGTCAAGGTTTTGGGGTTTTGAATGTTAGTGAGGTGAAATGATCTACTGGTACCACCTGCTTGTCAAGGGTTTGAAGACCCAATAATCTCATCCTGCTTTTAATGTTCCTAATAAACCATCAGAACTGTATTAAGGGTCCACAAGATGTTATCTGTTGAATGCCCTTCTAACCTTGCCCCAGCCAGTGTCCTGGTTGAATAATTCCTGGCTCTGTTCTCCTTTTTCTCTCATGTATCCTCAACGTGGCTTAAACCCATCTATCAGGACCTTCTGGACTTGGTCTTATGACAGCCCCTGAACATGGCCAGCAAGATGCAACACACACTCACTCCAAATTCCTCTTCCTGCCTCATGGTCCACTTTGCACCAACAATTCAGCACCCTTGACACCAACATTTTCATGCCTACTTGCCCCTTGTTCTTTATGCTCCAAATGCCATCTCCAAACTACAATTTTCTATCTTCTCCCATTTTATGAAGATCCACTACAAATGCATCCACAAAAGCTGTGTTAATTACCCTCTGTCATCGCCCTTTCGAATGAATTATTCCTTCCACTTTGCATTCAAATTCATTGTATATACCCTTATTATTTCACTTACAAAGTGATGTAATTGTTTATGAACTTAACTCCCCAATACAAACCAGACCATGAGCAAAGACACTCTTTTAGTACAGTACACATTTTTATCACAATCGAGCTTCGGTCTGAAACATTGCAGAGACACAGGCAATGTTTGTAAGACAAATGAGGAAGTACAAGGAAAGATTAGGAAGCCCAGCTCCTCCACTAGGCACCTGAGTTTAAGTCTCTGTACTGCCCCTTGCTGGCTGGGTGACTTTGGGCGAGTTATTTCACCTCACTAACATTCAGCTGCTCGTTACAACACTAGGATATTAATTGTACTTTCCTTGTGGGTTGCTATAAGGATTGTAATATTGAATACCCTCCATGCATCATCTCACACTGACTAGCATACAATGATTAACACATACCTGCTGTCACATTATAATGAAAATTGGAACCCCTAATTTTAAGCCATCTCATACTCTGCTGAAAAATGAGCCAATCCTCTTTGCTGAATGCTCCTTGACAGTCCACAGAGGCTTAAGGCTTAGAAGCAAAGAACTTATTAAAATAGGAGGGAATGAGAGAAAAGGGAAACAGTAACTGTTCACAGACAGCTCTCCTCTTCTGCCACTACAGCCAGTCAGAAACATGGCAAAGGTCTGGGTATAAAACTATAGAGTATTTACATCCAAGTTCTAAGCCTTACCCAGCCTCCTACTGTGAATCAGTTTGTTTGTTTGTTTTTTGAGATGAAGTCTCGCTCTGTTGCCCAGGCTGGAGTACAGTGGCATGACCTTGGCTCACTGCAAACTCTGCCTCCCCAATTCAAGCAATTCTCCTGCCTCAGTCTCCCCAGTAGCTGGGATTACAGGTGCATGCCACCACGCCAGGCTAATTTTGTATTTTTAGTAGAGATGCAGTTTCACCATGTTGGCTAGGCTGGTCTTGAACTCCTGACCTCAGGTGATCTGCCTACCTCCGCCTCTCAAAGTGCTGGGATTACAGGCGTGAGCCACCATGCCTGGCCTGTGAATAGGTTTTAAAAGAATTACATATGATTCCTCTGTTCATTTTTCCATCTATGAAATCTACAGCTGTCATATTTCCCAGAACCATGGTGATACATGTTTTCATTAGCTGCCTGCCATGAAGTTACATTAAGAAGACATCAATGATTTTTTCTAATCAAAGTCATAAAGTCAAGTGGTTTCAGATAACAACCTCCACTATATATATGTTAAAGAGAAAAATAGCACCCATATCACAGCCTGGGTGCCCATAATCTTCTAATACCAGTAATAAATCTTTCTGCCAAGGCTAAATCATTTATAAACTTGTTAACACAGCTGAAGTCTCTAATGCTATATCACTAGGTTTCTTATTTAATCAAATTGTTTTAAAATGTGTATTTGCAATACTGAGGGATTAGGTTTATCTTATGAAAGACCATTCCAGTGTCCCATTGTACACAAATAATTTGAAGGCAATTTCCCCTTGTTAAGGGTAAAAACTCTGATTAGACTAACCTCTGATAGCTAGTTACTGAGATCACAGAAAGAATGCAGCCACTAGTGAATAAACAAATACTAAGACCTTCCAAGTGGACTGTCTCAGGTGACCTCCAAAGGTTAATTCACGTAAAAAGGATTCTGGCGTTACAACCAGAAACCAACAAGTTATGCCCTCCTTTTGAAAAGCATTAGATTCCAGGATGGATTATCCAGCCAACCAAAGAAAGGGCAAATATAAGGTAACCAGCTCTCCAGAGTATGTTCTGTCACCCAGTTTAATGGGAAGCTATGTGGTTTGGAAGCAAATTCTAGAGTTACAGAATGTTAAGCAAGATATTCATTATTTTACCCCATCATGAAACAACAAGCCCAAACAGCTAACTCCAGGAACGTTTTCTGAGACTGTGTGCACATCAGGAAACAAGAAACAAAATAGGGTGTTGAAAACACCCACATGTTACAGCATTTCTGTCCTTCCTGAGGATGGGAATAACATTAGAAATAACTTCGCAGAAAAACATACTCCTCAGAGATCCAAAATTCCCCAGGAATCTCACCATTTGAACTGACGTATGTACTCTGGAAAAATTGTTCCTATCATCCAGTAGCCGTGAATTCTAACTTAGTCTAAACTTTCCATTCAAAAGGCAGCATCTTTCTTAATTTTAAGCAATGTCTAAAGTCCAAAGCCCCAGGACAACATTTCTTCTGAGGCTATGTCAGCTTCATTCAGTCTCATTGAACTGAATGATGTATAATCAAAGCCAATGGGATTCTGAAGGAGAGAGAACATGAGAAGGATACTAGACTCAAACCTGAACAGAGCTGAGTCAATTACAGAAAAGTCTTGGCAAAGTAACTTCAGCCCCATGAGGTGCTGTTTCTCTGTGGGTAAATAAGGAGACTCACAGGCCCCTGTCTCTCAGGGCATTTGCAAGGAGTGAATGAGCTAATACGTACAAAGGGTGGCCAGCATGCTGGGTGCACAGCTAATGGCCAATAATCATGAATGAATCTCCATGCCCTTTTAAATGGAGGGACTTCAAATATGCTGGATTCTCTTCCATATCACTTATTACTCCATCACTGAATTAGCCATATAGAAGGTATATGCAGGTAAACGATGTCTGTAAGAGAGGTCACCAACTCATCCACGGTGAGCAGATGCAGACAGGTGCATCGTATAAGGTCACGAGTGGCCAGCAGAGAAAAGGACTCACAGGCCAGCAGAAACAAGATGATGAATATCTGGGACCTGTCTTTACCCATCAGGAATAAAAGAAACTTGGGTTTCCAATTTACCATGAGGGATGATGGTACTACAGGTCTTCTGCCTTATGTAGTCAGAGAAGTAGACATGGAGGAAGAATTTGTTAGAAACAAAATAAAGCAAACATGGTTAAAATGACAACAACAAATTAGCTCTGTCTCAGAGGACTCCACATGCACAAGAGCAGTATTTGTCCAAATACAAACATTTTCCCAGTGGCAATGACTTACTTACTGCTAAGTCCAGCAGAGGCAGCAATACTAATTTATAATGTGTGAAATAAAGAAAAGATAACACAGGCTTCTAAAAGGCTGGCCAGTGGGAATAGTCACATAAAGATCCCAGCCTAGATTTATTAAAAATTACAATAATTAGACCTAGAAAAGTAGAAAACTAGAATTATTTTCTCAAACATAAAACAAACTGCCCTCATGTCAGTACTCAATTCCAGTGAGAATTGAATAAATTTCTGCTTTGGGAAAAAACCAACAATGCTGATTTTATCTTTAATAAAAGGAGTTATAAATATCAAGAAAATATTTTGATTTGTATAAATGCATCAAATATAAAATTTAAACCTTAAATATTTATTGGATATGTCAAGTATGGATGGCACTGGACATTTTAAAAATTATTCAAAGAAATTTTAACAGGTATTAAGTAACTCAAAACCAAATTAGAAAAGAAGAAACATATATAGGTTAATGTATAATAACTGATAAAATATCAGATTTAAAATCATAAAACATCTGTAAGTTTAACACAAATTTGAAATGTTTATGTGAAGAGAATGTATGGAAATGATATTAAATGAAATTAGCCCAATGCAAGCAGGTGTCCTGTAGTAGACAGATTTCAAACAGGTCTTTCAGTAAAAGTTAGACAGTTATTACCATGGAATTTGGAAAATGGAAAATTAACAGATTCTAGCATGAGGAATGTACTCTATCAAATTTCTTAGAGAATAAACACTATTCCAGAGTTCCTTAGCTTCAGCGTGACTGTCATTTTGGACAGGATATATGTTTGTTGTGGATCTGTCCTGTGCATTGAAGGATGCTTAGCAGTATTGCCTGCTGCTTTTCATGAGATGTCTGTAGCACAAGAAACAGTCTTGACAATCAAAATGATATTTCTAAATATTGACAAATGTCCCCTTGCAGAGGAGAAGAAGGCAGAATTGCTCTGCCTTCCATTGAGGACCACTGCTGTATACAAAGATACAATCTACAAAAAGAGTATGTAACAAGTAGACTAAACATAAAAAGAGAATATTGTGATTTTATTTTCCATATTTTGATTTTCTTCTCTACTTACTGTGCTACTACTACTTACTGTGCTAATATGATCTTACAAAAAGTGCTACGCATAGTAATCAAAACTGTATCCTGAATTGGTACAACACAATTTCAACACAATGAAACATGGGTTTCAAAAATCAGTTATATAATGGGTACCAGAAAAACAGGCTTCTGTTACCACAGTAATAAGGACAGCACAGTTTGGTAAATGAAGTGAACATTGAAATTTAGCCCTCATTTAACACATTTCCAAAACTTAAACAGGAATCACAAACCTCCAAGGGAAGTGTATTTTGGTCCCATAAGCTACCTGGCTGCATTCGCTTTGCTTTGCTAATGGCAACAGAATTACCAGCCAAGTGTTCACCTGTGGAAGAGGGGATATACCTTCACAGGGATCAGCAATAAAGAATAGAGGAAAAAAAACTTCCTCAGTCCCCAGCTATCCTCCCCATCTCTTACCCTCATGCTTCTAGGTCAACTAAGCCATTCCTTATCAGTTGATGCAGTAGCCTGCCAGATTCCTTTAAGCTCTGGATGGTGAGTACCTAGCACAAAAGTCGCTTTAGGAAAAAGAAGAGTCTGCAGTCCTGCCTTACCACCATCACCATCACCATCATCACCATCTCTAGCACCATCACCACCATCACCACCATCACCACCAATACCACTACCACAACCACCATCATCAACACCACCACTATGACTTTTACTACTATTGTCACCATCACTACCACTGCCATCATCACCATCACTTACCATCACCATCACTACCAACACCAACACCACAACTACCACCATCATTACCAATACCATCACTATGATCATCACCACTACCACCACACCACACCACAATCACTACCACCATCATCACCACTACCATCACCACCATCTTCAACATCATTATCACCACCACCACCACCACAATCACCAACACCACTGTTACCACCACCACCATCACCACCACCACCATTACAGCTAGCTAGAAGTCTCACTCTCCACAGCATGGAACACTATAACCCTGCATTGGGCTACAGCACAATCAAACTTCTCCTTGAACATAATCCACTAAGGCACTCCAGCTCACACTTCTTAACTCCACTAGACTTTTCTACTTCCTGCACTTTTACAATTCCAGAACTTTCTGAAGTCATTATCTTGATCTGGGATGTCCTCTCCACACAAATTCATAGGTTACCAACTTATTAAGTCAAACTTGAAGCACAATGGATATGCAGTAAATACTGAATTGCTCACAAATTACAGAAATTCCCCCCAGGATATGAAACAAGCTTTCCAGTGGATTGGCATCTATTGATTTAACTCCTAAATTGTGCTCAGTAGGTGCAGGCATCGTACTAAGTATTTTATATTATCAATTGATTTATCCTCATAACAGCACAACACAACGGTTACTATTATTATCCTCATTTTTCATATGAAGAAACTGAGGCAAAGGGACATCAAGAAAGGTGCCCAAGTTCACAGAACTGAAATTTGAATCCAGGCAGCAGTCTCACCATGATCTCTGAGCCACTCCAATGTGTAGCTACTCTACACTGAAAACAATTTCAAAACAAATTTTTAGTTATTTTTTTTTTAAAAAGTCATAGAGTCTAAGAGATAGCCAGTGATTTTTCTAACAACAGAATCCTATTTTTAAGAGCCTCAAGCCCAGCCTCCCTCTCCTCTGAGAGCACATTGAAGAAAATTTGGGGCCATTTTAAACACAGTTTAGAAATCACCGTTTTTACAGCAAATATTTGTTTTTCAAAGACATGGAAACTAAGACCTGAGAAAGGGTAGTCGTTTACCCAAGTAACACTGAATTAGTTGGCAGCAGAGTTGAAACTAAAACCCTTGAGTCCCGATGCCAACTGGATGATTTTCAATTATCCCTTGGCACCCTGGCTAATCATTAAATAGATTTTCTACAGAAAGGTGCAGTTTCATATCTACCAGGTAAGAAACATGGTTGATGACACATGAAAATGATTCACTAGAAAAGACAAAAGATAATCATTCACCCAAACACGCCTCTCAGTAAATCTTCAGAGTCGAATATCGCACAGTGCAATTTGGGATTCAGGCTTTACCTCTCATCTAAGGAGTCCAAAGCCCTTCTCAGGCAACCGTGGGCCACTAAGTTACTGGCCAGTTAGCAACAGAGAAACCATGTAACAAAAATTGTACTCATCTGGTAGGCTGAGTTCATGGCCAAGCCAGAACCAAAACTCCACCTCCCTCTGTACATCCACCTGTGATCCGGTGCACGCCCCCAGCCCTGAGCTCCCCCTTCCGACCCACACCTGTGAGGGCACCTTTACCTGCATGTGCTGGAGGCTCCTCAGCTGTCTCTCCTTCTCTGTAACTGATTTACTGGCTGACCTTCAGACCATCTTAAGCCTTTCCACGACTAAGTTTCTCCTGTGCAAAATTACACTTCTCTCTCTGAGGAGGTGTTGAGAATGATTAAATGAACCTGGCCACAGAGTGAGAGCTCCTCAGACACGAGGCATTAGATCGGGGGGCTGTGTTGTCCGCGGGGTGCTTTCTAGTGATCATTCATGCAGATACCCAAATCAAAGCCTCCAGGTTAAAAAACGACTTTGGAAAACTCTGTGGTTTTAACAAACAGATAACAACGCCCCTACCCCCACCGTTCTCTGGTTTCATATTAAGAAAATCTTTTACTGAGGGTTTTTTCTATCCAGGCACAATGGAACCCTAATAAAAAAATTTATGTATCTTCTATGAAAATACCTATAAAAATAATTTGATGGGAAAAAATCTTTTACCTTCTGTTTTACCATGAGAATTTCTTTTTTTAGAGACTGTTAATTAAAAGTTAACACAAAAGTTTTATTTCTCAGTACCTTTGTTTTTATTAAATTAAAGAAAGAGTATACATAACAGATAAGCATTCACCTATACCTATAATAACTGGGAAAAAAATCATATGATCATGTGGGTCTATTAAGAAAGTAAAAATTAAATATAAAAATGCACTCCAGAAATGGATACTAAGATCTTATTTAAAATAGAGTATGTATGACAAATACATTTTCATTCTCATTACCATGCTCCAAATAGTTATTTCCTTTCTTAATTCACCTTTTGAAAGCATTTTGTTCCATTTTCCTGGGGCTGTTTTACTGCGTGACTTCCCTGGGCATTCAACAGTCAATCTCCGCAGGATTGGGATTTTCATTTCACAGGTCTTTAATCTTGCAAAGCATTCGGGCTACTCTTTTCACAGATATAAATAAGTAAATACAACAGTCTTCAGGTAAAGAAAAAAGACATTCCTCAGGGACAAGGATAAAGCTGGAAGCCATCATCCTCAGCAAACACACACAGGAACGGAAAACCAAACACTGCATGTTCTCACTTATAAGTGGTAGTTGAACATTGAGAACACGTGGACACAGAGAGGTGAGCATCACACACCGGGGCCTTTTAGGAGGTGGGGGGTGAGGGGAGGAATCTTAGAGGGCAAGTCAATAGGTGCAGCAAAACACCATGGCCCACGTATATCTGTGCAACAAACCTGCATGTTCTGCATATGTACCCCATTTTTTAAGAAGAAATTAAGAAAAAAAAAATTTTTAAGAATAAATAAAAGCAGGAAAAAAAATAAAAGACATTCAAGCTGCCTACATTTCCACAACAGAGCATTCTCTATCTACTCACTATATTTTTTCTTGAGTTATAGCAAATGACAATTTCCATCTGGACTTTTTTTTTTTAAATACAGGCATTTCTCATTTCATCTTGTGATAATTTGAAAAACTATGTATACTGTGTAACCTAAATAAAATAGATTATAGCACCACTCCAAAAATTGCTGTCAACTTCCACATATACTAAGCTAGTGGATCTACCCCAGGCAAAAGAAACAGGGTCAGACGCTGCCTAATAGAAATCAAGTGACACATCTTTAGCATGTTCTTTGCTATGCCACTGGTTATCTGTAGAGGCTCCAGAGTTTAATAAGTCTTCTTAATTGGACACCATTTAGCTCAGCCACTGGGCTCAAGTAGACAAATAGGAAGTGAGTTTTCCATGTGTACTCTGTTCCTTATCTGCACAGTGGGTGCCCTCTGAACTGAGCCTCATTAGAGGCTATGCATCTCAGCCCACACGCAAGCGACATGCATGCTGCCTGAAGTGGAAGCAAAAGTGTGTTGTTAGTTGCACACCCATAGAAGCACACCTGAGCCTCCCTATACAATGCCCAACTAGAATAGGCTGAGCACTTCCCTCCTGCCATTTGTAGACTGATAGTCCAGTCCCATCATTACCAGGTCTCACCCACTGCCAGAAGGATGGCTCATACTCAGTCCGATGAACTCAGCTGTGCTTATGAGTTACCAATGAGGAAGGGATGAAAGGAGAAAATAAAAATTAATCTTGTATCCATAAAACATAAAAACTCACATTAAGTATGCCATCATGATTATAAAATATCACCACTCATCACTTATAGGAGGGTAAACTAAGGCTAGTTAAGGGTAAATGATATTGTGACTGTCAGGAGTAGGGCATTTGTTTAGAATGAGATAGAAGGTCTTAGCTAAATCCATGCAAAGTGTTCCCCGAAATGAACATTCAGTCTCCTCCAGGAAGGTGATTCCCCGTCTCAGTAAAACATGGGTAGAAAAATCAGTCTTATCATGGGTTACAGAACACCCTTTCCTTTCTCCCTCCCCCTTCTGCTTGTCCTAATTAAGCCTTAGAAAATTAATTGTATAAAAACAAAACATAGTCTACCACTTATTAGATTATCCTATACCTAATAGACTATGCATGAAGATCTTTGGAATGATTTCCTTGATTGACCTACAATATTCTTCAAATTCTCAGATCAGGACTCTATATAAAATAAATTATAAACTGTTTTTATTGTTATTCCTCTACTACTTCATTGTTTTGTTTTTTTTTTTCATATGGAACAGTCCCCCTTGTTATTACAGGCTGAGAATCTCTTATCTGAAATGCTTGGGGCCAGAACAGATTCAGATTTTGCATTTTTTTGGGGATTTTGGGATATTGGCATATACATAATAAGTTATCATGGGGATAGAACCCAAGTCTAATCTTGAAATCTCTTTATGTTTAAATACACCTTATACGTATAGCCTGAAGGTGATTTATACAATATGTTTAATAACTTTATGCATGAAACAATGTTTTGACAGCATTTTGACTAGAATCCATCAAATTAGGTCAGGTGTAGAATTTTCCACCTGTAGTATCATCTTGGCACTCGAAAAGGTTTTAGATTTTGGATCACTTTGGACTTTAGTTTTTTAGATTAGAGATGCTGATCCTGCATTTTCTTGTATAAGGATACTTCATCATCATGGCAAAGCATTCCTGTACCATCCATTAACAATCTCTGGTGTTTCATCCATAATGTCTACCATTCCATATTTCCCATCCAGTGAAATGTATGCATAACAGGTATTGGCAGGAGATAAAACAAAATCCTTACTCCCAGCTATGGGTACAAAGTTAGGTGGCCAGGCATTGGGCTCCTAGCAGTCAAGAGTGAAGGAGACATTGGGGAAGGTGGGCAGGTCCTCAGGAAAACTGGAAATAAAATTATCCAGTGAGAGGACAGTGGCCAGAAACATTTCTCAAATTGTCATGGGAATGGTTTACAGAAGGAGAATGGGCATTACTTAAACACAGGCCACTTATGACAGCAAACGTAACCATCTACACTAGATGTATATGGCATTAATCAGAAATAAAGATGTTAGAAGGAGAAGAATCAGAAATAACACACCTGGATTCTGAGCCTTTGGAAAGATTTTGAAAGTTTAGGCAAAGAGCATCCAAGGCTTCAATAGCATGTACAGAGTATTGAGCAAGATGGAGCTAGGAGTCACATAAATGGGCTGTTATACACTGGTATATTGGGCAAAGCCTTCTGGTATGTTCCAGCAAGACTTCATAACGAAAGACCTTACGCCTTAAAATAGTATTAATTGAAAAGAATGATAAGGCCTGCTGGAGGCCTAAAGGGCGTGGAAGACAGATTTAGAAGACAGGGTAAGAAGGAATGCTTGAAATCATTGCATAAATTAATAAGTTTCTGTGTATGTTTACCCTATTGAGTATCCACAGTTAGAGGATAGGGAAGGAAAGCGATAGCAGATATTATGTGACAATGTTTTTGTTATACATAGAAAACAAAAGCTCCATATGCTCAACAAAAGTCAGATTACAGAGCCATAATAATGTACATGTTTCTGAAACATTCCTGTATTTTGAGTTTCCCTCAAAGCCTAGCATTTATAAAGTTTATCGCTGGTCCTTTCAATGAATTTCACTGAACACAAGCCAGGCATGTATCAAAATAGGTACATAAAATCTCTATAAGGTAAATAAAACTCATCAAAGAAGTTGGAACAGAACATTTCCTAACTTTTTTTTCAATCTGGGAGGATCTGATTCATAATTATCATGTACTGTCTTTCTTGACTAACAAGTGAGAGCTAAAAGGATACCCAAACCTTTTGTCATGGTGAAGTGAAAATCTATTATGTAATTATTTTAGAAATAACACATATAACATGTATAAACAGATGTTGTTATAATCATATTTTGTTTTAATAATATTTGAGGCTTTAAAGGATACCATTGAACAACACTAATTTCATTTACAATAAATGAAGCATAAGACATGGAAAACTACTTGGCTGCATTCAAGATCTAGCGATTCAACTATAAGGAAAAATTACTTTCATCAAAGATGACAGTTTTTCTCTAGCTCTTCCTACTGATGCCTACGCAATAGAGTCTCACTAAATGAGCATAAAATAAAAAGATGTCCATTTGATCTTTGGACAAAGATCAGATTTGATGACACAGATCTACATGCAGTGGTCTGATTATGGATCCTGCATAAATAGATGGAAATAGGTTCACTTTCAAACCTTTAGGCATCATTGGCAGGATTGATGCTTCTGCTTTCTACCAGTCATAATATGAAAACATTGGTGATGACCTTTACTAGAAATCTCCATGCAAATGCAGCAAGAAACTCACCCAAAACATTAGCAGAACCTACCAGATCTATTCATTAGAAGAAAATATCAACCATAGGTATCATTCACAACTAAGAGAAGAAAAGCATTAGTCATTTTACCTAGTATCACAGCATAGGCTTTTGAGTTGGCAAAAATGGGAATGAATCCCAGCTTCATGACTCTACCCTAGGAAAGTGACATATTTCTGTGTCTCAGCATTATCTGTTAAATGGGACCAAGAGCCCATTACCTTGTAGGGTTCACAAGATGACTGATTGAAATAACATACGTAAAATACCTAGGACAGTGCCTGCATATAGCATGTCCGCTGTAAGTATCACTCCCTTTCATAGGTGACTGCTCTAAAAATATTATGTCATTTCATAGATGGGTCTCAATTACTCTGTGATTCATTGCCTCCCAAAGATCAATCTACTTGACACAAAGGAGAGATCTAGTCACAATGAGACATAATGGATATTGAAGCATACAGACATTTGACTCAAATTAATCAAAAAGTTGCATTCTTCAGTAAGTCAACTATTACCAAGTGCTTCTTATGAATAGTTATTTTAAGATGCAGCTTTCCAGAAATACTGCTTTCTTAAACAAAGTTTCATTCCAGACAGGAAAAAGCCTTTGGCCAGTTTAGAAGAAGCTTTGTACCATTCCTGGGAACTGCTCAGCATCTGGGGTTGCTGGATTTTAAGATGGAGTTGTCCTATCTAATAAAGCTGCTATGATCATTGAACACAGACACATGTAAGATGTGTTGGGCCTTGGGGATGTAAAATGATAGCACAAGGAGGGACAGGAATCTAAATGCTTTGTCGCACACACCAGAGGATAAATAATTATCAAAGAACGCTTAGGGTAATTTAATTTAACTCTGCATGTAATGAAAGATGAAAAATTATCTTTTCCATTAACATTAATTGCATTAAAATCAGTATTTTTATAATTTTCTCAACCTATTTTTTTTTCTTTCAACTGGCGAAGTGTCAAAAGGCAATAAAGAGAAAAAAAGTACTTCCAGATGGTTGGTCTAAGCAAATTGCGTGGAATTTTCCTTTAAATAAAATGGAAAATATATGTAATAGAAGCCCTGCTGAACACCTATCAAATCAAAATGACTACTGTCTGCATTGTTGTAATTCACTCACTGGTTTATGGCCTCACTCTATTTCAAAGAGTTTCTCAAATTCATATAATGTTCTGCAGTGCTAGAGCTGGCATCAGATCTCTGATGTAGCTGAAAGATGCAGACTGCGAAATCTTCCATCGTTGGACAACTTTCTTATTTGGGACATAGTTGAGAAAGTTGAGCAGCCAAAAAATAAAATAAAATAAATGGTCCTTTCAAAGGCAGCTTTAAAGCGGCACTCACTCAGCTCAATAAACTCTGTGTTCCAGGGATAACCACAAAAAGAAAGACTTTCAACTTGTTGTTCCAAGTATACATTTTACACTAAACCCTACGCTATTTAGAGAGATATTGGTAAAAAATTATGGCAGTGGGTCATGCAATCAGGAATTCCCTCTCAAAACCCTTCTAGATAAACTGACTCTCAATTCCCCCAACCTTTACTCAAGAGATTGGATTTTATGTGCTCCATCCTTTCACTCTAAAACTCATTAGTACATAAATGAGGAGAAAAAGTGTTGAGAACTGGAGAGGTGGGAGGTCAGGGAAGATAGAGGGCCACTGGGGCAGTGGACCGTCCACTCTAACCCATTTCTGATCACCAGTAACCACAGAATGAACCCCAAAGCCATCGCCCATCAAAAGGCAGGTCCCACACTTCCCAGCAATTAGATCCAGGTGGAGGTGAGCCTCTCTGCGGAGGGGGAAGGGGGAGGTCAGAGCCAGGTAGCCAGATAGCCAGGGTAGTCAGGGCATGCCTACTTCACCCGTACCCCAGAGCCTCTCACCTGCAAACTGGGTACAAGCAGTTGGTGTAAGGTCAGGAATGTTGTCAAAGGCAACATGAAAGTTCTAGTGCATCAAGTTCAAGACCTGGACTTCACAGATTTATGGCTACATAAATACACACAATGTCTTTATGAATTTGCCCCTGCTTTCAATTTAGTAAGAGACCTTCAAAGCAGGAGTTCAAAACCAGGGGCAATTTTACTTCCCCTCCTCAGGAACATTTGGCAATACACGGAGACAATTTTGGTTACCACAGCGAGGGGATACTACTGGCATCCGTCAATAGAGGCCAGTGATGCTGATAAATTTCCTATAATGTGCTACCCCCACTGACAAGAAGGGATTATCCAGCGCAAATTATCAATAGTGCCAAGGTTGAAAAACTCTGCTTTACACCGAAAAAAAGAGAGATGCAATTTAGGTAGCATTATGTTCTGTAAGTAGAAAAGAAATTGGTAAGACCAGAATCTCTTACCACTGAAATGTTTCTCAGCTACTAAAATAGGGAGCCTGGTACAGTCATTGAACAGCTTTCTAATTTTCTTTTATATCCTACACAGATTTTCTCTTTCTTCTGCCATGCAGAAAAATAAGAGAGGCAATTTATAGCAAGCATTTGAATTCTTTGCTGTATTATTTTAAGATGCTGCTGCTTTTACATTTTGCCCATAAGAAGTTTTACTAGAATAAATAAAACCAGTTGGACACAATTCACAGACAATTGTTTTCCAAAGATTTTTTTTTAGTATTATAAGCTGTAACCTCTAATTAAATATGTGATCCCACTGGATTTTATATGTAGAATATATTTACCATATTTACGTGTGCACATTATCCACTTTACTAACTTTTCTAAAATTTCTCACATAAACCTGAATTTTTAAGCCTTAAATGGAATCCCAATTTGTACATTTTTCTTTCAACTATCCATATCTTTTGATAGTGAATAGACCAGTCCTCAGTTATTCCTTAGCACCTCCTATATTTGCAATGCAGGACCCAGTGATTACTTCTATTACTTCTGGTAGTTCTCAAAGTTACAAGGAACAAGAATGATCATGAAGGTTCAATTCACCTGATTCCATAATCACATTCTTTGCTCTTGAGACATTCGCCCCGTTACTTCTGTGCCTTGTCTTTATCACCAAAAATCCTCAGATCAGCACATCCTTTGCCTATCAGCCACTCTACTTAACAACTTCATTTTTACATTTATTAAATCTTTCCTGCCAGAGTCAGTTTGGACTACTATAATAAATTACCATACACCAAGTGGCTTGAACAAGAGAAATGTATTTCCCACTGTTTAGAAGGCTGGAAAGCCAGCAGATGCCATGTCTGAGGGAGCTCCTTTCCTGGTTTGGAGGTGGTGTCACCTTTTGTATCCTCACAAGGCAGAGAGCAGAGCACAGGAGAAAGCTCTCCAGTGTCTCTTCTTTTTTTTTTTTCAAGATGGAGTCTCGCTCTGTCGCCCAGGCTGGATTGCAGTGGTGCGATCTCAGCTCACTGCAACCTCTGCCTCCTGGGTTCACGCCATTCTCCTGCCTCAGCCTCCCGAGTAGCTGGGACTACAGGTGTCCGCTACCATGCCCGGCTAATTTTGTGTATTTTTAGTAGAGACGGGGTTTCACCGTGTTAGCCAAGATGGTCTCGATCTCCTGACCTCGTGATCCGCCTGCCTCGGCCTCCCAAAGTGCTGGGATTACAGGCGTGAGCCACCTCGCCTGGCCCAGTGTCTCTTCTCATAAAAGAACTGATCCCATCATGAGTGCTCCACTCTTACAACCTAATCACCTCTCAAAGGTCCACCTTATAATACTGTCAAACTGGGTGTTAGGATTTCAACATATGCATTTTGAGGGGACACGAACATTCAGTCCATAACACTTCCTATATGCAAAGCAGAGCAAAATAAAGGCAAATACTACATTTTCAAAGTTATTTGCCTCAGTAGCATCAGCATTGGTTCCAGCTGTAATCCTCAGCCCCCTCCCATGATGGTAATCAAAAGCTTGCCATTTGCTAGTGTTCTTCACCCTCTACATCTGACAACTGCCCTCCACAGTTCACAAATACTAACGGTACACTAAACCATAAGCTCTTTAGGAACAGGAACTCTGACATATATGTATTTATACCCCAGAGAGTAATCAAATTGTACTACATATACTTCTGGTGCTGATGAGGACCAGTAATGAGATAGATAGAATGTATCCAGAGACATCTGTTGGTGCTAAGAAGGGCTCAGGCAGGTAATAGGCATCCTAACCATTTAGGACAAAGTAAAGGACGAATAAATCTTCTCCAATTTTAGTCATTTATTTTCTTCTGCTAGCTTTCAGGTTGATGTGTTCTTTCTTTCCTAGTTCCTTTAGGTACAAAGTTAGATTGTTAATTTGAAACCTTTCTAACTTCTTGATGAAAGTGTCTTGGGGCTATATGCTTTCCTCTTAACACTGCTTTGGCTTAATCCCAGAGATTTTGGTAAGTTGTGTCCTCGTATTCATTGATTTCAAGCATTTTTTTTTTATTTCTGCCTTAATTTCTGTGTTAACCTAGGAGTTATTCAGGAGTAAATTGTTCAATTTCCATGTGTTTGTATAGTTTTGAGAGATCTTGGTATTAATTTCTATTTTTATTGCACTGTGGTGTGAGAGTGTGCTTGGTATGATTTCCATGTTTTTGAATTTATTGAGGCTTGCTTTGTGACCAAGCATGTGGTCGATCTTAGAAGACAGTCTGTGTGCAGATGAGAAAAATGTATATTCTGTGGTTGTTGGGTGGAGTGTTCTGTAGATGTCTACAGAAAATGTTTTGGCCAGAGTGTGTGCCTCACTTAGAAAGGAAAGGGAAGGATAGAGGGAGGGCAGTGCAAACTCATGTTCAGTGGTCACGGTCAGTGAGGCAATACTGCATCTCTGAACTCAGGATGAAAGAGGATGAGGCAACGATGGTCAAGGATGCTGATTACATCTCCTAAGTACAGGTTTTAAACATGCACACATCTGGTCAACCTCTTCTGATTGTGTGCAAATCTAAAGAGTCACAGATGGGCCCTGATAAGGTCCTGAGATAAAATAGGGGGCTTTATGTTTCCTAGGGCATGCATGCACACACAAGTACATGGCAGATTTAACATTTTATAAATGACACCCAAATGACTCCTGTTTATCATCTGGGAGCATTCCATTTTTTTCTCAAGAATCATTGTATGACAAGATATGGCAAAGCTCAAATTAAATCAACACAACAAATAACCAACAAAAACAAGTGAAGTTTCACAAGGGCAAATTAAGAACAACTTTTGTTTGTCTGTGGTATCACACAGAGAAAAGTTATGTCTAGAGTAGATACTCTTTGATGTACATCCCAAAAGCTCTATTAGCACATCTGCAGCCAAACCACTGGTTTCAGGATGTGTACTGTTGGGCCCCTCAGTGGCCATATTGGTTCCAGATGGAGTTCAAATAACATAAGGGCCTTTGTTCCAGGGCTGAACTATTTCATTTCTCCACTGGTAACTTGCACACATGATGGAGTGCTCCATCATGAACGATGTGCAATGCACAGGGGTGCTTCAAAAAATGTCCCAGAGAGACTGCTAAAACTCATGGAAGCCCCTGCTTTTAAGTGACAGCAGCGGCATTTGCCAACAGAGTGGTGCTGGTGGGCTGTATTACATTCCATCTTTGTTTATGCAACACCCCTGGAATAAAAAGTTAGGCATTTACCATTATAATTTACCTTAATTATAGTATTTGTCACTACCTGTAATGCACAAAAGAATTATGGTAGTTGCACTTATAGAAGAGGAAAATGAGACACAGGGAGCCTTTTTGACTTGCACAGGGTTACTCCTATGCTGGAGAGAAGGGGAAATATTAAATATCTTACATCAAATACCTAAGGGCAGACTTAAGGATTTCTAATCCACTGCTGCTGACTGCTGGTATTTTAAGAAGGGAACTTTCAAAGAAGAATGAATGTTGTCAGAAACATGATTCGTCACATAAGGAAGCAATGACTGGGGGCTGGGAGATGGCCTATAGCCCTTGTAAGAGTATTTCGAGCCCTTTAGAAAATAGGAAGGCTCTCTGACAGTCTTACTTGTAACCAGGCCTCTGCTATGTCCAGAACAACAGGGTTAGAATTCATGGCCCCGCCAGGCATGGTGGCTCATACCTGCAACCCCAACACTTTGGGAGGTGGAAGCAGGTAGGTCACAAAGTCAGGAGTTCGAGACCAGCCTGGCCAATATGGTGAAACCCCGTCTCTACTAAAAATATATAAAAAATTAGCCAGGCATGGTGGTGTGCACCTGTAGTCCCAGCTACTTGGGAAGCTGAGGCAGGAGAATCGCTTGAACCCCAGAGGCGGAGGTTGCAGTGAGTCGAGATCGCGCCACTGCACTCCACCCTGGGTGACAGTAAGACTTTGTCTCAAAACAAACAAACAAACAAAAAAGAATTCATGGTCACATTTCTCAAATCTTCATACTTTTGCAAGCTCACTGCCTATTTCAGGGCCATTTCTTTGAACTGATTTCTTCCCCTACCCACACAATCAGTGTTAACAGTCTAGTGTACTGCCTTCTATATCTTCCTCCATGTTTCTGCAATAACATACAAACACAGGTATTCAGACACGGGGGATGGAGGTCATTTTACTTTATAATTTGAGATTTTCTCATAATATCATAAAATCTCTCCAAGTTAACCAGGTACGATTTAAATTAATCTTTAATCACATCTGAGACATTCTTACAACCTAACTGACATATAATCTATACTTGATTGGTACACATCCAATATGTGAGATCAATTTTTGGAAGAGAGCAAAGCAAGCAATAAAAAAGCTTCTATAAACATTCACTATACATGCCCTTATATATATATTCTGGTATTTTTATTTTTACAATATATATGCCCTCATATATTATATAGTGGTGCTTTTCTTTGTATAGTACATATTCCCAGGGGTTGTAATACTGGCTGAAAGAGTTTGTATATTTTTAATTAGGATTATCAAACCGCTTTTCCAAAATAAGTAAGCAATTCATGTTTCCATCAGTCATGGGTGAAAGTCCCGTTTAATCAGCATCCTTACCTGTCGTAGGTGTTATCTTTTTTCTCTCTCTCTCTTTGGCCAGTCAGAAGAATGATATCTCATTTGAATTATCCTAATAGCAATGGATAGAACATTGTTTCATCTACTTACTGGACATGAGGATTTGCTCTTATGTGAACTACCTATTCATATATTTTTCAATTTTCTTAAGGGCTGTTTGAATTTTTCTCATCAATTTATAAGAGCTCTTTGTATATTAGAAATATTAACCTTATGCCTATTGCAGGGATTGCAAATATTATATCTATCTAACGCTAGACTTTTTAGATGGTTTATGTCATCTTTTAGAAGAGTTTATTTTAACGATAACCAATTTACAGTCTATCCCTTAGGTTGCCAAAAAGAAAGAATCAGCAGAAAATTCTCATTCTGCAATTACTAAGATAAAACATCCAGTGAAAGATGAACTTGGAAAAGATCCAGTATAAATAAAACTACATGTTCAAGAATGCTTTCTTAACCTTTGGCACAGATGCCACCTTGCCCCTTCCTTAGCTTATAAGAAGCTGTCATATACCATCATTAACACAGTTGGTCTCACCCTTCGATGCAGATATTATAGGGTGTTGCTCTCTGAATAATTCTTCAACCTGGGCAACGCATTGGAATTGGGAATTTTCAGCTATAATTGTTACTCTCTGCTGTCCATAGGATGGAGTCTTTGACCCGAACATAAATACAGACCAGAATTCCGAGCCCAAAAACTCTCCAGCATCCAGAGAAGAAGCATCATGAAAGGGGAGGATAGAGTTGTTTGTATATAAAATAAGTTGAATTTGCAAGAAAGAACTGACAGTCTTTTTCTTTAAAAATTGTAGGTAGTATCAAAGTTTTTCTCCTCTTTACAGATAAAAACAAAAAGCCTAACAGAATGCAGTCAACCGAGAACTAGTTTCTTACATTTCCACTGAGGGTATCTTTCTCTAGATCTGTCATTTTTCAGAATTTTCCAAGTAATAAAGTCATAGGCTTTTTTGTTAGGTGGCTGGAAAGACAAATGTATTTGTCATTCTGTCTGATCTTCCAAAGCATTTTTCAGTGTTGTTTTTGTTGCTGTTATCTTGTTGAATTTTTATCAGACTATTATTGGTATCACCAATAAAGAGGATGTTCAATTATGTTTCTAATTCCAAAAATAGTGCAAAAAAATTAATCTTAAAAAGTATAATGGAATCCACTTTTCTTTCACTGACTCCATCTGCAAGCCAGGATCAACTGTAAAATCATTTTATGAAGAAACAATATTGCAGGGGATTTATTCTCAGGGTCAAACAGACTGCTTGCAAGCCAGCGTTAAAGGCCTTGAACAGTTGATGCAAATTCCACCTTTGTATTTTACTGCCCTCAGTGAGCTCAGCATCATTCATTAAAGGGTGTATTAGCTGATGTCTTAACACCACCACGCAGCAGAGAAGGAGAATCACATAATTTTAAAATTCAGGCTGAGGGCCACTGTGGACGCAGAAGGTTGACTTCTGACCACCTGCTTCCCCACTAGACTTGTTCCAAATGGCTTTCTTGAGAGGTGATTCACAAGTGCTAAAAAATCATGAATTTTTAAAGTGAGATATTTCGGATTTCTTATAAACTACTTTCCATAATGGCATTTTACCAATGAAATGATCCACTGGATGAAAATGACTTATCCTTAGTTATCTGTTTTATTCCTGAGCTCATCTATTTTGACAAGTTCTTGATCATTGTGCATTACAAATTATGCACAGCCTCTTCACAAAGGCTTCACTATGGATTCTAGGAGCTCACAACCCACCACTTCTCAACATATAGTCATATATTCTACTTTACAGCAGAATACTTCTGCCTCAGGGAATCCTAATGGCCAGTGCCAAATCTTGTTTTCACTAACTGTGAGAAATGTGAGCCTTATGCTTTACATTAATAGGCCAAATGCATTTCTCTTTGATAGAAAATCAAACTTCTAAGCCACTGATAAAACTCTGGTGACATCCTGAGCTTTGTAGGTTTGATCCTCTTACAAAAGGTGTGAACAATGCAAGTGAGGTTAACAAAAATCCTTGCAGGGAATCACACATTGAGTGGCTCTCTGGCCTGCATCACTAACTGCTGCATTTTATTAACAGCAGGTCAAAGAGCCTCTCGCCCAACACATCACAAATGTTCACAGAGATTCAATGAGTCAACAAGTATGCCTACTGCAGCTGGAACTGACACTGAAAATGTGAACTACATTGACAAAAATTCTCAGCAGGCCCCTCAAACACCAAACTTTTCCCTAGCCCAAGGTCTCTGGGGAAGAAATACAACAATTAAAAGTGCAGTGTGGAGTGAGAACACAGTACAGCAAATTTTTAATGTCAGAAAGTAGCAATTTGATAACTAAGAAAACTGGAAAAATCATTATAACCTATGCCTTACTTTGCCCAGCACCTCCCAAGACTCAACTGGAAAGAGCCTGGCTTTGAGAAGAATGAAAGCCTGAACTGCTTATTGTGAGAAAAAAAAAAAAGCAAAATAAATGCTGAAATGAACTCACATCAAATATTTCATTGTAAGAATCTGACCTTATTTCCTATAGCCAGAATAGCATTTTACGATACAACAGTGGAGAATTTTGCTACTAAGATGTTGAATGAAATCCCTCAAGAGGAGAATTAACTTTGAGATTTTCTGTCACTTTTAAGATCACTTCTGAAGTATCAAAGCACTACTATAGCAAATGAAATATTATGAGGAGCTTTGCAACAGATGCCAATACCTTCCCAAACATGTCTGAGGCATCTCCTAAGTCAGAGGCCCTGGATTTCAGACATACTGCCAATATGTCAATGACCCCCAAATACACAGCTCTATTCCCAATCATTCCTCGATAGCCCACACTTGTGTATCTGTCTACTCTCTAGACCCGATGAGAAATGAAAGCCTTCAACTCAAAGTTAACATTGCCCTAGAAGAACTGTTGTTTTTCCCTCCAAAACCTATACCTCCCCAGGGCTTCTCTGTCTCAGTAAATGGTCCACCATCCACTCACTTACTGAGGTCCAAAACTTCCAATTCATTCTTAATTTATCTTCCCCTCTCTCCAATGACCAATCCATCAGAGCACCACAGACTCTACCTCTAAATATGTCAAGCCCATCCACTTTTCTCCTTCTACACTAACAACCCTGTAGTCTGTGCCACCATCAGGCCTGACCCCATCATCTGTGAGAGCTTCAAGCTGGTCTTCCTGCTTCCCCTGTAGCTACCCTGGAATCCATTCTCCTGACCCAGTGGTGACCTTGGTAATTTAAATGACAATTTGGAAATGTGAATAACTCATATCCCACCACTGTTTCTCCAAAGGGTTCCCAATGCCCCTAATAGACATAAACTTTCATGTCCCGGCTTACAAAGCCCTATATATGCTAACTCTTACCCACTTCTGTGTTCTCAATTCACACCACTGTCCCTTTCCCCACTACACACAAACCAATCCAAAGTTGTCCCCTATTCACTCTCTGTCTCATGAACCCATCTGAATTCTTTGCATAGCACTTACCACTGGACAATACTTTTTTTATTTATTGTGAATGCAATTATTGCTTATGATCTAACTCTTCCACCAAAAATGTATGCTCAGAGAGCCAGGAGCCTATCTGTCTTGCTTACGTGCATATCGCCAATGCCTAAAACCGAGGCTCACACACTATATGTGTTCACACACACACACATACACAAATACCTGGGGAGGAGGGAGAATGCAAGTTATTTCTCATGGTCACTTTGACTGCAATTTTCAATAAAAACAGTCAGTGTGTGACAGCAACAGTAGAAGCACGATTTCCAATCAGACATTAATTGAGACGACCACTAGCCCTTGGTGACCCCATGTTCAGGAAGAGATGTTTCAGGGATACCATTTGTTTATACAGATGTCTGTCCTTGAGGGATTTTTGTTTGAGATCAACCACCAATCATGTATTTTCTGCAAGGAAATTACACAGTGAGGGTGGGTTCCAACCCTCAAAATATTTGCTAGCTCAGTGAAATAAAACCAAGATTCCATTTGGAGAAACCTGTAGCTGCTTTACTTTGCAATAAATTGTAAAATAGGTGGGTTTTATTGTTTTATAATTCTTTTCTGTAATAGTCTACCAAGAGGGATCCCTTGGGGACCTTTAGAAAATAAAAGGGGTAAAACACATGCTGCATTAAGAAGTTATATGTTATCCACTGGCCTCAGCCATGCAGGAGGCCTCAGCATGACCTTGGCAAGTTTCTTAACCTTGCCACAATTTGTTCACTCACCTTTAGATGGGGATAATATTAGAACCTGCATGCTTGTTGAGAAGATGAAATGGCATGCATAAAGTAGTGTCTGGGACACAGGAAGTGCTCAGATAATGTAAGCATTATGAATTATCACCAAGTTATTACCAGTGCTTCAAAAAATATTTCAGATTTGGAAATGTTGGAAAATCCACATTATTAAATTTGTATTGTGGCCGGGCGCAGTGGCTCACACTTGTAATGCCAGCACTTTGGGAGGCTGAGGCGGGCAGATCACGAGGTCAGGAGATCCAGACCACGGTGAAACCCCGTCTCTACTAAAAATACAAAAAATTAGCCTGGTGCGGTGGTAGGCGCCTGTAGTCCCAGCTACTCGGGAGGCTGAGGCAGGAGAATGGCGTGATCCTGGGAGGCGGAGCTTGCAGTGAGCCGAGATCACGCCACTGCACTCCAGCCCTGGCAACAGAGCGAGCCTCCATCTCGAAGAAATAAAATAAAATAAATTTGTATTGTCATTGCTACATTACAAGGAACTGTTTAATGACTTGCTCGGAGCATGTTCAAGTCCTCCTTTGGCTGCAAACACAGATGACTATCACAGGCCTGTGGAGGTGACCCAGGATTAGCTACACTCTATTCTTTCTACACTTGGGGAACTGGCATGTGATAGAGAAAAGACAAGAAAAGCTACTCCAAATCAATAAAGTCTTTACAAATCATGCACATGTGATTAGAAATGCTCATTCTGGGGGTATCTGATCATTTAGTAATTGCTCGAGAAAACAAGAATAACTTTCTACATGATCTGCCATAAAGACAAAAAATGAGCAAGAAATAAAGAGTCAAAGTTAGAAAACATACAAGACACTTAATATTATAATCAGAGAACTGAGTCACACTGTCATAATTCACTTTTTTATTGTTGCTAATATTATGATGTCCCAGAAGAAACTTCTAAGACATTTACTTAGACCTTTTTAACACCTGGTTTATAAAATAATATTAAAAGAATATAGTCCAGTACATAAAAGAGAAAGTTATTTTAAAAAATGAAATTGGCCAGGTGCAGTGGCTCATGCCTGTAATCCCAGCACTTTGGGAGGCTGAGGCGGGTGGATCATGAGGTCAGGAGTTCAAGACCTGCCTGGCTAACATGGTGAAAACCCAGCTCAACTAAAAATGTAAACATTAGCCAGGCATGGTGGCAGGCGCCTGTAATCCCAGCTACTCAGAAGGGTGAGGCAGGAGAATCTCTTGAACCTAGGAAGCAGAGGTTGCAGTGAGCCGAGATCCCACCACTGCTCTCCAGCCTGGGTAACAGAGCAAGACTCTGTCTCGGGGGGAAAAAAAATGAAATCAACTCCTAGAAAATACTGCAGCAGAATGATAAAGTAAACATATAACTACATATCAAGTTGAGTCGAGAAGAAAGGAATTTCAGGAAAATACACAAAAATGATAGTGACTTGGGAGAAAAGAATAGACCTGCCTATCGAAGCATATGTTGGTTCTCTGGTGATGTTTCAGCCTGAGAACTAACATAGGAAATGTGCTGTCCTTCTCCTGCTTTAGTAACATTTTGCCTTCTTGGTTGGTGCATCCCTGTGCCAGGCTGATGAATACATCACAACTGCTGCTCACAGCTGGGAACACAACCAGTAACAAGGCATAGTTATAGCTTCAGGGATGTAAGGAAGGTGAGTGACTGTCCATACTGTGTGTGTGTATCCACAGTCACACATGTGTATGTAGCACCAAGTTAGTGAAAAGTTTTTATTTAAAAGGTGCTACCTAGGTTGTGGTAGGTGGATCCTTGAGCAGCCTACCCCTAATTTGCCACAAATTCATAATTAAGTTACATAGCTGGGTGTTAGTATACTGTTTTACATATAGATTTCAGAGATTTTAACCCTGCCCTAGTGCACCTAATGCAGTAGGGTTTCATCCAATTATAAGGCTATCTCTATCTGTTTCTATATCTATTTATCTATCTCTATATAATTTACATACATGCACTTATATAGGTGGATATTCTTTCTGTTTATTCAACTCTATCTACATATATTATATATATGTGTGTGTGTGTGTGTGTGTGTATATATATATATATATATATTCAACTCTATCTATCTATCTATCTATCCATCCATCCAATTGACCCAGAATTGTGGTCATAGCAAGGCAGATACTCTTAAACATTAGTGCCGTCCTCTGGACATGTACATCCAGGTAACTATGTTACAGGAAATACAATTTCAGTCTTCTGAGCTTGGCTTACCCCACAACCTGACAGTCATGCTGTGCTGCACTATTTTTATGTTTAATATGTACTCCTTGAAGATGATACTATGAAATTCCACTTTAACACTGATAGTGTTCAAATGCTCACTTTAAGAAAGGTTAGATGCCAGGAAGGAAGTGATATCGAATCCTACGGTGCAGGAAAGCAGCTACACTGGTTTCAGTCTTGGTGCTATTTGAATACCTCACCTTAATTTTTTCTGTTCTCTTCTACATCTCATAGATAACCATTCATAAGAAATGGACTTTAGAAGGATCTCACAGTCTTTCCCGTCTTTGGTACACTGTAAATGATGTTCAGTTATACTAGAAAACAGCGAAGACTATTTGAGAAAGTAATAAAATGAATGGCCCCAGCTGGACAATATGGGGACAGTCTATAATGGCTACAGCAAATATGATTATTTAATTATTGTAAAATTATGCAATAAACTTCTTAAATTAAATATAGCACAATCAGAAGGCTAGAGCAGTACATTTTATCACACTCTTAAGGACCATTAGAGAAGTTATATTTTACAAAATCTGAATCACTTCATTAAATAACATATACGTATTCAGTGCTTATTATGTGCCAGAGTGTTAAGTATTGGGAAGATGGATGCAATAATCAAGGCAAGGACTTCACAGTGTGAAAAGGAAGGACTATATGTATTTACAAAATACTACAATGAATCCTACTTTAAATTGCCATTGCAGGGATGTGCATAGGAGTGTGGGGACACAGAGGGGGTGTGACTTAATTCATCTGGTCATGGAGAAGGAAGAGAAAGGTTCATGGAAAATGAGACAGATTAGCTGAGAACTGGTGAACAAGCAAATATCTACCCACTGAACGATGTGGGGGAAATTTTGCCAAATGCATGAATCTCTGATTGGGATGGGGAGGAAGAATCCCATTCCTCTTCTCTTAGCCAAGCTCATAGCCTTCCAGCTCTGTGTCCAAATTAGAAATAGGGTATTCCTCACACAATTCAGAAAGTCCCGGAAAAATCCATTCATCAAGTCATCTACACAACAAATAATTATTGGCATCTTATTACATCTTAGTCCCTTACCTCGCCTAGGAATGGAGCAGTGAGTGAACAAAATAAGCAAAATCCCTGGCAGGGTAGAGCTTACATGAGAAGGCAGGGGCGGAAGTTATGTAAAATTGACAAACAAAATATCTCATGTATCAGACAGTGCTAAGTTCTTTGCAAGAAAAGCAATAAAGCAGAAAAGGAAAATAGAGAATAGCAGGGAGACTTTCCATTTTAATCATTTGATCAGGAACATCTCCTGAGAAGGTAAGAGTTGAATAAACTTGTAGTAGGCCAAGGAGCGATCTTCAGGGATCTTCAGGTAAAAAGTGCTGCAGGCACAGAAAGGAGTCAGAATGAAAACACTGAGCAAGGAACGTGGCTACTCTGTTCCAGGGAGACCAAGGAGGCCAGTGAAACTGAAGCTGGTGCTTGGGAGAGAAAGATAGAGAAGAGAGAGGATGAGGACAGAGAAGGGACAGGTGGTGCCTGGTGCACCAAGTGAGGAAGCTGGCTTTCCATCAGAATAAGGCAGCAGCTGCTGGAGGATTCTGAGCACAGAGCTTGTCTGGTCATTGAGTGGAGAAAAGACCACAGAGGCCCAAGAGCAGAAGCAGCAAGATAGCCGGAAGACCTGAGCACTCACGGGGACCAAGTTGCTGGGAGCTTAGCTGAGGCAGGGAGCAGTGAAGGTGCTGAGAAGTGGTAAGATATTGGATATATGTTGAACAAAAAAACCAACAACAATAAGATTTGTTGACAGCTGGGATGTGGGGTGACAGAGAAAGAGAATAATCAAATATTGTTCCAACTGTTTCAG
Source organism: Pongo pygmaeus (assembly GCF_028885625.2). Classification (NCBI taxonomy): domain Eukaryota; kingdom Metazoa; phylum Chordata; class Mammalia; order Primates; family Hominidae; genus Pongo; species Pongo pygmaeus. The sequence continues at coordinate 9,519,328 of NC_072377.2, forward strand.
CCTGAGCAAGTGGAAGACTGGATTTCCCATTAATAAAATGAGGAACTCTACAGAAGGACATGGCTAGGGGTTGTGGGGAGAAAAGAGCTCAGTTTGGACATGGTTAATTTGAAGACATAAATTAGACATCCAGTTGTGAGGTTAAATAGGCAGTTGAATATATAAATAATTCTGGAGCTTAGGGATAGGTTTTGGCTGAAGATAGACATGTGGGAGTAATTAGTGTGCAAATGATACTAAAGCCATGAGACTGGAAGAGATTTCTAAATGGTGAGAATGGTGGGAAAAGAGACAAGGTCCAGACACTGAACCTTATGGGACTCCAGTGCTTGGATGGCAGGGAGATGACCATTTGAGGCTAAGATGCAAAGCCCAGAGATATGAGGTCAGGCCAGAGAAATGGAGCATCCTAAAGCCAAATACAGAAACTATGTCAAGGAGGTGGGAGGGTTGATGGTATAAAAGCTACTAACTGTTAAGTATGATGATGACTGAGCCTCGACTGCTGGATTTAGCAACTTGGCGGTGATGGGTGATCTTGACTAGGCAGTGCTGAAGGAACAACTGAGGGATCAGACTGGGCTCAAAAGGAAATAAAAAGGCAGAAATGGAGGACAACAAGTACAGGCAAATACTTTAAACAAAGTTTTTTGTTTGTTTGTTTTTTTTTTAGCAAAGAGGAGATAAATGTATTATAACTAAAGAGAAAATTAGAGGCCACAGGTCAAATTTTCTTAAGATGATAGATGTTTTCATTCCTATTGGAAAAAAAATAAACAGCATAGAGGGAAAAATAAAAGCTAATTATGTAGGAAAGAAAGGAAATAACTGCTTAAGTACTGTAGGAGCAAAGGAATGGGATATAGTTTGGCCAAACTAGGGTTAAGAGTTTCCATCAGAATTAATCAGAGTATCCACTAGCTGGGATATTGTGATTGGCCCACTTGGGTAGGTACCTCACCTTTAAAACATCACTATAGTAAGGAGGCGGCCTGCAATGGAGAAAAAAGGAACAGTCCTCAAAAAGTATGTGGCCCCTGAGCTGTGATAAGGGTACCCCAATTTATATGTACTAAAAAAAATCTGAGCTACAGTAAACAACTTAGACCAACCCACTTAATTCCTCAGCACTGGAAATGTAAGTGCGCTATTCTTAGATACTGTTATATGAAAATGTGGTGGTATTTACTTCCCAGAATCTCCCAACCAACTTTCCAACCTTTGCTTTTTCTGCTTTGGTTTAACCAATAGTGGTTACTGCTCAGGCTTTAAACAAAAACAAATGAAGCAAAATGACTCTGATTTCTTTGTGGACTCAGAGGCTCAAAAAGACACAAACACACACGAAACCCCCACTAGCTTTCCTAGATAAAGCATGAACTGATTAGGTTTGCAGCCCCTCTCCAATACTCTGATCTGGAAACCACAGGGCAGGAAAATCCCCAAAGTCCCATGAAATCCAAAGATCCAAACCTGGGGTCATTTTTATGCCCTCAGGAAATTTCTGCCCAAAAAAAGATCTTACACACAGTGTAATTGAGAGGGCAGTATCCTTACGTGCACATGTAAATCTTCAAATCCAAGCAATTAACCCCACACACATCTGCCCCTCTAATGGGTGTCTGAGAATAAACAGCACACGTCAATCCCTCCCAGCCTCACTCAATCATGAAACTAAGAAAAGAAAATGAATTCTGAACTTCACCACACAGCTGTGATTCACAAATATTTATAGTAGCCATAAAGCTGGTGACCTTCAGGAAGATAACACACTTGGCAGACATTCACCTAAACAAAAGAGGGGAAAAGGCCCAAATCTCAAATAGCAGAGAACAGAGAGAGAGGCAAGATTTCCCAAGTTCCATAATGGGGAATTTCAATGCATTCTGATGGAGATAATGGAAGCTGACAATTCTCCTGTCAGTGAACTTTGGTAAGCGGAGTGAAATGCTTGTGACAAAACAGATCAGCTCTGCACAGACCTTTCTGGATGGCCTCACAGTGATTTTCCATCAGGCTGACTACACAATCGGATGGGACTCAGGAGTGGTGTCTACAGCCCTGTATTTCTGACGTTATTAAGAATGACAGGCTAAACCTTTATCCCAAATTACAGCCACTCAGCATGTTTAAGCAAGTGTGTACCTTGTATCAACAATATACATAGAGATGCCCTGAAAATATCACAAAATAAAATTCCTTTCAGGAAAGTGGCACCAAAAGAAACACCGTCAGCAACTCAGCAAGCACTTTTTTTTTTCATATTTGGTCTCTTTGTCTAGTTTAAACCCCTCATTATCTATTATCACACCCAAACCTATGTCTTCTCACTTTCCTTATTTTATAGCCAAGAAATTCAACAAAATCAAGAAAAGTAAAGATTGAGAGCTGAGTCTTGGTCCGATCTGTCCACAGTCAGGTGGTTATGAATCTCAAAAAGCGAGATCTAGATTCAATCTTTTGGAACTCCTGCCCTTAACATTATTGTATGCACATCACAACAAATTAATATTTTACATCAGTGCTTGAGACTGCACAAACGAGGACATCTTATTGGTGATTTGACCAGCCTTAACTTGCTCTTTGATACCCACCATGTAACATTCAATGCAAACACCTTAATTTAGGTACAAGAATGAGCCAAGAAGCAAAGCACTGTGATTGGGATTTAATCGTTTAATGTAATGGGTTAAGTTCTATAAAATTTTTAAAAAATGAAATGTAGTTGTTAAAATATAGTCATAGGTTGTATAAAATCTTAAAATAGAAAGTTACCTTCTCCCTAACAAAGAAGAATGAATAAAAGAATGAGAAAATTTAAGTTGTCTGGTTCTAAACTAGGTCTCTATTCGTAGAAAGGAGAAGTGTGTTTCTGGGATTTTTCTCCCACTTGTACAAATATTGTTATTGCCCGAACATCCACAATAAATTAAAATTGGGGATTGATATTTTTCAGTAAGGACAAAAAAGGCAGAATAAAACATTGAGAAGATTTTAAAAAGCAAAACTATATTTTAAATATCTGTTCCTGAATTAAACAGTTAAATATTTTTAATAAGATCAGAAGAAAGTAAAGAATTTTTTGTTCATTTTTTTACTATTCGCATTTTATAGATGAAAATGTTTTGTTTAATTCCTAAGCACTGATTAAAATCATTATCCAGAAAAAATCTGACATCACTAAAATAAACTTATTTAAATTTAAAAGGATAAAGCAAACAAGCAAATGAAATAGGGGAAAAAACAGTGACAATAATGAGTTAATATTCTTAATAATTAAGTCTTAAAATCTGTAAGAAAAATGTTGAGTCTCTATAGCTAAACAGTTATAAAATCTGGACAAATAATTCTCACACACGTTTGTTTGTCTCTGTCTCTCTCTCTCCCCTCCCCATTCCCTCCCTCCTTCCTTCCTCCTTTCTCTCTTTCTCTCGCCTCTTCTCAGAGTAGTGGCTAATTATCGCTTGAAAAAAAATTAGCAAAGTAACACAATGAGTAAAAAATAAAACATATAAAAAAATGAATATTATCAAATTGACTAAAACAATTAATAATACTCAAAGTTTTTGAGTAATGATACTCAAATTTGTTTTAGCAAAATAAATTCTCCAACATATAAATGAAGTATAAATATCTACAATACTTCTACAAAGCCAACTGGCAGATTTTTAAGACTCCCTGGGTTTTATGTAGTAAATCAACTATAGCTCTTCTGAGCTAATAAATTAACCCTCAATTAAAAGAAAGTATTGCAATAACAATTGCTATTGTTTTTGAAGCATGTACTTCATGCACCAAATACAGTGACCTACACAAAGTGAGAAAGTAGGATTGGAACTCAGGTGTATGAAGTCTCCCATCACCCTTTTCATGTTCATTTCAGCATGGTCTATGACTTTTGTGAACTGGAAGCAACATATGTTCCGCAAAAGAGAGCAGGAAATGACATTACAGTGCCTTTACACGATAGAATATTAAATATACATTAAAATGAGGGTTTTTTCTTCAATTTGCAATAATATGAGAAAGTATGTAGAAGCGAAAAAGCAGTATGCAGAATTTTATGTCTAGTATTATCTCAACTCTTTAAACTGCTTATCAAAAATATTCCACAAAAGACTACATTAAATGCCATCTGTGATTGTCTTCGATAGAGGCATTATAGTTGAATTTTCCTCTTCTTTTATATAGTTTCAGTAATGAGCATTCACTATATTAATGCACTTTAAAAATTTTTTTAATTGTAAAAATAATAATACTCCTGAAAATCTTACTGACCACATGGATGATAAAGTGCAAACACCTGTACTCCAGAGATAATCTCTGTTTAGAGTTTGGTATATATTAATATATATTCTAGGAGACTTTATAATACACATGAACTTGTGCATAGAGATTGTGTGTGTGAGTCTGTGTTTATTTTTAAGAGGAATGGGATTATATTAAATATATTATTCTGCAATTTGCTTTTTCAGTTAATAAGGAATCAAGGATAGTTTTCCATTACTTTTATGGTCAGAATTTTATTTTTTATATCATTGCTATTAAGGTGAAGCACACTTTGCCATGGCACATGGAATAAGTACCTAGGGGCCAGTGCTCCTTGACAAAGGCATGTCTCCAAAACTTCTGCTATATTATCAGGCTCTTGAGTTTGCTGCAATTATAGATTTCTAAGAATGAATGAATGAATGAGTACAATAGTTCCTTGCTTAAATTGCTTAAAGAAACACAAATTAATTGGTCTTTCAATTTTCTTTGCCCATCTTTGTAAATGATACAGCAGAGAGTCAAATATGCCTTTAAGTGTCAGAAGTATCCGTTTGTAATAAAAGAGTAAAATTTAAAAAATCATACCACAATTTATTTATGTGGCAAAGGGTATTACCATGTTATTTCATGATTTAACTATGTCAATCCTGTTCAAACTCCATCTTTGCTCATAATAAAAGAGAGATATTTGAGACCAGAATATTCTTGTTCGACATAATTATCAGATAGCCCAAGATAGTTGCATGTTTACCCTAATATATATAAAAGGCAGTATTTATAAGGGTGCAAACTAACAGTGTCACATTTAGAAACTATATAAAAACCAAAGTAGGAAATACCATCTAAACTTATTTCATAAATGAGTTATATATACCAGCTTAACAAAATATCAAGAAAATAATATTTATCAGGCCCTAATTTGAGCAAAGCTGTAATTTAGGTGGGACTTAGACTCACACATTTGGGGCATATAGACTATGTCAAGCAATAGAACATCAAATGTCCTTATTCTAAGGGGTAAGGTTTGCAGTTACAATAGACTTCAATAAAATTTGTTTATAATTAAAATCCAAGCATCCAAGATAAATTGCATTGCGGGACTAATACCTACTGTCCCCTGAAACACTCTCATTCACTATACTGTGAGGTCTTCAGCAGTGCAAGGATCGTGTTAATCATAGCTCAGAAAGCTGCTTAGCCTGGAGGCCAAATCCAGCCCACCACCTGTCTTTGCAATAAAGTTTTATTGTAACACAGCCATGCCCATTCACTTACATACCTATGACTGCCTTCATACGACAATGGCAGAGTGATGCAACAGAGACTGTATGGCTTGTAAGCACTAAAATGTTTTCTCACACTTTTTAGAAAACGTTCGCCAATTCTTGATTTAGATTACTGTTTGAAAAACTGATTTCTTAATATTTGTTCTGAGCTTCTTTCTACGGGCCTGAGTAATTCCAGTAAGGAATAAAAAATAATGTATGACTGTTCTTATTCTAGGGAGGCATTGTCAGTGCTACAAGGCAGTTTTGTGTAAAGGTTAAGAAGACAGAATCAAATCCCAGCTCTGCCTCTGATTCACTGCAATTCTCAGGCAGATTACTTAAGCTCCCTGTGCCTCAATTTCCTCATCTTTAAAACAGTGACCCAAGAATACGATCCTGAAAGGGTCGTTATGAGAATTGAAAACATCTCACTAAGCACAGGGCCTGGCACACAATGAGGACTTACATTAGCTAATAACTCTTCCTATCATATATCATGATGACCACTGACCATCCAAAGCCAGACAACACAGGCTCCATGTGGTCGTTCTTCCAGCTCTCAGGTGCTGTGGTTCTCCATGGAGGAGGGAACGGGAGGTTCTGGTTAAGACACTATGTGAACCTGAATCTACGTGGGCTGGAGAAAGATACAAAATGCAGACCTCTGTCTCTTCTTCTGCAAAACGTAAGGACGACGCAGGAGAACCTCTCGTCTCAGCTGAGCACAACTACACATCTATACAGAGGGCTCAGCTCTAAGACCCATTTAGCCTCCTTCCTCATAGAAGAAGCCAGGGACTGGGAACTCATAATCCAAGAGCAGGAATGGTCACCAATTTTTCAGAAAATCTCTGGATTATCTAAAATCAGCAAAGTGTTTTGTGAATGGGGAAAAAATATAAGCCTGTCCACAATGAGACGGTAATTTAGTTAGGGAGAAAAACAAATAAGTTAATAAACAATGGTAGTGTCTTTGCAGTGACTAGTATATGGAATGAAATTGTCACTTTCTCTCACTTTATTTGTTCCTCCCCTACACCACTAGTCCTCTATCCCCCTTCACCCCTTCCTCTCTTCTAGTCTTTCCAGAAGGTAGCAGCACCTAGGTCTAAAGTGCTTAAGGCTCCTGTGAAGCCAGCATTTCTGAGCCAGCCTTCGGAAGATCCATACAAGCACGACTGGTGGTGGGAACAGATCATTGTGAAGTGGGGGGTCAGTCCCTACACTGTCTCAGAGCCACAGGAAGGAGGAAATTGTGGGGAGGCCTGACCAGGAGGATCCCTGAGAGTATCATGAGAGGTTTAGGGCTTACCCAGCAGGTGCAGGGGACTGCAGAAGGTCCCAGGACAGGAAGTGAGATGACAGTGGTATGCACTGCAAATAAGTGGGGGCAGAGCACAGAGGTAACTGCAGGAGACAAAACTGAAACCCGGTAGGCAGTCACACTGGGGCGCAGAAGACACTAAGAAGCATCTAAGCCTTTTCACGTCTTCGTGTTCCTGAGTGATGTAGTGGTGGCATACGCCCACAATTGTTTTACCTGAAAGATTTCTCTATCTGAAAGCTTGCTCATTAACTCTCATTTTTTTTTTCTTTTCTTCTTTTCTTCTTTTTTCTCTGAGATGAAGTCTTGCTCTGTCGCCCAGGCTGGAGTGCATTGGTGCAATCTCAGCTCACTGCAAACTCTGTCTCCTGGGTTCCAGTGATTCTCATGCCTCAGCCTCCCAAGTAGCTGGGATTATAGGCACATGCCACCACGCCAGGCTAATTTTTGTATTTTTAGTAGAGATGGAATTTCACCATGTTGGCCAGGCTGGAACTCCTGACCTCAGGTGATCAGCCTGCCTCGGCCTCCCAAAATGCTGGGATTACAGGTGTGAGCCACCACGCCCAGCCTACTCTCATTTTTAATAACAGAAGTAAAGCTCACAAGCTGTCAAAAATATTTCAATCTGTAATTTTTTTAGTTTATTCACTTCCCATTTAGATGTCTCACTTACCAAGGAGAGAGAGGATGGAGGACACGTTTCCTCAATCATGAATCACACTGACTCCACAGCCACGTGGGCACTCCAGCCCAAGTCTCACACACCAACACTTCAAAAAAGAAAATAGAGAGATCCTGTCAACCCATTTTAAAAGAGGATGTGGTCATTGGTCATGAGTTTTATGAAGTTCCATTAAAGCCCTGAACAATCAGAGCAAGCTGCTTTGGCCACGTAGGATTACAGCAGTGACGCAGCCCAGCTTGGCATCACAATCATGCTACCCTAGTTCAGGATCACGTGCACTAATGGATTCTTTTTCTTCAGAAAAGGAGAAATAAACATTTAAATTATGTTAACAGATGAAATAACTCTCATGAAACATCCAAAAGAACCATTATTTCAAAATTATCTTAAGCAGCCTGAAATTATCTAAAACAGTCTGAAAATTAAATTCAGATTCATTATATGAATTTATCCTTTTCATGATGAGTCATTCCATCTTTTGGAACACGTGGTACTTATACAATGCATTTCAAAAACAGGAGATAAAAGCAGTAGCACAAACTCTGCTAGAAATTTGAGTTTGTATTTTTATTTACGTACTAATTTATTAGGTGCACAATTATGAGGCTTTATAGGAAAAAGAATGATACATTGTGAAAAACAAGCCACTTTACCAAAACCAAGTAAACCTGTCCAATCTCCTCATTCAATTTAATATACAAAAATCCTGAAGATTTGATACTGTCATTGGATGGAAAGATGACCACAAAATGCCAGCCTCCCTAGAAACATGTATGCCCGAAGCTGAAAATATAGGTGACTTTCCATCTATGATCCATATAAGAAATGTGTTCATCACCAGTGAAGGATGCCTGTGACTTCAAATACTGCATTTCAGGGTTCATGCTTTTTTCTGTTCTCTTCATTCATCTGGTTTCTCTCTACACTTCCCAGGTGGCAGCTTCTGGCTGCTATAAATGTGAAACACCCTGACATTCTTCCTCCCCACCCTGATGAAGGGAAAATGGGACAAAGAACTTCCCAGAACATTCTGGCTGTCCCTCTAGGCAGTGATTCCCACAGGGTCAGCTTCAGTCATGATCCAAGGCCATCTGCCTGCAGAAAATGTACTGAACGACGGCAGCTGGAAATTTATAAAATTTTATACCTGCTGAAGTGCCATTTCGGAAGCCCTAGGGTTCAGAGGCCAGGGAACAGGACAAGGTGGCACTGCCTCTCCATGAGTCTCCCTTCCTCCAGGATGGGCCTTTGGTATGTTCATGGGAAGCAAGGGGGTGACCCAGGGCAACACACTGGGACATGCCTGCCTGAGATGCCCCAGCAGCCCAGGCACCCTCACATCGTGCAGCACGGCCAACCCTCCAGTCCCAGCAGAGTCCTTGAAAGTCCGTGACATCATCCTTTGGACAGGACAAGGTGCAGATGCAAATCCTTGAAGCCAAAAGAGGAGCCAGGGAAGCACACTCAGTCTCAGAAATATTCCTCAGAGTGGCCAATTTCTCTTTCACGACATCACTAATATCACCTTTGGGTGTGGCAACAAAATATGTTAGTTGAAACTTCTTTATTAAATGGCATGTTTGAATACACAAGCTTCCTCTCTCCAGTCCTAAAATCTATTTTACAACAATTATTACTAAAATGTCCTTGTAGTTGTTTAGATCTGAGTTGAAATTTAAGTAATAAAGTTTGACAGATCCTCTGGTTACTGCCATGAATAGCTGGCAATTTCTGTAAGTTCCCATGTCTCAGAACTACATTAAAAACAGGGCTAATAAGTCTCCTGCCTCCCCCAGTGAGGTCACAAATGAGCTGATGTGAACCCTCAGCTGGACAGCAAAACCACACCTGCAGAATATGGGTCAGTCTCTTAAATGAAAGAGACTGGGGCCAAAAAGAACATTGTAAGAATTCACAATCAGTAACACAACCAGAGAGCAAATACTGCAGGAAGAAGACATCCCTGCCGAATCCAGCATGGACAGCCCACAGCCTGGACCGCCAGACAGTCCTGGTCCAACCAACAGACTCCAAAACCCAGCCCCTTCCTTGTGGAAAAGCAATACCCACAGGACAGAGCTCTCTTGGCTTGGAGGAAAACATAGCTTCCTACAAAATTTGATGTCTAAACAGGAAATCAGTCTCAGCAGCAGGATTCAAGGGTGTCCACCCGAAAGGGCTGTTACTGTGCCTGTGTTTACATAAATAGTGAAAAAGATATTTTAACAGCCTGGTGCTTGTCAGCCAAGTGAGCCATATCAGGACTTCCTACTCCTGAGGGTCAGTTCTTGCCTGGGGAAGACAGGATACTCACTAAAACACCCATGTGTGCCTGGGAACGTGCACTCAGGAGCAGAAATGACAGTGACAAAGCAGAGGCCTTGAGTTGGAGCCAAGCTAGAGGAACAGACAATGATTCTTGCAGGTCCAGGAGCAGAGCCCCTGTGTCCTCTCCCAGCAAGGTCATAAATTAGCCAATGCATTAATCATAAATCACTGACATATTTTCTAGAAAACTGAGAAGAAAGCCGAGAGGTAAAGAAACTACAAAGCCCCAGAGGCTCACTCCAGACTGGAAGTTGGAAAATTTTTAAGCGACAGTTAACTACCTATTTAATAAGAAACTGCTTATTTTTTATAAACATATAAATTTCTCTATTTGACTCAATTCCATATTATCCTTATTCTTTTCTCTTTTAGCTTAGCAATAACCTTGGTACAAACAACCTCTGAAATCCTCTGAGTCATAATTTTCAGAGTTCTGCCTCTTAAAAAATGCCACCATGAGCATATATGTGCAGAACTATCTTGCCAACACTTTTGATTTACAAACAGTAACTCTTTCCCAGAAGTTTTGCCCTGTGGCCACCTACACTCTTCAAATTGTCTCTAGATGGAACTACATGAAGAAGATTTAATATCAATTATAACTTACTAAGTGCTCATCAGCACATGACTTTCTGCTAAAATATGCAACCTTTTCCCTGCCCAGCTTACTCAGAATGAGGTAAGATGTAGACTTAAACATTATTTTGGAGACCAAAGGTGAGCTGAGTGGTAGCCTTTATCCTGCAGACACATGGCAGAAATTAACATGCCAGGCCAGTCTTATGAGCTGAATTTAGAAACCGTACAACAGTAAGATTATACTGGAAATAAAAATGGACAAGACTACCTGGCATCAGAAAGTTTAGTGGAGTGATGAAAAGAAACCCTAAAAGATACAGGTTCAAGAAACCTAAAAACTGCTGGGCCAGCATTTCCCAAAGGCAAGAACTAGACCAGTGGTCATGGCACTTAATTGACAGGCCTGTCATCATCAGTGCCTCAGTTAATCACCATGCAGAGCACAGCCCCATGGCCAAACATGGTGGATGCTTAGAAGACAAAACAAGAACCTATTACACTCTCAGGAGCTCTCTATATGATTTTTCTGCTATGTAGTTCAGTATGTACTATGAATTGGAGGAAAGAGAAGTTACTTATGGGCAGAAGAGTCAAGGAAAAGATTTCTGAAAATGGGAAATGTGATGTGGGCTCTGAGGGATGAGGAGGTGATAAGGAGGATATTAAAAGAGATGGTGAAGTATGTTTTAGTGGGTGCACTGCAGGTGAAACAAACAGTAGATGAGGGAGGAACAGCTGAAAGTCATCAGGTATAAGAGATGAGTCATTTACGCCAGCACCATGGTGAGTTAAAACATGAGTTCCTAGTACCATCCCTGGAGTTGGGTGGAAACCCCACCACGGAGCCCACCAAGATAAGAGTTTGCAGGAGTGCAAACTGAATGAGATAGGTGAAAAAAAGCGATTCCACAAAGGTAAAAATCTGGACTGCAAAGCCATGAGAATCACAGACAGAAATCTGGCCTCATGCTCAAGTCCCTGGAGGAAGACAAGGAAGTAAATAGGAGGGTGGATTCCAGGTGGGAGGCCAAGGAGCAGGGAGGGTGGCATCAGGAGTGTGTGGAGGCAGCCAGCATCGGCTAGCAGGAGCATGTGCCATGATGACTACCTGCAAGATCACTCACATGCAAGGGCATGGAGAGCTCAAAAGAGCCACTCCAGACAGCTAACAGATGGGAAAAGTAGATGACACACAGATTGTAGGGAATGTTAACATGAGAAAGAGATGAGACTTCATCCAAAGGAAGGCAGAGTCACTGAAGGTTCAGTGGGATGTCAGGATGAGTAAACTTTGGGAGGGTGAATATGGCAGCTCTGCAGAGGATGCACAAGAGAAGAAGGGGAAAAGCTGGGTAAAAAGCTGCCACCAGAGAACTCCAGGTATGAGGAGAATTGCAGTGAAGGATGAACCTGGCCCTTGCCAAGCAAAGGACTTGCCCTTGCCAAGTTCCTGGGAACTCACCTCTAAGACCTTAGAATGTCCTGCCTGATGAGAGACTTTGTTTTGGGGGGACTTTAGGCCACACAGATAGTCTAAGCTATGTGGTTAATGGCTGAGGGCTTGGGCCTCCCTGGATTAGTCTGGCCATGTCTATGTGGTCAATTCTCAATAAAAACTCAGGACACCAAGGCTCAGGTGAAGTTGCCTGGTTGGCAACACCCCATGCATGTTGCCATACATCCTTGTGGGGGAAGAAGCACTGTCCACGTGTCTCCGCTGGAAAGAGACCATCAGAACCTCGTGGCCAGCCTCTCCTGGACTCCAGCTATGCACCTTTTCCACAGCTGGAGTGTAAAGAGTACTGCTGTACCCTTTGACTGAGATCAACCATAATCACTAATACAACAGGTTTTACACATTCTTACAGTTCTTCAAGTAAATCATTGATCCTGAGGGTGCCCATGAGCCACATGGCAAACACGGTCAGGGGGCCCCACATGACTAAGTGTGCAGCTTGGGCCCTAAACATCAACATTTAAAACCCACGAGCAACAAATAGCCTATCGCATTGGAATTATTCACAAAGAAAATATATTCCACATTCCCAGAAATATATTAACTATCTAAAATAGATTTTAAAATATGCTAAATAAAAAGACAAAACATCACAGTCCATTTTTGTAAAGAATCACTTATATAGAAACATCAGTCTAAAAACTCAGCATGTACTTACTGAGGAATGAATGTTCTTGAATTTAGGGCAATAACCTAAATGACAAAAATTAGAATTTTCTCAGTAGGAATGAAAATACAAAATGAGTAAAGGACATTATTTTTGGAAGTGCCTTCATCCAATGCCAACTGGTTTGATTGACAGGAACTACGTGAAGGACCCAGCACTCAGATGTGGGCTGTGGGATAATGAAACGCCATTCACTCTGGTTATACACACTGCAACCCTTTCTGTCACTGTCCCTAGCCTGGGTGTCCAGGCTTCCATGAGGTCACCTCTGACAGCCTCTGTCAGTTGTTCCACATAGGTGGTCTCCACACGAATGTGCTTGGATAAATCAACAGTGGACATTTAGGATAATAATGTCCCTTGAAAGAATGGCGATCTCTATGGCTGGGGGTCCTTGGAAACCCCAGCCACTCAAGAAAACAAAGAGTGGGTGACAGGAACAGAGAACAAGGCTTTGAGGCAAAAGTAATAGGGAAGAAAGCAGAGAGAGGGGAGGGGGAAGGAAGAGCAAGAGAAAAGGAAGAGGGGGAAGAAAAATACACTAGAAGCAGCTACAGGGATAACAGGATGTCCTGAAATGGTGCAGCCTACTGAAAAATATGATATAATCTATCATTATAAAATGGGCCTTTATTGTTTCCTTCAACTTTTGTTAAAATAAATTTTATGGAAAACTGAGGTTTACAACATGATGTAATGGGTGACATATAGATAGCAAAATGGTTACTATAGTGAAGCAAATTAACGTATTTATCATCTCACATAGTTACATTTTTTGAGGTAAGAGCAGCTAAAATCTACTTATTTCACAAAAGTTCTAAATACCATATATGGTTCTCACGCCTGCATTAGTATCTTTGAAGGATACAAATAACAGCAATGTCAGCTTCAGGTACGAGGGAGGAAGGCCAGTTCCTGGCCATTCCCTTCCACTGGCAGAACGTCTGCTGCCAGCTACCACCACATTCCTGAGCAAATATTCCAGCATTCAAGGAAACAATTTGAAAAGGAAAAGCAAAATGCATGAAAGCTTGAGGTGATGAAGAAATTGTAGGATGAAGGCAGCAGCCAGCCCCAACCACTCTTACCATGGTCCAGGGAGCAGCTGCATACCCCACCCCTTCTCTCCTCTACCAGCCAGCACTGGCTGGGGTCAGAGGCTGATCCATGGAGCAAGTCCATTGAGACTCCCAAATATGAGATTGCTGGCCACTTTACATTCAAGACAGGGTCAGGACTCAAATGAAAAATGATGTAATTTTTAAAGATAGATCTCTGGATTTGTTCAATATCACCACTTAAATTTTTTTTTAGTTTTTTTTTTTTAATTTTTTTTTATTTCCAAAAGTTATTGGGGAAAAGGTGGTGTTTGGTTACATGAGTAAGTTCTTTTGTGGTGATTTGTAAGATCTTGGTGCACCCATTACCCGAGCAGTATACACTGCAACCTATTTGTAGTCTTTTATCCCTCACCCCCTTTCCACCCTTTCCCCTGAGTCCCCAAAGGCCATTGTGTAATTCTTATGCCTTTTCATCCTCATAACTTAGTTCCCACTTATGAATAAGAACATACAATGTTTGGTTTTCCATTCCTGCATTACTCCACTTGGAATAATAGACTCTAATCTCATCCAGGTCGCTGTGAATGCCATTAATTCATTCCTTTTTATGGCTGAGTAGTATTCCATTGTATAGATATACCACAGTTTCTTTATTCACTTGTTCATTGATGGGCATTTCGGTTGGTTCCACATTTTTGCAATTGCGAACTGTGCTCCTATAAACATGCATGTGCAAGCATCTTTTTCATATAATGACTTATATTCCTTTGGGTAGATACCCAGTAGTTGCACCACCTAAATTTTGAACAGTATTTGACATTGTGATGTCTAAATGCTGATAGTGGAGTTAGAAAGAGATGGGATATAGTGGGCCCATCTCTTAAAGGTTTTTCTTTCTTAAGGATGTTCCTTTGCCTCTTGGTTTGCCCACACCGGCCTGAATACAGAATCTGTGCAGGACCCCAGCCAAGCTGTGCGCAGACAAACAGGTTCTGAATGAAGTGGTGTCTCTAGCAGGGACAGCATTGATGCAAACACCCATGGCTTACACATTAGAGACCTTACACAAAATGTGGGACAAAATAAATGTACAGGGAAAGAAAACACACACACATATTTATAATCAGATCGTTATAGATATCCAATAATATTGCATTCCAATAAGCAAATAAATGGCCTTACTTTCCACATCAGCTTAAACCTCCAATCAGAGACTTTTTCCTGCATACCAGTTTAGCATGCTGGATGTTGTGCTGAATGACGTGCATAACACCACAACGACATGGGAGGTCTCTGCCCTCAAGGAATTCAGCCTTTGGAATCGCTTTTCCCCAAATCAGAAACAATCTCATTAGGAACCAGCTAATATTTGATCTAGAAATAATTCCACATATTTATCAAGAACATTTAATAAAGAACCCCTTCAGTAAATATCTCTCGTGCCATTAAAAAAAAAAGTGGGCTGGGCGCGGTGGCTCACACCTGTAATCCCAGCACTTTGGGAGGCCGAGGTGGGCAGATCACGAGATCAGGAGATTGAGACCGTCCTGGCTAACACAGTGAAATCCTGTCTCTACTAAAAATACAAAAAATTAGCCGGGTGTGGTGGCGGGTGCCTGTAGTCCCAGCTACTCGGGAGGCTGAGGCAGGAGAATGGCGTGAACCCAGGAGGCAGAGCTTGCAGTGAGCCGAGATGGCCCCACTGCACTCCAGCCTGGGCGACAGAGTGAGACTCTGTCTCAAAAAAAAAAGTGTCAGGTGTGAGATTCCCCTTCACTGAGTCTCTGGCTCCCACAGGGCCAAAGTAAGAATACCTGGAGACCAGTCCCAAAGGTCAAGGCCTCATGGACAGTAAGTCCCCATGTGATGACAGATGACCTCACACCTGGGTCATTTAATCATGCAAATATCTGGCTCTATGACAGGCAGGGGCAAGTTCTACTTTCCTGTACAGAAGCGCAGGCACTTCTACAAGTTGTATCCAAAGAATAAGATGGCATGAAAGAGAAATACTCTTCCCACTTGGAGCCTTCATGCCCAGATCCAGCCTGAGACCCCTCTCTCCATCAGACAGCAGTCACTGTGAATGGAATGATCTAGAAATATTAAACATAGCTCAGAGCTAAAGAAAAATAAACACAGTAACAGGGGATTTTGTTTCTCAAAGCATTAACTAATCCTATCAACAGTCTGGAAGGAAGAAACCCAATTGTTTTCCATTTTGTCTTCATGCAGATTATCCTTTGGTGAATATTTAAAGCTAGTAGAAATAGCTGGCACTCAGTATTGCCTCAGTAACAGAAATAAAGCTGGAGTAAACACTTCCTATTTCATTACTCTCACATGAGACAATGATGTGTTCTGAGCTGCAAAGAGGCATGGGGCTGAGGGAAAGAAAGAGAAGGGGCAAAAATGACTTCTTTATTAAAGCAAACAGGTTGCCAAAAACTAAGCAAGTGCTCAAAATGAGCAATTTCTGTTACGGGCTCTCTAAGGACACCACGGCCTCAGAATAGTGAATACTTTCTTATTTCGGCCACCATGTGCCAGATTTTCAAAGGGCAACCTCACTTTTCATGCAGGCAATTTTGAAGAGCTTGCACAACCAGTTAATTTGCATGGACAACCGGCCTCTGGGCTTCCACTCTGACAGCTAAATTGATCAATCCTTTGTAGAGGAAAATCTCAGAGCCTAGAAAAAAAGAGCGTCTGAGACCCTTTGAAAAATGTGGTCTCTCAATTCCTACTTATTCAGAACTACACAGCCAACAAGACTTACTCTGTAAGCAGTAGTTTGCCCACACAAAGGAGACTCAAGATTGAACTCTAGATCTAAATTTAAGATTTAATTCTAATATTAAGATTTAACTCTTTAAAAAATTATTTGACTACTCTTGTTACTTAACTATCTCTGTTAAAACATAAAAAAAGGGCTGGGTTCTTATATCAGCCCTCTGGTCATTACATAGAAGAGCGAAATGCCTGCCACAGATTAAACCACATCTGACACCAAACTTTTCTCAGAGAAAAAGCTGAGCTGAGGCAGACAGATCTGTTAAGAAATATGAAAACAGAGAGGGGCTCATTTATCCCATAAAAGTTGGCTAACTGTGAAATTCACAATGAATTATTAGTGAAATGGCAATTGGTTAAATCGTTCAGAAAAATATTTTCCTAAAAACTGAACAGGCAGTAGATTTTCAGAAGTTTCTATCTACAAACTCAGAAAAGAGAAATGAAAGGATGTGCTCCTTCAACTCAGTAATGGAAAGAAGATTAGTATAAACCCATGCAAGCCAATCCAATGTGCATATTGGGCTCTCCGTGACTTCACTTATTTTAGATACCTAAGCCCTAGTGTCACTGTCTTACATGGTATACAATGATCTGGGCCAAGCCAATTGTGTTTTGCCTTGGAAGACAAACTCTGATGTTCTATTCCGGCTTAAACCTAGTGAATGCTCTGGAGTCATTTTAGAATGTTCGCTTCTTTGAACACATGAAAAAGAAGACTTTTAAATCCTTCTGAATCAGTCCCAATGACCTGTCGGGTCTTTCATCGTCCAAGACGGGCACCAAGGCCTAAAGAAGAAAAAAGCATCTCATTTTCGCATTACGGCATGCAGGCAACTTGCTCAGGAATGTGAATCATTCCACCTAAACATTTGTTTCATGTTTTATAGAGGACTTAACACTATATGAATCCCTGAGTGTGTCGCACAACCAAAAATCTAATTCTGTTCTATTTGTCATCCCCTCAATATAAATTAGTGATTAAAAATGAGAAATAAGCTACAACACAACAAACCAGATGGTGTCTTACCTTCCTATAAACACTGTTGTGTTTAGAGAGTTTACACATGTGGGGGAATGTAATGACTTATTTTTTTCACATTTGGCAATGAGTCATGTCATCCATTTTAGCACAAACTGTCCTGAAACTTCCTCCCAAATGAAGACATGGAACAGTTTCACTAATATGTAAAAGCATCCATGCCAGCTGCCTTTGATTAGTCATGGTGCCTCTCTGCCCACTCTACAGCCTTCATCTAGGAGACAACCTGATCCAGTCAGACACCCAAACAGAACCAAAAGGTCGGCATGTCCTGAAGTCAACCTGCTGGGGAAGCAGATTCACTTTTGGAGGGGCCAAGATGCTTCTTCCCTTTGCTTCCCAACACATACCCTTAAAAATTCAACCCAGGAACTTGATTTAACAGTGTCCTCTTCTTTACTTTTGACACTCTCCCCAACCTTGCTGAGCTATCCTATGGACCTAACATATAGAAGAGAAACCATGAATAATCTCAGGAAAGTTCTAAGTTCACCAATTATTAAAGGAGCCAGAGTCTATCCCAACTGCCAACATTCAATGGAAGTCCACTCTGTGGAACTAAATGGGAAGGAAACAAGACCAGCCTGAAATGCAAACCATGTTTGACAAAACTGTGTTTCATTATTTTACACTGACAGTGCTTAGGGCTATGCCTGACACATGGTAACCCCCTAGCAGGGAGTTAGCGCCACCTCTTCTGCCTACCCCAACAGTGGAATTGGGTTTATGTTTCCCCTTCACCATCTGTCAAGACAACTCCTCCCCTCCCTTTGTGGAAGGAACAGTATTAAACTGACTGCTGGTGTTAGTCTGCTTTTTGGTTTTGGTTTGCTAAGCCATTGAGATAGTAACACCTGTCTTTGTGGTACCTGTGAAGTTTATTGATGAAACTAAATCCAGATCTCTGTAATCCTTGTTCTTTAGATTTTATCTTATTGGCTTGACTTCATCACTGAAGCCATTCATCCTAACATCCCTGCCTGCTGGCTCTCTGAAATCCAGGTGGCCCTGACATCCCCGTGTGATGTGGTTGCCTTTCCTCTGTAACCGTGACACGTGATGCTGGCTTGTCTGTTTCTCCCATCACCCTCCATTGTTTACTTCTCTGTCTCCTGGTCAAGGGGAGGCATCTGTCTTAGTCAGCTGACTTCACATTCCCAAGGCCAGGCCTAAGTAAATGAGCATATTCAAGAACAACAGTTTGGTTGGTGGGAAGGTAAATTAATTCCACCATTTGGAAGACAGTGTGGCGATTCCTCAAAGACCTAGAGGCAGAAATATCATTTGACCCAGCAATTTCATTACTGAGTATATACCCAAAGGAATATAAATCATTCTGTTATAAAGATACATGTACCCATATGTTCACTGCAGTATTACTCACAATAGCAAAGACATGGAATCAAACTAAATGCCCGTCAGTGATAGACTGGATAAAGAAAATGTGGTACATGCACATCATGGAATACTATGCAGCCATTAAAAGGGACAAGATCATGTCCTCTGCAGGGACATGGATGAGGTTGGAAGCCATTATCCTCAGCGAACTAATGCAGAAACAGAAAACCAAACACCACATGTTCTCACTTACAAGTGGTAGCTGAACGATGAGAACGCGTGGATATACGGGGGGGAACAACATGCATTGGGACCTGTTGGGAGCATGGGGGAGGGAGAGCATCAGGAAGAATAGCTAATGGATGCTGGGCTTAATACCTAGGCGATGGGATGACCTGTGCAACAAACCACCATGACACATGTTTACCTCTTTAATAAACCTGCACATCCTGCACATGTACCCTGGAACTTAAAATAAAAGTTGAAGGAAAAAAAAAAAGAACAACAGTTTGATGAACATTTCTCACTTTTATCTCAGAATGTGTGTAAATATTAACAGGGGCATATCCCTAAAGTTAGCTTTAACATCAATCAAAATCACCCAAAAATGCAGGGAAAATTAACCCGGGTAGTACATGGAGATGACCTAAGCCTCACCCAGATCTAGAAAATACCACACACACAGAAGGTGCCTGGGTAACATTTGGCAGATAGCAGTGTGCAGGAGCCCCTTTCTTACAAGTTACTAGGGAAAACTGCAGCTTCCTCGTCCAGAGGCTCTAGGCCTACCTTGATCCCATCTTTCCTCAAAATAAAATTCTCTTTTCAATCCTCCTTAGGAGGTTTTCTAGTCTCAGAAGAAGCCTTCCATGCTATTCATAGGAGATTAGGTCCCCCTGTTTTAGATAACAATGGCTGTCTATCCAGTTCATTCTCATAAAAGCTCAACTTTGCACAGACTCCTCTGTGCAAACATACCGATGTATCCCCTCTTCCTGTCCATTAAGCTGAGTCCCCTATACCAGGATCCTTCTACAGACCCCCTTGGGGCAGCTGTCTCCACTGCCCTTGAGAACCACTCTCAGCCTCAGAGACATTTCCAGAGGAGGAGGGCTGCTCACGAACACAATCAAGCAGGGAGAACGAGGCCAACCCGGTGGCCAACAGGGACCAAGAAGGAAAATAGCTTCCCCTTAGAAATATAAACATTATTTTTGTAAATGTCATGCTTATACTGATAATCCACTTAGTAAGCTCACTTTTCATAGATATCAGACCAGTTGCTAAGTATACATTGTTCCAGTGTCTGAAATTAATGATATTTGGTTTAACGGGAGTGTTCCTCTATATAGCAATTCTGCAGTCATTGATTAAAACAGTCCTCACTTTTGCTGTCTGGACTCCCATTCTCCTTCCATAATCATAGGCTTCAGGCTCCTTCACCCATCCAATGACCTGAAAGCATCTGGTCCCTTGCTGCTGCCTGTCACACCCACACCCCTCTCCACTCACCCAGCTGTCCCCTCTCCCCAGTCAGCCACAGAGAAAAGTTTGAAGGAGCTTTCTTCTCACTGCCCAGTTTTCTATTTTACAGAAGGCTTTAGAAAACACATATGTGCTCTGGCTAAAATAAAAGTGAAATTACAATGTGACCTACCACATCAAAAAAAAAAAAAGAAACTGAAAATAGTTTTAGTTAATGCAGCATCAGAAAATCAATGTGTCCTTAGCAGGATTCTGTGCTTGACTTCAAAATGTGTGTTTTAATCTTGACTTTATTACATGTTGTACTTGGTTAGCTCACACTTAGAATTCTCATCAACTGCTTTTTAGGTCTGTGGATGGGAAGGTACTCCATAAGAGAAATCAGCCTAATAATTGAATATAGAGCTTTAAAAAGAAAGGCTTGTATAACTCTGAAGGGGACAAAACAATGACGCAGAAATAAAGTCAGACTACAGCAGTTCAAAGACCTGTCCTTGTTTGTGATTTTTTTTCTAATATACAGACTCAAGGGTTCAACTAAGAGGCTGTTGTCAGTTACGCTTCTCATCCGTATCCTCTCTCAGATCAGCAGACATCTAGCCACTCTGCTGCGTGCTAATATAAAATCTGTCTCTGTCTCCTCACACATCCCGTCAGAGAAACCATCTAATCATGAACCATCCTATCATTATAGCAGCCACCATAAACGCTTGGGAAATTAAACAATAAACAAGACTCCTCATTCAAATGGAAAGCCAGCAGCATTGTTGGGGAGATGACAAAACCCATCATTAGACTGGGAACAAACTGCCTTGCCCTATGTGCCCTTCGCTGCTTCTCTTTTTCAGGGTGCGCTGGAAGAAGGGGCAGAGCTATCCATTATTCACTGACAATCTCATAAGTCATGCCACTTTCCTAACTATTGTAAAAGACCTATAGTCAGAAAAGTGGGGTGAAATGTTGGTGACAGCTGCTTATCTCAAAGGCTTCTAAGGTAAACCACCAAACCATAATTTGATGCAATAATATGGTGGTTATTGCTATTCCTTGTCCAACTACTCCCAATCCCTTCAAGTTAGATTTCCCCTATTTTTACATTCTGGAGTACACAGAGTTCTTTCACCAGTAGCTAAGAAGATGCAAATTGACCATAACCTCCCTGAAATGAAAATGAGGAGGGTAAGAAATGGCCCAGGTTTCTTGAGTCTCTCTGCTGTGAACCTGGGGCCATGTCACCTTCCCCGTCTTCTTTCCTGCACGGCTGAGGATGGCAGACAGTAACTCTCCTTAGCAGACAAGGCAACCTACCCAGCATGGAGGAAACAGCAAGTAAGGACTGAAGTTCTACCTGAGCCACCTGGTAGAAGAGGAGGAAAAAATAATGATGAAGGAAATCTGAATAATTGAAAGGCGTTTGCCCTACACTTAATCTGCCTGATGTTACATAATAAACTCTGTCAGTAGAAACAGACTCTTCCTTTCACCCACTTCCTTCACCTTTTCCACCAGATTTCTTCCATTTATCACCCCTACAGCTCAGAATTGGCCCTGCCATGTCTCCTAATGCTGAGGACAGACCATTAAAGAAAGGAAGGTCAGAGAAATTGCAATGACATGGCTTTGTTCCCCAAGAACATTCACTCTGGAAGCTGTCACTGCTCAAAAGACATCTTCATTCTGGCTCAGATGGCCAGAGGGAGCCCCCTTCTCCTCAATTCCAATTTGCTTTGACAGACACATGGCTGTGAAGCAGTGGTTTGCTTCCCAGAGCTGAAGCTGCACTGGAATTCCAAAGCTGCCCTAGCCCTGTCAACAGAAGTCAGCAGCTTGAAGAGGAACTGCTATCCAGTCACAGCCAGCGTTCCCTGACACCTGATAATACACACTCTCCCAGGCAAGATGCATCCCATCTCAGATTATTCCAGCCCTGCCTCTAATTGCTCCCACCAGGGCAAACAGGGTGGCATTCTGTTTTGGAAGGAATTAATAAGGCCATGTTGAAATGAAAGTCAAGGTGAGCCCCCGCAAATACAGCTGCATTCTTTAACCCAGACCAAACAAAACTTTCTTTTAGCTTCTAGCCACACTCTCCCAAAACAAAATTTTAAAAGAAAAACTGAGATGCAGTTCTAAATTATATAATAAGAGGAACCCCAGTTTCCCTACCCAGCTTGTTACCAAAGAAGCTATTTATTATAAAAGCTCCAGAGTCACCGTTCTCCTCCAGGTCCACGCAGAAGCAATGAAGCCCAACAACAATAATGCCATCAGGAGCGCAGGCAAAAAGCTTGTTTTAAGGCTCCCAACGGGGTCTAATTCATCATCCAGGAAGAAGGACTGTTCTGAGAGGTGCCTCAGAGGGAAAAGCCTGTCAAATGACTCAATGCCACCAGACTCTGATCTGCCACCAGAAATGCTGCAACCACCACAGATACTTACTGTCATAGACAGAAAATCCTGCTTCATTACCCTAAGTCTAAACATGTACCTTATACCTGTGGGATTAAAAGTATAAAAGGAGTCAGATCAGTCTATATGTTATTTATTTTACATTGTGAGATTCATAAAAGAAAAATACAATTGGTCTTCATTATCCACAGATTACATATTTGCAAATTCACCTATTAGCTAAAGTGTATTTGCAACCTCAGAATCAAAACTTGAGGCACTTCCCAGTCATTCATGGACATGAGCAGTGAAAATTTGAGTCTCCTGACACAGGCATTCCCAGTCGAGATCTGACAAGGCAATCCTACACCTTCTTGTTTCAGCTCTCATACTGAAAATAAGTGCCACATCCTCTATTTAGTGCCACATTTTTTGCACTCTTATACTTTTTGTTGGTGATTTGTCTGTTTAAAATGGCCCCAAGCATAGGGCTGCAGAACTGGCTGGTATTTCTAAGTGCAGGAAGGCTGTGATGTGCCCTATGAAGAAAATGCATGTGTTAGAAAAGTCTTGTTCAGGCATCAATTATAGTGCTATTGACCATGAGTTCAATGTTAATGAACCAATTGCACATTAAATAAGTTGTCTTTAACAAAAAATGCACTTGAAACAAGGTTATTTATTGATCAGTTGACAAAAATATGGTGACCAGAGGCTCGCAGAAACCAAACCCTATATTTCCCCTAGGAGCAATGGTTCAGGATTTGCTAATTCAGTATTTGCAGTGACTTCATAGAGCATAATTACCACCTGCTCTCAATGATAAGAAGAATAGACGTAAAATATCAAAGGACATGAGCAACAGATATAACACCCTAACAGTGTTCCCTAGCCTGACACAGGA
The DNA here is from genome assembly GCF_028885625.2 of Pongo pygmaeus. Lineage (NCBI taxonomy): Eukaryota > Metazoa > Chordata > Mammalia > Primates > Hominidae > Pongo > Pongo pygmaeus. The sequence continues at coordinate 9,542,981 of NC_072377.2, forward strand.
TCATCACAGGCCAACCTGAAGGACTGTGTAAGTAGAGTTTTTTCAGATCACTCAGAAGAGTAACCAGCTCCATAGAGGGAGATCCAATGGAAGCTACCTACTCACTCCTGAAAGCAAAGTACTAGCCTTCTTGCTTCAGGGGAGCACAGAACTGATCTTGCTAACTGAAAGCTGGGAGCCACTGGTGCCTGACTGTCTAGCACTAGCCACCCTGGGCAGAGACCTTTCTGAAGTAATCCTGGAGTGAAAAATAGACTCCTCAGAAACAGAAATCTGTACCATTGACAGGCATCAGGGACGACAGGCTGGTGGCCAAAGTCACGTGCTGAATGGAGGTAGGAAGCTCTGGCTGTGACTCGTGGGACTCTTTACTGCTCTCATTACATAATGTGAACCAGATCCTCATCTCATCAGATAATGATCTTTGTTCTCTAGACTAAAGGGGTGATTACAATCTGAAGAGTTGATTGTGTCTCATTACACTTGTGATAATATATTCCTGATGACCAAGGCTAACCAAGGCTATTAACTTGAACCTTCAAATACCAACAGTCACAAGTGGTCCCTTTGATATATTCGCATCTGTTCTGTGTTGAATTGAAAAAGGTTTTCTTGCTACAAAATGTGTAAAGGAGAAAAAGTTAAACCAGTACAGAACAGCCAGTGCTGTTTTTTTCCAATCCAGGAAAGCATCTTAATTCAATTGAATGACTTTTAGTACACTGAGATCTTTAACGTAAAAACAAAACAAAACAAAACAGCAAAGTGATTCATAAATGTCACAGCATAAAAAGGTCCAAAGCCCTCACTTTATTGCTTCCTGATAGTCTTAAGCGCTTCTCCTCTAGCAATGTTTTCCTCTGTATTATAATCTTAAGAACTATAACCACTACCTTTTGGAATGGAATTGGCTTCCTTTTAAACCACTTTCCTCTCTTTATGATGAAAAGGAAATTTGAGTATCTTTCTCTACCTCCATTTCTACATTGTCAGTTGTCAAGAGAAAGTGAACAAAAATAAAAGAACTAGATGACATGTGTTCTCAGATTCAGAGATGTACTAATAAAGGGATACACGTACTATTTTGCAAATCCTAGAAGACTAATTTCTATCATGATCACAAAAAATCTAAGTTGGTAGTCTCCATAAATGGATTCATGAAGAAAATCAGAATAATTTATGAGTGACAAATCAAACTCAAGAATTACAAATAGGATTCAGGTACCAGAATTTTCATTCCACCAGCATAAGATGGGGCTTTACCTGACCCTGTCCCTGTCCCTGAAGCTGAGTGAACTGCAGACTAACTGCACCTCTGTCCGAGTTACCTGCTCAGATAGCATATTGCAGTTTATTTTATTTATTTTTATTTTTATTTTATTTATTTATTTATTTATTTATTTTTTGAGACAGAATCTCACTCTGTCACCCAGGCTGGAGTGCAGTGGCCTGATCTCTGCTCACTGCAGTCTCCACCTCCTGGGTTCATGCCATTCTCCTGCCCCAGCCTCCCGAGTAGCTGGGACTACAGTCACCCGCCACCATGCCCAGCTAATTTTTTGTATTTTTAGTAGAGACGGGGTTTCACCATGTTAGCAAGGACAGTCTCAATCTCCTGACCTTGTGATCCGCCCTCCTCGGACTCCCAAAGTGCTGGGATTACAGGCATGAGCCACCGCACCCAGCCGCATATTGCAGTTTATTTCTAGAGAAAGCATCAGGACTAGGAAGCAGTATGTCAACATGAATGGGCCAGAACAGAGAAGGGTTTTAAACTGCAATCAAGCAATCTTATAGTAAGAAATTGTGAGAATTATTTAAAAATGACTATTCCATTTGACTTTTCAGCCAAACCAGGCTATAAAATTCCCCCAATCTCTCAGAATATTAGAAGCTAAAACAAGAATGTGTGTATAAATAAATTAACTGAGAGCTTTAAAAAGATCTGGTGACAACATGAAAGGAAGGCTTACGACCCACTAAAATTTTGAACTGAAAAGCAGAGAAATGGTTGTTATTTGACTAAAACTTACAGAAGACCCTTCTTCTTCTTCCGGGAAGCAGGAGTGAGTCAGCAGGGGGCACATTATGGAGAATCTCAAATGCACAAAGCACTGAGAGGAGAAAGGGATCAAAAGAATTTCAGGACAATCCAGAGGAGGTGCTTAAAAAGAATCAAGTCTCTGCCAAAGACAGAAAGAGCCAGCTCTTTGTTTCAGAGAGGCCTGCAGCTACAGGACTTAGATTGGGGCATAAATTCTAATTAAAGTAAATCTTTCTAGATTCCCTGAAGAATTTCCACTCACCAGCTTCATCTTTCAGTGTGGCTTGAGCTACTTGCTACACAGCTCGACCCAGAGCTGCTCTGCCCCTGGCCATGCCAAGGAGGAAACTGTGTGGGGTAGCCACACTCTCCCTACCTGGGAGGTTTATCCTCTTCTGCAACTGGCTGCTTCTGTAAAGACAAGCGTCAGGCTCTGGGTGCAGATGAGCACCAGGATTTGACCCAGGAAGAGGAAGGAGGTTAGGAAGCTCAGAACAAAACACAAGAAAACAAGAAAATTAAAAACTCTAACCTTCAAGGGATTTCAAGGAGAAAACAGAGGAAAAAAGGACAAGTAGAAAAAAAGGAAGGCTTCTTTGAGCAGGCAGAGCACAATTAAGGACACCTGTGATTTTAGGAGCTAACAAAAAGCAGATGTGTCGTGGCCTCAGACTCCCATCCCTTCAGCCCAGTCCTCATGCAGCCTAACTGGACCCCAAACCACAAAGGGGCTGGAGGAGAAAAGGGAGGTCTAAGTCAGCCCAGCTGCAATAACAAAGGCAGAAGGCTGGAACCACAAAAGCTTTTAAAAATAAACATTGTGATTCAAGGCAAGGGGGGAAAAAACAGCTCTGAGGGAAACTTCAAGAAGCACTGGCTTTCAGCAGACATCATTTTAAAAAACCATTTGGAAATTGCCATTCAATGAGATGTTTAAATGACAACAGAGAGGCTGTCTTACCTAAGTAGAATAGGATCAAACAGAAAGATCAGAAGTATCCTGCCCTGCTCGGACTTTTCTACAAAGCAACTAAACTTGCCTTTCATCTCTCCAGGAATACTTTCTCCATCATGAATGTAACTAAAGCCTCTAAGACATTGCAAGCATCTGGAGTTTTCATACTATTATACCCCCTACACATTCTAGATCGAGCCTAGCAAATTAGCCCAAATATGTATCTATTTCAGAGCTTTTAGGAAAATAACTGGTCTCCCTGTTTGTACTAACCACCTGCTGCTTCTAAATTCAATGTCTGAATGTGCAAACTACGGCCTAGAACTCCCTAAGATACTTAAAAGAAAGAGGAAACATGGTAAACCTACAACACGCAAACTCTCCCTGAAGAGGACTTCTCAAAATCTCCTCAGAGGAGGAGAAATCGCACCATGATCTAAGTTCAAACCCTGTCACCAGTTTCTACCTGTGCAGAGTGGATATGTATTTCTGTTGTTTTTTTGTTTTTTGTTTTGTAAAATTTCTGTCAGTTTCTTCTTCTGTAAAAGAGAGGTAACAGCAACCAGGTTGCAAGTAAATGTTGAGGTTCCAACAATATGCATACCAAGTTCCTCACTCAAAATTGCTCTTAACCCTTCAATATTATTATCATCATAATAAACAATTATTTCTGACACCAAAGGGCTGATGGTTAAGAGTGTTGGAATGGTCTACTCTACAAGCCTGCATACATGACTTTACCCATCTGTGCCTCCTTGCTTAGTATAAAAAATGAGGTATGTTAGATTAATTTCTTTAAGGCCCATTTGAGGACTAACAAGTCTAGTTGTCCGGGAATTTGAATTCTTCCTCTGTATCTTACAACTGTAAGGATTCATCCTATTGCTATTAGGAAGATTTTTTTCCTCCAAACAACTTTTCAAAAAAAAAAAAATTAAATACATTAATTTGATGCCTTTTGGGGCTACATGTTTTGAAAGTGTCACAGGACAAGATTTTGATACGAGGTACAAAAGGAAAGAAAATTAATTCTTGAAAAACCAGCATCTCTCCTTTTTTATTTTTTTCTGAGACAGAGTCTCGCTCTGTCGCCCAGGATGGAGTGCAGTGGCACGATCTCGGCTCACTGCAAGCTCCGCCTCCCAGGTTCACACCATTCTCCTGCCTCAGCCTCCCCAGTAGCTGGGACTACGGGCACCCGCCAACACACCCAGCTAATTTTTTGTATTTTTAGTAGAGACGGGGTCTCACCGTGTTAACCAGGATGGTCTCCATCTCCTGACCTTGTGATCTACCCGCCTCGGCCTCCCAAAGTGCGGGGATTACAGGCGTGAGCCACCGCACCCGGCCCAGCATCTCTCCTTTTATTTGAGGATGGGACAAAGCCATTATGTATCACAATGTGTAAAGGCACAAAGAGCTAATGACAAAGGGCCTTCTTTGTTCCCTAGTTATAGCAGTTTTGTTCTAAATCACCAAGTCTGCTACCTCCTAAAAATTGATCTGATGAGTCTTCCGCTCTTTCTCAAGCATTTGAAATAATGTAGAACCCATAAACCCTAAAGTAAGATGAACATTTGCCAATGACACTCCTTCATCAAACTTTAAGCTGCTCCTCCTCATAAGCACATCAGCAATAAGGCAGTAAAGGTGATTCAGACAGCAGGCACTCGCCCATATGCCACCCAGCACGCCAAGGCAGCTTTTGGTCAGATTGCCCAGCAAGCCACACAAGATGGTGGCAAACTGCTCTGGGGCTGTGGGAGAGATCCAAACACAGAAGCTCCAAGGGTGAGGGAGGGAAGACTCTGCAGAAAACCAAGGCTCCGTGTTCAAAGCTGAGTTTGCTGTAAAATGGAGCACAGGAACCCTGAATTGCCATGAATAGCAGTGTCAGCTCCTTGGAACATGTATGAGCATCAATTTGGGAGGAACCCAAAGACAAACAACAGATACAAGAAGCTGAGAGGCTTCTAGGCAGGGAGTCCCAACGATGTGCATATTTTACAATTAGATTTGTATCAAGGACATCCTTTAATGCCCCCAGGGACAACTTTCAGCTTCAGTTAGAATAAGGTAAGCTGTGTTGTAGGAAAACTGATTCAAGTAGTCTTGGAAGACTCCGCCAATAATTTGATCTATTTTCACAAGAAAATATGAACCAGAATGATTTTTATCCATGCCAGTGGCAATAAATAGTGTACATAATAAGCTATACATAGTATATAAGGTTAATAGATAATATCAAATCTCAACTTTTCAAAAAAAGTCCCATAATTCCACTATGTTCTTTAAAAATTAGAACTGTTTCCTGGAAAGCCTTTGATGGATCATGATTTAAACAGATTTTAAGGCAGCTACCCTGATACCTGCTTCCTCCTGTTCACACTCCTGCATGATCCCTTGAAGGTAGGTGGGACCTGTGACTTGTTTCTACCAATAGAACACAGCAAAGATAATATATATGCATGATTATGTGATTATATTATATAAAATTGCAGCACCCATCTTGGCAGCATCCCTTTCTCCCTGGCTGGCTTTTGGATTCAAACAGCAATGCTGGAGAAATCCATATGACAAGGAAGTGCAGGCAGCCTCTAGAGCTGAAAAAGCCTCCAGCAAGAAAATTAGACCCTCAGTCCTACAACCACAAGGAAATAAATTCTGCCTACAGCCCAAGTGAACCCTGAAGCAGATCCTTCCCCAGCTGAGTATTCAGATGAGATCCCAGCTCCAGTCAACTGTCCTTGATTGCAGCCTTGCAGAAAACTCAACAAAGCCAGATCTAGACTCCCAAGCCATAGAAATGATGACATAATATAATGTACGTTCTTTTAAGTCACGAAGTTTGTTGCAATATTTTTATGAGTTAATATTAGTAGATAACCGATAAAGATAATTAAATCTCAAGTTGTTAAATACAGAGAAAGATAAATAATTTTATTTAAAATAAATCTATATGATTGTTTATTCAATGGAACTGGTCTATAATAAAATATAAATGTATATTTTAAATGCCTGATTTTATTAAGATTCTTTTTAATTACAGCACAAAATCAGGCATTGCAGATAACTGATTCCTTTTCCATTTACAATTCTGCAGTGGTTCTAAAGAAAGTCTTAATCAAATAAGAGAAATAAAATAACATAACATCAAAATATCAGCATTTCATCATTAATTACCATGGAGAGTTCAGCTTTTAAATTGACCTATGATGATTAGACAGTGCCACATCATCTACTGTCAAGATTTGTTCTCAAATTTTTGGTAGTTCATATAAAACACCTCTGACAATACTCAGTAGGAGATTTTTATTCTGATTTTATCAATAATACAAATGAAGAATCTGATTCTTGACCAGGTATCAGTAAAGTACTGTATTATTAAAGTGCGTAATGATAGGAGTTCATGGGTTAGAACAATTGTCAGTGAATTCACAGAAATACATTTAATATTGTCATAAATATAGACTTTAAAAATACATAGAACAAAACAGTTTTAACAAAACAGAATATATTCCGGAAAAGACGCAAGTCTATTTCAACAGATTAAGTATATCCCCAAAACATGAAATAGCCTATGCAGATACTAAAGTATTTTTTAAAGCATATTTATGAGTTAGTTTAAACATAATTGGTATATTATTTCAATCTGTCTACTATTAAAGATTAAAAAACAAGTAATAAAATATAATATGCTAGATGTTCAAGTAGCAATATCCTACTCACTCAAAGCAAAATGATTTTGATTACTTCTCTACTTTTTGGGAAAACAGAGAAAAATGATTTTCAGTCTAGAAATGTTTATTAACTTGAAACTGAAAGAAACATTCCAAATTGCCATTTTTGAACCCCCAGATATTAAGGAATTGCTGTCTTCTAAAATTAATTCTCCTCTTAATGATAGTATATGACACAATCAAATGAAATTATTTGCTATATTAAAGCCATGTATTCCCTTACTAAGAAGCAGCTATGATAACCTGTCATTATGTTTTGAAATTTTTCAGCTTATTTATTACCTTAAGACTTAAATGTAGTTAAGCCAATATCTATTTTGTTATTTTTATGAAGAGTAAGCTGACAATTTTTCCCTCAATGTGCTATCTTAGGTTTCTCTAAACCTTGCTTAGCAAGTACTGTATCACTTCTTTTGGTCTTAACTCCAAAGATGGATGAGAAAACTTGAGTATAGACAGGCTCACTGTAATTTACATCATTCATGGAAAAGCCTCTTTCCTTGGTCGTTGGCTTTTCTCAAACATACACTTAGCATGGAGATTTCCTAGCATGGAAATGATGGTTAAAAGCTCATGTGTGAAGATCAGCTAGGAAACTATTTTGGCAAAGCAGGAACATGGAAAATCTGAATACCAGGTATTATTTCAGATTTGGTTTTGTTCTCTTCAAGGCGTCTTACAGAGAATGCTCACTGAATCTTTCAGGGTATCTCAAAGGCATGGAAGATTATAACTTAGGAAAAAGCAAATATAATGACCAAGAGCTGACACCAAATGGAAATGCTTACAGCAATAGCAGTCAGCTGCCTGAAAACCTCAGCTTGTCCCTGTTATTACTAATGGCCCAGGTAAGGCAAAGTCCTCAGTTAGAAACTGAAAAATCAATTATTGGCTGCCAAGTACTGGTTGACCTGACAATAGAATGGCATAGAGAATAATATTTTTCCAAGTAGAGGCCCATCATCTTCTGTTTTTTTACAGTAGAATCAAATGTGGGGTCAGGAATACCTGCTCAGAAACACCACTGTGATATCACTCCAGCACACCTTGTTACCTCTCTTCCCTGAAGGACGCCTCTGTAAGAAACAGTGTAATTAGAGATACTTCACTGCACAGTCATATGTGGAGGAAACAGCAATAATATAGTCCTGCAGAGACAACTAAGTAAGAGACAGGCAACGATTTTTTTATTTAAAAAATTATGAGTATAGTCTAAATAGTTTGGTGTGCTTGCACACACATATGAACGTACTCCACAGATGCTTGGCACTTATCATTCTGTTACCTAGGAGGGGACTTCCACTCTGTCCTATAATCTCTAAGTTAGCTTTTCTAGCCAGAAAAAATCAGGGATCAAAGAGACACTGAAACTGTGGCAACATAAAAGGCAAAAACACAAATGTCTTGATCATTGGCCTACATCCATTGTTAGGATGGTGGTACTGCTATCTACAACCTTGGCTTAAACACTTTCTCATACTCGAGTTCTGGAAGTATCTCTACTCCAAACCTAAACAAAATGTTCACCAAGTCTTCCCCAAAATTGCCTCTTACATGAGCACACTTTTTAAAAGAAGACATACATGCAGCCAACAAGCACAAGAGAAAGATCTCAACATCACTGATCATTGAAGAAATGCAAACCAAAACCACAATAAGATACCACCCCACACCACTCAGAATAGCTATTATTAAAAAGTCAAAAAATAACAGATGCTGGTGTGGTTACAGAGAAAATCAATGCTTAGACACTGTTGGTGGGAGTGTAAATTAGTTCAACCATTGTGGAAAGCAGTGTGGTGATTCCCCAAATAGCTAAAAACAGAATTACCATTCAACTCAGCAATCCCATTAATTGCTGTACATACCCAAGGGAATATATACCATTCTATCATAAAGACACATGCATGTGTATGTTCATTGCAGCACTATTTACAATAGCAAAGACATGGAATCAACCTAAATGCCCAGCAGTTTTAGACTGGATAAAGAAAATGTGGTAGATATATAGCATGGAATACTATGCAGCCATTAAAAAAAACAAGATAATGTCCTTTGCAGGAACATGGATGGAGCTGGAGGCCATTATCCTTAGCAAACTAACACAGGAATAGAAAACCAAATACCGCATGTTCTCACTTATAAGTGGGAGCTAAATAGAACACATGGACACAAAGAGAAGAATAACAGATACTGGGGCCTATCAGAGGGTGGAGAGGGAAACGAGACAGGGGATCTGAAAAAATAACTAAGGAGTACTAGGCTTAATACCTGGGCAATGAAATAATCTGTACAATGAACCCCCATGACATAAGTTTACCTGTATAACAAACCTGCACATGTATCCCTGAACTTAAAATAAAAGTTAAAAAAAAAAAGAGAGAATTTTCAAGAACTCCCTGGGACATGAATCATAAAAATGCATTTTGGGGATGCTTAAAAAAAGAAAAAAGAAAAGAACAATAAGGATGCAACTTGCATCCAAGCTCGCATAAAAGACTCATCTTGTGGGAAACTGTCTTAATTTATTTTGAGCAAGAAAGTCTTATTGGGGAACCACATAGTCTGAAGAAAAACAGAGAAAGCATTTTCAAGTGCAAAGTATGGCTTCTGACAACAAATTCTAAATAAAAGATCATTGAAACAACTAAAGGGAGAGAGGGAGGTTTTGTGATAAACTGCATTTGACAGAGTTCCTTTAGATCTAGAAAAAACAAAACCCTCTATACACTTATGGTATCTCCTAAATACTAAAGGCTTCTCGAGGGAAGGGCAGGAGGTCAGGACAACATCATGAACAATTAAGTATTATTTTCCAGGCAAGTTAGTTTTTTTATTTTTCTAAACTGTCAGTGGCAATGATTCTCTAAAGAAAAGGGGCCTTTATCCTGAGCCTGAGTAAACATAGTGAAGTTGCTATAGAAATAAAGAAGCCAAAATCTAAACCATAAAAAAACTCTGGTGCTAAAAATGGATACTCTCATTTTGCTGCAAAATTATAGGTTCAGCAGGTGCTCTGAGCCACTGAGACCTCTGCTGCCAGCGTGGTGCTTTCCTCTGTCCCTAAGCAGCTCACTGTCTTCCAAGGAAGCTAAGTCATAGAAATGGCAAGGTGTATTGAATATTCTGGTAGTAGATGCTAGACCACCAAAGTTGTTTCAAATCAACAGCTGTAAGCATCAGACTTAGCCTGGAATGTGTTCTCATCTGGCTCTGTTGAAAAAGTACTCCACCCCCCTGAAGGTGTTTTCATTGTGTCTGTGTTGTGGCTTTGGGGGAACCTTATCTATGTTGTTGTTACTGGTTGATAAGCTACACTCTAAAGGCAAAATCCAAAGGAGGCTTTTCAAATCTGTGATGCTGTATTCAGATTTTCTAAACCTCAACACAGTTGACATCTGGGGCCAGATAATCCTCTGTCATGGGGGAGCTGGTCTGTGCACGGTGAGATCCTGAGCAGCGTCCCTGGTCTCTACCCACAAGATACCAGCAGCGGCTCTCCCCATCCTGAATGACAACACCAAAAATATCATTAAACATTGCCAAATGTCCCCTAGGAAACAAAGTTGCCCCTAATTAAAAGCCACTGTGTTAGATCCATTTAATAGTATAACTTTCAAATGAGGCCTTGAAAAGTATAGGGTAAATCTATTTCCTTCCCTATTTGGAAGATAAATAGTTACAGGAAAAAAGCAGGAGCCAGAATAATGTCTAAACTCCCATGTCTTACTAAGAGTATGCATACATACACACGTTTCCATCGGCTTAGAAAATTTCTGGAAAGAACTGTTAAAAAGATGTTAATAGTGCTTGCCTCTGGAGAGGGAACTGTTTACACTTTCCTACTGTTTGAACCATTTACTATACTCATGTACCACTTTTCAATCATGTTTTAATAATTTTAATAACATATTTTTAAGTCGCATTCAATATATTTTTTAGAAAGCAGTAGGTGTTGATTTTCAGTCAAATTAAAGTTAAAATGGGGTTTTCCAATCCATTTGAAATTCCAAAGCCCCCGTTGAGGGAGATGGGTCCCAGGCTTGGATGCCATCTGCCAGCAGCAGCCCCAGCCCTGGCATGGAAGCTTGTAGACTATCACAGCCTCCTTTGAGTGGAAAACAGAATAAAATGGAAGAAAGTGCCACAAAAGTCCACAAATGATTGCTCGCTGTGTGGTCATCGTTCTCTGGAACAAGATCCTTAGTCCTAAAGCACTCAGGTGTCTTTTGGAGCAGATGCCAGTGGCAAGTCCCACAGCGGTCTGCAGCCACCATAAAGGGTGGTCTGAGTTTTCCGCCCAGCACGATGGTCTGCAAGCATGTGCGGACCTGTGGCTCGTGTTTCCTAGTAATCCCCAAAAATGCTTCCTTGAAATGCTTCTTTCAGGAGCCCCAACTACAGTCACCTGGAACAAGCTGTAAAACTGTGTAACATGAGGCCGTTTCATTCTGGATTCTGGCTCCCCAACAGAATCAATAAGAAAATGTCAAAATGCCGGGCCCCGGGCCTGCTCCTGACTTGCTAAATCAGGACGTCTGGGTATGGGAACACAGTCTCGTTGTTAACACGTTACCAGATGATCCCTGTGAAACTTTCTGCTTATCTGTGGGTCAGTATTCAAGAGTTTCCATAATTTTCAAGTTGAAATAAGAATCTTATGTAAAATATAGTGACTCTCCCAAGGGCTGAAACTTACAGATTTTCCCAAAAGAGACTTCATGTCTCCATCTTGAAATGGTTGGGAGAAATTTATGCATCAAAAAGGAGCATCTTAAAGACTTATCATGTTCCAAGATATATTTATACAGTCAGCCCTCCAAATCCATTGGTTCCATATCTGTGGATTCAGCAATCAGGGATGGAAAGTAATTGGGATAAAGAAATTCCACAAGTGCCATAAGGCAAAACTTGAAACCACCATGTACCAAATACTATGTTGAATCCAAGCAAATGAAATGATGTATAGGCATTACATAGGATATTATAAGTAATCCAGAGATAATTTAAAGTATATGGGAAGATGCTCACAGGTTACATGGTAACACTACACCATTTTCTGTCAGAGACTCGAGCATCCACTGAGTTTGGTATCCACAGGTTCTTGGAACCAATCCCCCATGGATACAGAGGATGACTTCATTCTCCATCTATATCCCATTGGGCTGACTGCCATGTAGGTATTTCATTACTTTTTACTGTTTTGGGTCCTTGGGAAAAACAACAAGTCATGCCCAGAATGATAAGGTGACATCTGAACAGGTTCCCCAAACACAAAGACGAGCATGCATGGCACTGAAGTGAGAGAGTGAGAAGAGAACTTCAGAGAGACCTCCAGCGTTGCTAACCACAGAAGACCCAGTGGGGAATTCAGAGAGAAATTACAAGTTAAACCGATGCTAATTATTGACCAAGAAGGCCTTAAAATTTCTTTCTCTTGAGGGTAATGTCAAGCCAGCAAGGTCTGAGAGTTGGGGCTGCAAGTATCTGAGCAGCTGTACACACAGATACCTGGGTACCAATGTGGAGATCACTGGGAAACAGGATTAAACCAGTAGGAATAAGAAAACTCCCCAGGCACACCGGGGCCTGTTGTGGGGTGGGAGGAGGGGGAGGGATAGCATTAGGAGATGTACTTAATTCTAAATGATGAGTTACTGGGTGCAGCACACCAACATGGCACATGTATACATATGTAACAAACCTGCACGTTGTGCACATGTACCCTAAAACTTAAAGTATAATAATAATAAAATTTAAAAAAAAGAAAAGAAAAGTCCCCAGGCAGTGAAGGAATCATGCCTCACACAATCAACGTGGTTGAAGAGGATGGGAAAGAAGGACTATTGAAGGGCTATGGAGCAACGAAGTTATTTATGAGATAGAACTTTGTGGCTGTTAGAGAGGGGGTTGGAAAAAAAAAGGGTAAAACTTAGAATGATTCTGAGATTTCTAGTTTGGGAAACTAGATACGTGTATTTATAGACAAAGATAAGGAAATCCAATTACCAAAAAGTCATTAAATGAATACAATCTGCTCTTACATTACTATAAAGTTATTATTTTCCATGTTTATCATAAATATTTCAGAGCTAATTATCTGGGCTTGGTTTCATTTGTGTACTTGGCTGATTTTTCTCATTCCTCCTCTTCCCACTCAGCATTAAATAACTGGCATCCACTCCCAATGAGCGTTTCTGAAATACTCTTCAAAGTCATTGCCAAGGGAGAGATTGCCTTTTCGGATTGGTGTGTCTCAGATTTATCACAAGAGTGGGCAGATGTGAGGGAAAAGGAGAATGAGCTTTGGCAGTAACAATGCAGAGAAGAGTTTTGTTATTCTTAGTGAGCACCAAAAGGCAGAAAGGCATCCTCATAAATCATTGTCCAAACCAATAGCCTTCCCCAGAGACAAAGTTTTGGTCCTTCTCATCTTTTGAGCTAAAAGAATCAGATGCCAAGAACAGGGAGATGAGATGCATGAATTGTTCTTTTTTTTTTTTTTTTTTTGAGACGGAGTCTCGCTCTGTTGCCCAGGCTGGAGTGCAGTGGTGTGATCTCGGCTCACTGCAACCTCCGCCTCCTGGGTTCAAGCAATTCTCCTGCCTCAGCCTCCTGAATAGCTGGGATTACAGGTATCCACCACTGTGCCTGGCTAATTTTTGTATTTTTAGTAGGGAACGGGGTTTCACCATCTTGGCCAGGCTTGTCTTGAACTCTTGACCTCGTGATCCACCCGCCTCAGCCTCCCAAAGTGCTGGGATTACAGACGTAAGCCACCGCACCCAGCTGCATGAACTGTTCTGAGGCCTGATGAGCCTTTGCTTATTCCCAGGTTAGAACTCCAGGCACCTTCCACTTCCATGGGTGAGAACTTCAGGGTATTCACTGGAGGACTCCAAAGTTCTGTTTGTCCATGCCATGTTGAGGAACACCTCGGCTGGCCAAGTGGGTATCCTGGAAAAAGCTCTTTGTTTCCTGGCACAGACTAGAGGACTGTAAGCATGGGTGGCTTTCCAACTGGACAGAATCTGGTAAACAAGCACCAGGAGCCTCTAAGCCAGGATCAAGCTGAGGCAGGTAGCAGCAGCTCTGTGCCTGGAGGTGGGAACCCGGGTGGGCGGAAGGTCTAGGCAGGCCTAAGCCTGCCCTGGCCCAGCGTGGGTCTGGCGTCCTGCCTGCGGGAGGCTGGTTCCTTGTGCAGAATTACTGAATGCTACAAATAAGGAAACACTGCAGATGAAAGTTTTAAAGGTTTATTAGTAATAACACCATTCGGGGCACTAAAACTTCAAAGTCCTTTGACTAGAAGAGTCTAACTAATCTTTACAACACCCCAGTGGGCTAGGTAAGCAAATAAATATTATTATCCCTATTATGTGGACCACAGAGAGCTGTAAGAGGCCTTGCTCAGGACTACAGGAAGATCAGCGTTACTCACATCTTGGTAACTACCAAGTCCAGACTCAGAACAGCAGGCTGCCCCTTGCTCCACTGACTCATGCTGCCACAAAAACGGCAGGGAGGGCCCGGGAAAGAGACTCTCATGATTCAGAACAGAACTTGTGACAGAAGCAGGCATTGTTGGTTTTTTTCTTGTTGCAGCTTTAATAACAGTAAATGACAGCAATTTTGCCCAATTAGAAATGTCTGACTTGAGATGTTAGGCAGACGCCTTCATTACTGGAACATCTACTCTAGGATTTTGACAAATCTTACCCAGAGTGGGACCAGCTTCCCCAGGGCTCCTCCTGAATGGTGGCTCCTACATACTAAGGCTTTCCAGGTTAACCTAAAAAGTGTAGGTTTGGGAACTAAACAGTCCTTAGTGGGGTTTTTAATCCTTCTTTTAATAAATTACAATATGTTTCTAAATAAAGAAATTTTGGAAAATATGAAATGGTAAAAAGAAAATGGTAGTGTGTGAACTCTTCCTGGTACTATAAGCGATTTCTGGTAACACTTGGGGGTGTGTCCTACCTGTAAATGTTTATGCATGTAAATACATTTAAACTATATAAAATTCAGGCTATCTATATTTCTTCAAATCCTTGAATACTATTCAAAAATCTGATTTAAATGGCTACATAGCAACCCATCAAATGGTGGCATCCATTTACTCGGCCAATCTCCAGCTACAAGATAGTTTGGGGTTTCAAATTACTAGTATCACAACACCAGATAAACATCCCTTTTCATGAATATTTCTATTAATTTCAAAATTTTAGAAGAAGAGCCACTGAGTAAATGGATTCATACATATTTAAAGCATTTCATACCTACCGTCACATTGTTCTCCATAATATTCTATCGCTTTCCACTTTCATATGTTGTAAGAGGTTCATTTTTCTGAGCCTCCAAAATTTCTATGTTGGTGGAGCTTAAGAGTAGCAATGGATTTTTTTGTTTTGTTTGTTTTGTTTTGTTTGAGATGAAGTCTCTCTCTGTTGCCCAGACTGGAGTGCAGTGGCATAATCTCGGCTCACTGCAACTTCCGCCTCCCAGATTCAAGCGATTCTCCTGCCTCAGCCTCCTGAGTAGCTGGGACTACAGGAGCCTGCCACCACTCCTGGCTAATTTTTGTATTTTTAGTAGAGACGGGGTTTCACCATATTGTTCAGGCTGGTCTCGAACTCCTGACCTTGTGATCCACCTGCCTCGGCCTCCCAAAGTGCTGGGATTACAGGCATGAGCCACCACACCCGGCCAGCAATGGGTTTTAATTAATGGCTAGTGAATTTAACATAAGGTCATGCTTAAAGCCTAGATTTTGGTTATGTGGAATGTTTATTTGGGGTAGTGAGAGAGGGCTACCAGAGAACAGGGAAAGGTAATGTTTACCCATCTCCAAAATAGCCACCACCTTCTCTTAAGCAACCATAAAAACAACTCATGTACAAGATTTTTGCAAGCAAGGTGTCCCCATTTCACATTCGAGAAAAATTAGGCTCAGAAAGATTCACTCACTCGCTCCAGGTCATTGTTCCTAGGTTTGGAGCCAGGATGCCAGCCCTAGGCCATCTGTTCCATCCCACTGGGATATCAATGGAAACTAAAAGTGCTGGAGACCCCGAGCAGGGTAGACAAGAGAATGTTTTTGTTCATGATTTTTTTTTAATCTTCTTCTTCCAAATTATAAATGGCAGAAATGTTTTTGATGCTAGCTTCAAGGCAACCTTCAGCATGCCATGAACCCCCAGCAGGCTTGCATTAAAAGCATTTTGTAAGAATCTTGGGTATTTGGAGTACTTTCACTTAAATCTTGAGGATTTAAGTGTTTAAGAGGGCAAGCTCTGAGCCAGACAAATGTGGCTTTTATTCCTGAGTCTGCAATTTAGGATGTGTACAACTTTGAGCAGGCCCAAAATGGCAAACCCAATCTTCATTTGTGAAATGAAAAAGAGGGAGAATTAAAAGAGACAGTACATGCAGAAGGGTAATTCCAATGTCTGGACATGGTAAGTCCTCAAGAAATGGCAGCTCTTGTGCCAGTTTTCAAAAGGAATGCTTCCAGTTTTTGCCCATTCAGTATGATATTGGCTGTGGGTTTGTCATAGATAGCTCTTATTATTTTGAGATATGTCCCATCAATACCTAATTTATTGAGAGTTTTTAGCATGAAGGGTTGTTGAATTTTGTCAAAGGCCTTTTCTGCATCTATGGAGATAATCATGTGGTTTTTGTCTTTGGTTCTGTTTATATGCTGGATTACATTTATTGATTTGCGTATATTGAACCAGCCTTGCATCCCAGGGATGAAGCCCACTTGATCATGGTGGATAAGCTTTTTGATGTGCTGCTGGATTCGGTTTGCCAGTATTTTATTGAGGATTTTTGCATCAATGTTCATCAAGGATATTGGTCTAAAATTCTCTTTTTTGGTTGTGTCTCTGCTCGGCTTTGGTATCAGGATGATGCTGGCCTCATAAAATGAGTTAGGGAGGATTCCCTCTTTTTCTATTGATTGGAATAGTTTCAGAAGGAATGGTACCAGTTCCTACTTGTACCTCTGATAGAATTCGGCTGTGAATCCGTCTGGTCCTGGCCATCAGAGAAATGCAAATCAAAATCACAATGAGATACCATCTCACACCAGTTAGAATGGCAATCATTAAAAAGTCAGGAAACAACAGGTGCTGGAGAGGATGTGGAGAAATAGGAACACTTTTACACTGTTGGTAGGACTGTAAGCTAGTTCAACCATTGTGGAAATCAGTGTGGCGATTCCTCAGGGATCTAGAACTAGAAATACCATTTGACCCAGCCATCCCATTACTGGGTATATACCCAAAGGACTATAAATCATGCTGCTATAAAGACACATGCACATGTATGTTTATTGCGGCACTATTCACAATATCAAAGACTTGGAACCAACCCAAATGTCCAACAATGATAGACTGGATTAAGAAAATGTGGCACATATACACCATGGAATACTATGCAGCCATAAAAAAGGATGAGTTCATGTCCATTGTAGGGACATGGATGAAACTGGAAATCATCATTCTCAGTAAACTATCGCAAGGACAAAAAACCAAACACCGCATGTTCTCACTCATAGATGGGAATTGAACAATGAGAACACATGGACACAGGAAGGGGAACATCACTCTCTGGGGACTGTTGTGGGGTGGGGGGAGGGGGGAGGGATAGCATTAGGAGATATACCTAATGCTAAATGGCAAGTTAATGGGTGCAGCACACCAGCATGGCACATGTATATATATGTACCTAACCTGCACATTGTGCACATGTACCCTAAAACTTAAAGTATAATAATAATAAAAATAAAATGAAATAAAAAAGAAATGGCAGCTCCTAAGATGAGCATGTTAGGGGGAGTTCCACTATTTCAAACAAGATCATAAAGAGACAGCATATGTATTTGACTCACAAGGAGAGAGAAGGTAATCTCAATTCCACAGGCTGGAAACTCTATTCCCTTGATGTTAGGGCATGTCCCCAGGTTGCACAAAGAAGTTTCAGAAGTGGCAACTCCTTGTTCCTGTAGTGTATGCTTCAAACAAATTATGCAGCAATACTGCACAATGACTAAGAGATTTGGCTCTGGGGAAATAAACAAAATTAGATTCCACAACCAACTCTGTCCAGGAAGTACCACTGCCTCTTGAGTCCTTACACTCAGAAGGCTGCATGTGTGAAATAAAGATCATTGTATTCCCCAGTTCATGTGAGAAGTGAATGCGACAACATGACGTATGCAAAGGTAAGGGTAACAATGTCTATAACGTAAAACAAAAAACTGAAACAGGAATTACAGTATTCATGAGCGCTGTCCAGTCTTCCTCCCACTTCTTCACCTCATCAAAGTTGGCCATAGTCCCAGGATTTCTCTGACCAATGAGATGTAAGTGGAAGGAAACCATGCCTCCTCTGGATGAATGCCTTCCCAGGGGCAATGGACCATATGCCATGTTCTCTTCTTTCCCTAACAGTGACCAGCAACTCTCAAGATGACAACTACCCCAGAAATCAGCCTGCCTCCCAAAGACAGACCTCTTCAAAGAGCATCTCCAGCAAGCCCAGATGCACATGAAGCACAAATGAGAAACAAACATTTGTTGTGTGAAGCTGCAGAGATTTAGAGGTTATTTGTTACAGCAACCTGGCCCATAGAAACTGATGCAGATAATAATATGAGTAGCTTATTAGTCCATTCCGTGGAGCTGGAAAAAGAGATCCTAGTTATTTTTTATCAAAACATTAATAATAGTCACAATGAGGAGGGCTTTCTCAAGTAGAGCAGGTAGCTGAAAAGAAAAACCACGTAATGTTGAAGACAAAACCCTCATTCAGGATCCTCTGAGAACTGACTCTGCTTTCTGCCTTGGAAAAGGTCAGGGCTCACTGAGGTAGAGTCTAATTTAGGAACCAGGAGAACCCAATTCCCCTCACATCCATATATCATACACCTAAGTTCACAAGAACGGTAATATGAGTGTCCTGAGGATGAACGAGTGATGGGGTCTCAACATGTTGGTGCTGATGTCTCAGTTCCTACAAGATCCTTCTTGGGAGTCTCCTTGAAATACTGCCTAACTGGGTATCTGAAGAGGAACCAGGCAAAGGAAAGCTGCCCAGAGATAGCCTAGAATTGCCTTTCAGAGGTTTCTGTATTCTAATTGTATTCTGTATTCTAATTCTCTAATTGAGTGAGTTAATTAGAGAGAGAATGGTGTGGCCCTTCCTGCCAATCCATAATCCACCAGAAAGACTAGAAGTTTTTCAGTACTAGCATAAGTAAGAATAGGAATGCTTGATTTAAGACTAGAAATAACTTAGGACAATTAAAAAAACATTTTTACCGAAGCAACCGGTCCGATTAGAAACTGGTTTGTTAGAAACATAAGCAAAGAGAGTTTTTAAATATCCAAAATATGCATCCTAGATAAGTTTTATAAGTCAATGTTTGTTAAGTTGAATAACTGTTGCTATTAACAATCTTTGCAACCAATAAGTCTGCATGTACCCCTTTTAACAAGATTCATTAAATACCTAGCTAAACGATACAGTTACAAGCAAACTCATTTGCTCAAAATTAAATGCTCTGTGGTATGCTTTTATTGCCAATTTTTCTTGAAGGAAGAATGCAGAAAAGTAGAAAAAGTAACAACCTGCTCCTCTTAGAAAAATGATTGAATGCTTTATACAGTGTAAGATCTATAATGCAAATTATTAAGAATCTGGCTACTTTTTTTATTATACTTAAAGTTTTAGGGTACATGTGCACAACGTGCAGGTTTGTTACATATGTATACATGTGCCATGTTGGTATGCTGCACCCATTAACTCTTCATTTAACATTAGAAAAAAGCTATTGACTATTGACTCATTGCTTCTATCTCTCAAATACATACAACCAATCATGTTTTCTGACAGCATGCGTCCTCTGGGAAATATTTCCTCCACCTCTTCTCTAAAACTTGGCAGTGTGAGGTTTTGTTTTGGCTTTGGTTTTTCTTCTATCTGCCTCATGACACTTTTGAGCATAGAAAAGACATCATCTAGTGCCCTGGAAGATTCTTTGTTTTGATTCTTGTTCTTTTATGGCACCCTCTGATAGCATTACATGACTTTGGAAATCAATTCTGTGCTGTGAGAATAAGATTTGAAATGAAAAGTTCCTACCTTGTGTTCAAAGGACAGAGTTAGTTTTATTGAGGCTAGAACGTATTTTTCCCTGTATTATTCTATAGACACAGAAACCATCCTTAGCTTAGTCTGGGGCAAAAGCCAAAGAAATGGTCTAAAATGCAGATCCTGAAGGAGGCTTGAGGTTGGGAGGTGATGAGGAAGCAGTCAAGAAAACTGTATAATAATAATTTTGTTCACTTCCAGATAGTCTCCTAATGTTTTCATAGATCTACTTTTCTTCATTGTGCAAGCTGCATATGTCCACTGTAAAAGTTTTAGAAAAATGTAATAAAAGAAAGGGAAAAAAGCATTCACTTTCTGTGCATCTACAGATAATCATCACTATCATTTTGATGCATTTCTTTCTAATCTTCATTCAAAATTATTAGAAGTATATATAAAAATATATAAAATACATACACTTATATAGAATTACTATTTATTGAATAAGTTATGTATAGGATATATTTCTATGCATATAAAGTGAAATCCTTTAAAAGCAGAATTTTAACAACTGCATAATATTCATGTCATGTACGTAGCATTATTCATTTCATCATTTCCTTACTGGTGGCCATTTCTTTGCCCCATATTTTAAGTTGTTCATTCTTTTTTCTGTATTTTGTCTATTTACATAATAAATAAGAATGATAAAAGTCAGCAGGGAAAAGAACTACCAAATCACCTAGTCAAGTAAATGACTTACAATAACAAAAACAAACTTAAAAACTCTACTTGTAACAGTTTTACTGGTGACTAATACTTCTTTAATTAATAAAACCTATTGGCTGCATATGGCAATCAGTGGTAAAAATTAAAAAAAAAAAGACTACCAACCAACCAATAAGCCCATGTGGACCAGTAAAATAGCAGGGTTCTGTGACCCTGGTTCTGACTCTCCAGGAACAGCCACCGGGGATCAGGCTACCAAGATGAAGGCAGAGAGCAGGCAGGGTATGTAGATTTTACCCCAAAATTCTGGCCAAACCTAGGGCTCAATATATTCACTGGGGAGAGGAATAAGGAAGGAGAGAGAGGAGGAAAGAAGGAGGGAAGGAGCTGAAGAGGAGGGGCTGGGGAGGAGTAAAGGAGAAAAGAAAGAAACAGGCTCAGGGAGATGGGCTTGGGGAACGTGGTGTGCATGGCCGTGGGTGGACTGGCAGAAGGGCTTCTGGAAAAACTCAGCCCTGCAAACTGGCAGAGAAGGGCACATATGCATCAGCACGAGGATACCAGGCATGAATATCCAAGTGCTGCAGAAGCCATGTGCTCTCATGAGCTGGAGGGAGGGGAGCAGATGAGCAGCACAGGAGTCCAAATGCTGAAAGAGCAGAGCTGTGAATCAGTGATCAAAAGACAGGGTGACCACATGGAGTCAAAAGACGCTGGTGAGAAGCAAGATCATACAACAGATAGGAATGGAATGCCCACTCCACAACATATGGGGCATGCAAGATACATCATGGACGTCCACCCTCAAAAAGCAATGTCCAATGAGTTTTTTTAAAATATTAGAAAGATGGTGAAGAGTATAATAAAGGAGGGGCTAATAAAAGGCAAGGATGCTGAGAGAAAGAAGTCCTCTCCAAGGTGAAGAATTCCGTCCGTCAGGGCTGATGATCAGATTGATCAATGAGAAAAAGGATCTTACGTGGAGTCTGAGCATCCCAAAAAGGCCACTCCTGTACACCCAGCTGAGGCCAGATGCAAATGTGATGTGTGGAGTCAGGGTGTCCCTGAAGCCAAGGCTAACCTAAAATATCTGCCAGCTTAAAGGGATTCTGGGGGAGGGTTCAGACACATATGTGGAAACCAGCTGTGAGAGGCATGAATCAAAGAACAGAGTCTTCCCACCAGGAAACAGGAGTCTGGCTTGAAAAAGACCCAAGAGTAAATAGGCACATGTGAGAAGCATGCTTAAAAAAAAAAAAAAAAATAGGGCATTCTGGTATTTCATCTGAAAGAGTCGACACATGTTTTAAAGATGTATCCATTCACCAAGAAATTGAAAGAGAAACACCCACCACGTGCAAGGCACAGCGGCATGCATCTTTTTCTAGCTCAAAGTGAACTGAATGTGCCTGTGATTGCAGAATCATTTCCACCATCAGAGTAGAAATGGCTGCTTCCACTCTGTACGGTGGTAACTCAGTGAAACTTACTGCCACCTACATGGCCCCATGTCATCCAGCTCTATCCACCTCTCCTGCCTCACCCCCTCGCCCGAGACACTCTGGCCATACCAGCTCAAACCAGCCAACCCTCAAGGGCCATTGGTTTCTGAAACAGATGAGCCTTTTCCTGCCTCTGGGACTTCACGTGTTGGAACCCACCTCCATTCTTGTACTTTTGGTTCCTTCTTATACTTCATGTCTGCTTTTATTTATTTATTTAGTTAGTTAGTTAGTTAGTTAGTTAGTTAGTTAGAAATCAAGTCTCCTTCTGTCACCCAGGCTGGAGTGCAGTGGCACAATCTCGGCTCACTGCAACCTCCATCTTCCAGGTTCAAATGATTCTCCTGCCTCAGCCTCCCCACTAGCTGGGGTTATAGGCATGCATCACCTATTTTCATATTTTTAGTAGAGACTGAGTTTCGCCATGTTGGCCAGGCTGGCCTCGAACTCCTGACCTCAGGTGATCTGCCCGCCTTGGCCTCCCAAAGTGCTGAGATTACAGGCATGAGCCACCACACCTGGTCTACATCTGCTTTTAAATGTCATGGCCCACCATGTCAAAATCTTCACCATGCTTATTCTCCCATCACCCTTATCCCAAGTTTAATTGTGTACCACAGTCTTTGTTTTCTTATTTGTTGTCTATTGTCTTGGTTAGATTTTCCAAAGAAAGGACCGTGTCCTTCTTAGTCATGGGTGTCTGTTGAGTGGTAGAGGCTCTGTGAATACATTCTCTAATTTTGAGCAGGTCAAAGTAGGACAAACACAGAATAAGTTTTAATGAAAAGGCAGCCTTTAAAGTAACATTTATTTTCCATTTCATAAAAGTTTTCAAATGATTTTACAAATATGCAAGAAAAATTCATCTGCATAATACCTAGTGGCATTATCTATATTATAACCTAATTATCCTGAGCAACAAAGTAACTAAGGACCCCAAAATGAAAAATAAAGTTGATTTAGCCAGTTGGTATTGTTAAAAGTTTGACTGGAAGCTACTCTATAGCAGGAAAAAAAGAGTCTCATTCATATTTGTATTATCAGTGCCAAGCAAAGCACCTGGCAATAAGTGCTCCATTAATGTGATTTTGATTAAAAGTGTTCACGTTTTAAACTAACATATGGCAGTTATCTTTAAAACTATAGAATGACACAGGTGGAAAGAAAATCTCCCTTCCATTCCCAAACTTCAACTCATTTTACAGAGGTAGCTAATGAGAACAAGTCAATGTATATTCTTCAAAACATATCCATACATTAATGATCAAAAATACCTATGCAAGGAGATATTAGGCTATACATGCTGTTTAATACCTTTCTTCATTCACTCTTCATTCACATATAATAGATATTTCCATGTTTGCAAAAATAGATACATCATTCTATTTAAAGGCCGTACATTACTCTGTGCTTTATTTAACCAGGTCACTTCTGTGGACATTTAGGGTTTTTTCCACGATTAAAAGTAAAAAAGCAATGAACATCTACAATTGTGTAATTAGGTGGACATAAATACAAGATAAATCCCCAGAAGTGGAAGCGTCGGATCAATTAATGTTGATAGAAACTTCCTAAAGCACCAAACAGCTATTATAGTTACATCAACCCTTGCACATGTTGGGGGTTTACTTTTTTTTTTTTTAATCTTTACCAAGCTAATAGGTGAAAAATAGTTGATAGTTTAAATTTCTTTCATTCTGAGTGAAGCTGAACAGCTTTTCATACTGTTAGCTGCCTTTTTGGTTTCTTGATAAAAGCTAAAGGAGACTGATGCCTCCATGCCAGGTACCGGGAGAGTTATGGGAAGAGCAACAGCCCTCTGAAGATAGGCTGCATGGCGTCATGATTCCCATCCACATAGAGCTCAAACCACGCTGGGCTCTGCCTCTCCAGCCCAATTGCCTAACGCATCTCTCACCTTACCCATGCTTCTGCACACTACGCCTCATTATTTTTTAAATGCCTGTTCTTCATTTCAGGTGACATACTCTTCCATCATCTTTACCACAACATCTCCTAAGGCAAAATAAAAACACCCATTGTCATTAGAAAACAGCAGAACTGTACCAGATGTGGTGGCTCATATCTGTCATCCCAGCAGTTTGGGAGGCCAAGGTAAGAGGACAGATCACCTGCGGCCAGGAATTTGAGACTAGCCTAGGCAACATAGCAAGATCATGTCTTTACAAAATAAAAAAAAAAAAATAGCCATGCATGGTAATATGATTTGGCTCTGTATCCCTGCCCAAATCTCATCTCGAAGTTTAATTCCCACATATCAAGGGAGGGAGGAACCTGGTAGGAGACGATTTGATCCTGGGAACAGTTTCCCCATGCTATTCTCATGACATGATTTAAAAGTGTGATTCATTCTCCTTCTCATTCTCTCTCTCTCTCTCGCCACCATGTAAGACATGCTTCTTTTCCCCTTCATCTTCTGCTGTGACTGTAAGTTTCCTGAGGCCTCACCAGCCATGCAGAACTGTGAGTAAATTAAATCTCTTTTCTGTATAAATTACGAAGTGTCAGATAGTTCTTTATAGCAGTGAAAACAATGTAATACAGGAAATCAGTACCAGAAGTGGGACATTGCTATAAATGTACCTAAAAATGTGGAAGCAACCTTTGAACTGGGTAATGGGCAGAGGTTGGAACAGTTTGGAGGGCTCAGAAGACAGGAAGATGGGGGAAAGTTTGGAACTTCCTAGAGACTTGTTGAATGGTTTTGACCAAAGTGCTGATGGTGATGTGGATAATCAAGTCCAGGCTGAGGTGCTTTCAGATGGAGATGAGGAACTTATTAGGAATCGGAGCAAAGGTCACTCTTGCTATGCTTTAGCAAAGAGACTGGTAGCATTGTGCCCCTGCTCTAGTGACCTGGGGAACTTTGAACTTGAGAGAGATGATTTAAGGTATCTGTCAGAAGAAAGTTCTAAGCAACAAATTACTCAAGATGTGGCCTGGGTGCTCCTAACAGTGTATAGTCATATGTGTTCACAAAGAGATGATCTAAAATTGGAACTTATATTTAAAAGGGAAGCAGAACATAAAAGATTGGAAAATTTGCAGTCTGACCATGCAGTAGAAAAGAAAAAAACATTTCATAGGGAGAAATTCAAGCCAGCTGCAGAAATTTGCATAAGCAACAATGGGGAAAATGTCTCCAAGGCATTTCAAAGATCTTCATGGCAGGCCCTCCCATCACAGGCCTGGAGGCCCATGAGGGAAAAATGGTTTCTTGGCCTGGGCCCAGGGCCCCTGTGCTCTGTGCAGCCTTAGGACATGATGTGCTGTATCCCAGCCACTCCAGCTACAGACATGACTATAGGGGCCAAGGTACAGCCTGGGCTATTGCTTCAGAAGGTAAGAGCCCCAAGACTTGGCAGCTTCCATGTGGTGTTCAGCCTTCAGGTGCACAGAAAACAAGAGTTGAGCTTTGAGAACCTCCGCATGTATTTCAGAGGATGTATGGAAACACCTGGATGTTGAGGCATAAGTCAGCTGCAGGGGCACAGCCCTCATGGAGAACCTCTACTCAGGCAATGCAGAGGGGCAGTGTGGGGTTGGAGGCCCCATACAGAATCCCCACTGGGGCATTGCCTAGTAGAGCTGTGAGAAGAGGGCCACCATTCTCCAGACCCCAGAATGGTAGATCCAATGACAGCTTAAACTGTGCACCTGGAAAAGCTGCAAGAACTCAATGTCAGCTGGCAAATGCAGCTACAGGAGCTGTACCCTGCAGAACCACAGGGTCAGGGCTGCCCAAGGGCTTGAGAGTCCACCCCCTGCATCAGTGTGCCCTGGATGTGAGACGTGGACTCAAAGGAGATTATTTTGGAGCTTTAAGATTTAATGGCTTTCCTGCTCAGTTTTGGACTTGCATGGGCCCTATAGCCCTTGGTTTTGGCCAATTTCTCCCTTTTGGAATGGGAGCATTTACTCAATGCCTGTACTCCCATTGTATCTTGGAAGTAACTAAATTGCTTTTGATTTTACAGGCTCATAGGTGGAAGAGACTTGCCTTGTCTCAGATGAGACTTTGGACTTATACTTTTGAGTTAATGCTGGAATGAGTTAAGACTTTGAGGAAAGGCATAATTGTGTTTTGAAAAGTGAGAAAGACATGAGATTTAGGAGGGGCCAAGGTGGGATGATATGGCTTGGCTCTGTGTCCCACCCAAATCTCATCTCGAATTGTAATCCCCACATGTTGAGGGAGGAACCTGGCGAAAGAGATTGAATCATTGGGGTAGTTTTCCCCATGGTGTTCTCATGATAGTGAGTTCTCACAAGATCTGATGGCATAAGTGTGGCATTTCTCTCTCTTTCCTGCCACCTACATGTACAACGTGCCTCACTTCCCCTTCACCTTCCACCATGATTGTAAATTTCCTGAGTCCCCCTCCAGCCATTCAGAACTGTAAGCCAAGTAAACCTCTTTTATTTATCAATTACCCAGTCTCAGATAGTTGTTTTTTTTTATAGCAGTGTGAAAACAGACTAATCTACATGGTGACACATGGCTGTATTAATCTAGCTACTCAGGAGGCTGAAGCAGGAGGATCACTTGAGCCTAAGAGTTTGAGGTCAGTGAGCTATGATTGTGCTATGGCACTCCAGCCTGGGCAACCTAGTGTGACCATGTCTATGAAAAAAAAAAACTTAATAAAGAAAAAAGCAGGACCTTTCTGCAATAAGCAATGGCGGGATGGCGGGCAAAGCAAAGCCGTGGACGTGGGCTCTGCAGCTTATAAGAGTTCCATCTGGAGTGTCAGAGCATCAGGTTCCTCATCTGTAACAACATCTACCCTGTAGGAATGTTGTGTGGGTAGAAAGAATGTATGTACAGTGCCCTGGACTTAATACAATCCAGAAATGGAAGTGGTTACTATTGGCAACATGATGTGGGGCATTTGTGGTAAGGAATAAAATCTTCTTCGGGTATTGATTCTCCCTTCATACCAGCATTTCAGAACAAGGGAAATCTTTGCTCTATTTCCCCATCGAGAATCATGTATACAACCTGTTTGCTGGAGGAGCACCTTGGGCTGGGAGGCACCCTGGAGATGGCCACTCCCTCACTAGTGTCACCAGAGGGTGTTGATAAGAGAAGGCTGCAGGGAGAGGAGGTTGATGATCACACACATCACCTCTAAGGTGGTGGAGGTAATGCATTAGTATAACAGGCACTCACAAAATACTTCTTGAAAGAATGAATGAACTACCCACCTAAGAAATCCTCTGATAAATGTTCTTTTTTTCTCCTCATTTAAACCAAGAGTTCTCCCACCACAGCGTTGCTGACATTTGGGACCAGATAATTCTCTGTTGCTGGGGGCTGCCCTGTGCATTGTAGGATGTTCACCAGCATCCTTGGCCTATGCATATTCGACACCAATAGCACACACACAAGGGCAAGTTGTGACAACTAAACCATCTCTAGACATTGCCAGATGTTCCCTGAGGGCAAAATCACTCCCAGTAAGAACCAATGGTTTACACTATAGGAAAGCAACAAAATATATTTTTGAGGCTAAAAATAACTTAACTTTTTACTATGTCCCTGAATCCAAAGCTGTTTTGAAGGTTTAGCAAATAATAAAGCTATAAGTTAGAATAGCAAGTCCTTAGAGCAATTTACAACTGAGTGGAGAATATTAACCACCTGAGGCAAATCAGTCCTTAGCTGCTGCTATTCTGGGGGTGGGGAGGGGAACACAGCATTAATAATTCAATAAAGGAAAGGCTGCAGGCAATGAGACCCTAGAGTTATTTATTTAGCCAATTAGATTCGTTTTTGGTGGCAATCCTGCTTTTGTGAGTATGAATACGCCATGTCTATTCTTCAATTAATCAGGAAAATTGTACATCACAAATCTGCTCTTACTGCCTTTCAGCTGGAGGATGTGCAGTTCAAGTGGTCCTGGAGCCTTCAGAGGAGGGAAACAGGCTGGGAACATTCATCACTTACACGTGTGCCTCACACAGAACAGATCCATGCATTGGGGGGTGTATAAATTAGACGTGTCAGCATCAGTCCTCACTGTTCCTGCCCTAACTTTCCAGCCCTAATCCAGGGCAAGACAGGGATGAATTATATCAGGTAAAATTTAGAGCCATGGACACATAGATATGCTCAGTTTATTACTGTTAGTGATGAACAATCCTACTTTAACCACTAAGAGACTAGAAAACGTGGGTTTGGTTTGGTTTTTTTTTTTTTTTTTTTTTTTTTTTGAGATAGAGTCTCATTCTGTTGCCCAGGTTGGAGTGCAGTGGCATGATCTTGGCTCACTGCAACCTCTGCCACCCAAGTTCAAGTGATTCTCCTGCCTCAGCCTCCTGAGTAGCGGGGATTACAGGTGCATAACTACCACACCCAGCTAATTTTTGTATTTTTAGTAGAGACGGAGTTTCACCATGTTGGCCAGGCTGGTCTCAAACTCCTGACCTCAAATGATCTGCCCACTTTGGCCTCCAAAGTGCTGGGATTATAGGCGTGAGTCACCGCACCTGGCCCAAAACATGGTATTAAATATACGTCTGGTGAAGCAAATGCAAGACCTTTCCTGTTTTGATGTTGCTCACAATTTAGGCTGCAGGAACTGCTGGAGGTCCCTGAAGTGGACCTATTTTGGTGGCTTATTTTGGTCTAGATCACAATGTGGAAGGTGTCCCTATCACTCTCTTGTGGTCAATGGGAGGTCAACTCAAGCCCTACAGACTACAGTAGCTAATGGGGATTATTTTTTAAAAATCATCAGGAAGAAGAATAAACCAACATAGTCCTGTTCACTGGGACAAACCATTAGAAATTCTAGAGATTTCTGCATAAGCTGTTAGAGATTTTCTTTTTCCTTAGGTATTTATAACCTTAGCACTTCCTTTTCTAGTATATATTTTACTTCCTTTTCCCTTTCTTGCTCTCCTTTTTCTTTTTTGGTTCCACTTATTTGTTTAGAGGCCAGATTTTATAATAATTACGGGTGGCTGCAAGCTCTGAGGCCTCACAAAAAGTCAGATACTTAAACCAGGAGATCACGGAAAGGCCACTGACAAGATTCCAATGTGAAGATGCCCCCGACCATTGACTTGTCCTCGATATCTAAACAAAGGGCATGTCCCTACCAGGGGGAGCAAGATTTCTTATGCACACACACATCTGTCTGTCGCAGGCCTTGGAGACCTGGGATCAGTCAGATCCCCAATGAGAGCACAAAATGGAAATCACATCTCCAAACCACTTTTGTTTCACTAAAATCAAACTGATGTTTCAGTCAACAAAACATAAAGAGTTTCAGTCAACAAAACATAAAGAGTTTCAGCACCTCGTGAAATTTCACTGACCCAAAAATTACCTCTTTCAACCCAAACATAGCTTTCTTTTCTCGTTTAATGTGATCGCAGTTGTGGTCACGAAGTCCAGTAGAGTACAGAGTGGGATGCCTGTGAATGTGCCAGGAGCTGAGAGCTGAACAGTGCCTGACATTTCACCCATTTAAATTATAGATTTTTCCTACTCCAGAAGATCCAGGACATCTATAGCATGTGTCCGAATGTGGCACAAAGGAAAAATATCTTATTAACTCAGCACAATTATGGGGTCTGAGATCAGAGGAACTGGAGGCCTTGTAATGTAGAGCAGCAGCTTACAGGAATGGAACTCAAAGCAAATAAATTTTGATTGAGGAAGGAAGAAAAAGGAAAAACACAAGACATTACCTAGAGTGAGCATCCCTAAAGGCCAAGAAAAACAGCCCCTCTGGGGCATACAATAACAGGTGATGTGGATACCACTCACTGGAAGGGAATTGGGGGATGCCCAGTAGTGTTCCAGCCAGTGTTTAATGACCACCCATCTGGAGAGGCCCTGACCTGTGGTGTGTGCCAATTTCCATGGTGTAAACACTCCCACCATAGCCTACGTTAAGCTACTATCACGACGTCAGTGAACACAGAGAGAGGGAGACACGCACACAATTGGCTCTCACAAGGTAGGAGGAACAGCTCCAGCACAAAGCACCCCTGGCAAAGGAAGTGGAACAGAAAAGAAGCCGGGCAGCGGCCCTGGTGCCCACTTCTTTTGACAGGGAATTTGTGTGTACGGGGCTTCTGTCTTGACACAGCTGGACTTTCCTGATCATTTAGTCTCAGAAACTGAATGGAGATTGTTTCCTTTGTCACTCCCAATTCTGCTCTATGAAATTCTTAGGAATTTAAAAATTCTTGATGATCACATAGTAACTTAAATTCAAACATCAAAGGACTGCTCAGTTTTTTCTCCTGTTGTGACCTTATTGTGGTAAATATTGCATTAAATTGCTGTGCCAATAATTGAGATTCAGAAGCACTTTAGTTTTGAAGAGATTTCCTGTTCATGGCATTTAGTGACAAAGATTTTCACCTTCTCATTCCCTGTCTCTCTTCATTCTCCCTCTACCACTCCCTCTCTCTCATTTTCTCTCCCACCATGTTCTCTTTGGGGCTGTCTCCAACCCTTTCCCATTTATCTTTCCAAGTATCTCTATATATCTCTTTCTCAACTTCTTTCCCCTTACCCCTTCTCCCTCACTCTTCTCTCAACTTCTCAGTAAGGGAAAGATTTCTCATCCTATATGCATAATATTTCCGACAATTCCAGGCTCTGTTTGCTAATCACGCTTAAAAGAATGACATACCAGAATGTAGAGACAACAGGAAGAGGTAAATTAATGGAAGCACTGAAAAATATCAGGCATAACAAAAGCCTGAACAAGCTCTGCATGCATAAAGAGGTACTATGCATTAGGCATATGGACTTCACTTGAGATTATGTACCATAAACAAGTACAACATGACAAAAAAGAACATACAGACATGGAGTAAACTACTAACCACTTAAAGTTGGCTGAAAATCCCGCAATACGGATCCTGAGTTTTACTTCCCTTTTCTTCTCTGGTTCTGCTTACCCTGGTACCTGTCAACCAAGCCTTTGATTTAAACATTTTTATATATCAAAAGATACAGAAGAAAAAAGTAACTTAGATCTAAACATTGAAACAGCTTATGTTACAAAATGAGTGCAGTTTTAAAAAATAAATACACAAAGCCTTGGGGGGAGGAGAAAAAAACAGCTCTGAAGGGAATAGACAAATAAAAAGCCCACTAAAGATACAGATTATTCCAGAGGTGATTCCTTCTTTCTGCCTGACACAGGCTGTGTGGCCAACATATGTATCAACAGACAGGCAGTAACAGAACTCCAAACCAGACAGGTGCTGGGAGCTCATTCTATATTCACAGAATCATATTTGGGAAGGCAGGGTCCCAGGAAGTACTAAATCAAATCCTGCCACTTCACAATAACAAGGAAAGGATAAAATGAATTATTGATAGCCACAGATTTTTCAGAGGAATAAAGAACAGATTTTCACCTTGAAACCATTACATTTTAGACAACTTTTTAAAAAGCTTGAATTTCAAGGATTAGGGCAAAGCACGTGCTCTGTGTTCCTCTGCTAATTAAAACTGAAGGCTGTGTTCCCAGTTCTTCCAGTCATTTGACAAATAAATCAACAAGAATTAGCCACCAACATGATTTCCTTGGCTTCCCACAGTCGGAATAACATAAAGAAACTCCTTCCATGGGCTCTTATTTTAACACACCAGTTGTTATTTAGTGTATCATCAGGAGGCTGTAGGCAAATCACTGGCTGGCTGTCACAGTCAACATCAACGCCTTTGAAGTCAATGACACTAAATGGAAACGCTAGAAGTGTCATTAATGAGCACGTTTTAATAATGCTATTGAAGAAGTCTTTTAAATGTCAAGAAAAGTACCAGAAATAACTCTGTAGAGTTTATGGTAGCACGTTTGAACTGTTGCTAATCATTATATATCAGTTTATTAATCATTATAAATTCCATCGCAGTTAAATGTTATTTGGATTGTTCACATGCTTAACGTTGAAGGTGTAATTAAGAAATGGCCTGATTGATACCAGGCGAGTCGGTCTCAGTTGAACTAGGATTTCCTTGAATGTAATCCTCAGGGTGGATGGTATTGAATGGATCCACAGCACTGGGGTTCTACGGAGGTTCTTGCATCAGCGTCCCAAAAGTTCAGATCCTTCTCTCCTCCTCCCCACCCTCCATTACACAAGTGCTCCCAGAGTCAGCGTAGTATCTGTCCAACAGACACCCATGAGTGGGGCTGCATATATAACAAATAAAGATACTGGATGTGGACCTGAATTTGAATTTCAGAGAAACATCGAGATTTTTTTTAGATTAAATATAAATTTAAGATAAACAGAAGATATATAATTTGTTAGTAAAAATACAGTTCAGACTTAGACTAACACAATTATTCATTGTTTATCTGAAGTTTAAATTTAACTGAGTGCCCTATATTTTATCTGGCAACTCTACCCAGGTGGAACATGTGTGGAGCCATTTATGGTCTAGAGATCTGCCTCTGGGTGGGACCATGATGGCCATCTGAGCATATGTACCTGTCCTTCTCCCACCCCCAGGCCTTGGAAATTTAAAAAAAAAAAAAAAAAAAAAAAAAAAAAAAAGATGTGTTTAACAGAGAAATTTCACAAAACTGACAGAAGACAAGGAGAAGGTGTCATGTGGGTCAGAAACCTTGAGAAATTCCTGAAAGACAGAAAGAAACCTGGCTCATCTTAACAGAGGAAATTGCAGCCTCAGAAACGAACTAAAAAGGTTGCTGGAAAATGTTGTAGTATGTCTAGGGATGCCCCAAGCTCAGAGGCAACAAATGCAATGAGCAAACGAAACAGAAGCTATAGAGATTAATCGGGGGAGCATGTTCAGAAATGCTGAACAAAGAGTGCCTGCTGCCCCACCCTGTGTCAAGCAGCAGGAGCGTGGTCTGTCTAGATAGAACCACCAGGGTGACCGCTTGGGCTATAGAGGCAGAGGGGTGCCCTGAATGACTGTTGATAATTGGGTGCACCAGAAAATGAGAACCTGCTATACACCAACTCCACCATCCTCAGTGATCTCCAATTATATGGAAAGCAAAATGGGATCCACAGATAGGAGATCACAGATTCTCAAGATGACCAAAATTATTAGAAAAACCAACATCAAAATAAAGAGGCATTGAAGAGCAGACACATGAAGAAACGGGGTTAAAGTAGCAACTATTAGGCTTTAAAAGTAGTATAATTAATATCCTTAAAGATTTAAGATATCATCTAATATTAATGAAAAAGAACAGGCTGCAATGGGGAAAGCATATTTTAGAAATACAAAATAGGATTATTTGTAATTTTAAAAATATAAAACTCCATGGGTACCAACCCAAATGTCCATCAATGACAGACTAGATAAAGAAAATATGGTACATATACACCATGGAACACTATGCAGCCATAAAAAGGAATGAGATCATGTCCTCTGCAGGGACATGGATGAAATTGAAAGCCATCATCCTCAACAAACAAACCCAGGAACAGAAAACGCAACACCACATGTTCGTACTCATAAGTGGGAGGTGAACAATGAGAACACATGGACACAGGGAGGGGGAACAACACACACCGGTGCCTGTTGTGGGGGTGGGTTGTGAGGGGGAGGGAGAGTGTCAGGACGAATAGCTAATGCATATGGGGCTTAAAACCTAGATGATGGGTTGATAGGTGCAGCAAACCGCCGAGGCACATGTATACCTATGTAACAAACCTGCACGTTCTGCACATGCATCCTGGAACCTAAAGTAAAATCAAAAATAAATAAAGAAATAAATAGATAAATACAACTCCCTGGGTTAAATTGCAAAGTTAACACAGCTAAACATCAAATCAATTAGCTGGAAGATGGCATTGAGACAAGGAGACAGTCAGGAGAGATGTGTAAGCTCCAGAACCCACGGAATGAAAGTTCTAGAGGGGAAGAACAAAGATCATAGATGGGAGGAAATACTCAAAAAAAAAGAAGAAATAGAAATAGAAATGCATGGAAAAAACTGGACTCCTCAGACTATAATAAGACAGAATGCAAGAAGAAACCATACACATAAAGTGACGAAATTCTGTAACAGATGATGAGAAAATCTGAAAAGCTATCTAAAAAGGGGGGCCAGAGGTAGAAAACTTAACCTATGATAATCTGCTTCTCCTCACAGTTCTGACTGGCCACACTGAATGCTAAAAGACGATAGAGTCATCTTTCAAATTTTCAAATGAAAAATTATTGTGACTTTGAAATTAGCACCCTCTACTCCACAAACTTGTGTTCAGCTGGGAGATTTCTAGACATGCAAAAATTCATAGTTTGCCAACCATAGATCGTCTCTGAAAAAAAACTAGTAGAAAATGCATACAAACAAAACAAAACACTATCACAAGTCATGGGAAGAAAGATACACTGGTAAGTACAAGAACCAATAAAACTTTCATTTAAGCCTAAGTAACTGTTAATTGGAAATCAAAAAATTAATAACAATCTGGAACTTAAAACCCTGGAAAATAAGAAGTTCACATTAATTATGGTCTTACGTGGCAGCAGGCATTATTCTAAACTCTTTTTGTGTGTTAGCTCACTTAATTTTCACAATAACCCTAAAAGGCATTTACTACTATTATCATTTCGTAGATTTGGAAACTGAAGGCCAGGGAATTAAAGCCTTTGCCAAGGTCACAGACGTAGGAAGGGATGGGCTTGAGCAGGACACCAACCATGGGAATCGGCTCCAGAGACTCCAGGCAACCCATAAGCTCAGGCGTCAAGGCTGAAGGGTGGAGGTTTGGGGGAAAGATGGAAAGCAGTGAAATGGGGAGAGGAAGGTTCTTGTTTGATTGTGGGTTAGAATTCCATAATAATTCCATATGTGGAGGAAAAGGATATAGTTCACTCTACATTAAAGAATTAAGTGAAAGTGTTAAGTGTAATCTCTAACACAGAAATAGAACATACAATTTCCAAAAGGATAGGACACCCCTCCACTCACTCCAGTCTTTTTTTATATTGCTTAGTAGAATTTTATGTCTTGTCCATATGGGTGCCACATATTCTTTTAATTTTTAGGTATTTTGTATTTTTGCTGTCATTGTGAATGGATCACATTACGTTGTTATATATGAACAAGAAATTGTTAGTAAATAGAAAATTAACTTTTGCACATTTATTGTGTAACTCATACCCCTACTGAATTCTTATTTCTTCTAATACTTATAATTGATTATCTTGTGTTTTGGGGCCAAAAATGTGGACTAATTTTATATTTTCCACTTCAACATGCAAAATTTTTCTATTCTTTTTTATCCAGCTGTATCGCTTAGAACTTCCATACAGCATTAAATCATATGGGGATAGCTGACCGCATCATTTCACCACCTTTAAGGTGAAGAAGCTGGTTACCCCATAGGGTAGTTTATGTTCTGTGTCTATAAGTATTGAAGGAGCTGTTAAACATTCTACTAAATGCTTGCCTGTGAGGCTATTCAGTCCCCACTTTGGCTTCTCGAGTTTCAGGCTGAATTACTGGCTCTTTCCTCCTTCCTTGGACACGTAAAATTGGTCTAGATTGGCGTGTCCACCTACACATGAACCAAGATGAAGTCTCAGAGGAACCACACTCCTAGATCTCACCACTAGGCATTTTACATCTTGCGTGATGTTTAAGAGACACTTATAAGATGACTCCAGATGCAAAATATGCTGCCTTTCACATGTAAGCTTCTTATGAAAGAACTCTGGATATTAATTTTGAACTATCATATTCTACCATCATTCTGTCCTATTATCTGCCTGAAAGCATGTTATTCATTATGCCCCTCAGGTCAGGAAAATCAATGACTAATCTCAACTCTGTATCTATTGAACATTGATAGCTGCATGGGGCATATGTCTGACATAAGACTTTGTCCTCAAGTTAATCAATTCCTAAATTGATGCGGCCTACGCTCTCTCATGCAGCCCTTGTGTGTTCCCATATGACACGTATTTATTTACAACATTTACTTGTTATATTCTAGAACAAAATTTTCCCATTTGTGGTCTTTTCTGAAAACAAAAGGGCATTAGGTCTAGGAAAAATCCACCACGGGGTTCAAAGATTTTGGAAAGAAGATGTTAGAAATCTATGTATGAAGTTTTTTCTGAATTGAGTATATTTTAATATGGACTATTTTCCTGTGTTCTTTTGCATTTGAAGTCAACACCATCTTCTTCTCAAAAGCATCTTTTGACATGTTCAATGGTTGGTTGGTTTGATTGGTTTCATTTCTCGCTATTTACTTTGTGGTTACCTCCAGAGAGAAACCGCTTAACATTTTCATGAATATCAGGCCTCTGAATAACGTGAAGTCTTGCCCCATTTTCTCAAGGGCTTTCCCAATACTCAGGCAGGCAGGTTGACACATACAACCATTACATCCAAAAAGCATCCTTCAGCAGCTTTGGCCCAAATAAAAGAAACAGAATTGAGCTAACAATGAGTTCCTTTACTTCTAATGAAAATTGTTCAACAAAGAACCAAATGTTAGCACATATATATATATATATATATATATATATATATATATACACATACACACATACCTGCTCTCAGAATGCTTACTAAATGGCAGGTGCGGTGTTAGGTGCGGTGTTAGGCTTGGGGTACAAGGGTTTCCTTCCATCTAATTAAAATTATGCAAAAGGGAACAAAATGTCAGCCTTTCCATAAAACACATACCTTTGGAATCTCTCTTAGGAAACAGGCCCTATGTCAGGCTAGAAATGTAAGGTCGGAAGGAGGGCCAGGGCACTCACAGGGATGGCGGTAAATGTATTTTGCCACAACTAAATGGATTGTGCCAGATGTTGTGGGTTACACGGCCAATATGTCTGATCTATAATATTCACTTTAAGTATAAGAAATTTTGAGAAAACCACTCTTCAAATAGCGTGATCAAAATGATTCAAATAGAATATTTTTAAGTGAAGTAGGTATTTAACACTTAAGAAACAAAAGTGTTTTTGAAAAAGGGTTTGGAGGCTAGGAGTGGCTCTAAATGGGAATAGCTGATAGAAATTATCAGTGGATATATTATTTCTAACATCATCCATTCCAATCACAGTGCAAATTTCTATCTAATAAGTTACTCAAGTGAGTATCTGCTTTAAGTACACTGACTTCAAGTACCACTCAAAGTTTCTAATCTTTGGCTATGTGATGTCAAACTTTCTTTGCTACTAAGTGATCTCACAAGCTTTTTTCTTCTTGCTATGTGATCCTGCAGAAGACACGGAAGTTGGCAGGCTAGCTGAAATGAATACTCCAGAAACTCATAATTAGAGAAGAAAATGATTCTTATCTACTCCCCAAACATACTGAATTCCTTGGTGAGGCTGTGCAGGTAAGATAATAAAAAATATATAAAATGTCTGAGCACATTTCATCAAAATAAAACCATTGAACAAATAAGATTGTCAACTTTCTTCTGCTCATTTGACTAAAAATTTTAAAAAATAGCAATGTATGCAATTTGAAAATACTAAAACAGACCCAATATGAATTCACTAAAGGCCTAACACAGCAGAGGAGAAAACCAAAGGCAAACATAATATATCTTATTTAAACTGACACAAGCTTTGTTTTGACATAACCTATGGTTACATTGTAGTTTTTGGAGACTGTAAATCAGATGTTTAGGACTGAGAAAGAAGAAAATAGAAGATCATTTTCTTCTTTCATAGGATCCATTATTTTTCCCCGTATTTGAAAAAAAAATTTTAATAATTTTTACACTAACATTATGCTTTGGCTATCAATATTTTATTTCATGAGATATCAAAATCATCCATTAAAGCAGATGTATAATAAATAAGTAAATGTATTCCTCTTTCAGGGCAGTATCCAGTTACTATACTCAAGCAGGCTGGTGTGAAGAGTCACGTGCAGCTCTTAAAATAACTGGTCTGCAAAGCTCCAACACTAATGCCTAATCCCATATCTTGTCCTGAGTATGTGACTCTTTGGGGCAAACCTACTTAGAGAGGTCTAAGGAAGCCTGCCCAGGGGAATAGTATCCTTGACAATGACCTCACACTTAGGCAAGACTTAAATCTGGCTTCTTTTA
This sequence comes from Pongo pygmaeus, assembly GCF_028885625.2. NCBI lineage: Eukaryota > Metazoa > Chordata > Mammalia > Primates > Hominidae > Pongo > Pongo pygmaeus. The sequence continues at coordinate 9,581,129 of NC_072377.2, forward strand.
TTCAAATTATCTCAGAGCTGGTAAGTGGCAATTGGCCAGTGCTCAGGCTGTCCCACTGTCACATGTGGCCTGCCTTTCCACTGTGTCTTCTTCTAGATATACAAAGAGGTTACAGCAGGCACTCCACCTATTGCTTTTTGTCAGCCTCATGGAGTGGCTCTTATGCTACAGAGTTGTCCAAACCCATTGGCAGAAACAGATAAGATGGAAGCCAGGAGTCTCCGCCCACAGAGACAAGGAGAAGTTATTCTCCTTAGATGTCTACAGAATGTGGCCAGCACATTGTTCGCGACGTCCTCAAGTTCAGTTTTGGACAGAAATGGTCATACTTACATAACACACACCCATTTGCCTCAGTTTCGCCCACTAGGCCTCCCCTGAGAGCTGGAGCCTGTATTTGCAACTTAGCACCAGCCCCTGCCTGACCCCCACCAGCCACACAACCCACACCAGCACTTGGAAGTTATTCTATATTTATATACTTAGATTGCATACACAACCTGAAGACTTGAATGGATGCAAACGCAGGCAAAACAATAAGGAAGTAACAGTTTATAACAGGCAATAAATATAGGCAAATTTCCTGATCAAAGTCAGGTTTAGATTTCTATCATCAACTTCAATGTTGTCTTTAATCAGATCACCTTTAAATTACCACTGCCAAAATAATGTTAAAGTAAAAAGAAAAACAACACAAAAATAACAATTCTTTAATAATAGTTAAGAAAAGATGTTGTATTACCACTAACATTTTACCCATTGGAAAGAGGCATGATGCCCTAATGCCTTGAAGGTAAACCTGGTAGTCCTACAATCATGAGTGGATATTCTTATTCAATATATGCATTGCAAGAAGGAACCACAGATAAAATCAACTGACTTGCCAGCAGTGGTCCTCAACTTACAGACAAACACTACTTGCCACTATCCTCTCTCTTCCTTGGCAAATCTATGACCAGTCTTCCTGAATTGCAGATACAAGACACACAACAGCTTTTATAAAGTCTATCAGTTCATTTGGATAGTTCATTCCTTCACCCAAAAGCTATTTATTAAATGCCTGCTGTGTATTAGACATTCTTCTTGGAACTGAGGACCCATCAACAAACAAATCAGATAAGCAATGGAGCTCATATTTGGATGAGGTAAGAAAGACAACCAACAGCATTCAAAAGTAAATGTTATAAGTTGGAAAGTGGTAGGTTCCATAAAAAACTATAATCACTTGTTGATGACTTTTTCTGTGACAGAAAAACACAAATTACCAATAAAGTGTTATTGCACCTTTTTCCAGAAGAGAAAACTAAAGTTCAGAAAGATTAAGAACCTTGCTGAAATTCACACAAATGGGAAAGCTAATGCAGGGATTCCATGTCATATCAGAGGGAGTTTTTCTAGTCATTTCACAATTAGACTCTTGAGCAATCCAAAAACAGACCCCATTAGTTATCTGAATGGAGGAAACCAGGCTCTATGCACGCTGCACTCTGAGCAAGAAGTTAACACATTGATTCTGGACACCAGACAAGCCAACATCCATTTACCTCCCCAAGACCCAAGCTCCTCATTATCATCTCCCTAATGTTTGCAACATGCAATTCTATTTGCTTTCCATTTTTACATAAATCTTTATTTAGAAGAAAATAGCATACCATGGAATATTAGTCTGTGCTAAAAAGAAATGAGCTAGCAAGCAATGAGAAGACATAGAGGAACCTTTAATGCATATTACTACATGAAAGAAGCCAATCTAAAAAGGCTACATACTATGTGATTCCAAATATATGACATTCTAGAAAGGGTCAAATCACAGAGGCAGTAAAAAGATCAGTGGTTGCCAGGGGTGGAGGGGAGGGAGGGATGAACAGGAGAGCACAGGGGATTTTCAGGGCATGAGACTGGTCTGCGTGACATTCTATTGGTGGATGCATGTCACTACACATTTGTCCAAATCCGTAGAATATACAATACCAAGAGTGAACCCTAATATAAACTATGAACTCTGGGTGATAATGATGTGCCAATGTAGGTTGATCGATTGAAACAAATGGACCGCTCTAGTGGGGAATGTCAACAATGGAGGAGGCTATGAATGTAAGGGGGAGAAGGTGGGATAGGAGAACACTCTATACTTTTTGCTCAATTTTGCTGTTAGCCTAAAACTGTTCTAAAAATAAAGCCTAATCGTTCATAAATATATAAATATATATAATATATGCCTATTAGTTCATAAATATATAAACATATATACATGTAAATATGTATGTAGCAGCATCTATCTATCTATATAACATTACAAAGCATACTGTCATCTCATATTAATGTTTATTCAAAAGGTTGCACAATCCTACACTTAAATATTTTTTTGAAAATGGCCTCTATCTTTCCCACAGGCTGTCCCCACTGTCTGCATAACTCCAACTAGTTTGATTACTGTGAGACTCCTCAAGAATGATGCCCTGGTAACATTAATTATTAATTATTAACTTATTTATTTCTATGGGGAGAATATCAGTACAGTATTTCTGTTTATAAAACAGAATTGAAAGCCATGGGGCAAAGGAACTAAGAAGAGAAAAATCTAATTAGGGCCTGACAGCCTTTGATAATAGGATTAAAGTTATTTTCCTCCCAACTACTAATATGTGAAGTCAATAATGTTGTGTTTTCTCTTCTTAGAAATGTGTGGTATGCCCCTGCAAGCAACTTTTCCTGTGCTATAATGTTTGTAACTCACAGAAAACAAATATGATTTCTTTGATGCACTATCAGGAAGATGTCAGCAAAACATGAAGTGACACACACCAGCAGCCTCTCAGAACTGAGCTTTATAGAAATGGAAACTTTTGAAAGAATATTTTCTAGCAGCAAATAACAAAGTACCTGTTTGAATTTGTTTCTTAATATGCTCAGGTTCAATGCAACGGATGTAAGGTTACCATAACTTTAACAAGCAGCATCTATTTCCAGCATGTGCTAAATATTTTACCTATTTTTAGGTAAATTTTAAAAAATATATTTTATATAAGTAAACTATATTCTTATCTGGACCAGTACTTCAAAATGTTCTTCATAAAGGCTGAGCATAAAAATTCCTGTTTAATCAAACCAAATTAAATCAGCAACTATCCACAGAGCTCTTCTCCCTTGCGTAATTAGCCAGGTATTGTGGGCATAATAATAAATAAAATGTAAGACGTAATTTAAGATCCTGGCCTCAAGGTGCCTACCTCTGGGAGCTATAGGAGAGACAAATAGGACACACCAAAGTTAATTATCTTTTAGCTCTCAAACTCAAGACAATCATAGAAATAGAACATCAAGGCAGTACAATATCCATTCAAAAACTGAGTAGGTATATGGTGATAGACATAGATCTCCTTTTCCTTCTGAATATAATCTCTTTGCTTTCCAGATGAATTTCCACAGATGAGACCTTAATCAGAACAGAGTCTATTCAGGACACATATTGATAATTATCGAGGTCAGTGACTCCCCAACTCGGCTGCTCATCAGGAGGGCGAATGCTTCCTAATTGACACTGCTCCTAGCCCCCAGGCCCTGATCTTCTCACTTAGTAGGTCATTGATGAGTCAGCTTCTGCCAAATCCCCCCCTTCAATGCCCCCCGAACCAAACTAACATTTGTACAGCACTTTAGAATTTCCACAATGTCCCTTATCCTCCTAATTTTTTAATTCTGTGCAAAATCATTGTTGCCATCTTTTAGAAGAAAAAACACAGATTGTATAACGTGTTCCTGTTTTCAGTCAGTGAATAATAAATACCACGGGTTAAATTTAGATATTAGGCAAGAGATGTTTCCAAAACAAGTATTTTGTGCTTTAGACTAGCATATATCAATGGCATCAAATCATATACAAAAAATTATGCTTTCCAAAGTATCCAGTTCAAGTGCTCAAGGTTCTTCCTAAGAAATAACAAATGTGACCTTTGACATATTTCTTTTAAAAATTTTTGTTAACTATCCATATATATTAAAATATTTATTCTGAAATTACAACTAGAAATTTCAGGAAAAGAATATTTGTACCTATGTGCACAAACCAACTTCAAAACCAAAGTAATTGTAGGATATTCCAAAGTGTTTAAATTCTATTTTTCTTTCCCCTTTGAGGCTGCCATTGTTTTAGGTAAAACAAAAATCTGTGTTCCTTCTAAGCCATAAGACTTCGATATCTTCAGGGATACCTGGAGTCCCTATGAGTAATTACACAGGCAGTGATTAAACCACCAATACTAGGAGTCAGCAGGCAGCAGTGTCCACAATAGGAGTTTCTGAATAACAATGTCACACAAGAGCCAATTCAAGAGCTACCGTGAAGCCCACTCATGGGAAAGCAAGCAAGTAAATGAGTTGAAACTGGAGGGGAGAAGCTGATTGTTACAGGAGTTCTTTTGCCCTTAGCTTTTACCCACCCAAGCAAGACAGCTTGGTTCTCTGTTTGCACAAGGACCATGTTTAGAAATAGAATCTGTGCTCCATCATTAAATATATATTTATTGAATCCCTACTAGTGCCAGGCCCTGTAGCAAGCCCTCGAATATGAAGGAACAAGACTGAGCCCCACTGTAAGGGAGTTTTTACATCACTGAATAACCAGCTCCTCAACAAGACTATAGTGAGACAAGCGTACACTCAGCAGGATGCGTCCACAGGAGGATGAAGAGAAAATTGGCGGGGCCTCTGGCTCCCAATATGTTCTTGACAGAGCAAACCCATTTTCTTTACATTTGAAAGTAGACAGTAATGGGTAAATAATAAATCAGACTATTTGTAGCTTATCCTTAATTCTTCCAGTTTAACAATTTGTCCCTCTTATTTACTTAAACTCTTAATTCAGCCTGCTTAATTTTTCTTCATAGTATTTGTTTTTACCTGATTGACTGAATACTCATTGGTTTGCTCATTACCCCTCTGCTCCCCTCTCCCATCCACACACACTAGAATGGAAATTTCACGAGGACCCAGATTTTTGTCACTATTGTATCCCCAGCATGCTGGGTACATAGTGGAAACTCAATATTTATTTTATTTCATTATTATTATTATTATTATTTTGAGATGGAATCTCGCTGTCTGTCACCCAGGATGGAGTGCAGTGGCGTGATCTCAGCTCACTGTAACCTCCGCCTCCTGAGTTCAAGCAGTTCTCCTGCCTCAGCCTCTCAAGTGTCTGGAATTACAAGCGTGTGCCACCACACCCAGCTAATTTTTGTGTTTTTAGTAGAGATGGGGTTTCACCATGTTGGCCAGACTTGTCTCAAACTCCTGACCTCAGATGATCTGCCCACCTCGGCCTCCCAAAGTGCTGGGATTATAGGTGTGAGCCACCGCGCCCAGCCTCAATATTTCTTAAGTAAACATTGGAATAATGTCAACTAATGAAGAATGTATAATTGTATAACCTGTTAAAATGCATTTCAGATGAAGCTTAAGTATAATATACTAATAGAAGTTTATTTTATAAGGAAGCACTAGAAACTTCCACCTAGACAGTCCACAGAGGCCATTGAACTGTAATGAAGCAGCTACCACTAACATTAGAATTACAGTGAATACAGCCAAAAGAAATATTACCATGTTTTTTTCAGATCAGAAAATATGTCTAATTCAACCCAGCTGGGATGTGGAAGGGTCAAAATTTGAAATTCAGAGTTGTTGGAATTTAAGGTATAAACTCTGTCTGCTCGGTCACCAGCCTGCCTGCCAAGTAGTCAAGAAAAAAATGACCATCCTGGAGTATTCAATTACCTGAGGAAGGCTAGGTCTCCAAAGGGACTGCCTTGATTTTTCACTTTTACAGAATTTTTAGATATACATATCCATAATTTACAGATAAGTCTATGAGGATCTTTTTAAAGCCCATAAAACCACACACACTACCTGCTACCAGCTACGAGGAGTGACGAAGCTCCAAGCGGAGCATTTGAGATAATCACCGTTCATTTGTGTTTTAATATGCATAGAGAGAACAGGCCTTGAAATAGCCTTGCATATGAATTCAATATTTGTCTTTTAAATTGGTTAATCTGGTACAGTCTTACAAATGCAATGCCTTATTAAAGAGAGTATCACATGGTATCATTTTTCTCTCCCCTTTAGTTGAGCACATTAGATACTTACAGGGACATGGTATTTCTCTCAGAAACACTTGGGAGCCAGTGAAGCCACAAAGCTAAGGAGACAATTAGCTGATGATCAATGATGAGCTCCTAAGAGTAACCAGCCTCTATATAGTCAGCATCACTGGTTTCTCAGGAAAAGCATCACCATTGTTCACCTTGCTGTAAAATGTATGCACAAGTATCTTTTTATTTTTAAAAAAGCCCTGACATTTTATGACTGCTGCTTTCCTAAGACATTTTCAAATATACAGTCCATCAGGTTCAGACACAATTGACTGGGGATAGAGACGGCTATAGTGCCGATAATGGAGAAACTAGCCAGAGCTTCAGATACTTGTTTTCCAGGACATCTCAATAATTGGGTACACCTCACAATATGCGAGACTTGACGTTGAGTGGCACGGCATACTCTGGCAGCAGGCACTTGATAAAGACTGTGTTTGCAAATACTTAGCCTGCACTTCAAGATACCTAGCATCTAAGCACGTCACAGATGGTGACAGTTAATCTTCAAAAAACCCTGTGTGGAAGTATTATCATTGTCCTCCTTTTACAGATGAGGAAAAAGAGACACAGGGATGTCAATATCTTCCCCAAGGTCACACAGCAAGTAAGTGATGGAACAGTGGCTCAGCCATGAGGCTATTGCTGTCAACCGCTAGGTTGATTTGCCTTCATTAATTTCTTCCTAAAACTGCACATTTCCTGTTAGTCCGTCTTTTGGTCTGTCGTTTGACTCTTGGCTACTGCTTAGAGGAAGATTCATTCTATTATTATCTAAGTTAGTAAATTATGTGTAACTCCTTGGGAACATGACACAGGCAAAGCTGTATACAGAGATGTACACCAAGACACCATCCCAAGTTAACCCTAACAGTCTATCTGATCCTGTATGTAAGTGGGTATATTGTAAATATTTTTAAATTTTCTGTATACTATGATGTTTTGATAGTTTAAAAAAGCTTTCTGGCTGGGAAGAGACTGCCCCTCCCTGGGCTAGTCAGTTCTTACAGATGACCATGGGCCCAACCTGGAGCTTACCTTTGATATGAAAACTAACTGATGCGGAGCCATACCTCCTCTGTTTGGGCCATATGGCCCAGGAGGCACTATTCCTCTGTCATAACCATCCCGGGGCCAGGCACCACATTTATGATAATATATTTGAGAGTATCATTATAATTTGAGGTGTCTAAATACAGCAATGTCACCACGAGGGAAAAAGGACTTTCATTCACCATCCATCAAATTCTTTGGAGATAATTACAAACTTTGTAATACTTAATTTCAGTTCAGAAATACAATTTAGAAATTTTAATACAAATTTCTGGAAGTTCTGACATTTTTAAGAGATAAATTTAAGCTTGTTATCCTTCAGCTTGCTCAGACTACTGTGTGGATGCTACGTGGAAGGTGTTTGATCATTGAGGGACCATCATTATGAAGATGCGGGGTCCACAGGGTACATTTCCCAGCCGAGATACGGCAGCAGGGAATAAAACAGTGGGAACAGTAGATCAGCCTCGTTTTGCAAATCGGCAGCACACACCCTGGAGTCGTCTGTTTCCCATGAGCACGTTGTCTAAGTACTACGATAACCAACTCTGACCCAATAACCTTGTCATGCCTGGGGCCATTATGACTCAAGACTGCATACCTGGAATCAAACTTAAACTGTGAATATATATGGCATGTTTAGCATGATTTGGGCTGGATTAGGTGTGGAATTGTTAGCCTGTGTTTTCGTCTGTATTTATTTGACATGTTCTGTGTATATGATTAACAATTACAGAATTCACTCTATCAAACAGATATATTAGTTACTGCAAGCTATAAGGAACATAATGATAATGTATGAATGCTGCAATTATGACAATGCCGCAACTATGTGTGTAAACGCAAAGCAGTGGATGTAAATATAGGCACAGAAAGGTCCTCCTCCTACCTTCCATGAGAAGGAGGCTTCTGCTTTTGTGGTGCCACCTGGTGGAACAAGGGAGATGAGAGAAGAGAGTCCTGAAATGATTAACTGGCCCCTAGAGACACTCTTCACAATAATCCAAGTCCTATGCTCTTAAAACTTCACAAACCTTTATGGAGCACTTGAAAAACAATTTTTTAAGGAAAAACATCAAAGAACTTAGTGTCGTGTCCTTATTTTCTTTCCACCTCACCTGACTCAATTTCCCCACATTAAAAAATGTCATCAAATGCCAAATAAAGAAAAAAGCAGAGAATGGATAAGAACAAGGGGTGTATTTGCTAATGAATGCACTCCAAAACCACAGAAATTAACAAGGGTACAAAGCAGCCTAGCTTCCAATGGAACATGGAGGATGCCTCATCGACCTAGTTATTTGCATGTTTGTCTTCTTCCTCCATTAAGCTGCAAGCTATCTGAAGTCAGAGTAACATTATCAGTCAATACCTTACATAGAGAGTACACTCTATAAATAAACTAATGTATTAACAGGAAGTTTGACGGGCAGCATCTTTACTCATGGTCCGGAAATGGACAGTTCAGTTCTTTAGTATTTTACTTCTCTTTTATCGCTCAAGACAAAGGATACTACAGCAATAGCAGATAAATAACAAAACCACAATCCCATCTATACACAGATATTGCTGTTACCTTCAAAGTGTCCCAGTCTGGTTGTGTATCATTAACTTTCATCCACTAATAACGAAAACCAAACGTCACATAAAGCACAGAGCACAGAAGTGCTTCCATCATAGAGTAATGTAGCAAGAAGAAACTGAAATAAGAAGGCTTGGGAAAAAAAGTCTGAAGCTGGTTCTGCCCTGAAAAAAAAAAGGTTTTATTTTACAGCAATAGGTTCATAAATAAATAGAAAACAATAAGAAAATATATGAGATCTGAAGCTCCATTAGCCAGTATCCATCTGTTACTCATATTTTAATATCTTCTATATCACCCTACAGCGCAACATATGCAATTAAGAAGAAAAGGCTATGCAACTTTTTGGAGATAAGTTATTGTCAATGCGCCAACCACACAGAGCCAGATGTAAATCGCTAAGTCAATTTAGCACCAGTTTATAAAGTTTTGATTAATCCTCAGCTCATTTTATGTTATTATAATGCATTATTAAATGCAGCACATGGCTTGAACTTGTTCCTTCATAAATTCACTACATATTGATCCTGATGGTGGGGCGGATGTCATCCCCATGGGGCCTCTGAAGTGATATTCTTTCCAAATGACAAGAGAGCTTCTGCTCATAAGACACATGTTAAGAAATGTCTGGCAAAACAGCAAACCTTCCAACGGTTTTCATCATGTTAGCTTTTGACGTGTGCATTTGTAATGAAAATGCGTCTTGTAATACCAGCAAGACACTCTTTTTCTCCTGACTGATCCAGACATCATCCCACTCCATCCTCAGGAAATCCACTGAGCTGATCCATGCTGATGTCACACAATGGCCCACACTGAGGTTTGCTGAGGATAGGGCACTGGATAAAATACAGGACACCCAGTTCAATTTGCATTTAAGATAAATGATGAATAACATCTTTATATAACTATATAGGGTATACTTATACTGAAAAATTTACTAATTCTGGCAACCCTACATGCAGAATTTCAGGTTGTGGTCTGTGCCTGGCTGCGGTCCACACTATATGTGTTTTAGGAGAGGAATATGTTTACGCTACAATTCCAAGTACACTTGCTCCCTCCTGAGGCTTTCCCTGCCTTCCTGGAGCTTGCCAACACACCCCTTCTAATCTGGCGTTGACTCTATGACAATCTTTCATCAATATCTTCAGAAGCTAAACTGTTAATTAAATATCAAGCTAAATTAATACCCTAGTGGAAGAATTAACCATCCCTGCCTTTATGAAAAAATCTAGATACTGATATAATGATCCCTGTGTGAGGCTAGAATTTTTTACACCGATTTTCTTGATATTTACGATGATTTAATACAAAGACTATGGGAAGAATCAACAATATTCTGAATAAAATGGCTTTTCTCCAATTAAAATATACTTGGATAACGAAACACCTCAGCAGTTTCATGCAGTTGTGTCAAAATGGTTGCTAACACAATTTAATCTCTGACCTCTATTTGAAATTTCCTATAACACAGAAAACTAAAGTCTATGCTTACTTGCATTCTTAAAATGTAGAAGGCTGAGATAAGAGAAGCTAAATTGCCAATGAATTACCTTTACTCTAAAGATAAGTGTCATCACATACATATGTGTCTATATGTGTGTGTGTATTTGTGTGTGTGCATGAAATACTTTATTAAGTATAAATACAAAAACATACACACACATCCTTCTGAGTTTTTTCCTATGTAGAGAATACAGAAAGAGTATTAAGTGGGCAAAGGAAAGCATCCAAAAGCAATGTCAGCAATGGAGGAGTTCAGAAACATGAGGTACATGCTGATGTTACCCATATCCCTTCCCCTACTCAAGAGGAGGAAGGAGCAGCTCCCTTCCCTCCTCCTGCTGGAATCCGGGCTCTGAGCTGCAGGTGCAGCAGCTGTCTTACACCCTTTAAGTACTGACATGAAGACAAAAACTACTCACCAAAAATGACTGAGCAAAAGAGAAAAAAGCCTGGGTTCCAATGGTCACCCCAAGAGCACCCAAGGACTCAGGACACACAGCTGTTACATGACAAAAAACACAGGTCTTGGTTGGCTAATGTGCCAACAGTTGGGTTTTCCCATAGGTGCAGCTACTCATTTTCCTGTTACAAAATGGAAAATCCAAAACTTTCCATTAATCCACCCACAGAAAACATAACTTGCTCAGTTTCTAGATTGTTCTACTGTAATTACTAAGCATAAGATGGAATTGAGGTATCTATATTTTTCTGTGGCCTAGAGACTGTATTCAAACTGATGAAGGCTACCACAGAAACCTAAATGGACAAATATTTAATCATGAGCATTCTGAATTGGCTCTTACTCTTTGTCCCTGAATATTTTTTTAAATAAAAAACAATATTGAGGAAGTCGCTGAAGGATCCAGGTTAAGAACTGAGGAAACACACACATTCCTGTGTTCAGCATGGTTACTTCTCCTTGAGGGTAGGGTTTATTGCTCTGTAGCAGTTAAGACAGAGGATGGGTATAACACGCATAGTTGGAATTTAAATAAAAGCAGAAGCAGCAGCCAACTATTTGCAACATGATGAAGTTCCCTATATATTTAAGGAATTATCCACAGATATATATGAATATCAGAGGCACCATTTGGCCCATGATGAGAATGCCAGGCTGAGCCAACCACATTTTAAGCACATGTGATTTGAAGTAGCTGAGACATTCATGACAAGACTGACAGTATCCCAGCAAAAACTAAGGCCAGAGATAGCAGAGAGCTGGCCTGGAGTCGCTTTCAGCTGTGGGTATCACTAAACATCCTGTGTCTTGAGCTTACAGAGTTGCACATGGGCTTCCTCAAGTGTCAGCCAGCCTAGTCCTGCCCAAGGAAACATGTGCTGAGCTTGTCACTTGGTACTTCGCAGGCTCGCAGAGAAATCAGAGAGCGCAGTCATAGTGGGAGGCCTTTAGCACTGCAGTCCTCAACTTCAAGGAGAGGAGCAAGCCTTTGAAATCCACCAGAGACAAGATGCCTGAGAAAACAGGGGCCACTCTACAACTAAATACCCTTTCCCAAAGGGTTCTAATTGGGGGAAGGACAGAGTGACAGAGAAGGAAGAAGGAAAGGAAAGCAAAGACAAGAAGAAAAGTGTCAGGGGTCAACAGATTTTGTTCCATTCTTTGATTTCCTGGATATTTTCCCAAAGGGATGGTAGCACATTAAACCTGGACTCAACCGAGCTACAAGTTTTATTTCAGCGAAGGCATTTTCTTGATCATTTTGCACTGTGTCCAAATAATGATAGCACAGGGAATACATGAATAACTGGGATAAAGCTGTCAGTGAAAGGAAACAGAGCCTCTGGCTTCTCCAGTATTGAAAATAGCATAAAACAAAGAGAGAGAGAGAGAGAGAGACAGAGAGAGACAGAGAGAGACAGACAGAGAGAGAGACATAATGAATGAATTCAAAATACATTGTGAAACCACTCATCCATTTGCAGGACTAGGTACGCATAAGAGGGGCACTTCTTCACCCCCCAGGAGGAAGAGACTTGTCTGACTTTCTTCCTTAGGAACACAGACCATGACCTAAGGCAGAACTGTGAGGTTCAGCAGGGAAGAGGAAGCTAAAAGAGCCCCCAGGGCTCCAGGCACAGGTAACATCTTGGATGCTCATAGCAGGTTGCTGGGGAAAGCCTGTCTGTATCCAGGAGGTGGTGTCCTAGAGACTATCTATTTCCATGAAAAGCTCCCAGTGATTTAATTTCAGAGCCAAACACAAGAGCCTGGGATCACAACATCCATGTTCACTCCATTACCATGTGCTACTGAGCAGATTCATCCACACGCTGGAGCCAACCTTGAATGGTTTGAACTTCACATGGAACCATCTCTGTGTATTTTACGTAGCATCCTAAAGTTGCATTTAAAATTTTAAAAATAAACACTTCAAATGCTGGACACCTTGTCATGGATGAAGATCTGCATAACAGCACTGCTCTTACAATGCCATCTCTCTTTAAGGATAGAGGAGTTCATTGCCCACCACACTGGGCATATTATAAAACAACTTCTTAGGATGAAACAAAAATTAATTTTAAGTCATAGATTTCTTTAAAACCCAAAGATTTGGCATCATTTAAGTCAATAAATGTCCAGAGTAATGCCTGGAACAGACAAAGTGCTCAATAAATGGCATCTGGCATTCACCATTCCCTCTAATTATAATGAAATACATTTCACGGCTGGGCGCAGTGGCTCATGCCTGTAATCCCAGCACTTTGGGAGGCCGAGGCGGGCAGATCACAAGGTCAGGGATTTGAGACCAGCCTGGCCAACATGGTGAAACCCTGTCTCTAATAAAAATACAAAAATTAGCCAGGCATGGTGGCGCATGCCTGTAATCCCAGCTACTCAGAAGGCTGAGGCAGGAGAATCGCTTAAACCCAGGAGGCGGAGGCTGCAGTGAGCTGAGGCCATGCCACTCCACTCCAGCCTGGGACAGAGCAAGACTCCGTCTCAAAGAAAAAGAAAAAAAAAAACAAAACAAAAGAAAAGAAATACATTTCACTAGCATCGTATTATACATTGCAATCTTCTTGCTAATGTTATAAAACCAAGAAAAAAAGTTTATTTTTACAAATACAGTTTCCACAAAAAATCAAAAAACCTCTTTTCATTAATGTATTTAGCAAATATTCAGCTTCTGTTGTTTTCCAGAAACTTCTGCAAGCTCTAGAGATGCAGAAGTAAGCAGGGCAAAGTCCCCTTTCTTACAGAGCATGGATTCACATCAGGAGACAGGGAATAAACCAATAAGTACCGGGGTCTCAAATGCAACAGCAGGTAAGCATAAGTGCTGTGAAGGGCTGAGCATGGTGAGGGACAAGGGGAATGCTTCGTAGGACTTATACAGAGTGGTCAGTAGAGCTGCCCCTGAAGAGGCGGCATCAGCACGGAATGCTTCCTAAAGAAAAGTGAGTACATGAGGCTGGAGGACAGGTGCAAGGGAGGAATCAGTGAATGAGGGCAAAGAAGGAGCTGGGAGCCAGGTCATAGGAGCTGGGTCACCACGGGTCCTGAGCAGAGATACCACATTGACAGCAACACCGCCAGCGGATTATACCCTGATGTCCAATCAACGGCAAGGGCCAAAGCATCGGGTTCCTTTTATGTTATATCCTCATTTTTCAATCTATCACCTTCTCCAAAGGCTTCCATTTTCCTCTCTGTTTTCCTCACCCCTGTGCTTGGTGTAATAGATAGTATCCAATCATCATAGCAGCCTTGTAACTCATTTTTAACTGAAATAAATACTTATTACTTAGTACATAATTTCTCCTGATCAAAAATTCCAACAAAGTTCAGAACACTGAAGAATTGAAATTCTAATTTAGTTTTACTATTTATCCCACATTTGAGCAGAAAAGACAAATTCTAAAACAAAAAAAAAAATCTAGAAATATTTAGTATTCCTACAATGATAAGCTGATTTCATATCAAGGGGACCAAGGATGTGAGTCCCAATTTCCTTTCCCTGCCCTGAATCTAGCACTTCTTTCTTAGTTCACAGAAGGCAAAAGGCAAAAGCAGTTTGCTTTCAATAGAGAGCTCATTTGGGCTTGTTTTATCCTGAGGAAATCCATTTAGTATAATTTTTTAAAAATTAAACTTCACATGCCTATGACTCCAACTTTCAAACCACACCCACACTCCATCAGTTATTTTCAATAATTAACAGTGGGTGATCTCAGATTCAGCCTGGATGTTTTGGAGAACAGGAAATAGTCTGCTAGACTGTAGCCTCATATTCCCCTTGGAAGGCTTCTTGATTGAATGCTACAAGTTGTCAAACCAGACTGGTTCATTTGACTCCCCTGAAGCGCTTGCAGGAGAGTTACTTAGTCTCTCTCTTCCAGAAAGGAGAGCAGCCAGAATGCCAGAACCCAAACACAGTCACCCCAGGACTCTGGTGAAGGAGAATCTTGCAGGTGGTTCCCAAAACACCTCTGCTGGCAGCTTTTCCCAAGAGGAAGGCCAAATTGCTGAAGCTAAGACAATGATTTATTTCTAACTGCTGCTAGGAGGTATCGTGCAGGGTTATGGATAAGTACCATGGCTTTTCTTCGTTGTCTTTGACTTTCTGGCTTACAGTTTCTGTGATCAATAGGAATAGTCTCAAAGTGAGCAATCAGAAATTTGTCCTGGTAGATTAACTGTCATGCAAGCCACAAAATAGAGCCAGATGAAAAATGCAGAAAATAAAACCATAAAGAATGAGTTGAGATATCAAGAGAAATGGCACTGGACTACTGGTGGTCCTCAACCTCATGTGAAACTTGCAAGTATAATTAAAGTAACACATCTGCCCAGAATACTTTACATTATTGATAAAAGAATAGAAAGGATTAGATAATTTAGGCTTCTTTTTAGAATCATTAGAAGACTGATTGAGCAATAGACAAAGGCCAATTTAGTTGCAAAAGTTTTAATTTTATTTTAGCTATAATGGGGACACTCTTTTAGCAGGCTATGTATATAGCTTTAAATTCAAGCCATTGGTGAGGAGTTGCTAAAGTTGCCTGATTTCTTAGTTTGTTTATATCTACATTTAGCTGCTATGCAATGTATTAATACATGAAGATCTAATAAGATATTAAACAGCTCTAATGTTCAGGGTGACTCCCAAATTATTTTTAAAAAATTAATATAATGGGTTATATTAGAAACCTTTCATTTCGGGCTACAAGTAACTATCCAGATAGTCTTACAAGGTTCAGTGCTTAGAGAGACTGCCGACAAGAGATCCCATTTAAAGCGGAGGCCATGCTTAATGAACAACGAAATGTGGCCCCATGGGGTAGGGTTGAAAGGAAAGGTCCTAGGTCTCCTGTATGCTCAAAATAAGGTCTAAGATGGCTTATGGGGTGCAAAATATCAGTACGGTTTCAATGCACCCCTTACGAATTGTGGGCAAAAATTGCAAATGGACATGTTAAGAAGGTGATGAAATTTATCAAAACAAATTATTTGAAAGCCAAGGCCAACAGGGAGCTTCCAGAGCAGCACCCCCAGTTATCAGGTCACAGAACACAATCAACACCAATTCCCGTGGGTTCACTTTCATGCTGAAATCATGCCTTCCCCTCTATGAGCTATCCAAGGATCACTGTGTTTCCTATAGGGAGCTCTTTCCTGTAACCACCCAGACTCATGAGCTTGTGCTGAGATAACTTTTAAAATTGAATACTTACTGAGTATTTATTGAAAGCTGATTTCTTTTAAGTTTGCTACAACCAATAAAAAAATCAAATGGGCATCAAGTCCTCATAGAGCAATGTTTACTCTTGTTAGAAAGCAGATGCCATTAGTAAGATAACATAGGTATTATTTTACTAGAAATAAAATAATTGTAATAAATGACATGGCTGTGTTTCATTGCAGTTAGCTTTAATCATGTTTTCTCACTGTAATAAAGAAGCACCTGAGTCGACATAGAAAGTGTGATTGAGTTTTCACCATTGCCCTAAAGTAGTGGGTCTGTATCTCCATTATCTTCAAGTCACTTTCAGGTTAAAACCATCCCAGAGTATTTGGTGCAGATTTACATGTTAACTAATTCCTCAGAGAGAGGGGATGTGAACAGTCTTAAAGAATATGCCATCTGGTACAGTACGACTTCCCGGTAACAGTTTATCTAAATGTCATCATTTTGTTTTTCCCACACATGCCTTAATCACCTTCTTCAGGAATAAATTGGCTCTCTTGTCAAATATACTTTTCCGTGGTTTCTACACAATACAGCTCTAAATGCTTATTGCCCTTTACAGGATGTACTCCTGAGGTCTTTCCTTATTTCTTGGCTTCCATATTTGATGCAATCTCCTGTAAAGTCTTTGAGATAAAGTCTCAGTCAGTGTAAGAGAGAAGGAAACAGGCACCTGCAAGTGCTGAATGGTGACCCAGGCAGAACACGTGCTCTACCCTAGAGGCACCCACCGTGGAAGGCTGCTCTTCTAGCACAAGGTAAAAAAACTTCAGGGCCGGGAGCGGTGGCTCACGCCTGTAATCCCAGCACTTTGGGAGGCCGAGGCGGGCGGATCACGAGGTCAGGAGATGGAGACCATCCTGGCTAACGCGGTGAAACCCTGTCTCTTCTAAAAATACAAAAAATTAGCCGGGCGTGGTGGCGGGCGCCTGTAGTTCCAGCTACTCGGGAGGCTGAGGCAGGAGAATGGCGTGAACCCGGGAGGCGGAGCTTGCAGTGAGCCAAGATCGCGCCACTGCACTCCAGCCTGGGTGACAGAGCGAGACTCTGTATCAAAAAAAAAAAAAAAAAAAAAAAAAAAAAAAAACTTCAGAAAGATGGCTTGGGGAAGCATTTCCAGAACGTGATCATAGAATCCTAGCAACTAGGGAAAGATGAGTCACTGTGAGTAGGTTGAGTCTGAAGATACAAAACTTCGAATTTATCACCCTGCATTCCACAAACAACCACAGCATATGCTTTCTCCGCTGTTTCTCATTTTGGTCACTAGAGCACCTGTTCTTGGGATTGAGCAAGACACCAGGGAGCGTCATCTCCCTCTTCCTCATGAAGCCCCCACCACTACCACATCCAGTAGTCACCGAATCGTGTACGTCAAGCCTCCTAAATATCTTTTAAGTGGACCTATTTCCCTCCCACTCCTCTATCACCATTCTAAATGTCGCCATTGTAGTGGTCTCCTTGCATCTGATCGCTCCTTGCTACAATCCATTTTCCACGCTGCAGAAGGGATAGTTTGTAAAATTCCCATCAATGCATACCAGTGACTGTGGAACGGACATTAGCCAGATACAGCATTTTCAGTCCTTTGGCTGCTGCAAACTTTCTTAAATCACACTCCTTTCAACATGCAGCTCCCTTTGCCTGGAATAGCCTTCCCCTCTGTCCACCTAGGCCTTCTCCCTTCTGCATGTGTCCAGAGAATGGTCCTCCTTTGTAAGGTCTTCCTTGAAGTCCCCTGCTTACCACTGCCCTGCTCTGTGCTCCAGATCCTTCTCTATTTTCCCTTCCACAGCCCTCCTGCCACTTCACTGCAGTGACGTTGCAACTACCCATCTTCTTTGGCACGAGGGAAGTTCTGACAGGTTTCACGGCCATGTCTGTCTTCTCCATCACTGTATTCTCAGTACCTATTACAGAGTAAATGCTTAAAAACATAGGATGAAGAAAAAGTGAGTCTACAACTAGGGACAAATTTATAATGAGGCAACCCCGAGGATGCTAACTGGAGCCCCGTAGATTCAACAGTGAAAATGGCAGGCATGATAAATCAGTGCCTCAAAAAGAGAAGGGAGGTTACATAATCTGCAAGCACTGAGCAATTCTGGCCAAGCAGAGGGAATGGGTGGGTACAAGATGGTGCTTTCTGCTACTCACCAGGATAGCATCACTACAAGGGGAAGGCAGGTGACCATAGGGGCTGAAGAAAGGAGGAACAGGATGAGAGGAAGAACTTGGAAAGTTCACTTTTACATTTCTTCTATGGTCCGCTAAGTACCCATTGCCTGACACTTAGTAGGCATCCAACATAAAATTATTATTATTATTATTATTATTTTGAGACAGAGTTTTGCTCTTGTTGCCCAGGCTGGAGTGCAATGGCATGATCTCGGCTCACTGCAACCTCCGCCTCCCGGGTTCAAGTGATTCCACTGTCTCAGCCTCCTGAGTAGCTGGGATTACAGGCGCATGCCATCACGCCTGGCTGATTTTTGTATTTTTAGTAGAGACAGGTTTTCATCATATTGGTCAGGCTGGTCTCGAACCCCTGACCTCAGGTGATCCATCTACCTTGGCCTCCCAAAGTGCTGGGATTACAGGTGTGAGCCACCATGCCCGGCCCCAACATAAAATTATTGAATGAGTGGATATAGGTTCTACAGCCTCAGAGCCCCTGCAATACCACAGTATTAGACTATCCATATGTACCCAAAGTTTATCATTGTAATACTCTAAACTCTGTAAGAAGCCTCAGAATTTCATCTTAAAGTTTAGTTTCTGAGTTAGACCATTGGCAAATCAGCTGCTCTCACTAGATAGTTTTTCCCCTAACCACTCATTCATTAATTCAAGAAACATGTATTGAGAACCTACCACATGCCACCTCTCTTCTAGGAAGTGGGGAGACATTACTGAACAAGACAAGGTGCCTCTAATCATGGACCTTATTGGAGAAGACAGAAAACAAAAAGTATATAAACTAGAAAGAATATTATTTCAAGTAATAGGAGGGAGAAAGGAACTAAACGCAGAGGAAAAAGCAAAAGATTTTTCATGGGGATAGAATGTCTAGGGAAGGGCTCTCTGGTGAGGCAAACTCCAAGGGGCCACGATGGTGGAAAAATTAATTCCAGGGAATCTGGAAAGAACATTAAAAGAAACAGCCTTAAGATTGAAAGCCATGCCATTTTAACTCCCATGGCATCTGGCATAACGCCCAGCCCAGAAGTCTCACCTATTCACTCATTCAATCTTCTGTTCATTTACAACCTCATTCATTCCTTCTATAAAGGGTCAGTGAGGATTCACAGCACACCAAGCACTGTGTTAGACAGTAATAATATAACAAACGTTTATTGCTTTATTGGGAGAATTGGTGTGTATTTGAATACGTTAAAACCTCCAGTATTTGACAGATTTTGACGTACAAATGGCAACTTCATGTAATTCATAGATGCTATTTATTTCTAGATTGGTAAGCACAAACTATTGGGAAGTAAATAACACATTTTGGAAACTTGATTTTTCAAGTTCTTTGTAAGAACTCTTTTACATAGCATTGTAAAAGATATTTTACACCGTATTTTTAGTTGCAAAGGAGTTTCATAAATGGGTTATAGCAAACTTTTTAAGGAACTATATAAGTTCCTTTAAGGAACTATTTGTCAACCTTATTCCATTTACAGCTAATAGTTGAAACGAATGAAATTGCATTTTCTTAAAACATGTTACGTTTCTAATCCTTCTCCCAAGTTAACGCAAATTTAGAAAATGTTGCATGTATTGGTATATATCACAGTTCTCTTCATTTACCTCCCAATTAGAATTTCAACCTAAGGCTACCTTTGTAATTTCTCAATAGAGAAATGTTTTAAAATATAATTTCAGATAATTCAAGGAACTGAGTTAAACAGGTTTGGAGCATATTTTTGGTGACAACTATCAGACATACGAACTGTCACCAACTGAATCATGGTCCATTCGGCCTGCCATGCCAATTCTAGAAGATACCTGAGAAGTCATTGTTGTCTTAGGCCATTCAAATTTTCGTTTGCATCTGTGGCTGTATCACACATTGTGTTTCCTGATATCTAGATATCTAGTGTAATAGAAATTTTCTGAATTTTCCAGTAGTCATTAACGGCTCTTTAATTCATATACTCATCCAAATCCTATGGAACTCATTTACAATTAATCATTATAATATCTTCTTTAACTCTTGGAGTGATGAATTTTATAGGTATATTTACAACAGTGCTACATCATTCTTCTACAGCTTGTCAAATGCACATCACATTCAAGAGATTTTGTGATGTCATAATATAATGTTCCTCTTATCTCTATTACTGATTTTGATATGGAATTGGAATATATCCTGTTCCCAGTTTACACACACTCCCTTAAGTTAAAGAGATATATTCTTTTTACAACAGAGTCTAATGTTTTCATCTGGCTAATTCAGAAGGTAATTCCAATGGTGAAAACTATCTCGAGTGGTAATTATTTGGGCAGTATCATTTCATGCTACTCAGAATCCAAGGAAAAGTCTCTGATATCCTGGAGACAGCAGTCTTGATTAAAGAGCCTGAGACCACTTAGCTCTTTCAGAAGACCTCTGTAACCTGAAATACTGTAGTGTGATTTGTGCCCCAGGTATAATCTAAAAACAAAGTTAACATTCTACCACATGGTGACTAAACAACTTATTGTATATTTTAAAATCGCATTAAGACTAGGTTTTAAGTGATACCACAAAAAAAGAAAGAGAAGTAAATAAGGTAATACGTATGTTAATTAGCTGGATTTAATCATTCCACAAGATGTACATATATCAAAACAGCATATTGAACACTATAAATATATATAACTTTTGTCAATTAAAAATAAATACTAATGAAGATGAATTCCTGTTAACAACTAGAAAACAAACAATTTGAGGGCAAGTTATGATAAATAATAGTATGTAACACTAAGGCAGACAACATTATCCTGACAAAATGTGATTTGTCTTCTTCTTTACACAGATATCTTATTCTCTTTTGACCAGAGACAAAAGAAGAAAAGTCTTGGAAACATCCTTCATAGTTTGGGGATGAATGAAGGCAGAGAAGTATTCATCAGTCATATGTTCCTGGCAATGAAAGTCAAAGGAAGTCAAAATGGTGGCTTCTAGAAAAGAGAGGAGCTGACATAGCCCCAGCTCCACCTCCCTTGTCTCAAAGCATACGAGCAGAACTGATTATTCTCAACCTTATCCATACATAAAAAATCGTGCTAAACATTTACTTTTGTATGACTTTAGCAACAATCAAAATAACTTCATAATTTTGCATTTCCTTTTTATTATATATAACATCATATTTTACTATGTGTTTCCATATACCTAACCCTTAGATCCTCCTAAGCCCTCCAAATGGGAAGCAAAATAGGTATCGTTACTTTTCAAATGAAGAAGCCAGAGCTCAGTGCATAGCAGGGACTTGTCTAAAGTGATGTGGGTAGGAAGTGGTGAATCCAAAAGCTGAAGTTCTGGTCTTCTAACTCATAATCCAGTGTTATTTTCCTTTCTATCTTTTTTTTTCTTTTTTTAAGATCAGATGTTCATAGTAACTGAGCAGTCTCTCAATGCACATGGAGTGGTTTTAAAAGTCAACATTAATGTTCAATTCTGCTACACGGTGTTGAGTATTCTGGAAAGATCTCAAGAAGAGCCTGATCCCATGCCAGCAGAGGCTCTGTTATGCATCCTGCTTTTCCTTTTAAGGCATTTTAAATTAAAGGAAGCCTTAGACACCATTTCTTTCTGTCCCACTGACAACCAAATCCTTTCAATGAAAGCACCAGTTTGGTTTAGCTACAGATTATTTTTATCTGTTCTTGAAAGTCACATAAACGTGACCTGAACAAATACGCTCCCCTGCATGTTCTTCCTGAATTTCAAAGTTTTTCAGTAATTAAGCATTTTTCCTAGAGTGTTGCAAACCAAATAGAGTTCTGTGCCAAAGCAAGGAATGCATTAATGAAAATGAAGAATAAAAGGAAGCCAAATCCAAGTTGCAAAAAATGCTCTGCCTTATTTCACTGAAATGAGATGCAAATATATATATATATATATATATATATATATATATATATATATATATATGCAAGCTGAGGACTAGAGTAAATATAACATGTTGACGTGAATTTTCATACTAAAATTTTTCAAGAAAATAAATATCCCATCTCAAGATACGTTTTTTAAAAAGAATCACACAATCACATGAATTAAATGTGTGTCTTGGTAAATTTAAGGACATTAATAATTCATTCCGATAATAGTATTAAACCAGAAAACTTGACTCTCTACAGAGTGAAAAAGTAATAATCTAGCAGAGAATCCTGTCACTGGATTTCACCCAAAAAGGCATCAAATCCTCTAGATTCCATCAAATTTCTTTAAAAGGAAAAACACTTTTTCTTTCCAGGATGTCTTAGAAGTTTTCATTAAATCAAAAATGTGCACAGCTTATAGAGCGGTTCTCCAGAAAACTTCAACCACTTGGAACACATGTTTGTATTTAGGGGAAAACAGAGGGAAAAGAGAGGAAACGTTGGGAAGAAAGAAATCATAATGGCTTCCACAAAATTTACAACCAGTGATTGTATGATATTGTGGCAGTGGCAGCTCCTCACACAAAACAGATGGTACAACACAGAGCTGTGTCTTAAAATGCCAAGAAACTAAAGAATCACTGATTCCTTCTACTTCTGAAGCTTTTCCTAACAATCTATGCCCCAGAGTCTACTTCAGAATATTTTTACATTTTAATTCTCCCCTTATTTGAATTACTATAGCAATTATAGCTTCATACAGGCTCATTATACATTTAAACATTAATTTTATGTTTTAAAACTCAATACTCTTAGGTCAAAAGCTCACTAGTGAGATAGTGGAGTGGAACATTAGTTTCCTATGTAACAAATTACCACTGTAACAAATTCCCATAAACTTGGTGCCTTAAAACAACTCATATTTAATCTCTTGCATTTCTGGAGGTAAGAAATCTAAAATGAGTTTCCTTGGGACAAAACCAAGACCTCAGTGAGGCCCTGCTCCCTCTGGAGGCTCTAGAGGAGAATCTGTTTCCTTCCTTGCCTTTTCCAGCTTCTAGAGCTGCTTGCGTCCCTGGGCTAGGGCTTCCCTTCCATCTACAAGGCCAGCAGCAGGGCATCTCCAATTCTCTCTCTGCTCCATCTTCACATCGCCTTTTCCTGTCTATCTGCAGCAAATCTTCCTCTGCTCCCTCTTGTAAGGACTCTCACGATTACATTTAAGACCCATATGGACAATGCAGAATAATCTCTCACCTCAAGACCCGTAACGTAATCGCATCTGCATCATTCCTTTTGCCATGTCAGGTAACATTCACAACTTCCAGGGATTAGGACGGGGACGTCTTTGGAGTGGACGATCACACCCTCCGCAGCAGCAGAGGTTAACCTCTTAATGTCAGTCATTTAGAACTACAGTCATCCTTCAGTATACCTGAGGGATTGGTTCCAAGACCCTTCCCCATACCAAAATCCACAGATGCTCATGTTCCTGATATGTAAGAGTGTAGCATTTCCATATAACCTATGCACATCCTCCCATGTACTTTAAATTATCTCTAGATTACTTACAATCCCTAATACAATATAAATGCTAAGTAAATAGCTGTTATACTGTATTGCTTAGGAAATAACAAGAAAAAAATTCTGTACTTGTTCAGTACAGATAGAGCCATCCTTTTTTTCCCAAATATGTTTGATCCACAGGTGGCTGAATTCATAGACATAGAACCCAGGGATATGGAGAGTCAACTGTTACTTTTAAATCACCTTGCAAATGAAAATATGCTTGCTAAGATTCCTTCAAAAAGATCATTCTTAAAAAGAGTTTTGGTTAGTGTGGATTCCACTCAAACTTAATCCTCAACTCCATGCATCATTAACCTTATGGATAAAAAATTATGGGGTGAGATCCTGCAATTCTCTCATTCTGTCAACAGAGAATACTAAAAAGTTTAAAGTCATGTTCCTCAAAATGTTTTTCTCCTACACTCAAATCATATTTTTATAACAGCATTTAATATACTAAACTACATCATAGCCTAGCCTAGCCTATTCTAAGCATGCTCAAAACATTCCCATGAGCCTACAGTTGCAAAAATCATTTGGCAACTCAGTCCACTGTAGAGTATTGGTCATTTACCCTTCTGATCAAGTGGCTGATGGAGCTGTGACTGATGGCCACTGCCCAGCATGGTAAGAGAGTGTCCACCACATATCACTAGCCTGAGAGAAGATCAAAATTCAAAATTTAAAGTACAGCTCCTACTGAATGTATATCATGTTAGCACCATCATGAAGTCAAAAACTGAGTCCAACCATCTGAAGGCAGGGACCATCTCTAGTTCGTCATGCAACGGAAACTTAGAAATGCCTTTAAAAGTTAATATAGGGCGGCTTGATTTGACGTTAAGAAATTTTCATTGAGAACCTTGAAATAAGTGTGAAAAATGCATGTCTAATATGGTTATGGCAACAGGGGACTTGGCAAAGAACTTGGGAGAACGTGCAATGTTCCCAATTAATTTTAGACCCCATAAGAATAACACAAACAGAAGAGCTTGCAGCTGCTAACAAACGACAGATATGTTCTGTCGCACCCCGGCCAGTCCAAAGGGTAATGCGGCTAACCTGATAGTCCCCGGGAATAGCAGCTGTCAGGAAGGTGCTGCTACATGTCAGATCCAGCTCCTTAAGAGCAACTGATAAGAAAAAGACGAAAAAGAAAACAGCTTAATGTCAGTGTAAAATCTGAAATTCACTTAATCATGGGATTTTAATTTCTTAACCTTCCCAAAAAATAGTATGCTAAGAACCCAACTGTGTTCCCTGGAGTCAACGTGGAGACCCATAGGACAGCTCACTTCTCCATCAACTGCCACCCACGTAGCACCTCATAAATGAAAGTGGGACAGGGACACTTTTCTCTTATTAAATCATTTTCTCATATCTGAATATAGTTACTTGACATTTGTGAAATCAGTACAAAAACAATCTCTTTTTATTGAACCAAACATAGCCCAGGTACCATGTGTTTAATTCAATTTAACTGAACAAATTTACTGAACACCTACGGTATATAAAGCACTGTGCAAGGCACTGCTGAGTCCAATGTGAACCCTGCCTTTACAGAGGTGTGCAGACATGCACACACACATACAAAGACACACTCACATGACACACATACCTCTGCACACGTATACACCACACACAGACACAGATACGCAAACACCATGCAACACATAAATACACACATATACACACACACCACACACACATCTGCTGCCCATGAAGAGCAGGAATTTTGCCCATCACATGGAGAACAGGGAACCTACACATGGCAAGGATTTCATAGCACCATTGGAAGCAGCACTTAGAATCTCTAGAAAAAGAGATTTCTCTTATTTACCATTTCTACACTCTCTCACAGTGAGCTACCCATATAGTCAGCTGTGCAGGTTATAGTGCCCACTGGACAAATTTTTAAAATGTAGAAAACTGTCTTCACTTTAGTATGAACAAGAGAATCCTTTGTCATCCCACCCAAGGCAACCAGTGTGAAGAGACATGATGGTTTGTGTGGAGAAAGGGGTCGACCATTTACAAGGAGAGAGCCATTTCCTAAGACGTTGCTTCATCAAAGCATCCTGGAACCCCAGAAGAGGGAAGAGTATCAAACCGCATCTGTGTGCAAGAAGCCTGGCTCCCCTCCCCATGCAACTGGAAGATCAATGAGAGTCAAAAAAAGCAGTGACCACGGACCATCCTGGAACCACATGGGGGCAGCGTCTTCTGGGACACAGGGGAAGCACTGAGGGGCATTTAGGAACCAGGGATCCATGGTCATTCTTACTTAACACACCGATTATTTACATCCTATCCCATTGGTGGCAAAATAATACCACTGAGCTGAAAAGGATCTCTACATTCTACCAAATCCTGGTATTCTCACATGGGCTTCTTCAAAAGTATAGAAGGTTGTCAATGTGCACACAGTGCACTTCATGACTATCATATCAATCCCAGAGTGTTTACTTTCTTCTCAGTGACATTAACACAGGCACATCCATGTCAAGGAAATACGATCTGTTCTTTTCAAACTAAAACATGTCCAGTCCGGAGTGGGTGGGAGCAAGCCCACCTTGTGGCCACTACTGAACTACCAAAACTCCAACAGAGAAACCAATTCTGTGAAGCCTATGGGGAATGCCCCATTTTTTCTAAATAAAGAACCATAAATTAAGTTTAAATTTCATGTGGTCTGTTCACTAAATGTCTCTGCAGAAGGAAAAGGGAATTGACTCCAAGGATTTCAGTTGCTCTGAAAGTGCATGTGGCAACAATACTCACTTCTCTAAGTGGGGTCCCAGGACCTGTGGCATCAGTATCATCTGGAAACAGAAATGCAGACTCTCAGGTTCTGCCCCAGAACCCCTGGACCAGCTTCTGCATTTCCACAGAATCCCCAGGTCCTCTGTGCCTTTAGGTTGGAGAATCAGTGGAATAAACACCAGGAGTGCAAACAAGATCAAAAAAGTTACCTGTTGTAGTTCACTTTTTCAAATAATTGACTAAAATTAATTTTTATAATTAATAAAGCTAGTGATGATTTGGAATCCCTTGACTAAGAGAAGGGTTTTAATGTAATTAATCTGCAAAATGATCAGTTTTTGTGCATCACTAAACCTATACACTTTATAAAGATTATTTTCCTAGCTGGTTATGAAGAAAATAATGTCACAAAAACATCTAAGGGCTGTGCCTTACCAATGAGCCAACTCTCTCCAATCTGCTTTCCTGTAATCATAGTGACTCAATTTCCAGACTTAGAAAAAACACAGAAAACTAACATAGAAGGTTGTTCTCCCTTCTGGTCACGGTTTATGGTAGCAACAGGTGAAAAAGGCCAACAGAAGCAACGATTTGCCTCATCACATTAAAAGAAACATTTGCTTTCTCTTCCAAAAGCATAAGTAGTAACTATGGAAACCAGACAAAAACGTTGAAAATGACTTGCAATTCACAAAGAGCAGAACAACTCTATTTCACCCACCAAAAAACAAAAAAAAATTAACTATGAAAAAATCCACCGAAACCTTCCCCAAGAAGAGCTGGATCTGCAGAAGATACAATGTGAGTGCTTTGCTCAGGCACCATCATAAATTGTTTGATTTGCTACGGAATTGTTAAATTACGTTTTTACAAATCGGTTATTTAGCTGTGACTCCATTTAAATCTACAATTTTATGTATCTTGATGATAAAATGGGCCCTTAGCTGAGCCAGCTAATTCCTCAGGTAAAAGGCATATTCTTTTGTCAGTAAATTAACTTTGGAAGGTCAGTAGGTGGCCTATCACCAATTTTAGAGATTTAAGAAATGCATGTTTTGTCTAAAATACTTAATTTACACCTAAGGAAGCTGAATGAATGATCTCAAAAATTCCAGCTATTATCTGTTTACTAAGTTGGTCCTCTGGATATCCTATTTAAAGGTTGAAATAAATGTACACATTATGTATGGAGAGAAAATAAAGCAGGAAAAGTTCACCCAATTATGCCAACCTACTCACTGCCCAGAAATTTCCATCCAATTCCACTGCCATAAGCAACTTCTCTGTGTGTTCTCCCATTTATCTGTTTGATGTTCCTGTATCCCTCCCCTACTCTCAGATCAGATGTTACTTCCTTTTCAGACGAGCTTGTGCACTGCTTGATCTTAATGGAACCCCATAAGGAGAAAATGACCACTTTATTTTAAAAAACAGAGGAGATGCTGACTCAAAACAGAAGGGAGTAAAGAACTTCCTTAAAAATATGAATCTCAGTGATACTTTTATAGCCCAGAATGACATGTTTATCTTTCACCTATTTTTTTTCACTCCATGCAACAGCAGAAAAATTTTTTTTAAGCTTGATAAGCAAAGACTCATTTGGGGATACCTGCTACCTGAATTATCACTATCAGGGTTAAATTAATAACTATGGCATATTATAAAGTCATAAATATAATTTTGAGCTCCACTCTTCCTAGCATATTTATGTGAGTTTTTGTCTCATTTTGTGTGTTTGTGTTGGGTTTTCTTCCTTTCTCTGTAAAACATGGAGCTGCTAAGCATCACTCTGTTATTGTACACTGACGGAGTGTGGAAATAAACACCAATATCATTTGCGGAGCCATCCTGGTTGTGACTTTTTTTTAAGTGAGTATCCCACTTTCAACTAAAATCTAAAAAAGAATTCTAAAACCTTTTTCCCAATTAAATGTTGGCACTTATAACACATTGTTGATGGATTGACCAAATTAAAAAACAAAAAATCTTAAGTTTAATACTGTTTTCTTCAGATGGCATTAACAGCGAAGTATGTCCCTAAACTTTCCATTGTTCAATGCTGGGTTGGCAAGCAAGAAAAATCTTTTTATCACCAAAACGTAAAAACAATCTGAACTAGCTGCTGTGTCCATTCCAGCTTCGTTTTAATTTGGTGTTAATTCTCTAATTTGCTCATTTATTTTCTCTAACCACATAATTAATGCTGAAGGAAGTCTTTTACAGCTTGCCACTGAGCCCTCCATGTCTTAATAGAAGGAAAAATTCCTTAGATATGTTTCCCATCACCATGCATGTGCTGAAGCCAAGAACTAGAAAACCGTAACAGTGAAGTGTTACAAAATCCACACAATTGAGTGCTGAAACCAGCAAGGGCCAAAACAGCTCTGAGACCCAGCTCAGACCAACCCAGCCTGCCCTTTCAAGTCTGTAAATCGGATCGCGGTCCAGTCCTTTCTCTTACCTCATCAGCCTTCCTTTTTCCTTTTTCTGTAATGGTATGTTTTCAATGAAATCTGACATATTTCCCTGATTGAAAACCATTTTAATACTCCTAGACAATGTGCTTCTGAAACATTGTCACAACACATACAATAACCAAAAGTTTAGACCTGTGTAAAGCAAAGTGAAAAATGGAGTGTCATTGAACCCCACAGTTCTCGAAATGTAAGTTTATGGGAAAAGCCAAAGAGAGCCAAGTGAGATGGTTTCCAGCCATGGCACCTCAGGAAGGCCCATCGCCTGGTCTAGCAGCAGCCATTCCCACCCCCAAATTGTAACCTCAGAGGTACAGAACTGTTCTCCAAGTGCTGTGACCTTTCCTCCTACAAATCATTCATCAGTCCAACATTTCCTAAGCACCTACTCCAGGCCAGGCGCTGTTGTCAGGACTGGACATACAGTGAAGGAAGCAGAGGCTCCGCCTCGTGGGGCCCACGCTCCACAGGAGGAGGTAAACCACCAAATACATGAGTAAACCTATGGAGGATGCCGGAGAAGAGAACAGAGGAATGGCATGCTGGGAATAGGGCAGGGAGGGAGTCGCTGAAATGGAGTGAGGGGAACGTGAGCCTCTTGAAGGACAGGCCACTGGGGCGGAGTCAGAGGGGCTTAGAGGGTGACGGTGCGTAGGGGGAGGACAGGAGCTCAGAGCAGGGACGTGGGAGAGCAGGCACTGCTCACCAGCATCTGGGCCTATCTGAAGATGTGGGATTGGTCTGTTATTCCATATTTTATACTGTCCCAGTCAGGAGATCAAAGTCAGTGGCATCACTGGTAAGTCCTGTCCATAGCACTCGTCCTTGATATCATGATGATGGCACTTTACTTCTGTGTTTCCCTCCAGAAAATCCTAGCTCCAGGCAAGTCATGAGAAAAACTTCAGACACGGCCAAACTGAGGACATTTGACAAACTACCTGATCAGTCCTCCTGAAAACCGTCAAGGTCATCCAAAACAAGGAAAGTCTGAGAAACTGTCACAGCCAAGAGAAGCCTAAGGAGACAGGACAGCTAACTGCAATGGAGGGTCCTGCACAGGATCCTGGCACAGACAATGGACATGAGGGAAAAAGTGAGGAGGTTAGAATACAGCGTGGCCTTCAGTGAGTAATGATGCATCAGTGTCGCGCATTAGCTGTGGCCAACGTACACACGAGTGCAAGGCGTTAGCAATAGGGGAACCTGGGCACAGAGTGCATAGGAACTCTCCAAACTGACTTTACAACTTTTCTGTGCATCTAAGACTATTCTAGAACATTTTTAGGCTAGGCCTGGTGGCTCACACCTGTAATCCCAGCACTTTGGGAGGCTGAGGCAGGCAGATCACTTGACGTCAGGAGTTCGAGACCAGCCCGGCCAACATGGCGAAACCCCGTCTCTACTAAAATTAAAAAAATTAGCCAGGCGTGGTGGTGCACGCCTGCAACCCCAGCTGCTCAGGAGGCTGAGGCAGGAGAATCACTTGAACCCAGGAGGTGGAGGTTGCAGTGAGCGGAGATCACGCCACTGCATTCCAGCCTGGGCAACTGTCTTAAAAAATAAAAATAAAAATAAAATGAAATGTCTTTAAAAGTTTATCTTGTTAAAAAAAGATGCAAATGCTCTCTATCTAGAAATAATGATTCTAGAATAAAAACTGCAACAAACAAAAAAGGTAGATGTGAAACAACTGTACAGGTGAATGAGTCAGGATTTAACACCGCTCGGTCTATTCCTGCTGAGCGGTTTATGAAATCTGCTGGAGCCCTCACAGCTGGCCATTCCATTGGTTTGAAGCTCTGAATGATTATGTTTTTCCCTATTGGTCCCAGCTCTTTCTTCCAGGGCCACACACTACACGGAAAACCTCCTTTCCTGTCAGCAGTGCCTCAAGTCCTCAGAGAGAGCTTTCCTAATAAAGCACGCACTCCCTGCAGCCGTGTTCTGAGCCTCCCTTCACCCCATGAGTCGTGCCTGGTCTGACTCCAAGGAGGTGGCCTAGACACCTTCCAGGGAGGAGGGGCAGACAGGACAGCACCTGCTCAGTTCAGGCTGCCTGTCACACCTGTCTTCAGGATCCTCCCTCCCTGTCTTTAGGGGTCCAGGGTGCCATTGAGAGGCTCCACCTGATTTCTGAGGTCCAAGATCGTCCTGGGCTCCAAAACACGGTCTCAGACAGCCTCCCGGTCGAATAGCCTTCGCCTGCATGGATTGAACTTAGCAGCCCTTTCTTCTTCCCTCCTCTGTTACCTCCACAGCCTGACACCATGATGACACCCACACATGACTCAAGAAAGGATGTTGACAACTTCCATGTAGAAAGGCAAGATCAGGCTAATGTAATAAATAATCTCATACCTTGGAAGCAGTCAGCCTGCACGTACAAGACAGAGAAAATAAGGCAGAGACAAAGGGCATAATTGCAAATAAGAGGAGAAGTAGGAGGGGAACGGTGGCTCACACCTGTAATCCCAGCACTTTGGGAGGCTAAGACGGGCAGATCACCTGAGGTCAGGAGTTCGAGAACAGCCTGGCCAACATGGTGAAACCCCATCTCTACTAAAAATACAAACATTTGCTGGGCATGGTGCTGCGTGCCTCTAATCTCAGCTACTCGGGAGGCTGAGGCAGGAGAATCACTTGGGAGGCAGAGGTTGCGGTGAGCCAAGATTGCGCCATTGCACTCCAGCCTGGGCAACAAGAGCAAAACTACATCTCAAAAAAAAAAAAAAAAAAAAAAAATGGAGGGGTAAAGAGTATGTCTCTTCACTCTCCTGAATATGTTTAACTGCACGCCCTCCAAAATGAATGATTTTAACCTGGAAAGTTAAACCAAACCTTTGAGGCCCACCATAACTATGGAACTAACAATATTTAAAGAAATTTGAAATTTCCTAAATTTGGTCTCCAATGACAAGTATGATTCTGCATCTCCTGTTGACATGGAACATTTCAGTTCATGAGAGAACTGGTCTTCAACTGAAATTGAATGCACACAGCCTTTTATGCACTGAGATAGACGTGGCTTCCCTTCTCATAGCTCTTCATAATGTTATTTAAACAGTTTATCTGGGGCCATTTTTACTTTTCTAAATGATGACACACATGCATATTTTGAGTGTCTGTGGTCTCTTTTTTTAACAAGATAAAGCAAGTAGTAAGTAATAAAGTTGGTTTCATGTACACAGCTAATAAGAGTGTTTAAAACCTAATATCAGCTGAAGAAATCTGTTCCTTATTTATGTAAAATGGGAATTAACTCATCCAGTTAAGAGGAAAATGAAATCAACAAATGAAACACACACAAGAGAACTGTAATAACTGCCAAACTCGGCTCCGCAGAGAACAATGGGATTCCAGCAGAACACAGCACCCGGGTAATGGCAGAATGTGTGCATCATTGCCTCCTTTTCCAGAGCCTTATCTTATCACAGCCCTGTTAGAGATGTAAGCTCCTGGTCTCTCTTTGAAGGGGGTAGTTTCAGTATCTGAAATGATAATCTTACTTAGGTTCATGAATCCCATAAAAATGCAGGAATTGTAAACATTTAAAGTGAAAATCCTTCCTAGGATGTCTCATATCTTAGCTATAATTGCAACCACTCCATATTATGTAAAATTGTTTACAAAAATTCAAAAAGCCAAACAATTAAACATATTCTAAGTGTCTCTCAATTGCCATATAAATCTATAACGACGGACAAAGGGAAGGTGACATGACTCAGAGTCTCAGCAGTGAGTCATCAATCATGGCAAAATAATCACCCTCCTGGGTGAACTCTCTTTGTCAACAGTTGGTCTGGAGGAGGAGGCATACAGGCATACAAAAATCAGCAAGTTCTTAAAAGCACTCAAAAACTGAATTCTCTGGACGAGGTCCAGTGCAAATAAGTTGGGATGATCCTCAGGAGCAGAAAACAACTCTGTCAACAAGGTGCCACCTCCAGGTCAGCCTCTGTGCTCCACTCCCTTACAGATGGTGTACAGGGTCAATTAGTGTCTGTCCCCTAAAAGTTCATGTCCACTTAGAACCTCAGTGTTATGTTATCATTATGTTATAGCGCTTTTGCAAATAGAGTTAAATTAAGATGAGGTCTAATATGGTTTAGGCTCTGTGTCCCCACCCAAATCTCATGTCAAATTATAATCCCCACATGTTGAAGGAGGGGCCTGCTGGGGGTGATTGGATCATGGGGTGGTTTCTAATGGTTTAGCACCATCCCCCTAGGGCTGTGTTGTGAGGGAGTTCTCACAAAATCTGGTTGTTGAAAAGTGTAGTGCTTCTCCCTTTGAGCTCTCTGTCTCTCCTGCCTCTGTGTGGAAAAGAGTGCTTGCTTCTCCTTCACCTTCTGCCATGACTGTAAGTTTCCTGAGGCCTCACCAGTCATGCGGAACTATGAGTCAACTAAACCTCTTTTCTTTATGAATTACCCAGTCTCAGGCAGTTATTTAAAGCAATGTGAGAACAGACTAATACCAGATCATACTGGATTAGAGTGAGCCCTAATGCAATGACTGGGGTCTTCGTAAAACGGCCACATGAAGGCAGAGACACACAGGGACCACTCCACGTGACTACTGACATAGATACTCCACACTGGAATGATGCTTCTACAAGCCAAGAAATGCCAAGAACTGCCAGCAATTACCGGAAGCTGAAGATAGACCTGGAATATACTGTCTCTCGGAGCCCTTTCAACCAATCTTCTAACAACTTGATTTCAGACTTACGGCCTCCAGAACTTCAAGAGAATAACTTCTCTTGCTTTAAGCCACCGGGTGTGCTGATTTGTTATAGTAACCCTAAGAAGCAAATACAGATGGTAACAATGACCACAAAAATAATGATGAAAATCCCCTTGTTCACAGTATCAGTACTTAGCTAATTTTCAACCATTATTAATGCAAAATAAATATATACATAAACACTTTTTTTGGGTGACTTGACAAATATTTAATGAACTATTAGTTTTCTTCCCATGAAGGGATTTGAGTGAGGGTCCTGCCTCACAGTCATATACTAAACAAATATCTATTGAATGCCCAAAATTTGACACTTTGGCTTAGATACCACGGTAGGCTAAAATCAAGCTAATAAAAAAGAGAGGGAGGAAAAAGGAGATTTCAGAGGATACTAATATTTACAACAAAGTTTACAACCTGTTGTTTGAATCATATGAAATTGCCAGTAGTTGACTTTTCTTGAACTACAAAAATAGCTATTTCATATGGTTTAGGCCAAAGGTTGAACACTATGGCCATAAGCCAAATCTGGCCCACTGCTTCTTTATGTAAATAAAGTTTTATTGGAACACAGTCATGTCATATGTTCGCATAGTCTCAACGGTTGTTTTCACGCTGCAACAGCAGAACTGAGTAGTCATGACAGAGACCATATAACCCTAGA
Source organism: Pongo pygmaeus (assembly GCF_028885625.2). NCBI lineage: Eukaryota > Metazoa > Chordata > Mammalia > Primates > Hominidae > Pongo > Pongo pygmaeus. The sequence continues at coordinate 9,615,445 of NC_072377.2, forward strand.
AGTCTAACATATTATTTCACCTTTTACAAGAAAACTTTGCTGATTCCTGATTTAACCTAAAATGACTGGCAGCAACAGTAAAGGCACCAGGATTTCAGAAGCAGCCAAGATCAATGTGAAAGGAATCCTTTCTAGTGTGTCCATCTGAGACTCCAGACATAAACTGGGACTTGAGAAAGAAGCTGAATTCTGATGGAGAAAAAAGGCTCTCAAAGCAACAGTTCAAGCTAAGGACAGAAGGGACAAGGACCCAAGGGATGGCGAGGATGATAATGGCTGTACTGGCCTTCGGCCCCAAATACCAGGAGCACTTGTCTCTCGGAGCCTTTTCAACCAATCTGCTAACACCTTGATTTCAGACTTCTGGCCTCCAAAACTTCAATCACTGGGACATCTCAAAATGCCCCCATTTGGTTCCAGGTCCTGTCCCTGCTAAAAACCTCACATGAAGTAGAACTAGAATGAGAAAACTTTGATAAAGTTTCAGAGATCAAAATTCTTTGAACACCAGACTGAGAAATTGAATCTTTTTTTTTCTTTATGCATGAATCAATAGAAGGATATGTAAACAGTATGATAGAAGAGTTATATTGGGAAAATTAATTTCTGATAGATGTAACATAATTGAGGCTAAAGCAAAAACTATATTATTCAGAATATCTATTCCTGTGGCCCTTTTTAGGGTTGTATGATAAAGGATAATTACTCCAATGATTGCAGTAATTATATTTTAAAGATTTATAGAGAGTTCCAGAGTTGGGAATCCCTTTGGGGTTATTATCAAATAGAAAAGTAATCAAAAGGAGCCTTTTCTTCTTCATTAATAGGCTGCACATTACAGCCAAAACATAACCTGCTATAAAGCTTGCATTGTACATCGAGCTGCAAAGTTGTGCTACCAAATGCTTCCCAGGGATTTATAAATATTGAAAGGCAGAGAAGAATTTGTTTGACTGAGGAAAGTTCTCTTTTCCATTTACTTCAATTATCCAAAAGCATATCAAAAATATTTAAGTTTAACATTAAGCTAGAAAGCCAAGTGGGATGTGTTGTAAGTAAATTAATAGCTAAATAGATATGTGCATGTTTATCAACCTGACATTAAATGTATCTTAAACCACATATATAAGAGCTGTCATAGGGTCATACAGTTCATTGATTTTATCAAAACTAATTCACAGGTACCTTTAATTATGTAAACCAGCTGTTCACTGCCCGGTAAAGACTTCAGCTTGCAAAGTAAGAATTATCTACTTAGAGAGACTGACCTAGAACACAGTTGCTCCCAATTTTTTAAAGGAAATGGTGTTTACACTGCAGCAATTTCTTCTCATGAACTTGTTAGCTATAAGCCCTTGAGCCATCAGCAACTGAAGGTCCAGAGAAGCCCCGGAGCAGCTTGGCTTCAGCTGTACATTCAGGTCCCTTAGTTCACGTTTTGCTGGTGGCCAGTGAGACAGGGCCTGCAGGCAATGCTCAGAGGGTCAGGATTCTGGAACTTGCATTAGCACTGTGGGCTTTAGGTGACTACTCAAGAACTGGGAAAGCTACCCACCCTACTGGGCTGTCAGTCACTTCATAAGACAATGCATCTACATAGCTCTTGACATTCTTAGTAAAAGATGCTGGAGTTTTTAACTTCTCAAGCTGTTCCCCTTTGCAATCACAAAACCAACTGAAAATTCATGTTAATGGTCATTATTTTGGTGACAGACATTTGCCAGGGTCTCAGAAGGGTTGTATGGCAAACTCCACCTGGGTATGGTAAGGGGAGTGTAAGACGGAAACTGTGGATGGAGGCCAGGGAAACAAAAGGGATAGTGCAGCGACAGGGATGGTCACAGTGGGCTCAGCTATCACCTTGAATCCTGACAGAATGGGAGGAGTGGAGTGTGCTGAGGCCTTGGGTGGAAGGATGCAGCCAGACTTAGGAGACCCCTCAGAGCACAAGCCCTTCTACCTCCCATCTTCTCCATGGCCCCAAGGGAAGAAGCCAACCAGAAGCAGAGAGCTAGCAAGACTTCAATGCAGTCCAGAGCCTGGAGAAGGCTCCGGAGGATCTGGAAGGATAAGCAGAAGATGCCCAGCACACTTCTCTTTCTTTTTTCCTACCATCAAGAGATGTTTGCTCTTATGCAAAGTCAAGCAACAATTCCAAGCCCTGGTTTTATTTTTAGCAAATTCCAATTTTTCCTCTCACCTTCCTTCTCGCTTTCTGTGTGGGCATTCCTGTGCAGGTGACCAAACAGAGGTGGCGATTCAACTGCATTTTGCAAAGTGCTTTTAAGTGAACAAAGACATTAAACCACACTTCAGCTTGTAACAAGAATTTCTATTTCTTGAATCATCACAACAGTAATACTTGCTAACATTATGGAGTGCTCACTATGGAACAGGCAATTTACATGCATTAACAATTTCTAATGTTGGCAAAACCTCTATGAGGTAGGAACTATTGCTATCATTTTAGAATTGGACAAAGTGGGGCATGGAGAGATTGAGCATGTTCCTCAGGTCCTCACAGCTATAAAGGGACAGGACTGAGCTTCAAAGCCCACAACCCGGATCCAAAATCTGCTCACCCAACCACTACCTTTATACTGCCTCATAATTACAGTGAAAAGGCCTAGAAGACCTTGATATTTAAAGACATCCTGCAACTAATCTTCTTCATAGAATAAAAATATCTATTTTTATGAAAAAATCACCTATTTTGTAATTTGTAAATTTGACATTTGCATGTTGCATTTCCTTATGTGCCCATGTGTCAGTTTCCAAACATTGTCTTGATAGAAATGAAATAGAATATGATCAACTTAGGCAAGTTCCCACTGCCTAGCAAAGACTTCAGCTTGCAAAATATGAATATCTACTTGGTGAGACTGACCTAGAACATAGTTCATCCCAATTTTCTAAAGAAAATGGTGTCAGCCCTCAGTTACACTATAGCAATTTCTTCCCATGGTCTTTTTAGCAACGAACCCTCAAGCCATCAGCAACCGAAGGTCCCCAAGAAGTCCTAGGGCAGCCTGGCTTCAGGCTACAAGTTCAGGTCCCTGATTACACATTTATTTTCTGGGTTCATATTCACTAAACATGGGAAATGGGGTGGGAGATGGCATTTTCCATTATGGCCTCAGCACAGTCTCCCCACCCACAAATTCTGCAGTGTGCTTTGCCACTTGCCTGTCCATGGGCACTCTTTCTCCAATCCCATGAATCTGAGCCCTAGGACTGCTTTGACCAGTAGAATACAGTGGAAGTGGTCCTATGCCTGTCCTTGGCACAGCCTTTAAAGGGCCTAGAAACGTCCATTTCCAGTCTCAAAGCCCATGCCATCCCATAAGGAGAGAGAGGCCATGTGGCAGGATACCAGGTGACTGCTACTGCATGAGGCCCAAGGAGAACTGCTCAGCTGAGCCCAGTGCACCCAAGGAATTGTGAAACATAATAACAAATTGCGGGTTTAAGTCACTAAATTATGGGAAAATTTTCTGTATAGCAATAGATCTCCAGAACAAACGAGTTTACCGATTTAATGCATTTTCTTTTGGGAAGAGGGAAAAAGATAAGAGAACTACATTGTTTGCTCACATTCCCAGGTAGAACAGTTTCACCTGGGAGCCAGGAGTCTCTAGATTTCAGGAGAACCTGGCTCCAGAGACCAGGCAGGCCTTTAGGGATAGCTGGTTCCTAGGTCATGGTAATTTTATTTGTAGGACTTGGTAGTTATGAGAAATCCATAGAGCTAGGCAGAAGAGCTGCCTTTTCTATTCTGAGCCCATGGTAGCACTGTATCCAGATGGTTCTGGTTATGACCGCAAGTCACTCCTTCCAGTTTTGTTTTCTGTTTTTTTTATTATTATACTTTAGGTTTTATGGTACATGTGCGCAATGTGCAGGTTAGTTACATATGTATACATGTGCCATGCTGGTGCACTGCACCCACTAACTCATCATCTAGCATTAGGTATATCTTCCAATGCTATCTCTCCCCCCTCCCCCCACCCCACAACAGTCCCCGAAGTGTGATGTTCCCCTTACTGTGTCCATGTGTTCTCATTGTTCAATTCCCACCTATGAGTGAGAATATTCAGTGTTTGGTTTTTTGTTCTCAAGAACAAAAAAAACTCCTTCCAGTTTTGAAAGCACAACCAGCTGTCAGCTCCATCAAGGTCTGAGGAACTGCCACCCACCCGTGGCCGTGTGCTCTAGGGATGGTGGCCAAGCCTCGGGTGAAAGGGCTACCCACCGGCACCTGCCAGCTTTGCCTCTCACCATTTCCGCCCTGCGTGGCTGAAGCAGAAGCCCCCACAGCCTCCTCCCCAGCTGCCAGGCTTCTCAGCACCTTTCCTAGATGTCAGGATCCTACTTGGCCAGCCCTCATGGGCAGCCTGCCCCTGTGGGAAGCCGAGAGCATGACCTGCCCTGCCTGGACACCCACCAGCTGCACAGCTCCTCGCAGTAGCTTCCGGGTATGGGACTGTGGCCTTTATGTCGTGCTGAGCTAGAGCTGAAATTACTACTAATATATTTCAATTAAAATAAAACATGTAATCTTCATATTCCAGGAATATTTCAGACATTGACCTATAGGCCTCTGCCAGTGAACAGTATTAAGACATCTACTAAACTGGGGCCAGAATTTTTTTTCCTTCACATTATAAACTAGTAACATGCTTTCAAATAGCGGACTCCTCCTAGTATTTAAACCCTGATAAAATCCCATGGGTATATGAAAGTAAATATGAACTTAGCTTCCTATTGTTCATTCATTCTACTTGAAGCTCCTCAAGAAGAGGGTGGGGGTAGGAAGTGTGGAATAAAAATCCTTTTTGGCAACCTGAGCTTTTACCACATTTTCTCTCCATACTTAGAAGACCTAGATCCTCCCTTCTTTCATCCTCCATTGTATCATTGGGCCTGTAGCCCTAGGCATAGTTCCCTGAAACCCAAGTACCATCAGATCCGAAAGGTGTCACATGGAAATAGCCTCAATACCTGGTGTTCGACAAGGCTCAGCAGCCAGCGCAGGCTCTGAAGAGCGGGCAAAGGCAAGGCGGAGGCTGGGAAGCCCCAGGGAGGTGTGCGCGCCGCGTTAGGACGGACATTTGTGCATAACTCTTTTGCTGCTCTGGCTCTCTGCCTCCTCTGGCCATGTTAGATGCGACCATTTCCACAGATATGTTCCACAACCAAAGCCGGCAACTGTTTGCTGTGTTGAGTTATACCATGGAGGGACAGATCATGTGTTAAAAAGAAAAAAAATGTGCTTACACATGATTGCTGGTGATGACAGCTGAGTTCAGAGATTTCCATCTTGTATGATATTCACATTTTTATAGGTAGTCTTTTGAGATTGCACATAATTTGATGGATAATTACAGCATAAATACATTTATCCAAATTAAACATCCAAAAAGAAACTACATACATAATTGATAAACTCTTCCAGTCTTAACCAACACACTGACCAAATAAATAATAAAATGTTCTTTTTTTTAACTTTAAAGTTATTTGCCAAAATATATCCCCAAACCAGGTGCTTCTCTTTCAGGTTTACATAAAAGGACAAAAGGAAGAAAACAGAATAGAAGTTAATTATTCTGGTTCACAAGCCCTTATGTAAGGAGAAATGATTAATTGATTGCATTTGCCCACATCTTGAGAAATGCAAATAGTCTTTGGTATTCTGACCACTCAACTCAGACCTCAGCAGCACTCAGGATGCATCTATAGTGGGCAGTAGAAGTGAGGAGAGATCCTTCTCCAGAGCTCAGAGGCTAATCAAGGAATCTTGACTTGCACAATGGAATCACCTGGAAAAGGAGCTTTCCAGGAAACCCCAACTCCTATGCCAAGGAGTTACGAAATCGGAGGGAGAGAGGTGAGAATGTGCCGCCAGTCAGCAGCAAAGCCTCCTCATAAGTGAGTTATAAGCAGCTTCGTTACCTGACTGCTCTAGCTCCAAGTACCCTCTTCACATCTTGAGGCTCTTCCATTCCCAGAAAGGTCAGCCTCCTCTTCCTTATCCTGACTGCAAAGTGTTTTCAACACTGGAAAAGGTCATCTTGCAATGAAGATGAATAATGTGGGTTTTGTCCCTAAAAAACTCCAGGAAGCATCTTGCGTGGGAGTCTTCGTGAGACCTCGAGCACATCAGATATCAAGGTCTCTGCATCAAGCACTCTGACCAGAAACAGCTCCCAGAGCAAGGTCCTAGAGAGGTGGCCAGCTCCAAACTTCTCTATGATCCTGAAAAGGAAGACTGTAAATAGTTCTATCTTTTCTTTGGCACTCTTGAGGCCATTTCTGGTCTTCAGGCCACCTACATTCGTAGGGAACTATATCTGCAGACACCATATCCTGGCTTTGTGTGTTTTGACGGATGTGGCTGTGTACCCTGAGCTGGAGGGTCCTCTCAGAGCCCTGGGCAAGTACCAACAGTGTATCCGTGCCAGATGGGCATGGACCTCTGAAGCTCCCTTCAGCCCCAGCAAGTGAGGAAGCTGCATCAGGGCATGCAGACACACAGTACTGTTTGTGTCATTCACTGTCCCACACCCCACTCTTCCTCCCTCCTGCTGTCACTGTAATTCTGCCCTGAGGTTCCTAGGAAAGCCTCATGGTTTGATTGAATTGAACCTGCAGCATTGGTTCAGGTCCTTGAGGCACGCTGGCAAAAAATGGTATCCGTGCCAGGACAAGGGACACCCAACTGGAAAACAGACACAGAGAGAGCAAAAACCATCTCTAGCCTCTACACACTGTCTTCCCAGGGCAGAGCCTAGGGTCTGTCCCAGAGAAAGTTTCTAGTAAATATCCTGCTTCGTAGACCAAATGCTACCATTTACCCTAGTATCGTTGCTGGAGCAAGACACACTAAAAGCAAACAAGTGATCTAAGTTATAATGGGACCCCATCATAAGCCCCTCTCTAAGAAGATAATAGATGACCATCTCTCTATGAAGTTTAGAAAAAGACCTACCTGTGGACAAAGAGATAAATTGGAAAACCTCAATTGTGTCTTCCAGGTTCTAGAAATCTATGGAATGTTTTTATCAACGTGGAGGCAGTCAATATTCAATGAATAAGGCACAATAATTTACCAAATCCATATCCCTTTCTTTGACTGAAATCTATCCTATCTGCCACATCAGTTTAGGACAACAGAAAGTGTTTGTCAGAATAAAGATATTAAACATCCCCCCCATCCTTTATCAACTACAGATTACTTTACAGGTGAACAAAAAACCTTGGGGAAAAACGGTAATCAATGAACATTTTTTTTTTTTTTTGAGACAGAGTCTCACTCTGTCGCCCAGGCTGGAGTACAATGGTGTGATCTCAGCTCACTGCAACCTCCATTTCCTGGGTTCAAGCATTTCTCCTGCCTCAGCCTCCCAAGTAGCTGGGATTACAGGTGCCTGCAACCATGCCGTTAATTTTTTTTTTTTTTTTTTTTTTTGTATTTTTAGTAGAGACGGGGTTTTGCCATGTTGGCCAGCCTGGTCTCAAACTCCTGACCTCAGGCGGTTCACCCACCTCGGCCTCCCAAAGTGCTGGGATTACAGGCGTGAGCCACTGTGCCCAACCTGCATGTGTATTTAATAAGAAGGCATTTCTCTAGACATGGGGAAATGTAAATATAATTCTTTCAAAGAGAAATGGTCATTTGTCTCTCTGATGATTAGGGACAAGTGTTATCACAGATCTTTTCACAGAGGGCAACTGTATCTTCCTTTTATTTTCCACAGATAAAAGGCTGCCATGATAGCCAAGCCCTTTCTCCACCAGGCTTCTCCTTTGACACTTTTTTCATGTAAACAAAAGAGAAGAGTGAGGGGGAAAAACCTCAGCTGTTCTCGTTTATGCTCCCTGCCAATACAATAAATATGTCCTTGATAGGTATTAACGGTCCTTACCACCAAGAGACTGTCATCTTCTAATAGCCTGCAACTGCTCCCAATTTCATGCAGTGCTCACTTTGTCAAGCACCTAATTCCAAAGCCTCCGACCCCCATGCTCACAAATAGAGGTTATTCTTTTGTTTTCTCCAAAGAATGAAGCATCGTTTGACCAAAGCCATCAATCCTAGTGTTAGATTTAGGTTGGCAATTGAAAGATGTTGAACATGCCAGTTCGTCTGAGCTCATGATACTGTGGTGTCCAAGATACCATCACTAATTTTGGATCATTGGAAATATTCCACCACAGGATACATTTGAACTTGTTAAAAATAGCCCAGCTACCCCTCTGAACATTTCAACTTACTGTGGCATCAACAGAGACGTGCTCCTAGTTAAAATATTGGCTTGCTCCTCTGGAATGCAGGAAAGGAGTCAAATTTCATGATACGGAATTTTCGAGGTTGTCCATAAGATTTTTAAAATAGACCTTTCACTTTAGTGTAAAAGGTTACATACATAGTAAAAGATTGTAAATATAGAATTTAATGTCTTTTCTCCAAGTATAAACAGACCATATTGTATATTTTAGGTATAAAATATTCATCTAAAATATTCAGTATGAAACAATTGATACTATTTTCAGAATACTCCCTGTGCCTCCACTCTACTTAAATATAGAGCATTTAATTAAGTAAATCCAATTAATCATGTGAAAGTTAATGTGGGAAAAGGAAACAGCTAATAAACTCTCAATGGCTCAGAGAAGCAAAGCATTTCAAACATGCAGACTTTACAAGTTTCCTATGTGCCTCTAATTACGTCTTTATACAAATTCCTTTAGCCTTCTACCAATTCTGAAAAGTCTAAGGCCAAATTCTTTTCTATAAATATATCTACAAAAATTTTTTCTTCCCACACATAGGAAAGACACAAAAGATCGAGTGAGCTGGAACCCGTGGCCCCCTTCCTCATGGGTTTTTAAAACATCTGACATAAACTGCAACATATTTGGGCCACTGCAATTATCAAGCAAAACAGCAAACCAGCAGAAGTCAAAGTCAACCCCAACAGCCGTGTTGAAAAAGATACACCAGCATTCACCTGAAGAGGAACGAAGATAAAAGCGAGTGACCCTATAAAATTTCAAGAAAGCAGCCTTCCCTAACCTGCTTTTGATTTGTGTTCATAGGTTTAGCCCTGTAGGCTTAATTAAACCCAGTAGCCAACTCTGTCTCACTTAAAAGTGCAATTAAAGAAGAATCCACAAAGGCCACTGGGCCCTGAGGGCCTCCCACATGAGGCCCCACTATGAGCAATTCACTAATTGCGCCCTTTGTCCCCCGACTCTTAATAATGACGCTGCCACACCCCCAGTCAAGATGCTTATTCTCCCCACTTAGGGCCAGCTCCAAAAACCTCAAGGCAGGAAGTGTGGGCCCAAAAGCCTGTTCTGCAGAGAACATACACTTTTAATTAAACAACAACAAATTAAAAGCTCATTGAAAAACACTTAGCAACAAATCCAAAACTGCACTAAAGTCCGTGTGTTACCACCACTAATTAAAAGGAATCTTGATTACAGATCACTGGGTGTGATCTTGTAGCCAGGACTTATTAAGGGCCATGATGGAGCCCACTCTGAGGGGCAGGCCAGCCAGCGTTGCATCCCCATGGAACATCGTGGTACCAGAAAGCGGTCCCGATCCAGACCCCAAGAGAGACTTCTTGGACCTCGTGCGAGAAAGAATTCAAGGCGAGTCCATAAAGTGAAGGCAAGTTTATTAAAAGCAAAGAAATAAAAGAATGGCTACTCCGCAGGCACAGCAGTGGCAGTGGCACAGGCAGCAAGGGGCGGGGGTTGTTTAGAATTTTATTTGGGGTTTACATTGGGCAAGTCGGTCTTCTTCTCTAGCCATAGTCCAAGTCCAAGTTCAAAACATTGATTTGCTTCGGCCTACCTCAATAGACAATTCCTCAATAGATACTCTCTTTAAAAATGTCTTTCAGGATTTCAATGGACAGGGCACATGACCACAGTGAAGCCTGACTCTTGTCCTGACTTGTGTATGACTTCAGGACCTAAAGTCCAAGCACCTACACTGACTCCTTGAAGTTCTAGAGAGCGACCTGACTGCATAAAGTCGGATCAGGGCTGAATGAGGTGTGAGCCCCAGGAAAGCCCTTCTGCTCTTCCCACCTCCCAGCTTCATCCTGAAGATCCTCGCTGTGAATCCTTAACGGCTTTCCTCTGCAGCAAGACAAACCTCAGGGAGCTGGAAACTCCGCAGGTGGGCCTGGAAAAACTGTTGAAAGTTAAATAACATTCGCAGCCGTAAGCTTTCCAGTGAATGAATCTTTGCGACTCTTACTTGCCAGCTTGCAGTTTCCTGAATGATTTCTTTTCGCAAGCTGGTGATAGAACCTAGGAATTCCATCACTGCTGGCAGACGGAAAGTAAATTTGGCTCCAGGCCTGACTTTCGGAGTCAGCGTGGAAAGCTGCAACAGCCAAGATGTGCTGCCTGGACGCGCTGAGATGCTCTCTCTATATGGGGCCCCTCCTTCCCAACTCTCACCTCCACTCTCCCAACCCACCTATGACCGCTGCACAATTGACATTCAGTGTGACATTCTTAGGTGAAGAAAGCTTTAGAAAAAAATAGTAGTTTAAAGTATGCATTGTTTAAAAAAAATGTAGGGGAGGAGTGGATCGGCAGAGTGGGAATACTTTCAACTCAACCACCTGGGTTGGGTTCAGGTCTTCCCACTTGCTCAGCACCACCTTTGAGGAGTAAGGAGGCGAAAGAAGTGAGAGTGATTCAAAGGTGGAGAAGAGGGGGGCCTTTAAGAAGTATAGCCTGGAAACTCCAGATTTTTCCCACCAGGAACCAGGAATGAAGAAGGGAGGGAATCTCTGCAGCCCTGCGGCAAGCCAGGAGAGAGTTACCCCACAGGCAGATGCTGGATCTTCCCAAGCTCAAGAGCACCGTCCAATGTGACGCAGACATCGGGATGTAACTGAATAGCCATACATGCCTGTCATACTCAGAACTGACTTAGATGTGGTCCTGTCTATATGTGCCAACATGAAACCACCCAGGAACAAGACTATGAGAAAAAGGACACGTGCTCCTGCTCCTGTCATAGCAGCAGCAGCTTGAATCCCACAGCAAAGTGGCCAGATGCTTAGAGACACCTGATAATATCAGACACAGGGCACAAAACTTGGTGCACCCACTTTTACATGGGTTTGGGGGAGGACGGTTTGGCTCAAAACTTTCTGGTGAACAAAGAGCATAATAATTACAATTATTTTGGTTTAGCAGAGAAATTAACCAGAGGAGGACAATGATAAGGAGGGGGAAAAGGAAAATTCCTCTGATAGATGGGGAAAAAGTCACCAGAGGGTATCTGAAGAGCAGCCCTATGCAAAAAGACAGGAGGCCAGGCGCAGTGGCAGATGCCTGTAATCCCAGCATTTTGGGAGGCCAAGGTGGGTGGATCACTTCAGCTCAGGAGTTTGAGACCAGCCTGACCAACATGGTGAAACCCTGTCTCTACTAAAAATACAAAAATTAGCTGGGCATGGTGGTGCATGCTTATATTCCCAGCTACTTGGGAGGCTGAGGCAGGAAAATCACTTGAACCCAGGAGGCAGAGGTTACAGTGAGCCGAGATCACACCACTGCACTTCAGCCTGGACAACAGAATGAGACTCCGTCTCAAAAAAAAAAAAAAAAACAAAAAACAAGACAGGAAACTGCAGTCCAGGATTCCCCTTTCCAGTTTAGATCATCCAGACACCCTGTCCTGGACAAAGGCTCAATAATATCTGGACAATGGATCCCTGCTCTGTAAAACACCATTTTTCTTTTCTATTTACAGCCTGGAAATATTAAACTTACATAAAATGTCTATCTTTAACTCCTAGGCTCAAGCTTCAATGAAGCTTCTCTTCACTGACACACTGGCAAAAATATTCTGATTTTAAACTTCAGAACAGTGACAGGAGGACAGGAGGTGCCGCAGACACAAGGCATTGGACATGGGCACCCTGCCAGGCTGTGAAGTGAACATTCGAGGCCCTTCCCTAGCTTCTAGCCTGTCAGAATAAAGTTAAAATCCCATACATCTTAGAGTGTCCCAAATCAATATTAGAGGCTAACATTTGGATGCTTTTCAAAAAAGATAATGGTTAGAAAAAGTAGAAATCATAAAAAAAAGGTCTAATACATTTTATCCACTTAGGACAATGCCTTCACATAATTCTGTACATAACACTATGAGCTGCTTTAATTATGATCAACTGAAGCTACCGGAACCAATACAAATCTATGATTAAAGGAGATTTTAAAATAAGAGAAAATTACCTTGCTTTCTTAATCCTTCTGTTTCAAAACTAAATACCTGCCCTGGTAACACAGACATTTTTCCAATCTTGTAACCAGCCAGTCTGTTTAACTGAATGGCTAATTAGTTATCCTTGAAATCTAGAGAACATTAGCTTATTGAAAATGAAAGAAAACAAAACCAAACCACAAAAAGTACCTACCTAAACAGTATTTTATTGACTAACTGAAACCATCAAAAGTGGTATGAAAGATAAAAATGTCACACACCCCATTGCCATCTAATCAGCAGAAGGAAATATTAGTGTATCCTCATAAATAACTCCTTACCACTCACGAAGGTTAATAATTTAGGATTGGTAATAGAAAAACATGGTTGTTCTGTAAATGTTACCCTTAATTTGCTTGTAAGCTAGGCTTCATGTTTGGGAAGAGGCAAGTTCAAAGTGAGCTGGTCAGAAATGACCCTGGCAAAAGGTCAATAAAGCTATTGCACTAGGACTTAAAACCCTGTTGATCTCCATTTTTGTGAACAAGTAACTAGAAATACTGAAGAAATTACACACTATGAAAATGCTTGCCTGAAGCATCACAGGGCTGGATAAAAAAATACTCTATTACCGGTGGAGAAATGCATATGAATGCTAAAGGCCAGCTAGCCTGGACCACAACCCGAAAGCCATGCTGGGTGTATCTGGACCATGGACCACCTGTGCCAAAGTAAACACTCCCATGGAAAGCCAGTATGTGGCAACCAACTTGTGTGGGGAAAGCAAGGTGCCCACAAGAGAGCTGAGGAAGCCTGTGGCAGGAGGCAGAGAGGATTTTAATACGCTAAACAGATGGAAGGTGCAGTAAACAAGGTGGGAGAGCTAAAGACACTCACTTCTACCCAGAGAAAACAGTGGAAGAGCACGGAAATGAGAGGCAATTTGTATGTATCTCTACCCAAAACCTATATTCAGTATTGCATTTTAACTGCAAAACGTGCCAAAGCAGAACGGAAAGAGCTAGAAGCAATTCTTTGATTCTTCTCTTTCTAAGAGCCGGGCAGGGGGAGGTGCACCGGGTGGGAAACACTCACCTTTAAGTACTCAGGCTCTGGGCATTTAAAACTCTGCATTCTGCCACTGGGTCTGGCTGTTAGAAGTTACCTGCCTCTCCAGCTGAAGCGAAGGCCTTGCTAAGAAAGTGTATAAGGACACAGAAGCAGGCATCATGTGAGCTTCTCCCCCATCAAAGGACAGCAACCTCGTTTGTTGAGCAGAATGATGCTAGGAGTCCCAGACTCTGCGGCTCTAATGAGACCACGAGATTCTGTTGTCAAAGATGTTCCCCCTGAGCTATGCCCATGAAACAATAAAATTGGCAGAGAAGTATACTCTAAGCAATGACTGGGAATTGGGGTGTACCCAACATTCAGCGGTGAGGCTGGCTGATGAGTTTAACTGATTTAATCTGGTTATGTTGTCTCATCTGGAAACAACCTAAGTTTGCTTGTTTTCATAATAGAGATCACAGCTCAGATAGACTTCCCAGGAAGAAAGTGCTTCAGTATCAAAGAAATGTGCTCATCCGAGCACCCACTGGCCCTCGCGCTAAGCTTTGTACAAGTAATGGAAACACAGAATACATTTCCCAGTAGACGCAGCAGGACTCGTATTTAGGCCACTGGCAGTTTAATTTACTCTAATTTTAGAGATGATGTCCAGAAGTTTCTTTTTAAAAAAGTTTTATTGAGGTATATGTTACATGCCATAAAATGCACTCATTGTAAGTGTACAATTTAATGATTTTTAGTACATGTACAGAGTTGTATGACAATCTCCACAATCCGGCTTCTTACCATTTCCATCACCCCAAAAAGGCCTGGGCTGCCCATCTGCAGTCATGTCCAGTTCCCACTGCTAGCCCGAGACAACCACTAACCTGCCTGCCATCTTTATGGGTTTGCCTTTTCTGGGCATCTCTATAAATGGAAATACATGGTGTGTGGTCTTCAGTGACTGGCTTCCTTCACTTGGCGCAAGGTTTTGAGGTTCACACATATTGCAGCATATATCAAGAGTTCATTTGTTTTATTGCTGAATAGTAGCCCATTGTAGGGATAGGCCACATTTTGTTTACCTATTCTTCTGTTTCAACTTATTAAATCTATAAATCCAACTACATGACTACGCTTACTAGCCTGATCTCAGAAATATAATAAAAAACCTGCCATATTTTAAAAATATTCTAGGATGTCTAAAATCTCTGTAATGTGTAAACGTATGTAATAAGGATACAATATGTTCCCTGGAATTTGTGTGCTTGGAGGGGAGGGTGCTGTTTTAAATGAGAACATCCCTGAATTTCAATTTTTCTATGTTTTAATACAGGTTAAGTATCCCTTACCCAAAATGCCTGGGACCAGAAGTATTTCAGATTTGGGATTTTCTCAGATTTTGGAATATTTGCATTATATATATTAGCATGTTTAGGGTCATGTTGGTGCTCAGAAGGTTTCAGATTTTGAAGCATTGTGGAATTGGGATTTTTTTATTAGGAATATTCAATCTGTACACAGAAATTATATTTATGCTAATCTCCAAGTCATGCAAGGTCATCAATTCATTTAATAAGCACTGACTTACTGTGCAATTTGTTGTGTATTAGGAACTAGGAAATACGCAGTCCCTCTCCCACCCCTCCGCCTGCCAGTTTACAAAGACATTTGTATTTCAAGACTGTGCTAATAAATCAGTTTGGAGGCATTTATAACATTTTTCTCTAAATAAAGAATATAAGTAGTTTTAGAGTCCATGGTTAGCCCCCAAAAGTCTTGTTTAAGCCTTAGTCCTTTCTCTCAATATACTCTATTGCAGTCTATACTATATACATAGTATCTAAGGGCATTTTTTGATTCAGTCACTCACCCAAGATGGCCCAAGAGCCTCCTGCGTGCCAGGCACTGTTCTAGGCACCGTTGGCAACACAGCTATGAACAGAACAGTCTCACTGGTCTCCTAAGCTGACATTCTGTATCAGTGAAAGACTTAGAAAAAAAAAAAAAAGAAATAAAGGCAGTGTGTGGAGTTCTGCAAAATGATATGGAGAGAAGGCCAGGTGTGGTGGCTCACGCCTGTAATTCCAGCACTTTGGGAGGCCGAGGCGGGTGGATCACGAGGTCAGGAGATCGAGACCATCCAGGCCAACATGGTGAAACCCCGTCTCTACTAAAAATACAAAAACCAAATTAGCTGGGCGTGGTGGCGGGCACCTGCAGTCACAGCTGCTCAGGAGGATGAGGCATAAGAATTGCTTAAACCTAGGAAGCAGAGGTTGCAGTGAGCCAAGATCGCGCCACTGCACCCCAGCCAGGGTGACAGAGCAAGATTCTGTCTCAAAAAAAGAAAAAAAGAAAAGAAAATCAGTAGTTTTACAACAAACCTAAATCTCAGTCCTGTAAAAGGAGTCACAGAAGCCAGTTGTGATTCTAAAATCCATTTGTTTACAGGATGCCCAACCATAAATGTCCCTGGCCTCTGACGCGTTCTCTTTCCACAGCAGGTTTGGGGGCACTGGCAGGAGTCAGCTGCCTTGGTAGCTGGCTCAGAACAGCTTTGGGGGCCTTCTGCAAGATGTGTCACATCTCCGGTTTTGTTTTGTTTTGTTTTTACAGAAAGAAAACCTCTTTGTGTGGAATTTGATTCGAAGTCAGTTTGTGAGGAATGCCATCTCTGCTGTGATTCAGGAGAATAGAAGTTTCGGTTTTATGATATTGCAGACAGATCACAGGAAACTGCTTAGCAAATTTTTTCTTAGTTGCTTTCCTTGACTCTGTTTTTCTTTCCATGAGTACATCATACATCCTTGCCAAACATTGGGTGCATTTGAACTGATTGAAAGAGGCTCGATTTTCTGTGAACAATTTGTCCTTGTGTTATCCTGATTGTCACTCGCCTATAACTTATTTCACATCTCAACAAATACAGTATTATTTCACCAACAGAGTTGGCTTCTGATAGAATCACTCTATTGGTTATTTATCATCCATATCTGTAATTGAATTACCTATTGCAGTAGTGTGATTTACTCTCAATTGTACATAAAAATGTAACATAAAATAACATTTTTCCAGTGTATACTTCCTCATTATTCTACATGAACCCTAGTTTAGCCAATTCTACAGAAATACAGTGACAAATAATGAGTGAAAGATGGGAAGATAAAAGATTAGTGGGCTCATGACCTTTCAATAATAAAAGAAATTCATCCTCTAAAAAAATTATTCTCTTTTAAAATAGTTTTTTTTTCCCGAAGTGTTAATCAGGAAACCAATTCTAGGAAACCAATAAGGAAAAAAATAGTTTAAAAATAGAATGATTTTATTTTTTCCAAATGCAGCAATACTATGTCAGTACATTTTAAAATGTAGGAAAGGGAAATAAAGTGTGCTTGTCTTTGCTCTTGTCAAACAACCATTAATCTTGGACCAAAAAAGAAGGAGAAGAAAGAAGATGACAACAGCAATTCCTTTGGGAAAATTTTCTGTTTTCTTGAGCCCGCTGTTGTGTTACTCCTATTTTAAATTTCACGCACAAGGTGAAATATGACTTGTCTTTGAAGTTGCCTGGCTTCAAAATACTCTGTGAAATGGACAGCCTGGTTTCCTTAGCTATACAACCTTTTAGATGGCAAAGATGTGTCAATACTAGTATGTTGAAATAAATTACCTATTATCCAATACCTTCTCTTGGATCATGTTTTCATTTGTTTTGTTCTATTTGGCTTCAATTTTGAATCAAAGCAAGTTTTGAGCAGGCTCACTTATATTGAAAAGTTTATGTATATTCTAGCTTACTTTAATTTTGCTTTTCCTTCTTTTCTCCCTATCAGAAATTGATTTTGTATATCTGGATAACCAATTCTTAAAAAATTCATCTGAAAAATATGCTATATATTTACCAAGCGTACCCATATCTGTTTCCCCAAAGTGCTTCCCAGCAGCCACATCTCACCTGCTGAATTTATCCCCAAGTTGCTCCCAATCTATACAGGAATTGGAAACAGGAGATTGCCCCCTATCATTTCTGCAGGGAAGCAGGGTGATAAAAACCTAATTTTCAACCAAACTTCTGCATCTCAATTTTAAAAGGTTGCTGAGAACATACGTGAAATTATCTATGTTGTCAACTGTACTCAAGACAACTGAAAGTACTTACAGACGCTCATTTTATGATTCAAGAAAACAGTTAACTTTCTTGATATAAATTTGCAGGTAGATGCAGGTGAGCAGAAATATACAAGGTTTCACTTTAGACACTTTTTACTTAGTTGTAACTCAATTTGTTAGACACCATAATTTACATTTTAAACATTATTTAACACATAAAAACTTGTCACCTTGGTATAATTATACCCCAAGCAATTTGTCTGGGTAACTATAGCAACAATTGCAGAAACATTTTTAAATACAAAATTGGTATAATTTTAGAATCAAGAATTATGGAGGATTTATTGCAGGATGTAGGGCTGCTGTACTCAAATAGTTGTACATATACTACTATAAAAATGGATTCCTTGACTGGGATATGTTATAAACTCATTTGTTCTATCTTGCACACCATCTGCTTTGTAGCTCAAACCTCTTCCTTGGGATGAGTTTTTGATGTTAGTTAACTCTAGAGTTCATGATCACTTGTCTACATAATGCAATGCCTTTATATTTTTGGCTGGACATTTAGTAAAGGTTTTCTGCTCCTCCTCCACATCTTCCTGTATCAAAAGCAAAGACTCAATTTCAATGACTATATGACCAAAAATAAAATCATTTGAAACTCTTAAAACTAATCACCAAGTTAAGTAAAACTGTGTCACGATTCAGATAGGCAGCTCTCTCTAACATCAGGAGTATCTGACATCGTCCCCAAAGAGCTGGCATCTGTTATTTTGGGCCACTAGCACACAGCACAGAGAAAGCCTTGTTGGTTGTAACATTTGTCCTTTAGCAAGAGGCTAACATGACTCGAACTAAATTTCTTACTGCAAATCCATGGATGGGGCTTCAGAAGGCCCATGACTCTAAAATTTATGCAGAAGTTTCTATAAATGTGCTTGTATTTATTTCGGTCTCGTGGTCAATAAGTTTTAACAGCCTCTGAGCCGTAAGTTTCTACGTTTCATTCTCCCAAGACACATGATGAAATCATTTTAAAGGGAAACAGCAGTGAAGAACACAGGTTTATTTTTACCAAATTCTGAATGTCTCAAAAATTTCCTTTGGACAGAGACAAGCTTTACCACACAGGAGGCCAAAGCTTTACTCGCAGCAGGGATCTCGCAGCTGTTTGACATTATAACAACCAAATGAGTTAGTGCAATTCACAAAAGACATAAAATGATTAGCATCATCTGTCTTCTCCCTGTTAATAAAAGTACATATTGGCTAAAAGCACATAGAAATAGATGTCAGTTTGTCAGCCCCACACTTCAGTGAGTATACAGATGCTTAGTGTGACTGCACGGAGCAACGTGGATGGGCAAGCTTCTATCTCCAAAGTTTTTACAAGAAAGAAACTCAAGGAAAAAAAATCTGTGTTTCAAGTGAACCAAACAATTACACTTAGGGCTGTATTTTTCATGAAAAACAAACATAGAAAAAGAAATCTTTTGAAGGGGAAAAAATCCATGTTTCTTTTGGTGTAAATACA
Source organism: Pongo pygmaeus (assembly GCF_028885625.2). NCBI lineage: Eukaryota > Metazoa > Chordata > Mammalia > Primates > Hominidae > Pongo > Pongo pygmaeus. Next base: position 9,634,395 of record NC_072377.2, read on the forward strand.
GGCACAGACAAGAAAATTATTTCAGTTATACATAATGGTATTACCTGCTTTAACTGAAGTTGTGTAAAGTCATGATAAACATTACACTCTCTAAAATAATGAAACTGGCATTAATTAGCAACAAATTCAGCAATCCTAATTAGGTATTGAAAAATCTTTCTTATTAAAGTCTGGTTTTGTGTTTCTGTCTCCTTATGAACAGACTACCTGTATAATTAATAACATATCTGCTGATTCCAAACTCAGCCATTATGACAGAGCTCTTCTCGGTAAGCTAGACGTAAAACTTGTCTTTCTTCAAAACAAACCAGAACAATCATTTGTGACTCCTGATATGTTAACTAAAGGACCCCTAAAAAGCAGAACGGCATTAAACAAAGCTCACGTTATCTTCCCTGAATTTCGATTTCTTTCTGAGTAAATGTAACAGTCACAAGGAAGACAGATGCCCAGACAAGGAAGACTTTACAACGATCTTTTTCTCTGGAAGAGACCTTTCTAGTTAGAGCACTTATGTCTGGCCACCACCATTCCTGTCCCCTCTCCTAGCAAGGCTGACAGCTCTCTATAGCCACCAGATCAGCTCCCCCAACCCGCGGTCCCCAAAATGAAATTATTGCAAGATCTGCCTGGTTCTGCTGGTTGTTGCCTGGGACTCCCGCCCACTCGCCCAGGCCCCAGCAACTGCCTGTGGCTCCTCGTCCTCCGAGCGCTCGCTCGCAGCGCCCCCTGCCGGGAATCCCGAGGACGCCGCAGGCGCAGGAAAGTTAAATCCCAACTCCGGCCGCGGCATCCAGGTACAAAGCAAGCAAAGGGCGAGGAGGTGAACGCGCTTCCCGCCAAAGCCCGGAGAACCGGGATGTGACCGCGCCAAGCCAGGCACCGGCCGCCGCGGGGAGCGAGCCGGAGGAATCACTCCTCCACGACCGTTCCCACGCACACCTTGGGAGAAACCATTCCCTCTGGAGCCCGATCTGCCCGAAACCCTGGGGCCCGAAACCCTGAGCCACGGTGTGCAAAATCCGTGGAGCAGCGGAGTGATGCCTGGGGAAAGGGGCTCGCCTAGCTGCAGCCCACCTGGCTGGTGGTTCCCCAGGCCTCTGCATCCCCGCCTTAGTGTCTTTCATTAACCAAGGCGCTTGGCGGAGTTGAGCCCAAGTCCCATTGCCTCCCGGTTCCCCTGTAAGGAAAGCAGGAAAACCTGCCCAAGCCGGTGGGGCTGCGAGGTGGCCGCTCCCGGACCGCCAAGTCTCGACCTCCGTGTCCCCTGCCCCTGGCTCCCGGCAGTGCGAGCCTGGAGGCGCGCCGGGCGCCGGCACAGACCAGTGTGCGCACCTTTCCGGGTGTTGGGCAGGGGTCCTGTCTCGCCCACCGCGACACTCCGGCTCCTTACCTCTCCATGCTCAGACCTCGGCACAGGCGGGTACGTACACAAACTTCCAGCCCGTGCACTAGCTCAACTGTGGGCGCCCCCGGACTGACGGTGGTCCTAATCCTGTACACGCAACCCCCGCCCAGGTGCCTGCTGATGGATCCCACCCGAGATCGGCACCACCCACCAGCCGACCGCTGCAGTCCCCGGGTCCCGGCCAGCGGCGCGGCGCGGCGCGGTCAGGGGCTCCTGCCAAGGCCACGCAGGGATCGGGCGGGGGTCGCTCACCAGGTGCGGGGCGCGCTGGCGCCAGTCATCCAGCGCCTGGGGGCCAGAGCGGCTCCGAGGATCCTCTTCAGCACCTGGCTAGGGAAGTGGAGGCAGCAGCTGCAGCCGCCCCCTGCCACTTCCCCAGAGCCGCCCCCTACTCGCTGAGCTCCAGAATGAGGGCACCCGCTCGGGGGCCACGAGCACAGTCCCCGAGCGCGCGGCCAACCGGTGGGTGGGCAGGTTCGCGCCCAGCAGAGACGACCCGCGAGGTGGCAAAGTTGGGTGTCCGAACCAGCTCCGCGGGGCAGTCGTGGGTGGGAGAAGGGAGCGTCCCGGGATGAGCGACACTGGCCGAGCCGCCCCTGCAAAGGGAAGGTGGAGGGCCGGGGCTGCAGCGGGCCAGGGGCCGCGGCTGGCCTGGGGCTGCGAAGCCCACCCGCGGCGGGAAAGCAGCGCTCGGGAGCGGGCGCAGCGAGAGCAGCCGCCGCCGGCGCCGCCTTCCCAGCGAGTAGATCCGCGCGGGGCGAGCGGGCGCGGAGAGCGCGGGGCGGAGAGTGCTGGGCGGGGAGCGGGGGACCGCCTGGGCCCACCCCCGCCCCGCCCCTGCCCCGCCCCCGCCGCCGCGCCTCCTCCTCCTCCTCCTCCTCCTCCCTGCCTGGGTGAAACTCGAGCGCCCCACCCGCGCCTGACCTCCCCGAGCCCCTCCCCGAGCCCCTCCCCGGGCCCCGCCCCTTCCCGGTACAGGACCCCCACCTTCGCTCCTGGGAGCCCCGCTGCACCCCAGGAGTTCCATTCCAGGCTCCCTAGTGCGAGTGCGGCCGAGCGCTGACTTTTGGGGGCTCCCTCCTCCGTCTCACTGAGTCCCTCTGCGGCTCCCCCGCCGGCTGTCCCGGCTCAGACGTGGCTGCACCCCGGAGGGGGGCGCCGGCCGAGACCTGAGACGTGGCGCTCCCGCTCTGCCGGCCTCGGCTTCAGGTACGTGCGCTTCCCTCGGCTAAATCTGGCCCGGGGGATGGGGGGCAGGGGCCGTCTGGTCCTCCGGAACTCGAACTTTGTGATTTTGTTCTTTCTGTGTGACACCCTCATCCGTTCTGAGGGGGAAACTCCTTAAAGAAGAAGAGAGAGTCAGTCGTTGCGGGTTCTTGGAGGAGCACTTTGGGTGTGAGCCTCCCGGCTAGTTCGGGTCGATTTCAGCAGGATTAAGTCAAGGAAATGAACAAATCTGACGAATCAGGGAGGCAGGTGAAGGGGTCCCCAGGTAGCCACGCTGAGCGTTAACAGAGAAGTCCCGTATGGTCAAAGTCATTCGTCCAATTTTGGGCCAGTTATTCTTTGTTGCACTTTTGCAGGATCTTTGGGCCTTACTAAGTACTCAGGTGAAAAGTTTATAATTGGGAAGCAAGTGAAGTACCTTTGAAGACGTGTATAATTGGATACTTTGTTGCAGTTCTTCAGCTTCTGAAGGAGGCGGTGGGGGGGAGAGGGAGGGGGTCAGCCTCTCGAAAAGAGCAAATGGTAAAGTTATAGGAATATAAGGCATAAAACTTGGGTTCAGAGTCCTGACTGGCCTTGAGTGGCCCTTTCCCACTGGATGGGGGTGCGGGCCAGTATCTCTGGGCTCTTTTTTCTCCGTCTGCACCTCAGAGGGAGGCTTGAAGGTCCCTTGCATAAGGAAATGCGTGAATTGCCCCCTCCTAACCGCAGTGAGGTAGGGGCCCCCGCAAGGACCCATGTTCACACCAGCGCCCTTCCAGCCAGTGGTGGGGTATGAATGGGCCTCGCTGGTCCTGGGCATGGTCCGGTGCATCCATAAGGGTTCCATTGAGCTCATCCATAAAACAAAGAAGCTATTGCAGGCTGCAGGGTGTCATAGCTCGCACAGTAGCCATGCAGACCTAAGAGGACAATGGAAATACAAATTGCCATCGATGTGTCTTTATTTTCTAGAACTTTTTTTTAAATAAAAGAATTAAGTGAAAGCAATTCCAAAGGTTTCTATGAAAGCCCAGCCCATCCCCAAATGCCCAGTCTCTGGCACGGCTGATCTGGCTGTCTTGGGTACTCAGACCTTACTGGGATTTCCTTTAAGACCTCTGGGAGGAAGTGTCAGTAGCTGGGCAGGCCTCCTTGGCAAGCATTCCTCCCTGGGTTGTTGCGGGGGCTCCCGGCCTGCTGTGTGGCAGCTGCAGTCTCCTGGGGACCTGAAGGAAAAGCTTAACCGTTCTCCCTTCCCTTGCTTGGCACTTAGGGCACTAGTTCCATTCCAGACATTCCGATTCTCTTGCCTACGTGGCACAGAGGCCTAGGAGCCTCCCTGGGAGGAAGAGGCAGGCCAAGGTCTTGCCTGGCTGCTTCTAGGGGGGAAGATGTAGGGAGGAAGCTGCCTTATGCTTGGATCTGCAGCCTTTGCCTGGACCTGTGGAGCCTACGTGGCCAGGGTGAGGGAGACAGAAATTAGAACCCAATGTATTCAGCTAATCCTCTTCTTGCCTCTGAACATTGCCGTTAACACTTGAAAAGAAAAAAAAAAAGGCAAAAAACTCTTGGCATATAGAGCTAAGCAGTGGGAAGAAGATAGCTTTCTAAGCCATAACCCCATAGGTCTGATAACATAACATTCAACTGGATAAATTATGTAATTTTATATGCATGTAGGGGGGAGTTGAATTCAGTTTTGCTGTTTACAGGCTGCACCAATGCATTGTTAAAAGATGTATATTTTGGTGATAATTAATTACAAAATAATTGCTAATAAGCAGGTAAATAAACCAAATTATAATTTAGAGTGCATCCTTTGTTTAAAGTGAAATGGATCTAAATTGAGGATATAATTTTGAGTTTTAACCTGGGGAAAGTTCTTTAACTTTTCTGAGCTACAGTCTCTTCACCTGGAGCTTAGACACACCAGCCTGGCAGGGGTATGTCAGCTGTCTGCTTGAAAGGAGAAAGACAGTAATCTGTGAAATACTCACCGAGCACCCAACATATAAGCAGGCTCTTCATAAACAAAGTCATTTTGAAGTATCCACAAGTATTTCTTTTTTCCAAACAAAATTTCTTTGTTTTTTGTGTGCTTTGCTTTGCAAAGGTCTTGCTTGCTAGAAAGCTATCTGCATTAAGCTGCTTCTCATCACATTATAAAACTAAGGATGATCATTTTTAAACAAACAAAAAAAAATTTAGTTCTCTTCTTTTCAAAATAAAATATAGCTTTCCCTAAACTGTTTTAGTTGAGCCGTGCACACAATGTGAAAGAATGAAGAAACCAACAAAACACTTGGTGAAAATGATGAATTCTGGGGCACTGATTCATGTGACTTGAAAAACGCCATCCATTTCCTGATTCACCTCAATTCTGTTCGGAACTATGAAAGACCGTTTATGTTTCTGCACTAATTTACCAATTTTGTCTTGTCTTTACTTCCCTCCCTAGTGCTTGAATTTCAGCCACATCCCTAAGCTGCCATCTCAGACCAGAGGAAGAGGGAGGGGGGCTTTCTGGAAAGAACATCACCTGGAAGAAATCAGGACATAACTGTGGGCCATGAGTGACCTTCAAAGGAAAGCCGGGTATCTGTGGTTTTTAAGATGTGGTAAGATTGTATTAAAATTATAGAAAAAGCCTCAATCCAGAAATCGTGGCCTTTTGACATTTACATCATAACTGGATTTTTCTACCAATGAGATGTATTACAATCATCCTCCATGAGTGTTCTTTTTACCCGTGTTTTCATTCTTTTAGATCCATAACATTTAAAAACTGAAGAAATGAAAAGATCATCTGATCAGTCCCATCAGTCTTTTTCCTAATGCTAAACATTGGTACAAAGATGTGAAATTTGATGTCTCACTAAGATTGCCTAGTGCTGCTTTATTGCTCACCTACTTCAAAGTATTGGGAAAACATGATTATGGGTACAGGTGATGCTCTGTTGCCCCCAAACAGGTTTCTTTTGTCAGGTTCTTTTGATGGATTAGGAATCTACAAGTGGGGAGATTTTAGGGAAATTGCCCCTCCACTTGGATTTCACCAAAACGTCTTTAGGGTTCTCTTACCCCAAGAAACACGCATTCCTCTTTAGTGTGGCAGCCCACTCTATTGGCAAAGTTAAGCAGACCAGTTTTATTTAAAGAGAGCCACCCAGAAACTTAGACAGAAAATACTTGAGACACAGATGAGAATGAGCACAAATGTGCATAGCAAGTGCAGTTTCCTGGCCCTTAAACTGAAGGGCCAGGTCAGTCTGCTCCTCCAGGCACAGCCTGGGACCCCATCATGTGCCCCACTCTGCAGTCTGAGCTTCCACTCAAGTCCTCCAGGGCCTGCCTAACATACATAAACAAGACCCAATGTCAGAGTCTGCCTCTGCCCGTGTCTGGTCAAAGGGTTGCACTTTGCCACTGCTACATGTTCCCAGAGGTTGGCACAGCGTGACCTGGACCTCTCCTAATCCAGGCAAACTCTGCTCATCTTTGAGCTCTCTGGAACCCGTTTCTCAAGGGAGACCACATTCTCCCATCTCACAGCCACGTTCAAGGCAGCAGCCTGGTTAAAGCAATGACTCAAGGATACCAGAAGCAGACCACACATTTAACAAGATGTGCTGACTCGCAGGAGCAGCTGACTCTTCTTAAGAAGAGTTTACTGATTCTTCTTTCAGTACAGGCCTTTTTTTTTTTTTTTTTTTTTTTTTTTTTTTTTTTTTTTTTTTTTGAGACGGAGTCTCGCTCTGTTGCCCAGGCTGGAGTGCAGTGGCGCGATCTCGGCTCACTGCAAGCTCCGCCTCCCGGATTCACGCCATTCTCCTGCCTCAGCCTCCCGAGTAGCTGGGACTACAGGCGCCCGCCACGACGCCCGGCTAATTTTTTGTATTTTTAGTAGAGACGGGGTTTCACCGTGTTAGCCAGGATGGTCTCGATCTCCTGACCTCGTGATCCACCCGCCTCGGCCTCCCAAAGTGCTGGGATTACAGGCGTGAGCCACCGCGCCCGGCCCCAGTACAGGCCTTTTAATAAGATATTGTGTTTTACTTCAGCTATGGGTGCAGACAATTAAAGGATTCTAGAAATCTGAAAGTGTTTTGCCTTGTCCTCTTGGTTAAATTTCTGGACATATTGTCTAGCAACTCAATTTGCTTAAACAAAATTGTTGTGTCAAAAAAGCCCAAGTCATCTTTTATAAGTATGGTCTGGGGAGAAGAAAAAAAAATGCTAAGTTTAAAAGATTTTTGGAATATCTGAAGAAAATACAGATAGCTTGTAATGGACATAAAGCCTCTGGATGGTTTCCAGGGTGTTATTTTCTGACATTGAGTCTTGTATATATCTTGAATGTCTATAAGCAAAGAATGGCCATACTTTTTTAAAAAGATATGTTTTATACTTATTAATCAATGTCCTCTCTATTCCTCTGCCTTTGAAAATAGAGCTTTGGGGAAAAATAAGTACCTTCGGAAACACGTTTTCAAAAATAATATTCATCCTGCTTAGATTTAGAAGCACAGATTACTCTACCTTAGTTTATTTCATTATTTAGCAGAGAGATTAACTCAAAATAACCTTGAGTTAATGAAAAGATGATTTATTAAGTGAAATTAAACCCAAAAGTAAAATGTCTCCTGAAGCAAATCCATAGAAAGAAGAGCCATCAAAGATCCAGTGGGCCCTCCATCAAGTGTTGTTTCAGGCCCTCCTTTCCATTCCATTCTCATTGCCATAATTCACAGTGTCAGTGTCTCTCACCCAAAATACCAACACCACCTCTTACTGTCCCCCTGACTCCAGTTCCAGTGATCATTCCCCAATCAGCAGCATCACACCCACCCCTCACACATACATCATCATCATCATTACCGTTAATAACACAGACCTGATTTTATTTGAATTGGAAACTACTTGGCTTTAAAAAAAAAATCTCCTTTGCAGCTAGGTGAGGCCATAGAACTCAGCCATAACCAATAAGATGTAAGTGGAGTAGGATTCTAAGATAGGCTTTGTAGAAGGCGGCAGACAACTAAATGGGCATGGTCTTTCCTGTCCTTCTCGCCTACTTCTGGATTCCCACCTGGAAGTTGATTGTGATGGTGGAAATACCAGGCACTGGTCGGGTGCGATGGCTCATGCCTGTAATCCCAGCACTTTGGGAGGTCAAGGTGAGTAGATCACCTGAGGTCAGGGGTTTGAGACCAGCCTGACCAACAGGGTGAAACCCTGTCTCTACTAAAAATACAAAAATTAGCCTGGCATGGTGACACGCACCTGTAGTCCCAGCTACTCGGGAGGCTGAGGCAGGAGAATCTCTTGAACCGGGGAGGAGGAGGTTGCAATGAGCCAAGATCATGCCACTGCACTCCAGCCTGGGTGACAGAGTGTGACTCCGTCCCAAAACAAACAAAAAACGAAATGCCAGGCACCAGTTTAGGCTCTTGAGGATATAAGTTATGAGCCAAGGATGATGGTGTAAAAAGTAGCCTAAATCCCTGGTGACTCCATGGAGCCCCTGCCTCAGCCCTGAATTACCTAACCCCAGACTTCATGACATGAGAAAGAAAGAACTTTCTGTTTTGCTTTAGCCATCATTGTTTCTGTTCTGTTTTTAGCAGGAGAATGTGATTCCTTACTGATGGAGGGGATTCAGTTCCTCCAGGTCTGGCAACCCTGCAGCTTCATCCCTCAACATTGCGTGCGTCCTGTGCAGCCAGTGCCCCATCTCCTTTTCTCCCACCCAGCTTTCCCATCTGCAACCAAGCTTGTTGCACATGTGCCAGACGCATGGCTGCACATTCAAAATAGAATGAAAAGACACACAGGCAATCTCTGCCCTCTCAGAAGTTACAGCTTACTGAGTTACAGCTTACTGAGTTATGGAACCCACAAGTATGTAATTCTAAACCCTGATAAATGCTATGAAGGACAACTATATGGGTGTTTGGTTTAGTCTGGGGAATGGGAGAGGCATCACTGAAAAAGTAGCATTTGAGATGAGATTTGAAGGATGAGTAGAGACCAGCAAGAAAGTGGGAAAGATAAAGGATAAGAGTAAGACTCCAGAAAAGGGTGGAAATGGAGATTAATTTTGGAATTTAATTCAAACACACTTGTTAAAATAGCAAGGATTGTAATAGTAATTGCAAATGAATAGCAATAAATACTGTCATAGTCCATTTCAGGCTGCTATAACAAAAAGCCTTAAACTCAGTAATATATAAACAATAGAAATTTATTTATAACAGTTCTGGAAGCTGGAAAGTTCAAGATCAAGGCACCAGCAGGTTCAATGTCTGGTGAAGGCACAGTCTCTGCTTCCAAGATTGTGCCTTGCTTCTGCATCCTCTGGAGAAGAGGAACGCTGTGTCCACACATGGCTGAAGAGCTGGATGGAGAAAAGGGCCCAGCTAATTCCCTCCAGCCCTTTTATAAGCCACTAATCCCACTTATGAGGTCAGAGCCCTTACAGCCTAATGACCTCCGAAAAGCCCCACCTCATAATACTGTTGGATTGAGGATTAGCTTTCAACGTGAATTTTGGGGAGGATACAGTCAAACCATAGCATTCTTCCCCTGACCCCTCAAAATTCTTGTCCTCATATACAAAATTCATCCCAAAATCGATAACTTATTGCCCAAATTCTTAACGTGTTCCAGCATTAACTTTAAAGTCTAAGTCTAAGGTCTCATTTAAATATGATCTATATCAGATACAGCTGAGACTGAAGGTACAATTCATCCTAAGGCAAACTCCTCCAGCTCTGAGCCTATGAAATCAAACGAGCGATGTGCTTCCAAAATACGATAGTGGTGCAGGCATAGGATATACATTCCCATTCTGCAAGGGAGAAATGGGCAAGAAGAAAGGGTCACAGGCCCCATGGAAGTCCAAAACCCAATAAGGCAAACTGTTAAATCTTGGGGCTTGAGAATGGTCTTCTTTGAGTCCATGTGCATCCTTCCACACACACTGGGGCAAGGGTTGGACATCCAAGGGTCCCACCAGCCCTACCCCCATGGCTTTGCTGGGCACAGCCCATGCTGCAGCTCTCACAAGCTGGAGTCCAGTGCCTGTGGCTCTCCTAGGCTGGCATTGCATGCTGGTGGCTCTACCAGTTTGGGATCTCAAAGGCAACCCTGACCCCACAGCTCTGCTGGTCATTATCCTAGTAGGGACCGTCTGCACTTATCTCACCTTTGTGGCAGTTCTCTGTCTGGGCTCTGGGCTCTCCAAGACATCTTTTGAAATCTACATGGAGATAGCCATGGCTCCACAGCTCATACACTCTATATACATGCAGAGTTGGCACTTCAAGAATGTCATCAAGGCTTATTACTTGTACCTTTCAGAAGGGTGGCCCAGGCTACATCTGAGTCCACTTGAGCCCCAGCTGGGGCAGCTAAAAAGCAACTGTGTTAGTACGCGGGGAGCAAAGATCTGAGGAGGCCCTAGGCAGTAAGCCCTGAGGTGCCATGGGTGCCCTGGGCCCCTCCCTTGAAACCTTTCTGACTTGAAGGCCCTGGTACTCTGGGATCATGATGGGAGCGGCAGCCTCAAAGATTGAAATGCCTTTGGAGTCATTCTTCTATTGTCTGGATAAATAGCATCTGGCTTCCTTATAGCCACACTAATCTCATATCAAAAGTTACGTTTGCTTAGCCACGCCCTTGGTATTCTCTTCTGAACATGCCCTTTGAATCTTTACAGCCTGGCAAGGCTGAAAATTTTCCAGATCTTTAAGTTCTGCTTCCCTTTTTATTGTAAATTCCATCTCTAATTCATTTATCTTCTCTTGCATTTTATGATAAACAGTCAAGAAAAGCCACGTAGTACCTTGAACAATTTGCTTAGAGATTTCTTCACCAAATATCCTCGTATATCACTCTCAAATTCTGCCCTCCACAGAGCACTAGAATGCAGACACAATATAGCCAAGTTCTTTGCCACTTTATAACAAAGATAGCCTTTCCTCCAGTTCCCAGAACATTTTCATCTGAGACCTCATCAAAATGACCTTTGTCGTCCATATTTCTAACAACATTTTGATTACAATCTTTCACGTAATCTCCAAGAAGACTGAGGCTCTGTCTATAACTCTTCGTATGAGCCTTTACCTTTTACAGTCCATTTATGGCAATCTAGGCTTTTACTAGCCTACTTTGCCAAACTCTTTCCGCCTCTACCCATTACCCAGTTCCAAAGCTGCTCCCACATTTTCAGATATTCGCTACAGCAGCACCCCACTACTCATTACCTATTTCTGTTTTAGTTCATTCCAGGTTGCTATAACAAAAACCTTAAGCTGGTTACTTTATAAACAATAGAAACATATTTCTCATGGTTCTGAAGACTGAGAAGTCCAAGATCAAATCACCAGTAGGTTCAGTATCTGGTCACTGCTTCCAAGGCAAAATTAATCCTTATTTTATTATCAGCATTCCAGTGAATAGAAAAATCACAGGCCAAATACTAACAAATTCAAGGATGTTTTATCATTAGAAAATATGCTAATATAAATCACCTCATCAACAAATTTAAAAAAATGATTATTTCAATAGCTGCAGAATATGTTTTGATAAAATTAAACATGTGTTTGTCATTCAAAAAAAAAAACCTCTTAGCTAACTAGTAATAGAAGGGATTTACCTAAATTGACAGACTACTAAAAAAAATCACCAAAAACTTGTTATTTAGTGGTGAAAAGTTGTAGGCATTCAATTGAAAGAGAAGATCAAGACAGCCTGTACTTTCAATCACTGTTATTGAAGAGAAATATCTGTAAGGACAAATCAAATCTCCTTATGGATATTTCTCTTCAACATCTAAACAGTGATTGAAAAGGGAAAAATTAACTTTTAATTTCAGATGATATAATTGTATCTAATAAAAACACTTAAGAAAGTCTGCATATCAACAATTAGAATAAAGAGAAAGTTCTATTAAGTTCTGAAAGAGTTTTGTGAAAAAATTATAAAGCTAAATTTAAATATCCTAAAGACCAAAATAAATGTATGCTATTCCACATTGATGTATTGGAAGATTCAGTATACAATACCTTGAAAATAAAATATTCATTCAGAAATATCCGTGCTACCCAAATTTATCCTCCAATGCCATGTATGTCTAGTCAAAATCTCAACTGCCTTTTTAATAAACCTAAGATCCTAAAGTTTATAAGCAAAGCAAACACAAATTTCCATGAGTGATTAAGGAATATCTGTAGATTATGAACAACGTTGATGAGTATCATATCAATATTGTTCATAGGGCTATAGAAATTAAGACATTGAGATATTGACCCAGGGACAGACATAGAGAATAATAAATGAAGCCTATAAACAGACCCACATAGACTCCCTCTTGAGTGACATGTGACAAAAGATGTATGGTGGCTCACTGGGGAAAGAAGATACTCAATAGATGGGCCTAAGACAATTGACTACTTATATGTAAAAACAGTGAATTAGTACCTCCCCCTTAAGCTTTATAAGAACAACTTCGAATTAGTTTACAGCAAAAGTGAGAAACAAAACATTACTTAGGAAAACATACAAGACACTATCTGTATGACCGCCGGATGGGGAAGCAGTCCTTAAAACAAGATATAAAGACTAGCCATAAAGGAAAAAAAAATCGATACGGCAAACAACATTAAAGTTTAGAACTTCCATATGATGATATACAACTTAAAAACAAGCCATAGCCTAGGGGAATTTTCAGTGCATACAAATGACAAAAGATGGTAGGCAAAATATATTTGCAAAGTCCTACCAATCCATTTGAAAAGGACAAGGCAAAAACTGTACAAATGAAACAAGAAGCTCAATGGCCAATAAGTGTAAGAACGTAACACAAGTTCCCTAATAATCATGGAAAGTCAGTTAAAACCAGGAAGCATCATTTCATACCAGATTAGCAATAATGAAAAAATCTGACAATACCGGCTGTTACCAAATGTTGGCAAGGGGACCTTTAGAGGTGTAAATTGGTACAATCACTTGGGAAGGCATTTTGGCCACTCTTGCAATGTCTAAAATATACATTCCATGCAGTGCAGTTGACAAGGTTGCAGAAGGGACATGTAGTATACTGCCAGCTTATATAAAGTATGTAAACCAAAAAATCAGATCTATATTTTATGGATACATGCACGGTAGTAAAATAGCACAGAAATGATAAATAATAAATTCAGTAATATGGCAAGGGAGGGAAAAGAGGGATTGTGCAAAGATCATCAAAGGCCACCAACTTTATCTTTGATTCTGTTTTCCACTAAAGTGAAAAAAAAATACGCAGCAAATAATGAAAAATGTTAAGATCAGACAGATATGCTTTGGTGGTTCATTAGATTATTATCCTTTTCTGTGTGCTCAGAAGATTTCATAATTCAATAGAGAGGGTTCATAGGAAGTAAGAAAGTGCAGACAGGAGGTGGAAACTCATTACAGCAGTTTTTTCCTGAAGAGAAACAAAGAAACTGGTAGCAGCTGGACCCGTGCACAGAGGGTTATATTCCACAGTGGGTCATTGGAAGCATGTTTATATGTTGGTTGAGATAACTCCATGGATAGTGAGAAAGTGTCTACATAATAGAGAAATAAGATAACTCCAGGAACTAAGGCTTTGGAAAGATAAGAGTTCATAGGAGTTCGTTTGGAGGCAGTAGAGCCCCCCCTTGAATGGTCATTGGAGTAGGAACCAGGGAGACCAGGTAGAGGCAGAAATGGAATCTTCAGTGGTGCAAATTGTTCCAGGGCTTGCTGCCCTGGGGGCTTATGTTTTAGTAATGAAGTATGAGGCTAGATTTGGGTGGGGAGTAGGGAAAAGACATGAACGTTAGAAAAGATTAGAGAAACTATAAAATCAACATCTTGGAAATCAGGCAAACAAACTTACTGGGAGTGTGTACTGGAATGTCCACGCTGTGTTGGATGACCAGTCAAGGCTCATGGTCATCACCCTAAAGTGAACCCCATCAGCATGTTTGTGAGATTTTCTCTAGGAACAGTCAGTAGCTCAGGCACAGGTGTGGATAACATGGATGATTGATTCCAATCAGGAGGTGGTTTCCCCAGACAAACAGGAGAGAGGAACAGAAAAGTCGAGGATGTCTGCACGGAGGCGACTTTAAGGATGGTCACACAACGTAAACTAACAAGGAGGACACAGGGACAAAAAGGATCATGGTTTCAACAGATTGGAGGACTAGATGAGGTCCGGAATCCGAATGTTTACTTGTGGTCCAAGATGTGTTCATGATAATAGGGGCTGCAGTGGAATTACTGTTGTTCGAGGAGAGGACAGATGACCAGCATCTTAGAGGGGTGATCAGTATAGATGTTTAAGTCAGCAAAAAGAAACTTCGGTGAACGAAGCAATGTGGCACAGGATGTTCAACAGACAACAGCAACAAGCAAAATCATTTTATAGATGTTGAACATGTGGTTCAGAGAATGAACCTCTACAAAGTAAATCCCAAACTAAGAACCAAAGGAAGCCCTGAGTATTTGACCCCAAACTCCATTCTCTTTCCAGTACCAAACTGCTTATACAAGTTTCAACACAGTAAACTTTAACAATTATACAATGGAATTTTATCTTAATCTCCAATAACTCCCCTCAAAGGAGCTGGGGATGACCCTTAACCAGTACAACTAATCAGAAATATCTGGGGAATTTTTTCAACTACACAAGCCAAGGCTGATGCTATACGTAGTGAATCAGAGTCTCCAAGGGGTAGGGCCCAGGCCTGTGATTTCAAAAACATTCCCCAGGTGCATCTGATACACAGCCTGTTCAAGAACCAGTGGACTTCAGATTATTTTCAGTACCAAACCTCACCTGTTTTTAAAGCACAGATCATTCCGATAGTCCTGAGAAAGAACTGGACCAAGAGAACAAAGACTTCAGTGCCCAATTGTGTTTATCTGGCCATCTCTAATGTTCTGGAATTATTGTTTTGCGTGCCCTATATAGCAACTCATTCCATCCTGGACTGTATTGAGAAACATGTTTTTCTATTCAGTATCTTATGTAAGCACAAAAGAGTCTTAGTGTTTGCTTATTGTGCTCAAAGATTCACTTTTATCGATGTATTGATCAAATATCCGCTTTTATCAATGTATTGATCAAATATCCACTTTTATCAATGTATTGATCAAATATCCACTTTTATCAATGTATTGATCAAATATCCACTTTTATCAGTGTATTGATCAAATATCCACTTTTATCAGTGTATTGATCAAATATCCACTTTTATCAGTGTATTGATCAAATATCCACTTTTATCAGTGTATTGATCAAATATCCACTTTTATCAGTGTATTGATCAAATATCCACTTTTATCAATGTATTGATCAAATATCCACTTTTATCAATTTGTTTCTATAAAGTGTTTTGCTTGTCAGTAATGTGCTCTGCAAAATTCTTATTGCCAGATGTATTACTTTAGGGACTATGTAAATTATGGGGGTCTCTCTCTCTCTGTCACTCACACACACACCTTTTCTCTTCTGCTAGGATCAGCTTTCACAGCTGTGTGCATGGGGGAAGGGCCCTCTCTGGGATATGAACTGAGGAAGGACGCCCCATTGACTTTGGTTTCCTCTCTCCGACCCCAACTTCCCAGCTCAATCAGCACAGACACGATTATGTAATCATGCCAATATAAGAGCCACAATTATGTTTACTTCACCCTTCCCCTACCTCTAGGAGATAATATCATTTCAACTCACCCAGGGAAATATATCAGAATTTTGGCCAACTGCAGAAATAGCCTATATAAATACACTGCTCCTAGAAAATTCTGCCACACCTTCCAGCCTCCACCAAGTCAAACACCGGGTGAGCTGGACTGCCTTCTATTTCATCCCCTGGAGCCTTGTGGGGTGGGGTGCGTGGACATAATGTCAGATTCATCCCTATGTGGTGACAGTATCAATGAAGTTATAAATATCTAAGGCTTGTGGCATTCCCTAGCGAAGTGTCTCAAAATATGCCTTTCATATATCGATAACTAACAGGTTTTGTGTATTTCCTGCTTGCCAGGCACTAGTCTAAGAGGTTTAAAATGTTAACGTATCGACCTCTCGAATTAACTGTCTGTGCTGGAGAATGTTATTACCCCCACTTTATGGATAAGAACATTGAGGCACAGAGAGGTTGAGTAAACCCCCACGATGAAACAGCTAGGAGGCATAATTGGGAGTCAGACAGTGGCATTGCTGGCTTCAGAGACTGGCTCTTCCTCAACACCTCCATGGTGCACAAGGGCCAGGGTTGGCAAACTTTTTCCATAAAGGGCCAGAGAGCAAATATGTTAGGCTTTGTGAGCCATACAGTCTCTGTTGCAGCTCTAGACAATATGTAAGTGAATTGTGTTCCAATAACAATTTATTTACAAAAACAGACCAGATTTGGCCTCCAGGTCATAGTTTGCTGATCCCTGCTCTAGCCCAGTGGTTCTCAAATTTGAGCATGCTTTAAAATCATCAGAAGGGCTTTCTAAAATCAGATCGGTGCCCAACAACATCCTGAGTTTCTGATTCGGTGGGCTTTGGATGGGGCCCACACTTTGCATCTTTAGCCGTTCCCAAGTGATGCTAATGCTGTGGATCTAGGAACTACTCTTTGAGAACCACTGCCTAAAGGAACATTAACAAACACAGCCTGCAGGTTATCTTCTGAAAGCAAATCAACATTAACGTAAAATCTTACCATTCCTCTAAGTCACGATGACTTAGAGACTCGTTTGTCTCACAGTCTCTGGACAAAGACCATGTTTTATCTTCTTGGTATTCACAGTGTCTGAGATGGTGACTTCTGTGTCCTAGGTACTCAAAAATGGTTGCTTGTGGAATGAAACTAAAATGAATGACAGTAATGCTATGTTAGGTCATTCCCATTAATTTTAAAATGTGATGAAAATACTCAAGGTTGGAGTAAATTGCTCTACCTCAGAGAATGACATTACCTAATATAGGCAACTTGTTTGTATGGTAGAGTAAGTCATTTTTCCCAGTTCATGCATTTAAAGAAAATATACACTTTAAGATAGTCCTGAGTTTTTCCCAAGTCACATTAAATGTAGCCTGCCCCAAGTTATGATCCTACATAAGAAGCAGCTCTTGCTTGTCAATATATTGTTCCTTAGAGATGAGGTACAAAAGAAGTCATAGGTTATGGGATTTTACAGAAGGCATTACCAGTCCTGGCAAAACCAGTTCTTAAAAAAAGATTGGGATCAGGCTGACTGGACACACCTAGATATAACTTGAGCAGAGGATACCTGCCAGGACTGATTTCCCCCTTGGGTAAACAGCCAGATGCAAGGTAATGCGCAGGCCATTTAAAATCTCAGTGCTGTGACTGAACCAGAGCCTCATGGTTCACTTTATTTAGAAAAACAGGTTGGAAAATAAAAATCCTCCAAACTATTTTGAATTGGAAAAAGAAAACTTCATTTGGTTTCAAAGCATTTTTTTTTTTTTATTTTTCCTAACTCTGAGAAAATGTGAACACTGCAGCGAGTAAAAAGACTGTTCGCTGCCTTCCATATACACAAATCAGGGCTTTCCTGCGTCCAAATGTTAATTTGAACTGACAAAACACTCTCGGCACTTTAATTTTATTTCATAACGAAAAGGCAAACTTAACTTCTAAGCATTTTTATTCCAAGTTTAATGGCTTACATTCCCGGGGTCAGCAAGCAGATGGAGTTGGAGACGAGAATCTATAATTGCAGATTATGAAACAGCAAAATTAATATTACTTTGTTAATGTCAAGATAGGATTTGAGAGCTAGAAGGGATTTTCAAGATCATTGATCCTAAACCTCATCATACAGATGAAGACACTGAGGCTGAAGTGATTATGTGTCCTGCCCAGCTTTGCAAAGCCAGTTGGGGACGGAGCTGCATCTGCTGCCTGGTCTCCTGGCAATTAGGCCAGTCCTCCCACTGCACTACGCCACTATCCTCATCAATTCCTTATAAGAAAGAGGCTCTTATTTATCCTTCACTGCTTTACCTTTCAGTGTAGAAGTGTGTGTGTGTGTGTGTGTGTGTGTGTGTGTAATAAAGGAGAGAAGAAGAAGGAGAAGGAGAAGGAGGAGAAGAAGGAGAAAAAGGAGAAAGAAGAGCAAAGAGCCAGAACTGTTGGCGTGCAACCATTTGCAAATTTCCCAGGGATGTGGCTCCTTCCGTCTGTGGCTCTGCCATTCTCAGTGGGCTGCCCACATCGTCATGGTCCATGGTTAACCATCACCTTGAAAATTCCAGCCAGGAGGGAGGAGAGAAAGGAGAAGTGGAGTGCATACTTTTCCCCATAGAAATGTGCCCTGGATGGCACACATGCATTTCCTTGGCCAGAACTTACTTGCGTGGACAGACCTAGATTGTGGGTCACCATGAACCCAGCTAAATATAGTATATAGTATTATATCCAATAGAAGAAACAATGGTCACTGAGGGCTACCTAGAGGTTTCTTAGTTGACTCCCTGGCCATCCAATATCTGTGCTTACCTTTCATCTCACATAAAGAACGCACATATTCCCCACCTAAGGGAGGCAATCTCTGTGTATGTCTTATTGCTACTGCTTTCACCTTCAAGTTCATGATCTGTACCTGACACACAGTGTTATTCACTGTGTCCAGGCTTCCTCCTCTCAGTTGAACAACTGCAAACTAAAAGACAAGTTTTCTGTCCACCCATTGGATCCGATATAGGATGGTAGAGTAGGAACAGAAACTTCAGTGGCAGACAAATGGCGGTGGTGGATCCCTGCTAATGAAGGCAGGCTTCCCAAGAGTCCCGGCTGTAAGAGTGAAGTCACTCCATCTGGTATCCCCTGGGAAACTCTCTGGAAGGAGATCACTAGGAGTGTGTGGAAGGGTGTATTAGTCCATTTTCACACTGCTATAAAGATACTACCTGAGACTGGGTAATTTATAAACAAAAGAGGTTTAATTGACTCATAGTTCCTCATGGCTGGGGAGGCCTCAGGAAACTTACAATCATGGTGGAAGGCAAAGGCAAATAAAGCACGTCTTACATGACAGCAGGAGAAAGAGTGCATGCAGGGGAAACTGCCAGACACTTATCAAACAACCAGATCTCATGAGGACTCCCTCACTATCATGAGAACAGCATGGAGGAAACCGCCCCCATGAGCCAACACGTCCCACCATGTCCCTCCCTCAACCCATGGGGATTACAATTCTAGATGCGATTTGAATGGGGACACAGATCCAAGCCATATCAGAGTGCATTGCTCTGATTCAGCTGGGGCACACAGTCTGCCACTCACCCCCAGCAGGGTGGCCTGACTCACCCCCAGCAGGGTGGCCTGAGTCACCAATCAAGCTTGTCCGGTGGCTTCTTTGTCAACAGTTTCCTCAAAAACTTAGCAGGCAACTGTCATTTAAACCTGAAGATTTAGCATCTTTATTTCCTGGCCTCTGGGTACTGCCAAAAGTCCTCTCGAGTTAATGGTGTCTCCCTTGGGAGTTTCAGGAACATAGTCTTTGCGGGAAGGAAATCCCCTTATTCTGGTCTCTCATTTTTTGGCAGAAAATTCCATATGTGAGAAGAGTTAGCAAAATAAGATCACAAAGTTCTATCTCCTCCCCTTGCAGTCTATTTGGAGCCACCTCTTATCATCGTTTCAGTTTTGGATAAGGTTTGGCTTTATCAAACTTGTAAAGTCCCAAGATAACTCATATTCACTTCAAGTTGACTATGTGGGCCATGAGGATGTTCCTGTCATGAGAGGATCTAACTTAGCGGAGCTCTGGTTCTCTTTCATTTTTGCTTGATGTCCAGCCACCTCTAGCATAAATTGGCCTCTCTCATGTGGACTTCGCTCAAAGTGTCAAGTGTCAACAACAAAACATCAACATTCTGAATTTTCTGATCATTTCCCCTAATGTTGGTCATGCCATGTGTTCTTCATCCCAAGATGCTGCAGATGACAATGTCATTAGATGCTTTGTCACTGCATAACAAGGGTCACCAGCTTTCTACCCACCAAAATCTGCATTTTTGCTGTCCACTGTCCAGATGCTTTCTCTAAGCCAATGACATCAGTGTGGCCAGCTGGATTCTAACAAATGCCACGCACAACATTCTCTTCCAAATACCAAATTCTGCCATATACATTCAGCTGTGTATGAAAATGATCCAAATTTGCAGTGAACTAAACACAAAATGAGTTGATTGCTTTCTCCCATAAACATCTAACATGGTAACTGTGCTCCACAAGGTCATGGGGTGCTCAGGTTCCTTCTCCTTGTTGTTTTACCACGCCTTGGTGATTTTCCGGTTTCTATGGCCCAATATTTCTCACCACCATATCTGCTTTTCAGCCAATAGGAAGGGAGTGAGATGGTTGGTATTATCATCTTGCCTATTAAGTAAGGCACAATTTGGACATTTCACGCATCACTTCATTCAATCCCATTATTTGGAATTTAATCTCAGGAATAAACTTACTTTTTTAGGATGTCAGAGTCCCCAGACAAGGGTTTTTATTGCTAAAGAAGTAGAGAAAGTTTACATTACAGAACATGAACAGTCTCTGCTGCATTACATACATCTTTTTAATGTTCAGCATAAATATCTAGAACACAACCTACAATTAGTTTAAAGATGTAATTCAGCATGGATATGCTATTTACCTCTAAATCTCCTTATCTAGAATATTAGTGAACTTACCAACCAGGAATTCTTGGGAAATTTCTTATCCAAACCTTTAAGACTATCTGATCTTTTGCTGTCATTTGGTTTTCCTCTAACTCTTCCAAAATGGGCATCCATACAGAATTATGTCAGACCAGCATTTGATATCCAAGATGATATTAATTAGGTGAATAAGTCTTTATGTAACGGTTCAAACTCCACATTTTGGATGTATCTGGTTTAATTCACTATTTTAACTTGCCCATTAAGCTTTTATTTTCAACGAACATAATTTTTATTACTAGAATTTACATAATCTTTTGGCAAAATATTGAACTTATTTTCTGTTTTCTGTTGTGTCATTAGTATCTCAAGCATGCTAATTTTTTAGTCATTATCCTATTATTCTCATATCTGAATCTACTGTTTGTGTTTTCTGCTAATTTTCACACATGGTAGCCTGTTCTTTTTGTGATGTTCAAATGTAGATTGTGAGTTTGTTTGCTCTGTGGGGCTTTATGAAAATCCTGAGTGTCCTGGATTAAAAGTTTCCCTTTTCTAGAAGGTTCTGGGCATTTAGGAATGGTACCACGCAGGGATAAATTTTTGTTGTTGTTACTTTCCTCCTTTGGGGGCTCCCAAGTATAGTCACATCAAACTAAAACCTTAGGAGAGAAACACTTATTATTTTAAGGGAAGAGTTTTTTCCACCAAGATCCCAGAAGACAATCTCTTTGTTATCTATTTGCTGGTGAGTGGATGTTTTATATGCTTGTTCAATAGGGCTGACTGTACTGGGATGGGATTTCACCACATCATCATGCATGCCCCAAGGACTTATTTCCTCTGACCCCTAAAATCCATGCCTATGGTCGTTGGTTACCAAGAAATGCACGCCCTGTTTCCCCCTGCTCCCCACCTCCAACTCACCCAACACAATTGAATGAACATCTATTCTTTATTTTGTGGCCTTGGGAATTTCCTTACTTTCTTTTGAGCTTAGCTATGTATTTCAAAGAAGTTGAGTTTATTTTTTTCTAGCCTTTCTAGGTGTTCTGTAGTAGTATAGTTTCATAATACTTAACTGTTTCCATAAAGAAAAGTCAGGTCCCTAATTTCATTCATGAAGATGCAAACTGTTACTTACTTCAACCTAATAAATCGCAATGGAAGCAACGGAAAGACAATATTTACAACATTTGTGAGGGACAAGTGGTCAGCATGCTTGTATAACATGGCATATCTGGCTATTTAAGCTGGATTCCAGAGGCTCTTCAGTACAAACAGTGACTCTACCTCTCCTTCCCCAGCAACTCACTCTGTTGCGCAAATCTCAGTTAAGAGTTTACACTCTCTGCTATGCCCAGTAATAGGGAAGGCAACATGGATGGGAGGCATGAAAAAGGCAAAGTTCAAAGAAGGAGGTCTACATTTGTGCTCCTGTATTTTAGGCAAGACCAGAAGATTTTGGGGGACTCATGACTTTAAAAGTTCACGAGAAACTTTATGAGACTCACAAGCCCTAGGAGAAATGCTTCTAGGCCCAGGAAATCAGACATAGTGTAAAATTATAAAAAAGAGCATATTTCCTATTTCTGGAAGTGTGGAAAATTCTTTTTTTTTAGACAGGGTCTCACTGGCTCACCCAGACTGAAGTGCAGTGGTATTTCACGACTCACCACAGCCTCAGCTGCCTGGGCTCAAGCGATTCTCCCACCTCAGCCTTTCAAGTATCTGGGATCATAGGCACGCCCCACCACACCCAGCCAATTTTTAAAATTATTTGTAGAGATGAGGCTGGTCTCAAATTCCTGGGCTCAAGTGATCCTCCCACCTCAGCCTCCCAAAGTGCTCGGATTACAGATGTGAGTCACTGCATGCAGCATAGAAAATTCTTGCAACATTAGAACAGGCATGGCACAGTTTATGGGATTGGCACCACTCTTTTTCCACCCAAGAGAAGATAGTTTTTCTGTTGACTCCCTCAGGGTATTCTTGACTGTTGGTGGCAGCAGTGTGGCTTCCCAATACTGTGTCTTGACAGTAGACATGGGCAAGTGGGAGCCAGAGCTAGACGCACAGAGGAAGGCAGACAGCAGTTGGTATGGGAGCTCACCAACTGGGCTCATTGGCTTGTGTGAAGCACTCCTTTGCGGACTCCCAGAAATAACTCAGAGAAAATGCTTTGTAGGGAGCTAATTTTTAGCAATCAGGCTAGGGGTCACTGAGCTCCCATAATTGAGTAAGTCTCTAAAGTTAAGGGGACTTTATACTGGCAAGATATGGGTAGACCATCTGAGTGCTGCTAAACATATAAAGAGTGTTCAAGTGATGGGCATTTAGGTTGATTCCATAAAGAAAATGTGGCATATATACACCATGGAATACTATACAGCCATAAAAAAGAATGAGACCATGTCCTTTGCAGGAACATGGATGGAGCTGGAGGCCATTATCCTTAGCAAACTAATTCAGGAACAGAAAACCAAATACCACATATTCTCATTTATAAGTGGGAGCTAAATGATGAGAACACATGGACACACAGAGGGGAGCAACACACACTTGGGCCTATCAGAGGGTAGGGAATGGGAGGAGGGAGAGGATCAGGACAAATAATTAATGGATACCAGGCTTAATACCTGTGTGACAAAATAATCTGTACAACAAACCCCCATGACACAAGTTTGCCTATGTAACAGACCTGCACGTGTACCCCTGAACTTGAAAGTAAAAAGAAAAAAGAATGCTTAACAAAAAGACAGTCTCAAACAAAAGATGAATGAAAGACAACTCATAAAAAGAGAAATGAAATAGATTTCACACATGAAAAGAAATTTTACTAAAAAATTTAAAAATAAAATAACAATATTATTTCCATTTACCAAACTGACAGAGATAATTATGTGATTGCCCTCTTATTTCTCTGACTGATGGGCATGTAAACTTGTATAAATGTGACAAAGAAAAACACTTCGCAAGAGCTTTTAAAACACGCTGACCAGGCCAGACATGGTGGCTCACGCCTGTAATCCCAGCACTTTGGGAGGCCAAGGCAGGTGGATCACGAGGTCAGGAGATCGAGACCATTCTGGCTAACACAGTGAAACCCCATCTCTACTAAAAATACAAAAAATTAGCCGGGCATGGTAGCGGGCACCTGTAAGCCCAGCTACTCAGGAAGCTGAGGCAGGAGAATGGCGTGAACCAGGGAGGCGGAGCTTGCAGTGAGCCGAGATCGCGCCACTGCACTCTAGCCTGGGCGACAGAGAAAGACTCCGTCTCAAAAAAAAAAAAAAAAAAAAACCATGCAGACCATTTCACTCCAAATTAATTTAAAGAAATAATAAAAGAGGTTTGCAAAAGTTGGGAACAGAGATTGCCAGTATGAGGCTCTCATATCGGTAAAAAGATGGAAGCAACATAAATACCTTACAAGAGAAGAATAATCAAATGAATTTTCTATAGCTATAATGAAGCCTCTTGAATCTTATGACCTTTTCAATGCCTATTTCAACACATGGAATATTGTTTATGAGATACTCATAAAAATTTTTATAATGTAATTATATTATGACATAGGTGAGTAGCACAGGTTGTAAAATAATATGTATGGGATATAATCCTAATTTTCTATATTTATACAAGTATGCACTGAAAAACTGAAGTTTGTACAGTCATCCCTCATTATCCATGGAGGATTGGTTCTGGGACTCCCTATGGATATCAAAATCCATGGAGGCTCAAGTATCTTATTAAAATGTAGCACTTGAATCTAATCTACACATATCCTACTATGTATTTTAAATCATCTGTAGATTGCTTGTAATACCTAATACAATGCCAATGCTACATAAACGGTTGTTATACTATGTTGTTAAAGAAATAATGACAAGAAAAAGTCTGTGAATATTCAGTACAGATGCAACTCTCCATTTTTTAAAAAACATTTAAAAACCCACAGGTATGGAGGACCGACAGCACACAGATAAGTGGTTATCACGTTCTTCATTCTGAATTTCTCCATTACATTTTTTTTTCACAATAAGCATGACCTGTCTCTATATTCAGCAAAAAGAGAATAAATGCTATTGTTATGGTCATATTGTCTTCATCAATTGGCTTTTCGTGGCCCTAGAGTTTTACTCCCATTGTTTCTGATGCACAGATCTGGAGAGAAGCTCAAGAGAAGGAAGGCTCCCTCTTCCCACTCTGAGCTCCTACGACCAGGGCTGGCCCCTCACAGCTGCTGCCAAAGAGGATCTCCAGAGACCCACTTGGCTTTTGATTGGAGGACTCCACTTAACGGTTGGCACATTCCCTTAGTTAACTGTTCCCCTTCATTGAGGACTCATGTTTCTCATTTTTTTTTTATTTTTCTTTTTGCTTGTTTTGAATGATCCCTTTCTGGATTATTCTGCTGGTTAGCAATTTCATCACTCACTCCTCATACTGAGTTGCCTATGCATACTGGGTTAAACCAGAGAAAAGTGTTTTCTATGGAAGTTAAAAAAAAAAAAAAAAGTAAATCATAGCACTTTGATCTCATTTAACCTATTTCTATGATACCTAAGTTATCCCATCAAGTGGAAAAAATTTCATTTTTCTGATTAGAAATTCTGGTTAACTGGTTGCCCCACATGGGTAGTGGTGCCAGGTAGAGCTACAAGGGCCCTGAGCAATACTTTCACATGAGCAGGAATTGGTTGATTTTTACTTCAGTATTTTTCGAATATTGCTTTCTCACTAATCTAAGCCATCAACTTGGAGGATCAGGTTAGAGTATTGACATTGAAATAAGCTTCATATATATAAAAAAGAACAGTTTCCTCCTGGATTCAATTTAAAGGAATAAGCATGAAAAGAAAAAAATAGATAACTCTCACAAAATTTAATAAATTGATTGGATTTGTGAGATATTTTTAAATAAAATTTAATTCAAAATGTTGAAAGCTACAGATGACTGGAAATAATGTAAAAATAGAAATCCAATTTTAAAATACATATTTCATGTTGGAGTAGAAGAAACGTGCATCTCAACTTATTCCTAAAGTTCTCAAAGTAGAAGAATAAAATAAAATGTAATCTAGAAATAAAAGTAGAAACCTTTCAGCAGCTCTTGGGCAATGATTAGTAAATGGGTCAAGTAATTACTATTTAATGTAATTATCATTTTCTTTATAATAGTTTATTGCCTTTAACCTTGGTTTAAGAAATGAGATTCTGTTGGTATGAAAGTAATGATATGAGTATTCCTCAAGCAGGTAGTTGGATGCACATATCTGAAATTCAAGAGAGGGATATGGGAGTCCTCCATTCACAGATGATGAGTCTGGATGAGAACTTACAGTGAGAAGAACCAAGTGCAAGAATTGAGTTCCTGAGCTCAGAATTCAGGGAAAAAAGAGAAACCAGCAATGAATTCATGAGTGCCCAACAAGACAAGAGGAAAACTAGGAGAGCTCAGTGTAGGGAAGCCAGGAGCAGAAATATGTCCAGGAAGAGGCAGAAATCAACCCCATTAATGCTGCCAAAAAGGCAGCTACATAAAGAATTGCCCATTGGATCTAACTATGCCAAGGTCACTGGGGACCTTAACAAGGGCCGCTTTTGTGGAGTCATGAATCTGAGACAAGGTGAGACAGTAGTGAGTCTGAGAGAAGTGGAGAATGGGGAATAAGCTTTTTTTATTTTTTTTTTAATATTTTTAAGTTTTGCTGCAAAGAATAATGGTGGTGGCTTGAATCCTAACATTTCAGCTCAAACCAAGAGCAAAATGAGGACCACTTATCTAAATATTTAAAATGTAAGTGAAACTAACAAATTGTTTCAGAAAAGATGCTCTATCTTCATACCTTGGGAAAACATACTTTTGATGTAAGATGTTTCCACAGGAAGAAAGTGGCAGAAAAGTATCTGGGATCTCTCTGAAGATTTTCTTACAACTGCGTGTAAATCTACAATTGTCTCAAAGTGTATCTCGAAAGTTATCATTACGATTATCTCAAAAGTTAAGAACTGTTACCTTTGTTAATAACCTGGAAGTACAGGCTTGAGTTTAGACATTAGAATTCCTCAGAGTTCTGCTTCAGAACCCGGAGAAAGGACTACCTGTAGAATTTTCAGGGCCCAGTGAAATGAAAATATGGGGCTCCTGGTTCAAAAGCGATTAAGCATTTCAAGATGTTAACAGCAAGACATTAAACCAAATGTGGAGACCATGTGAACACAGGACCCCGTCTGACTGCACAGGATGCATGGTCTCCTTCTAGCAGGTGTTTGGACTTGTGTGGTTTGCACTTCTCCCTGGCACCATCATCTTGCCCGCCTGTGAGGCAGAAAGAGAGGGAAGGTATAACTTGAAAGCTGTCAGAGGTTAAACATCAAAAATAGAGACAGATTCTTGATGACACACTTGCATCCTTCAAGTCTTTGTTCATAAACCGCTGTCTCAATGACACCTATTTGATTATCTGATTTAAGATTTCACCCCCTCTCCTCACATGCCCATTACTGATCTATATTTTTTTTCCAGAGTATGTATCACCTTCTAACAAAATGCATACTTTATTTTATTGTGATTATTGTTGATCTCCTCTCACTACTATGTTAACACCATAAGGACAGGGATTTTTGTCTTTTTTGTACAGAAAACCATGCCAAGCCCATATTTAGTGCCCAATAATATATCAAAAAAATGTATGGTTGGGGAAACTTAGGGTCTAATAAATCAGCCTTAATGTGAGGGCTCCCTGGAAAAAATTCCCCAACTACAGAATATCTGTCTCCTCTTGAATGTGACTCCCAAATGACACAGTGGCACACTCTTGTTTCCTCTTTAAAATGCAAACATTACAAAGGCTTCACATCATTCAACTCCAGGGTTGAGTTTGCCTTTTATTGCTTTTGGATGTAAGACCACAGACCAAAGCAAGAATAGTGGAGATGTCGCCTTTAAAATGTAACACTGAAAACAGCAAAAGTTAGAGAGTGACTGAGTAGAAGAATAGGCAACATTTTAAAGTTGATTTTACAAAGGCAGTCATCAGACAGCACTGTGTCATTTTAAGATTCTCAAGTGGCTCTCATGCTGATTGTTAAAGCAAGAGAATGATTGGCCCTAAGATGATGTACTCCTCCCAGGAATCTGAAATTCATAGATCATCTGGAAGGACCAGAGTGCTTGTGGAGTGATGGGGGATGGGGTAGATTATTATAAGAAGAGGGCTCCTCAAAGGAAAAATGCAAAAAGGAGACTGTAAGACAGAGGCATCAAAAGCAGATTTCATCACTTCCCCAGGGCTCCTGAGTGCCAGAGGGGATTGTCTGAGTCTAATTAAGAAGTATGGAGTTTGGATCTTATTGCAGGTTATGGATAAAATCAATCTCATATCAAGTCATCTTACTTCTGGTGCCTGTGTTTATTAAGCTTCAGGAATAGAGGAAAAGCCGAAAGGCTCCTTCCAGGAGACCTGCCTTTTGTGTTATCTCTGCTCTTTATGATCAACCTGAGGAAGCTCTACCTACACGTCCATAGCACTTAACCGTGTTTCTTTGATTAGTTGGGTTCCAAACCAAGATTGTGTCTCACTTTTGGGCCTTCTCATGGCTGCCTGCTGGAGTAAGATAATAAAGTAAAAAGAAGTTGGACAAAAGAAAAGAAAAAAAATTAAAAAGTTTACCTGTTTTAGTCCTACACTTTCCTGTACTCCATGGAAAATTCCATCTCTTCATTAGATGGTCTTGATTCTAGAATTCAAATGTTGCCCCATCACTTTTCCCCAGCTTGCCACCCACTCTGTCGATGTGGGATGTGGCTGAATCTCAATTATTACACAAAATGGAAATGGAGGCACATCAGAGATTTATTGTTTCAACCTTGGAGACTGACATATATTAAAATAAATGGCAAAAATCATGAATCTTTGCTTGGAAATGCTCGTGAGTTTTCACCTTGGGAATTCAAGGTTACATAACTAGATAATTATGCTTTGCATAATATGTCAATCTTTGGGCTTCCGTATCAGTCACAACATTAGCAAGAGAAGAAAATCTTCAGCAGTCTATACCCAGCCGCTACTGTGGAAACATCCCAAAGTCTAATTAAGAGTTTGAAAAAACAGTTGTAACACTCCCCGAAGAACTCATCTGCATTCCAACACTATTGGGAAGAGCGATAATAGAATTCTACCATGTAGTTAATATTAGTAAGTCCAGGAAAGGATTAAAGAACAAACATTTTGACCACAGCATAGGGGGACTTGGCAATTTTTGCCCAGAAGGACTGATGTGACAGCCATGTGTGGCTCCTCCCATTCTTCATCTGTACAAATGGAAGAGTTTATTGTGTCACTGTTCTTCAAAGATAACTTTCATTATTGTTGTTTGCTTTTGTTGTTGCTGTTCATAAGTCTTCAGATCAAGGAGTGCCAGATGGAGAGACTACAGAAAACACTGACCTTTGATTGACAGTGATTAGGCGGTGTTTTCCTCCACTAGAGCATGAGATACATCACACAGAGGGAGAGAAATGAAGATGTATGGCCAAGAGGGTGCACTGGGATAACTTGTTTTGTCAACTCTTGGCTCTCTCTTCCTGGAAGAAGATTCTCCCTCCCCTTCTTCACACGGTCAGACTGGACAAGGAGACTTGCTTTGGCTAGCAGTGTGAGCTGACAGGGTATGTACATTGCATCTGAGCAGACGCTTTAAGAATGTTGGTGTGGGCCGGGCGCGGTGGCTAACGCCTGTAATTCCAACATTTAGGGAGGCTGAGGTGGGCGGATCACGAGGTCAGGAGATCAAGACCATCCTGGCCAATATGGTGAAACCCGGTCTCTACTAAATATACAAAAATTAGCTGGGTGTGGCTGCGTGCCTGTAGTTCCAGCTGTCGGGAGGCTGAGGCAGGAGAGTTGCTTGAATCTGGGAGGCGGAGGCTCCAGTGAGCCCAGATCATGCCACTGCACTCCAGCCTGGGCTACAGAGTGTGACTCCATCGAAAAAAACAAAAAACAAAAAACAAATAAAAACAACTTTGGTGTGTTTGTCTCACCTCTGAGGCTCCTTGCCTTTGGCCATGATCAGGACATGTCTCAAGTAGGGGCTGCTCCTTCAGCTTTTATCCTGGAATAAAGTTTCATGAAGCCAACCCACAGGGAATGTAAAATGTGAATGAGAAATAAACCAGAGATTTGAGGGTTGAGGGTTGTTTGGAACTGTAGCAAAATAAATATAGTGAAAACTGATAGATTCTGGAATTACCTATATAGTTGAGTACCCGCACAAGAGTAAAGCAATGCTGTGCCTAGAAAGCATCAGGTCAATATGGCCAAAGGTTTCTTTGTCAAAGTTTAAAAGATCTGAGAAGGCCAGGTGATGTGGCTCAGGCCTGTCATCCCAGCACTTTGAGAGGCCAAGGTGGGAGGATCACTTGAGGCCAAGAGTTTGAGATTAGCTTGGGTAACATAATGAGACCCCATCTCTACAAAAATTAAAAATCAGCTGGTCATGGTTGTGCACAACTGTAGTCCTAGCTACTGGAGAAGTTGAGGCTGGAGGATCACATGAGGCCAGGAGTTTGAGGTTACAGTGAGCTATGATTGCACCACCGCACTCCAGCCACAGCAACCTAGTGAGACCCTGTCTCAAAAAAAAAAAAGAAAAAGAAGTTTGAAAAACAAAGTGTTGGCAGCATATAAACAAAACATCTAGACTAGCTTGGGTAGTCTAGACTGAAACTTAGACTGAAATGATGATGTGGCCTGCCCTACTGTTGTTTGGCTGTAATCACCATGCCAAAAGAATTCGTAGTGCTTTTGAATTTAGGAAAATCCTGGCAAGTAGGACTTACTTGCATTCTATATAACTATACTGTGTGCTGAATATGATTTTTCTCAGGGAGTAATCAAAACAGATTTCTTTGAAGATGAACCAAAGTTCAGAGGTTGTGTTACCTGAATATCTGTACATTTAGAATGGGATGTCTAGCCATAACTGATTTAAAGGTTGTTTGATTTCTCTCCTGCTTTATGTAAGTTAGTTTTAGAGGGGGGTTGACAGATTGCTATTCTCTGTTCCATTCCTCTTTTATCCCCAAACAAAAATATTAAGGCCTCAACGTTCCTTTTTAAAAAATCAACATTAAAGCTCACACATTCAAAGTCATTTGTATAAATTACATGGAAAGCTGTTGCCCTCCCGCAATCAGTGGGCTCTGACACGGCTTGTCAGTGTTCTTGTTGGGGCATCAATAACCTTGGCCTTTGGGAAGGAGAGATGGATGAAGATGGATGGGTGGTGGACTCTGCCAGTCAGGTCCCTCCACTGCCAATCATGGACACCAGCACACTCGCTAGAGGCAGAGCTACTCAAAGGCAATTACCAGATGCCGCCACCAGAACAACTGTTCCTCATCTCACTCAGAGCCATCGCTCTGGCTTTGCTGCTACCTCTTAATCATTTTAATAATGTGACATGCTGCTTTTCCTTTGTTTGGTATATGCTGGAGTGACAATATTTTCCAAACAATGATTCATAATGTGTTAGAATTCATAGTTTACACGTGCCTGTCAACCAGTTGTAATGCAGGTGTTCAGAAAGTTAGCATATTTGAGTAGAGCCCTGATAGTGAAAGAGGCATGTTTGAATTTACGTAAAGTCAATAGGAAAAATTTAGGCACACATATGCCTTAGCTTTCCTTAAATATAAATACTTTATATTTCCTTAAATAAAATACAAACCTACCATATGTTAATTTATTTAAGTGGTTTCTGCTCTCTATATATTTTCAACTTATACTTCTGCTTTATTAGGACAATGCTAGCTGCTGTAACGAATAAGTCCAACAGTTTGGTGGTTTAATATAATGCAGTTTTTGTTGTTGTTCATGGTTCATGTAACAGTCCAGTGAGAAATTCCTGGAAAGTAGTCAGTTTTCCTCTAACTCGTGACTCGGAGATCCTAAAGCCTTCCATCCTGTGACTCCACTATGCCCTGGGTGCTGTAGTAGACCTTCAAAGACTTCTTCCTCCAACCAGCAGAAGGACAAAAAGACAGTGAAAAAAAAAAAAAAAGCATATCTGCTTCTTAAATACCCCAGCTCAGAAGTGACACACATATCATTCCCACTCACATCACATTGAAGACAGTTGGATATTGCCAGACTTAAATATCAAGTTGAGGTGGAAAATGTTGTCCTAAGTTGGGAAACCATCTACCAAAACCATCTCTATATTATGGAAGAAAGAGTACCATTTTTGTTGGATAGTTCTCTTTCTCTGCCACAAATACCTTGTGAGATAATAAGTTTTTGCTCATATATTTTAAAACACACGACTTCTTTTTATGTCAATCAATGTTATGTCAATTCTATTTCAAAAATTCAAGGGGTAACTTTCACATACATCACTGGATGATTAACATTCTGGCTCCATCTTTCTATACAAACAATTTGTATTCTAGTTCTCAAAGCATCGTTGTATAATGCTTGCTAATTAATATTCACTTCAACTGGGTTCACATGGAGAGTTTCATACCCATGATTTGGGGTTGAGGACAAACATAACAACATGTACATCACACACTCCTTCACTTACATACAATAAAACCATTAATACTATGACCCCAGAGACTTACTCCCCAGAAAGAATCCAAATAATTTCTAATTCTCACCCCTTATTCATTTACTCATTCAGAAATAAACTATCGCAAGGACAAAAAACCAAACACCACATGTTCTCACTCATAGGTGGGAATTGAACAATGAGAACACATGGACACAGGAAAGGGAACATCACACTCTGGGGACTGTTGTGGGGTGGGGGGAGGGGGGAGGGATAGCATTAGGAGATATACCTAATGCTAAATGATGAGTTAATGGGTACAGCACACCAGCATGGCACATGTATACATATGTAACTAACCTGCACATTGTGCACATGTACCCTAAAACTTAAAGTATAATAATAATAAAATAAAAAAAGAAATACTCATTATTTTCCCGCTAGATGCCAGGCATGGAGTCTCATTTTACATTCTTCAGCCAGTGTAAAATATTTCATGTAATTACCTATAATTTTTAATGTCAATTCATTAAGAACTTTCCAAAGGGAAATGCATTGTATTAACTGATTCTGCACCTCTTCCCTGTAACATGTCCACCTGCTTATTCTTTTTCTCAAAATGCTCTGGCTTCTTACTGCTCAGCCGTGAAGCCATTCTCCCACAGTGCTTATGTACTAAAGTGTAAATGTTGAGCTGCTTTTACTGGTATGGAGCAGTGGCTCACAGTTTTGGAGACCATACTCTTCACCTCCCTTCCGCAACTCCTTCTTGTGCTTTCTATTCACCTGGGGAATCCATCAGCCCTTTAGCTCTTTAGCGGAAAAGGCCACTTTGCTGAACAAAAGTCTGTCTCTCACCACTCCTTCATCATCCCATGAGGTCCCATCCCAGAGAGGCTCACTTTGAGGAATGGGGAAAGAAGTCCATACTAATGACTTCGTAATAAAGTTCGGTTGGTTTTCAACTTTGTTTTGTTCTATTTTATTTTCAACCAAAATGAAGGAGAACTCAATTGAATTGTCAGCTGATAGATTATTAAAAGCAATTTTTGATGACAAAATGTAGTATGATTTCTGGAGTATAGTCTGGAAAGTATTCAAGGAATTGAGTGGCGTTGTTATAACAATTTGACTCTATTTCCATCTATTTATGTGGATGAATTTTCTAAGTAGTTGAACTTATAAAACTGAGAAATAGGAATAGAATTGATGTTAAATCTTTTTTCACTTTAGCAATAAGTAATATTTATACGGGAACATATGAACTAAAAGAAAAAAGAATAAAAAGGAAAAGGAAGAAAATAGAAGAAAAAATTCCTCTTGCTAAGGATGCATTTTGCAGTAAAATGTTATGTTCTTTCATATAATTACAAAAATTTGTGAGACATTTTTATTTTTGTTTTATTGTACCATGGTAATTATTGCAATGATAACTAAATCTGCAATTATTCAAAACGTAGACCAGAGTATTTAAAATATCACATATTTTAGAAAATTAAATATAAATACATACTCATATTTATATTGTAGAGAAGTATAATGGAAATGCAGATTTAATGACTGAAACAAATTATGTAAAACTTCTCCTATGAAAGAAGAGTTTGTTCAGGTAGTTTAAAAATAGTGAATGGTAGATATCAAATTACTTTGGAATTTAGATTTTATTGGATATATTTACAGAAGAAAATATAAAGGTTTTACTTAAAATTTCCAGTGTTTGTAAGACATTAAAATTTATATCCTTAAAGACTTACATGTTAGACCTAAAACCATAAAAACCCTAGAAGAAAACCTAGGCATTACCATTCAGGACATAGGCATGGACAAGGACTTCATGTCTAAAACACCAAAAGCAATGGCAACAAAAGCCAAAATTGACAAATGGGATCTAATTAAACTAAAGAACTTCTGCACAGCAAAAGAAACTACCATCAGAGTGAACAGGCAACCTACAGAATGGGAGAAAATTTTTGCAACCTACTCATCTGACAAAGGGCTAATATCCAGAATCTACAATGACCTCAAACAAATTTACAAGAAAAAAACAAACAACCCCATCAAAAAGTGGGCAAAGGACATGAACAGACACTTCTCAAAAGAAGACATTTATGCAGCCAAAAAACACATGAAAAAATGCTCATCATCACTGGCCATCAGAGAAATGCAAATCAAAACCACAATGAGATACCATCTCACACCAGTTAGAATGGCAATCATTAAAAAGTTAGGAAACAACAGGTGCTGGAGAGGATGTGGAGAAATAGGAACACTTTTACACTGTTAGTGGGACTGTAAACTAGTTCAATCATTGTGGAAGTCAGTGTGGCGATTCCTCAGGGATCTAGAACTAGAAATACCATTTGACCCAGCCATCCCATTGCTGGGTATATACCCAAAGGATTATAAATCATGCTGCTATAAAGACACATGCACACGTATGTTTATTGTGGCACTATTCACAATAGCAAAGACTTGGAACCAACCCAAATGTCCAACAATCATAGACTGGATTAAGAAAATGTGGCACATATACACCATGGAATACTATGCAGCCATAAAAAATGATGAGTTCATGTCCTTTGTAGGGACATGGATGAAGCTGGAAACCATCATTCTCAGCAAACTATCGCAAGGACAAAAAACCAAACACCGCATGTTCTCACTCATAGGTGGAAACTGAACAATGAGAACACATGGACACAAAAAGGGGAACATCACAAACCAGGGACTGTTGTGGGGTGGGGGGAGGGGGGAGGGATAGCATTAGGAGATATACCTAATGCTAAATGACGAGTTAATAGGTGCAGCACACCAACATGGCACATGTATACATATGTAACAAACCTGCACGTTGTGCACATGGACCCTAAAGCTTAAAGTATAATAATAATAAATTTTTTTAAAAAAAGTTAATCTGGCACAGATTGTCTGAACCACAAAAAAAAATTTATATCCTTGTAATTATTTAAATTTATGATAAAACATTTTGGATATCAACCTAAAATGTGAGAAGGGATATATAGTTTTTCAACATCCTTTTGGGAAAAATATTTGAATATTTCTATCCTGGTGTTAGTGTACATTCACATTTGCATGCACCGGATTGAACTAGAAGTAGACAGTATGCTGACATCCAGGTCTTCTCCCTCTTACCTGAACACCTTGGGGTTGGAGACGTATTTAACTTCACAAAGGTAATATGATGCCTATACCATACAGTAGGTAAAGACCTGTGGTGGGTTAAAAATGATCACAAATCCTTTGCTACTTCTCTTTTTGAGAGATGGGGTCTATTCTCCTTGTCCTGAAGTCTGGGCTGGACTGTGACTTGGCCACTAAAAGGCAGTGTAAGTGACATGGTAACCTTTGAGTCTGGGCCTTAGGAAAGCTGCAGCTTTACTTCAATCTTCTTGGAGTTCAACCTCTTAAAATCCAACAGCCTTGCTGAAGAAGTCCAAATGAGTTACATGCAGAAGGCTCATGGAAAATAACTGACATAGCCAAAGGCCCAGCTCAGCCCCACCTGACAGCCAGCACCAACTGCCAGCCATGTGAGTGAGCTGAGCCACCTCTGACACCCCCAACTCAAGGGAACCCCCAGCTGACTGCAACCCCCAGCTGATACTAGGAGGAACAGAAGAACCACCCAGCTAAGCCCATCAACCCTTAGAATCACGAGATAATAAATGGCTGTTGTTAGTTTAAGCTGTACGATTTGGTGTAGCTCATTACATAGCAATAGATAATTGGCATTTTCCACCAATGGGGTCTAGGACAGCATTATGAATTTGAATCTGAACCTTAGAGCCCAGATGAAATCTGTTCTCCAGAATGCAGTCACTAATAACACCCATCAGAGGTTCCCTGTAACCTTATAGCCATCACTGCACACTCAGAGGTACCTTTCATTGTGCTTTTTGTATCTTTTCTTGTTGCCACATTAGCTCATAAGCTCCCTGAAGGCAGGGAAATATTCTTCTTCTCTATCTTTCTGGAAGTCCCAACCTTTGGGCTTTGCACACAAACACACCTACAAGGTGAAAACTTGCCATCCTCAAGTATTCTTCTGTTTCATCTTAGTGTATTATATATGTCTACAATTACCCCTCTTTTGTAGATATGGAAACTGATGCCCAGAGATGTCAAGATGTTTCTTAAAGTCGCACAGCTAATAAATTGAAATGCTTGGATTTGAACATGGGCAGGTGAGCTTTGGAGCACTACAAATGCTGTCTATATTTTGAATAACCATCAGCTGAGCTGCCTAATCCAACCAGTAAGCATTTCTCAGGTGACAGGAGGCTATATATGAACCGGTACCTTTTTTCCTACAAAATTTGATACGTTTAGCAAATCTTTAGAGACCAGCAAAATACTGTATTAGTTACCCAAAGTGATACAAAGATGATTGACTATTCATGGAAATCACTCAGAAGTCAAATA